>NC_087350.1:59085229-59710229 GCF_030014295.1 Loxodonta africana | reverse complement strand
TTTGTTGCTATCACTGACATTGTCATCATTATTGTTAGTGAAGGAGGGATGTCTACAACTATTGAGTGCAAACTATGAACCAGGGATTTCACATATTTATCCCATTTTATGCCCAAGGTGGGGAGGGGGGAACAATATTAATCACTGGATTTTACGGATGCAGAAATTGAGGCTCATAAAGAAAGTAGGCAAACCTCATTCCTGTATCTTTCTCTGACTCCCATCTGCTCAAACTCCACAAGCCTTGTTCGTGTTCCCTTCGCTGCTAATCTGATCTTTCACATTTTATTATTTGTCATTTGAGCACACGTTTATCAATGTGAGGCGCTCAAACCAAGGACAGGTTTGTCTTCATTTCTGTGTTCCTGGCACCTCACATGGTTCCTTGCATTTAATAGACATCAGTAAATTATTATTCATTACAGAGAAAAATGTTCAGGTCTAATGAAAAGATGCAGACCAGTGGAATGCGCTATCGTAGTGTTAGGAGCATCCGTTCAGAAAGGCCTCTTTTGAAGGGAAAATGTGATCACAGGGATGCTGAGATTATCAAGAGTTCTTAGAAGGAAACCAGGTGGGAAATCAGACAGTAAACTAGAATACACACACTCCTGTCATCATAATGAGGGAAAAAGGAAATTAAGGATGACTCTAAAGTGGCAAAGATCCTGAACTCATCTTTGATAAGCTGACTTTTGCCAGAAAAAAAAGAAAAATGAAAAGAGAAGAAATGTGAACAATTAGGCAGTAATTAAGATCTCCCAGAAACAGCTATGACAGAAAGCAGTTAAGGGAATACTTAGCGATTTGGGGAAAAACACAAATCAGCTTTCTGGACAGTGTGTATCCTAAGGTCTTCCAGGGAAGACCTAATGTAGTTACTGAAGCACTAACAATTATTGTGGAAAAGTCATGGTGGAACACCAGCAGAACATACACGTAAATTTTTAAAACATCAAATGGCATATTGATCTTTTAGACAGAAGGGAAAAATACATGAAGCAGAAGCTTTAAGAACTAAGGAAAGGGGAAATATTTCCAATTTACACGTGACAGGCGCTTTCAGACATAGCATCTCACTCAGTTATCCACTTGCAAGCTTACTGTTGTTGTTAGCTGCTGACAAGCTGCCCGGACTCATGGCAACCCAAAGCATAGCAGGATTGAATTCTTGTGATCCATAGGGCTTTCACTGGCTGATTTTTGGAAGTAGATCACTAGGCCTTTCTTCCCAGTCTGTCTTGGTTTGGAAGTACCACTGAAACCTGTTCAGGAGCACAGCAAAACACAGGCCTCTGCTGACAGGGGGTGGTGGCTGTGATGAGGTACACTGGCCCAGAACTGAAGCCGGGTCTCCCGCATGGGAGGCATGAATTCTACCACTGAATCACCACTACCTTCACTTTCAAGCTAGGCCTGTATTATTCCCATTTTCTAGACCAAGAACCCAGGCCTCAGGATGGGAAGCAAATTGCCTGAGGACTGCCACTGATCATTGTCTGAGCCAAGATTCAATCCCAGTCTTTACTGATTCTGGCAGGGCCCATGTCTTGCCATTTTTATTACTCTTCTACAACAAGGATTAACAAATTGGACACAACCCAAGAAAACAAAGGAATTATGAGGCTGCATAAGACCAGGGCTATAAAAAAAGTACAGATCACAGCCTGCAAACATGATAGCTTTTCAATAGAATTACAAAGACGGTAGATGAAAAGATCACTAGATGACTTAATCTGGACCACAATAACTCAAAAACATTTCTTGCAAAATTAATTCAAATGGACTGGGAGAGGCTGCATAACTCCAAGCCTTGATAATTAGCTCAAAGGCAGTAAACAAAAAATAATGGTGGAAATAATTCAAATACAAGGGAAGGTTCCAAGTCTGGTAGAGCTCAAAGCCCCTCACAATGTTATTTATTAATCCTCCCAACTATTGGCAATGCAGTGTGACTGGGCTAAGGGGCTAAGTGAAGTAGAGCCTTCTTGAATGATGCCTCATTTTGAGGCCTGAGGTTAATAGAAAAAGGAGGGCTGAGACAAGGGCTAGGTTACTTTCTCACCATGTGCACCTACTAAAGGTAAAGTGGACCTGGGGAGAATGAGTCAGGATGGACCGAGGCGTGAATATCTGGACAAGCCAAAGGCCATCAACACAGAACTGGAGACTCATTATGGCATATCCTACCTATCCTCTATGGATTCCATCCTTCTGCCTCTAACTGATCTAGCCAGCAGGCCCATCTTTAAAACCAATTCTTCCTCTCCATTATCTCACTGATCCCGAGTCCTTACCTAGACTACCCTCTAAGGTCTCGGGTTCACTCTGATAATACTAGAACAGAACCCCCTCTAGCACAGTTCAGTTTATACAAAAAACATCCCCATGTACAACTGCAGCAGGCACTATACTAGGTCTTAAGTACAGAGACATAGGCAAGGCAGGAGTCCTCACCTGACTTCTAGAAGTTCAGTCTAGAGGGAAGTACTTGGGCCAGAATTTGCACAGCTTATTCATTTAACCTTGCTTTAATTTATGTTTGGAAGATTCATCATCCATCCTTCTGAGAGAATTAGGTAAATTGTCCAAGGTCACAGAGTAAGCAAATACCAGAGCTGACATTCAAAACTGGGTCTCTCTGGTACAAAAGCCCACGTTTTCGCCACTCTCCTACACAAGCTCACTGTCTTTCCCAATGTCTGTCCACCCATTCACGGCCATAAGTCAAGGATAATAATAACTCTCACGATGGAGCATCTGTTTTGTGCCAGGGAATTTGCCTAGCACATGATCTCTTCCAATCCTATAAAAGAGTCATCATTACCTCTTTATGCATGTGAAGAAATGGAGGCTCAAAGAGGCACAAGGTCACACACAGCTTGTAAGAAAATGAGTGAGAGATTCAAGCTCCAGTCTGTCTGCCTTACAGTATGAAGAAGTCAACCATTTCATAAGGATATGTATTACTTTCCTATTGTAGCTATAACAAATTACCACAAACTTAGAGGCTTAAAACAACATAAATGTATCCTCCCACAGTTCTGGGGGTCTCAAATCCAAAAGGGGTTTCACTGGGCCAAAAGCAAGGTGTCAGCAGGGCTTCTACCTTTCTGGAAGCTCTAGAGGAGAACCCATTTCCTTACTCTTTTCCATATTCTACAGGATCATTCCTTGGCTCCTGGAATCTTCAAAGCCAGCAGCGTAGAGTCTTCAAATCCCTCTATGCCTCTGTCTTCGCATCACCTTTTCTGAGTCTACCCCTTCTGCCTCCCTCCTGTAAAGACCTTCATGATTGTACTGGGCTCGCCTGTACAAGATAATAGCCTCATCCAAAAATCCTTAATTTAATCACATCTGCAAAGTCCATGGTGCCACATGCCCTAACATATTCACAGTTCCGAGGATTAGGACATGGGCATCTTTGGGGGGGGCGGTGGTCTTTATCCAGCCTGCCACAGGGTGTTAGGGGCATACTTAACTATAATAAAAACCATTACTATTAAGCCCATTTTCCTAAGATAGACACTGAGGCTTACGGAGGTGAAGTGACTCTTTTGGAACCTATGTTTTCCCCTTAACGTAGCACACAGGTTGTTGTTGTTGTTGTTGGCTGCCATTGAGCTGTCCCTTGACTGATGGGGACCCCATGCACAACAGAACAAAATGCTGCTTAGTCCTGTGCCATCCCCATGATCAGATGCAGATCAGACCATAGTGATCCATAGGATTTTCAGCAACTGATTTTCAGAAGTAGACTGTTCAAGATGCAAAACAGGTTTCAGCTGGTGCTTCCAGATTAAGACTACGGAGCACAGCCTCCAGGAAAATGTCACAGATAAATCATTTACTGGATTCAAATGAACAGCCATCAGGGACAAAGACCTCAAGGCAGACTTGGTGATTCTCCGGATTGGTGGGAAATGGTTGTGGATGACCTGCCCCCTGGCATTACACAGCCCTCTCCCCACTGCCTTTCGGGATACCAAGAAATATATGTTTGTGGTTAGTTTAGTGCTGACGAATGTGGCCAGAGGTAAAATTTCTCCTTCTCAGCAGTCTGGCACAGTGAACAAAAGCCTGGGCAAGGAGGTGAGACAGATATGGATTCAAGTCTCAGGTCTTTTGACTCTAGCTGTAAGCAAATTGTTTCCCTTTCAAGCCCTAGAGGGCTCAGTTTCCTCATTTGAAAATAGAGGTGGGTAATGCATCCCTTTTAATACATCCCTGGGAAGAGTAAATGAGATGACGTCTGTGAGGTGTAGAGTATTGTATCCAGTGCATAGTAGGAGTTCCATAAAAGGCAAGTATTTTTATTTTCTCTCTTCCTCTGTCCATATTCTGGTTCAAGAGTAAGAAACAAAGATATCTGAGTTTCATTTGAAGAAAGACCTCTAGCTGCGCAACTAAACTTAAAAAAATCAACTACGCCCTCCTTTTTCACCTGTGCTCAAGGCTCAGTTTCAAGACAGGAGTCAGACAAAGGAGGAAACACAGAAGGATGGAGGAAAACACAGCCATCCATCAGGCCAGGAGAGGACAAGTACAATGCATAATTCAGGGCATCCGGTGGTGGGCCTCAGCTAGGAAAGGGTGAGGGAGCTGGAGAGGTCTTCTGAATTGCTCGGGACTTGGCTGATCTCCTAGAGAGGCCAGATGCCACAGCCCCTATTAGTCAGCTGTTTGCCAGCCCTTGGCGATCCGCTGAGACATTCTCAGGAAACTCAGAGTTCTGAGCAGGCAGGAGGTTAATCAAGCCACCTCCCACTCTGGAAAGGCTTTTCTATAACCCTGTTTGGGGCACTATGCAAAAACTGAGCTGCAGGAAACCAGATGCAGAAGGCACTCGGGGCAGGACCTGCATTACCTGTAAGCAGAGTCGCTAATGGCTTGCAGAGGGTGGTTTGAAGGGTGATAAACACGGTCCCAGGGTCCCAGGCCCATAAAAATTCCCTTACCTTTCTTGCCACATCTAAAATTCCACCTTGACAATCCCTTTGAGTGTAGCTTTTTTTAATAATTTATTTTTTGTCATTGCTGTTAAAAATTTGAACAGCAAAACATATACCAATTCAACAAGTTCTACATGTACCATTCAACGACACTGGTAACATTTTTCGAGCTGCGCAACCATTCCTTTTGAGTGTAAATTGGCATAGCTTTTTTGGAGGGCAATTCAGCAGCGGTATCTATGCAAAATGAAAATGGCCATATTCTTTGACCCAGCGATCTCACTCCTAGGTATCTAACCTACAGAAATATGCATGGCAGAAATCTGTATATTCAAAAAACCTTCACAGTAGCATATTTTAAGTAATGAAACAATCTAAGTGCCCATCAATAGGAAAACTATTAGATAAATTATAGTCTATACATATTAAAGATTATAAGATCACTACAAATAATGAGGAAGGTCCAAATGATACTGCAAGATTTCCAATCATTTTCAAATGAAACACACACACACACAACTTGCAGAATAATAGAGAGAGTAATGATTCTGCATATGGGGGAAATCACATTTAGATTAACACATACTAAAAAAAAAAAAAATTTTTTTTTTTTTCATACAGGTGGATGTAAAATAAAGAGAAAAATAACTGGGAAGGATACACATGGAACAGGTGACAGTGGTTCTCTCCAGGTAGGGAAGTGAGATGGGAGTGCGGAAGGTGAACTGTCACTCTTCACTCTGAGAAAAACATTTTGTTTGTATTTTTTTTTTTTTAAAGAACAACTCTACATATTATTTATATGATTTAGGAAAGTAAAGATTAAAAAAAAATGAAATCCATTTCCACAGAAGATCAGAGCAGGAAGAGCCTCGGCAGATAGGCTCCAGTCAGGAAGTGATTTGCCCAAGTGAGTTCTGAGAGTAGACCCAGGGCTCCTGGCTCCCAGTCCAGAACTGTTTGCACTTCTTAAAAGTCTGGAGTCTTTGACTACCCACATCATTCATGTAAATTCTCACCGGACACCCCGTTGCCATTGAGTAGACTCTGACTCATGGCAAACCCATGTTTTTCAGAGTAGAACTACACTCCATAAGGGTTTCAAGGCTGTGACCTTTCAAAAGCAGGTCACCAGGGCTTTCTTCGAAGGCACCTCCGGGTGAGTTAGAACCACCAACTTTTCAGTTGGTAGTTGAGCACTTAACCACTTGTACCACCCAGGAATTTCTCTCACTAGATGTTGTTGTGTGCCTTCCAGCTAATTCCAACTCATAGGAACCCAATATGGCAGAGTAGAACCACCCCACAGGGTTTCCTATGCTGCGATCTTTATGGGAGCAGATCACCAGCTCTTTTCTCCCACAGAGCGACTGGTAGGTTTGAACTACCAACCTCTCAGTTAGCAGCCAAGTGCTTGACCATCGTGCCCCGAGGGCTCCTTTCTTAACTAGACAGAAGAGCTTTCATTATTATCCAATTACCTGGAAACAACGTGATGTAGTGGAGAGGTCTCAGCCAGAATGCTCTCTTTCCCCCTTGCTGGCTTGAGGCCTCAGTTAAATCACTTTTCCCCACTGAGTTTCACGTCTCTTATCCGCAATATGGGGATACCACCACCTATCTCATCCAGCTGTTACGAGCATCAAATGTTAATTCCCTTTCCTCCTTTCTAAGAAATACTCATTGCCTGCCCTTCTTTCCTAAGATGGATGCCATTCTTGGACGAAGGTGAGAGCAACTAGATGGAGTATATCCTCAAACTAGGGGTGCAAATGTCTGCTTTGCACTTGACCCACCTGGTAGCCTTTGAAAAAGTCTAAAGGCATTCTCCACACTTCAGCTTCCCCAAATTCCCTGAATGCTTTTGGGATCATCATAGTTATCAGAAGGAAAAATAAATATGTCTTTGAGTCAAAATGTTGTCATCAGGACCAAGGATGTGCTACCACATTGCTGGGGTCTGGAGCCAGGGGATCTGCAGAAGCAGAGGATGGATGTGAGGCAAGATGCCCTTGTGGTTGTTCTTAGGTACCATCGAGTCAGTTCTGACTCATAGCGACCCTGTGTACCACAGACCGAAACACTGCCCAGTTCTACGCCATGCTCACAATCGTTGTTATGAGTGAGTCCATTGTTGCAGCCATTGTGTTAACCCATCTCGTTGAGAGTCCTGCTCTTTTTCGCAGACCCTGTACTTTACCAAGCATGATGTCCTTCTCCAGGAACTGATCCCTCCTGAAAAAGTGTCCTGTCAGTTTGTCATACTGTGGGGGCTTGCGTGTTGCTGTGATGCTGGAAGCTATGCCAGTGGCATTCAGATACCAGCAGGGTCATCCATGGCAGACAGGTTTCAGTTGAGCTTCCAGACTAAGACAGACTAGGAAGAAGGACCCAGCAGTCTACTTCTGAAAAGAATCAGCCAGTGATAACCTTATGAATAGCAGCAGAAAATGCCCTTGGAAGGAAAAAGGGACCTAATGTTCACCTGTACCTGGGAGTGAGCCCAAGGCCATTGCCACTGAGTAGATTTTGACTTACAGCGACCCTATAGGACAGACTAGAACTGCCCCAAAGGGTTTCCAAGGCTGTAAATCTTTATGGAAGCAGACTGCCACATCTTTCTCCCACACAGTGGCTGGTGGGTTCAAACCACCAGCCCTTGGATTAGCAGTCAAGGGTTTTAACCACTGCATCACCAGGGCTCCGCCTGGCAGTGACAGCCTGTCCCGAATCCATGTGGAGTTAGCAGCCTTGACGGAGTGTTGTGATGATGATTGCCTGGCTCCAAACACATCTCCCCAACCAGCTTGCCTAGGATGCCTGGAACGCCACCATTAATCCTTCCAGTTAAGTCTTTGAAGGCTTCTGTTAACATGTAAATGTTTCTCTTGGGAAGAATAATAAAATTTAATTCAAGTGAACAAACATTCACTGACAGTTGCTATAAACCAGGCACTTGTGAGGCCTAGTAGGGTGTCCAAAGATGAATAAGATACTTTCCTGTCCTCCAGGAGCTTATAGCTCATTAGGAGCAATAAGATGTGTACCAAATAATTTAAACAAGAGGAAAAATGTTTGTTTGTTTTTTTTCAAAGAAAAAGAAAGTATATTTTATCCAGAGCTTAACTATAGTACTTATCACCTTGGGGGGCTTCCATTGAATGGCTAAAAATGTTGTACTTTATTTGGAATAGAATAGGTAGCCATGGATGCTTTCTGAGTAAAGGGGTGGAAGTGACATGATTTAAAAAAAGAAAAAGTATTTTGCAAGCATCAATCTGACAAGGTTAGAGGCCCAAAGAAGAGATAAGAGGCTAATGTGAAATGTTATTTTAGAGATTAAGAGGCAACAGGGTGTGAGAGTTGATTTTAAGTGACAAGAAAAGGTAAGTTCCAGAAAAGATGAGGAGATCCATTCACACTTTCATTTAACAAATATTTTTTAAGCACTTACTATGTGCAAGAAGCCATGCCGAGATCTCAAAGTTAAGATATGAATCCTACCCTCCTCCTTGAACTTAAAAGTTTAATGTGGTGGTCACATAGTAATCTAACATCATAAAGATAAATGCTTAATTCAAAAGCTTGATAATAACTCTGAATAAAAAGGCCACAGGATGCTAAGAAAGTACAGAGAGGCCTGTTTTTTCGGGGGGGAAGGGGTGAGGCCATTGGGGAAGTCATCATTGAGGGAGTAACATTAATCAGGATCTAAAAGATGAATAAGAATGAATTAAAATGAACTGTAGTCAATTCTAGCTCATGGTGACCCCACCTGTGTCAGACAGAGTATAGAACCAATCCACGGACTTGGGATGTTCCAGCCTCTAGAATCGTGTGACTTGTTTTCTTGAAATAAATCTCTCTCTCTCTCTCTGTATATATATATTTGCTTTACTAGTTTTGCTTCTCTAGAGAACCCAGCCTAAGACAAAACCTTTTCTAGACTACTTATGATAGCAGTCTCATACAATATTTGTCCTTTTGTAACTGATTTATTTCACTCAGCATAATGTACTCTGAATTCATCCATGCTGTGAAATGTTTCTGGGTTCATAATTATTCTTTATTGCTGCATAGTATTCCATTGTGTGTATGTACCACAGTTTTTTAATCCATTCTTCTACTGATGGGCACTTAGGTTGTTTCCATCTTTTTGCTATTGGGAATAATACTGCAATGAACATGGGTGTGCATAGGTCTACTCTTGCCACATTGAATTGTACACTTTAAAAGGGTAATGTCTTAATTATCTAGTGCTGCTATAACAGAAACACCACAAGTAGACGGCTTTAACAAACAGAAATGTATTCTCTCACAGCCTAGGAAGATAGAAGTCTGAATTCACTGAATGTTTGGTAGAATTCTCCAGTGAAGCCATCTGGGTCAGGGCTTTTTTGTTGTTGTTGTTGGGAGTTGTTTTTTATTACCTTTTCAATCTCTTGTTATGGGTCTGTTCAGATTTTCAACATCATTTTGTCTTAGTTTGGGTGAGTAGTGTGTCTCTAGAAATTTGTCCCTTTCCTCTAAGGTTTTCAAATTTGTTGGGGTATAGTTTTTCATAACACTCTGTTATGATCCTTTTTATTTCAGTTTAGTCTGTTGTAATGTCCCCCATTCCATACCTGGGTTATGTGCGTTCTCTCCTGCTTTTCTTTTGTCAGTTTGGCCAGTGGTTTGTCGATTTTGTTGATCCTTTCAAGGAACCAACTTTTGGTTTTGTTGATTCTTTCTGTGGTTTTTCTATTCTCTAGTTCATTTATTTCTGCTCTGATCTTCATTTCTTTTATTCTGGTGGCTGTGGCCTTCTTTTGTGGTCCTCTTTCTATTTGTTCAAGTCGTGTATCTAATGTCTTGATTTTATCTCTTTGTTCTTTTTTATGTGTGCATCTATTGCTATAGATTGACCTCTGAGGACTGCCTTTGCTGTGTCCCAAAGGTTTTGGTATGATGTGCTTTCATTCTTGTTTGATTCTAGGAATGTTTTGATTCCACTTTTGATTTCTTGTATTACCCAGTCATTTTGACCTCAGAACCTACTATACAGCTACAGTAGTCAAAACAGCCTGGTACTGGTACAATGACAGATAATTGACCAATGGAACAGTATTGAGAGCCCAGATGTAAATCCATCCACCTATGGTGGCCTGATCTTTGACAATGGCCCAAAGTCCACCAAATGGGGAAAAGACAGTCTTTTTAACAAATGGCACTGGCAAAACTGGATGTCCATATGCAAAAAAAGATGAAACAAGACCCATACCTCACATCATATACAAAAACTAACTCAAAATGGATCAAAGGCCTAAATATACAGCCAAAAACTATTAAGTTCATAGAAGAAAAAATAGGATCAACACTACAGGCCCTAATACATGGCATTAACAGGATACAAACCACAACCAACAACACACAAGCTCCAGAAGATATGCTAGATAACTGGGATCTTGTAAAAATTAAACACTTATGCTCATCAAAAGGCTTCAGCAAAAGAGTAAGAAGAGAACCTACAGACTGCGGGGAAAAAAAATTGGCTGTTAAAAATCAGACAAAGGTCTAATCTCTAAAATCCAACACCTCTACAACAAAAAGACAAATAATCCAATTAAAAATGGGTAAAGGAAATGAACAGACACCTCACCAAAGAAGGCATTCAAGTGGCCAACAGACACAGGAGGAAATGCTCATGATTTCTAGCCATCAGAGAAATGCAGATCAAAACCACAATGATATACCATCTCACCCCAGCATTACTGGCACAAATCAATAAAACAGGAAATAACAAAGGGTTATTAAAGGTAACCCTAAAAAGGGTGTGGGGAGATCGGAACTCTTATGCCCTGCTGGTAGGAATGCAAAATGATACAATCCTTTTGGAAAATGATACAGTGCTTCCTTAGAAAGTTAGAAATGGAAATACCATTTGATCCAGCAATCCCACTCCTAGGAATATACCCTAGAGAAATAAGAGTCATCACACGAAAGACATATGCACACCCATGTTCCCTGCAGCATTGTTCACAATAGCAAAAAGATGGAAACAATCTAGATGCCCATCAACAGATCAATGGATAAACAAACTGTGGTACACACACAGTGGAGTATTATGAAATGATAATGAACAACAATGAGTCTGTGAAGCATCTCATAACATGGATGAATCTGGAGGGCATTATGCTGACCGAAGTAAGTGAATCACAAAAGGACAAATATTGTATGAGACCATTACTGTAAAAAACTCATGAAAAGGTTTACATACAAAAAGAAACAATGTTTGATGGTTACAAGGGAGGGGAGGGGTAGGGATGGAAAAACACTTAATAGACAATAGATAAGTGGTAACTTTGGTGAAGGGTAAGACAGTACACAGTCCTGGGGAAGCCAGCACAACCTGTACAAGGTAAGGTCATGGTAGCTCCATAGATACTCCAAACTTCCTGACGGACTGAATTACTGGGCTGAGGGCTGTGGGGACCATAGCCTCAGGGAACAGCTAGTTCAACTGTCATGACATAGTTTACAAAAAATGTTCTACAGTCTACTTTGGTGAGTAGCGTCTGGGGTCTTAAAAGCACGTGAGCACCCATCTAGGATACTCCTCTGGTCTCATCCCTTCAGGAACAAAGAAGAATGAAGAAAACTAAAGACACAAGGGAAAGATTACTCCAAAGGACTAATGAATCACATCTGCCACAGCCTCCACCAGACTGAGTCCAGTGCAACTAGATGGTACCTGGCTACCACCACCGATTGCTCTGAAAGGGATCACAACAGAGGTCCTTGACAGAGCCAGAGAAAAATGTAGAACAAAATCCCAACTCAAAAAGAAAGAGCAGACTTGCTGGCTTAACAGACTGGAGAAACCCTGAAAGTATGGTCCCCAGACATACTTTCAGCTCAATAATGAGGTCATTCCCGAGGTTCACCCTTCAGCCAAAGATTGAACAGGCCCATGGAACAAAACAAGACTAAAGGGGCGTACCAGCCCTGAGGCAGGGACTGGAAGGCAGAAAGGAACAAGAAAGCTGGTAATAGGAACCCAGGGTTGAGAAGGGAGAGTGTTGACACGTCATGGTGTTGTTAACCAACATCATAGAACAATGTGTGTACTAACTGTTCGATGAGAAACTAGTTTGTTCTGTAAACCATCATCTAAAGTACAATAAAAACAAACAAAAATTAAATGAAAAAAATAAAAAATAAGTCTGAATTCAGAGCACCAGCTCCAGGTGAAGGTTTTCTCTCTTTGTTGGCTCTGGAGAAAGTCTTGGCATCAATCTTCCCTAGCTCTAGGAGATTCTCAGCTCAGGGAACCTGGGTCCAAAGGATGTGCTCCACTCCCGGCTCTTCTTTTTTGGTGGTAGGAGGCCCCTCTCCTCTCTGCTCACGTCTCTCTTTTATATTTCAAGATAAATTGACTTTGACAACAGCCTAATCCTGCAGATTGTGTCCTGCCTCATTAATGTAACCGCCTCCCACCTTGCCTCATTAACATTATAGAGGTGAGGATTTACAACACATAAGGTAATTACATCCGATCACAAAGTGGAGGACAACCACACAATACCGGGAATCACGGCCTAGCCTAGTTGACACATATTTTGGCGGGGGGAGGGGGGCAAAATTCATTTCGTAATAGGAGAATTTCATGGTATATGAATTATATCTCAATAAAAAATTTAAAAAAATGGAACTAGGTGAAGATAGTAACAATAAGATAGTGTTCTGGTCAGAGGGAAGAGAATGTATAAATGATTAGGAAGGGAATACATGGTGCATTGTTTTTCCTTCCTAGTCATTTATACATTCTCGAAGATCAACGTGGCTGGAGTGTGAGGGACATTGAAAAGTTGGTAGCACAAAATGCTAGAGATGTAGGCAGGGGCCAGATCATATGTGGCCCTTTAGGCCACATTAAACAGCTTGACCTTTATCTTCAGAACAATGGGATGCTAGTGTGGAGTTTTACACAGGGGAACGACACAATCATTGCTTTCTATACATTTACTGCTTTCTGTATTGGGCAGTGTGAACTGGAGGGAGTCAAGGAGGGTGTGGAGGGTGACCAGTTATAAGGGTTCAAGCAAAAGAAGGTGATGGTAGGGGAGGGGGCATGTACATGCAGAATACAGGCTATGACTGACATTTTGGAAGTGGATGACCAGAAAGATTCTAAGTTCATTACTCCGGACAGGAAGTACAGCAACTCTGGGGAAATAGAACAAGTTTGTTCTGCAGAGACATTTATTTAGCACCTACTTACTTTTTTTTTTTTTTTTTTACTAACTGCCAAGTATTGAACAAGGTATTTTATATCCATTATTTCTTTTAAACCTCACAACAAACCAATGAGACTGGCATTATTATCCCCACTGTTTTAAAGACGGAAACTGAGATTCGGAGAGGCTGAGTGATTTACCCAAACACACAGAGCCAGTAAGTGTCGGCACAGGGATTTAAATCCAAGCTTGTTTGATGCCAAAGCTCTCTGCATCTTTGCTGTACACTCTAATGCTTCTAGACAAGAGATAGCAAATGACTTTCAACACATACCCAACTCTGATCTATTTGCAGATATACAATGTATATAATAATATACAATGGAGCACTGGGTTGAGACATATTCGGAGCCTGAGCCCAGGCCCAGCAGGAAAACAGGCCTTGATTGATCAGGAATGGGTGGCATGGGCACAGAAAGAGACAGTGGTGGGGGAACTGCACCCTATTTGCCATTCCTGCTCTATAAGTTCAAAGGAGGAAGACATAACATCTAGCTGAAGGGATTAAAAATTGGCACCTGTGAACCACACAACCATGGATCAATCTCAAAACCACCCCACCAAGCAGAGATGCAAGAAACAAAAGAATGCATACGATATCACGGGCCAGGAAACTTTTCCTGTAAAGGGCCAGATACTTTAATCTTTGTAGGCCATACGGTCCCTGTCACAAGTACTCAACTCTGCCAGTACAGTGCTAAAGCAGCCATAGACAATACATAGAGAATGAGCGTGGCTGTGTTCCAATAGAGCTATTTATGAACATTGAAATTTGAATTTCATATAATTTTTATGTGTCATGAAAATTTTTTTTTCCCCCATAACCATTTAAAAATGGAAAAACCATTCTTAGCTCACAGTTCAAAGAGATGTTGAGCTGCATTTGGCTAACTCCTGTATTACACTAATCCATTCACAAAGAATCAAAAACAGACGAAATTTATCAATAGTGATAGATTTCACAGCACCAATGGCCTGACAGGAATGTCAGGAAGGGGTCACAAGGGAACATTCTGGAGTAGTAGAAATGTTCTGCATCTTGATGGGTTGTTAGTTACACGGGTACATGCATTTGTCTAAACTCATTGAATTGTACACTTAAGATCTGTGTATTTCATTGCATGTAAATTCAGCCCGAATTAAAAACCATTGCTTTGAGCTGAAACTCTGAGGGGTTGGGGGATGGCTGCCTGGAGGAGGTGTCATTTGCATAAGGCTTGAAGAACAAACTCAGACTCAAAGGTAGAGAAGGAAATGCTGAAGCAAAGTAAGGAAAAGATTCAATCAGGGTTCAAATACTAACAGAAAATGGGAAAAATTTTCTATCTGGCAAGAAGCAATAAAGTATACCCCCATCCACATGCCTTACTCTCCAAAAGCTCTAGCTCAGAACTAATTGCCTTGTGCAATAATTGGGGGATGCAGTGAGGGAGCCGAAAAAAAAAAAAAAAAACAAGTGGAGACGGGTGCAATTTGGGGGGATTTGTTACGCTAAGCTCCCTTCTATCAATTCCAGTGGCTCAGATGTTCCTGACCTGTTGTTTGGCATATTGTAAAAACAGCTTTTATTTACTGCACTTCCATTAAAAGATGAAATCCACGAACAGGGGCTCACAGGCCAGAAAATCACCATTTACGTCTCCACTTATCTTCCATCAGCGGCCCAGAGCCTCGTCTCCTTGGCGCCTGGTATCTGGCTTGTGCCTCCAGTTTCACTGCTGCCTAGAAATGCTGGTAGAGCAGTGCAAACCTGGACAGTGGGATTGCGCTGCTGGACAGGGCTGGGCTAAGTATGGCAGGCCTAGGAAGATGAGCAGAGTGGCCACATAAGGTTATCCTGGCTGGCAACGGAGGGATAGATGCTGGGTCAGGTTTTACCCAGATACCAGAGTGCAAAGTGTCTCGTGAAATCCGGGGATAATGTGGGATGGTCGGTTAGAGCAGGTACTGGAGTGAGCTAGTGATTCATAGGCAAAAATGAAACCCAAGATAACCTTAACCTGAGAGAATCACTGGTCCTTTTTCAGAACAGCACGTGGCCAAGTCTCTGAGTGGTGCAAACATTTAATGTAGTCAGCTGCTAACCAAAAGATTCGAATTTCGAGTCCATGCAGAGGTGCCTCAGAAGACAGGCCTGGTGATCTACTTCCAAAAAGTCAGCCATTGAAAACCTCGTGGAGCACAGTTCTACTCTGACACATGGGACACTGCCATGATTCTGAATCGACTTGACGGCAACTAGTTTTGGAGCCTGCGCAAAGGTCAGCTTTGCTGCCAAATGAATGACTAGCAATATGGTGCTGGACTCTAGCTCTGCTGCCAAATGAATGACTAGCGATATGCTGCTAGACTCTTCTCCTCTCTAAGTCTCTATTTCCCCATCTGTAAAAAGGGAGAAGGAATTAAACTAAAGTATACATTTCAGCTCTAAAGTTCTTGGAATCCAATCTTGGTTCTACCACTAACTTGAGGAGTAACTTTGAGCAAGCCATTTCTCCTTGGGCCCTGCTCTCACATTTCTATATTGAGAGGGTTGAATGCAAGTCCTACCGTCCTTACCTCTGTTACCCTGAATGCTTCCTAAGGACGCTGATCCCACAATTATTAGCAGAGAGAATGGACGGATGGATGGATAGAAGAGTGGATGGGTAGATGGCTATTTAGCTATATGGGTAGCTGGCTCGCTGGCTGATGGCAAAATTAATGGAAGGGGAGTGGATGGCTAAATAGATGAATGGGAATTTGAGAATATTGGAGAAAAGTGAGATGTGAGGATGGACATTCACAAGCAACACCTAAATACTTCCTTTACTGTCCAGAGGTCGGTCCCAGTATTCTGAGTACTCATTATGATAAATTCCACTATATACACTCATCATTTCTAAAGTCTCCTGAAGCCCTTGCTTCAGGAAAGAGACTGTAATGTTTCATTTATGTCAGAGTAAGCATATGAATTATAAGCACACATCATGCTTATTAATACATTAAATGTGAAAAGAACAACAGGGAATATGTGATCCCTTCACCTATTTGGCGGAGCCCTGGTGGCACGGTGGTTAAGAGCTCAGATACTAACCAGGGGGTCAGCAGTTCAAATCCACCATCCACTCCTTTGAAACCCTATGGGGCAGTTCTACTCTGTCCTATAGGGTCCCTGTGAGTCGGAATCGATGGGAATGGGTTTGGTTTGGTTTGGTTTTCACCTACCAGGAAAGAGCCCTGGTGGTGCAGTGGTAAAGTACTCAGCTGCTAACTGAAAGGTCGGTGGTTCGAACTCACCAGCCACTGCACGGGAGAAAGATATGGCAGCCTACTTCCATAAAAATTACAGCCTTGGAAATCCTATGGGGCAGTTCTACCCTGTCCTAGGTCACTGTGAGTCAGAATCAACTTGACGGCAAAGGATTTGGTTTTTGATTTCTCACCTACTGAGAAGTATAACTCATATCCAGGGAACAAGGCAGTGTAGAAAACAAAATAATTAAAATTAAAGAAAAGTAAAAGTGTTTGCTAGATTATGCGGCCCAGACAATAAGCACTGAATACGGAATTTCAGGCAGAAAGAAATTTGCAAGAATAGTGCAGGGGAGGAAAGAGAACTAGAAGGAAAAGATTTCCCAAAGAAGATCTTTGAAAGATGGGAATGGGTTGCCCAGGGGATAAGCCCAGAGCATACTGTGGAGGGGGGGGGTAGGGGTGGGAGGATCGGGGATGTTGACAAACTGCTTGATGAAGAACAAGAGGACAAGAGTGTAGCGATTGGTTGGGGATGCCTCACTGGGGTTGTTGTTGTTAGCTGCTGCTGAGTTGATTCCAACTCATGGTGACCCCAAGCATTACAGGGTAGAACTGCTCCACAGGTTTTCTTGTCTATAATCTTTACTGAAGCAGAACACCAGGTCTTTCTTCCACAGCACCACTGGGTGGGTTCAAACCACCAACCTTTAAGTTAGTAGTCAAATGCAAACCATTTGCACTACCCAGAGAGCTCAAAATCAACCAAGAGTGCATAAATCTCTAGCCTTCTGCCTGTCCTACGAAAGTGAGAAGAGATGGGGAAAGGAAAGGAAGAGAGAGAGAGACAAGGAGGACAAAGGGCAAACCATGGAAGAGGTGGTGAAGAAAAGAGAGATGTAAAAGAAGAGAAAAAGAAAGTGTGTACAGAGAGAAAGGGGTAGGGTTTTCTCTGCATCTGGGAGTTCTGATCCCTGATTGAAAAAACAAGAGGTTGAGTCTGGGGCTGAACTTGCTGTGGCAGCAGATAAGATCCAGGCAGCTTTGGAGCCCACCATAGCTGGACAGGAGTGCGGGATGATAATGGATGAAGTGGGCAACGGTGCCTTGCCCAGAGTGCCCACTGCTCAGACAAGTGGGGCACCTGGAACCCTGTCTCCTTCTCCACTGCCAGTTCTAAGTTGCTAAGGTTACCTTCTCAACCGCCTTATTAGAGAAGCTGTCATTCTTTGACAAAGATCGGGGCGGGGGTGGGGGGGGGAAATGAAAGCAGACATTTCATACTCTTAGACAAAAAGAAAACAATAATGCGAGTCCCACAATCACAGAAAGTCTGCCAGCAGTCAAAGGAGACTGTGCCTTCACGGGCCACCTCTGTCGCTAGCTTGGAGAGACCTAGAAATGAGCAGCTATTCCCAATTAACAGGGAGATGCTGACAGCCCCCAATAAGGTTAAAGCGGGTGTAAAACAGAAGAGCCAGGAAGAACGGAGATTTGGACTCATTTGGCTGTCATGGTCTAGCCAGTCTCTGTGGCCGGAAACATGGTGTCCTTTTTTGCCAGCAGGGGCAAAACTAAGCCGATGTATCCTCTGCACTGCCCCAGTACCAACAACTATTTGGGGGTCAACACTGCTGGGACCAGGTTGAAGCATGAGCTATGGCAGTGCAGCCTCGCCAGGTGTGCCTTCAGACTGCATGCCCTGGATGAGAGAGCTGAGAAAGACATGGGAAGTGGGGAGGAGCAGGAAGGGAGCAGAGACGGAAGTAGAAGGTGAGCTCCTGGAGGTCACAGAAACTACAAGATCCCAGATGAGTGCCCCCTCTCTGAAAGCAGAGGGCGTGCCATTCTAAGATGTCAGTTCAATTTCTCAGCTGGAAGCTTCCTGGGTTGTAAAAACTCACATGTACTGCAGCACCTTCCTTCGCTTTAAAAAAAAAAAAACGCAGCCATCAAGTTGACTCTGACTCATCACACCCCCATGTGTGTCAGGGTAGAACTGTGCTCCATAGAGTTTCCAGTGGCTGCTTTTGGGAAAATAGATTGCCAGGCCTTTCTTCCAAGGTGCCTCTGGGTGGACTCCAACCACCACCCAGGGGCTCCACTGGGGTTCAGAGAATAACTGGGAGAACAGCGGGCTGTGAGGTGGGAGACAGAAACAGAGCTTGAACAGGAGGACAACACACTTTGCAGCATTGTTTCCCTAAGGTGAATCTTCCTTCTTTCCAGATGAAAAGTTGAGTACTGACTCTTGTGGGCATGGGTTGAGGCATGGGTGCATCAGACTATATGACGGTGATCATCTTTTCCAGGTTAAGTGAGAGATTCCTAAGCCCCGTAACTACTTCCACGAATCACCAGCTCTTTATAGAGCCTTTGGCTTAGATGTTCTATTTTGCTGTGAAGGCTACAGCTGAAAGGGGCCCTGGAGAACCTAAAGCTCAGTGGTATCTAACTGTATTGCATGGAGCCCTGCGATCTTCTATGTGCATATTTCAAGGACCATGTCAAAGAGATGAGGTGAAAGCTGTAGGAAAGGGCTTTGGGCCCCTCGTCATCCCTATCTCAGCCAGAGCAGTTCTGCTTTCCTCTGGTTTTTACAGTTAGCCTCTGGTTGAGATTCCGTTTGAAGGAATGCTTGTGATGCTACTAGAGGATTTTGAAAACCACCATCATTTTACAGACGAAAACACTGAGGCCACTGAAAAGGACATGTGTTGCTTTTGCTGCCCAGAAACCATTTTGGTGTCAACCCCTAGACTGGTGTTTCAGATTATACCTCTCTTCCAAGTATGTGCAGCCTTGGAGGGAAGGTCCATCCGGGTGTCCTCTTCCCCTGTCTCCTAAGTGAGGAGTAAATAGGAGGCCACCCCAGGCCACTCAGACTCTCTCAAGAACTCTGAATGCCTAGGGGATGGAGGAAAGGATGGAAAAACGCTTGGAGCTCATTCATCCTGGAGGTAATGTTCTGATGAGACTCTGCACTGGTTCCTGCTCCCAAGGTCCCAGGGCTGCCCTTTCTCAGCCTGCTTCTTCAGTTCTTCAATGCTTCTGTGAGCTATCCCAAATTCTTTCCAAAAAATACATTTTGTTTAAGTAAACAGGGTTGGCTTCTGTTTCTTGCAACCCAAGGACCTTGACTGATACTGCTTAGGATGGATGGATGACTTCCTTAGGGTACACAGAGAGTTAGAAGCCAAGTCAAGATTAGAAATCCAAGCTCTTTGATCATAGCCTCGGGCTGCCTGGGCTGATGACTATTTGCAGCTCCACATTAACTGGGTCCTTAATCCCCAGTGCTCTGTCTTGTCTTCCCATCCTGTTTTCCTACGTCTTCTGAGGACTCAGAATATAGTTGTCTACCCTCCTCTCTGTGTCCTCCAACAGAAGTCACAGCTATTTTGCCCTTGGGGTCTTTCCTCATAAATCTGACAAGAGTCACTTCTCATTGGCCATAAAATAATTTACTGGATGTTCAGAGAAACAAGCACAGACACTGTGCCAGGTGCTGGGGATCAGGTCAAATAAAAATAAGATAAATACTTAAATGCATCCTAACTGTGCTACTTCAATGGTATATGTGTATATGTGTGTGTGTGTGTGTGTGTGTGTGTGTGTGTGTGTGTGTGTCCTACCCTAGCATGGATTAAAGGAATCTTTTGCAATTTTCCCTGCCTCAGAAAGCACCTGTGATTATCCTGTTTCTACATCACTCTCCCCTTTGCTCTCAAACTAAAGGCAATTTAATTTCCTATATGAATGGAGCGGCAAAAGGGGTTGGCAATAGAGGGGAAAGAGGCTTCTGGTTTTTCTTCTTTAAGCTTGTTCATTGACTACAGAGCTGTTTCCAACAGTAGCAGAAGTCGCTCCCAAGGCACCTGAAGGAGATGGGAACACACAAGCCTAATTGCATTATACTGCAGTTTGACCAAGCGATCACTAACTTTATTGCAGAGAAAGAAAATGAAAATGACAGAGAAAAATTTAACTCCTTGGTTCCCTTACTTAAACTCAGGATTCAGGCCACCAGCAGGAGGGCAGAGAGAACAGAGGGCAAGGCTCATGGGTTGTTAAGGAAATTACTTCTCTGCGTTCTGCAGCACCCTTGAGGGGTTGGACGTGGATAGACACACACTTCATCTCACCCAGCTTTAGTCATCCTCTACTCTTTTAAGATGATCTACTCTGACTTGCCACTATGGGGTAAAAACCCGCTGCCATCAAGTCAATTCTGACTCAGGGTGACCCTATAGGACACAGTAGAACTGGGGTGGGGGTAGCATATTAAACTCCAGGATCTAATAATTTTTTTTTCCATTCTTTCATTCAGACAATATTTACTGAGTACCAAATGTGAGCCAAACGCTTTGAGAAGCACTGGGTATACAGTGTTGAACAAAAGAAATACGGTCCCTCTCCTCAAACAGCCTAGAGTCTAGAGATACCAACAAACAATACATATGTAAAACAGATATCCAAGTACAATCTGGATAACTGAGTGACAAAAAAGAATAGGACGCTGTGGAGGAGAGAGGTTAAAGTAGACTCTAACCCAGACTGAATAGTCAGGGATAGCCTCTCTAGGACGTCTGGCAAGCAACAGGAAAACAGCATGGGTCAAGCTGGCGGGAGGCATGGCCCTGAAGGGCAGCGGCTTTCCACCCGAACAGTAGATTGTTGTTGTTCGTTGCCATAGAGTCAGTGCCCCTCCTGGCAACCTTATGTACAACAATGGAATGTTGCCTGATCCTGCATCATCTTTATGATCATTAGGACGCTTGAGTCCATTGCTGTGGCTGTTGTGTAGTGACATCCAACCTACGGGACTCATCTTCCAGCACTATATTGTACAATGTTCTGTTGTGATTCATAAAGTTTTCATTGCCTAATTTTTGGAAGTAGATTGTCAGGCTTTTCTTCCTAGTCTGTCTTAGTCTGGAAGCTCTGTCCACTATGAGTGAGCCTGCTGGCATTTGAAATATGGATGGCATAACTTACAGCAACATACAAGCCACCATAATATGACAGTGACAGAGAGCAAACTGATAGATGGGTGGTGGAGCAGTAGATTACCTGTTTGCATTGAGTCCGACTCATAATGACCCTATAGGATGGAGCAGAACTGCCTCATAGGGTTTCCAAGGCTGTAATCTTTACAGAAGCAGGCTGCCACATCTTTCTCCCACAGAGCAGCTGGTGCGTTCCAACTGACCACCTTCAGTTAGCAGCTGAGCGCTTAACCACTGCACCATCAGGGCTCCTTAGCAGTAGATTCCCCAAAACCCACTGCCATCGAGTCAATTCTAACTCATAGCAACCCTATAGGACACAGTAGAACTGCCCCACAGAATTTCGAAGGCTGTAATCTTTACAGAAGCAAACTGCCACATCTTTCTCCAGAGGAGTAGCTGGTGGGTTTGAACCACCCACCTTTTGGTTAGCAGCCAAACGCTTAACCACTGTGCCACCAGGGATTCAGGCCTTGGTTAGGGATCACATATTTCACTGTAAACACAGTGGAACATCATCATGAATTTAGGCAGAGAAAAGCTATGATTTGATGCACATGCTTATAAAGTCATGAGAATAGATTAGGAAAGGCTGGGTAGGGTGTCAGAGCAAGAAGGAATCTGAGAAACCAGTTGGAAATCTATTGAATTACGGGTCAGAGATGACAGTAACTTGGACCTGGTTAGAGATAGAAAGACATGGATGAATTCAAAAGACATGATGGGAGGAGAATCAATAAGCTTTGGCTATTAATTAAAAGGTGAAATCCTTGGGGAGAAATCCAAGGATTAAAGAGATTCTTCCAATCTAGCTCCAGAAGCAAATTTAAGTCTGCCCTGCAGATAGGCACAAAAGATGACCAGCCTAATTTATGTTGTCACTGTCATCATCGTCATCTTCTTCTGTTTATTATTTTTTTTTTCTGTTTATTATTTTGTTTTGCTTTCTTTTTTGAAAGAAGAGCTCCTCTTGAATCAAGACCAACTGCTTTTTTAAAGGACTACTAAAACCCTGCCAGCTAACTGGGCAGATACTCCCAAGGTCAAACTCCATCTCTACTGCCTACATCAGAAGGGTCCATGACATTGTTAGGATAGGTTAGACTGGCTCAAGTGCTTTTCATTGCAGGTTAGAGTGAGGGGTTGACATCTGAGGAAGGATGATCTCTTAAGAGGGCTTATCATTCATGCCACCTTTCCTCTGAAACTTTCCAGCAGATGTTTCTAATCCCCTGATGAAAATGGCTTTGAAAAATAGTTGCTGATGAACACTGCAAGAGCTTGCTGATGAACACGGCAAGAGCAGCAGAGGATGCTGGGAAGAGAAGGCCACCAGAGTCATAGAAAAAAAGCTTTAGATATTAAGCAAAACAGAAGTAAGACACCCAGGCCCTCTCTACCAGTTGTTCCCCAAAACCCACCTCACACCGAAAATCAAGATCAAATTTGTACAATGCAGACTAAGTGTTCACCGGAGCCTCTAAACTTACTCAGGACACTTGGAATCACATTTGAAAGCAGAGGTAGCCAAAGGATGAGTCCAGACAGGAGCAAGGAGGCCTACACACTGGAAGAGGCCATGTCTGTACCTTGCAAGGCTCCATCCAACTGGGCTAAGAGTCTTGCTGCTTTTCTCTTCTTTGCTTCAAATATCACTCTGCCTCTGACCAGTGGGAGCCAGTTCTGAGTTATGGATGGAGCCACTCTGGTGAACATGAGGCTTAGGCTGGTTTTCCTACTTCAGAAAAACAGACAGGAGTGACCTGTGTTCATGCTCAGAGGCTCTAAGGAGAACTTGGGGTTGGTGGGGTGGGGGTTGGAGACAGGAAGACAGAGATGGAGAGAGACATGGGGAAACATGGAGAGGGAGAGAGGGAAAGAGAGAGAGAGAGAAAAGAGACTGAAAAACAGATGGTCAGGCACACAAACAGAGGTAGGAAGAAAGAAGAGAGATTAAAGGTAAAGAAAAAGAAAGGAATACACTGACAAAGAGAAAAGAGATGAGTTCAAAGAGGACAGAGAAAAGCTAGTAAATAAAAGAGAAAGGGGAAGAAAGAGTAACTAAGGGAGAAAGGGAAGAATGAGACAAGAGTGAGGGGAGAGAAGAGAAGAGACTGCTGTATTCCCTTCTCAGCCCATCTCTAATAGGGAAGAGTTTTCAAGAGTTCTCTCTAAAAGAAACACTCATAAATATTCCATAATACAAGCAAGAAAGCTCAAACCTGCGCATTCATGGCAGACAGCTCCATCGGCACCTGTCTCCCAGTGACTGAGAGCTCCTGAGGTTTCTCTTTGCAAGGCCCAGCTGCTGGGATGGGCCTGCTCCAGGGCCAGGAGGCAGAAGATAGGAAAGGAAAGGAATGGAATGGTTGAGAAATGGCCCAGCAGGGGCCCGGAATTCCTACCAGTAAGTGTGATTAATGAATTAATCCAAGACACCCTGGACTATAAGATATACCAGACTTTGCAAATAAAAGCTTATGAAGCAATATTTTTATCAGAAATCCTTAGTGTGTTTTAGAAATAAATTGCTTTGAACTTACTCCTTAAAACTGGATCTCTTTGGGGTCAGCGGTTACATAGTTTTGCTCTGAATATCAGTTTGGCCAATACTGATGGAACACTTATTCAATAACAGGCCCTGTACTAGGCAACAAGGGGCAGAAAAGACTAGACTCAGTCCATCCCCTCAAGTACCTCATAGGCAGTACTGTTCAACAGAACTTTCTACAATGACAGAAATGCTCTAAATCTTTGCTGTCCAATGTGATAGCCACTAAAGAGCCCTGGTGATACAGTGGTTAAGAATTCAGCGGCTAACCAAAAGGTTGGCAGTTCAAACTCACCAGCTGCTCTGCAGGAAAAAGATGCAGCAGCCTACTCCCTTAAGATCACAACTTTGGAAGCCCTAAGGGGCAGTTCTACTCTGTCCTAGAAGGTTGCTATAAACTGGAATTGACTCCATGGCAATGGGTTTGAGTGTGAGCTAGGAAATAAATTTTTAGTTTTAATTAATTTTAATTGACGTAATGGCCACATGTGATTAGCTATTACCATATGGTACTACACAGGAAGAGGATGAGATAAGACCTGGACATAAATATTTTAATATAAGGGAGGTGGCCTAAGAGAGACATTAAGTTTTTTTTTTTAATAAAGTAATTCATGTTCGAATTAGTGAGGGAGGAGATTAAAGGTGGATTGGGTCCTTAGATGGAGGGGGTACTCAAATACCAGGGAGTTTCCTATTAATTTTGTAGGCAGTGGGGAGCCACAGAGGTTTCTAAGCAAGGGAGAAAACAACTTTGTTTCTTCAGGCAGAATGTGAAGTATCCACTGGAAGAAGAAAATGGAGAACTGTTTCAGGAGTCTGGGAGAGAGATAATGTGACATGAAGGATGGTGGGAGAGAATGAGGAAGGAGCAGCTGCTACCGGATTACAAGAAGTGGGCTGTATAGGAGCTTTATTTTGCCCAAAATTAGAATAGCGTCTGTCTTAGTTATCCAGTGCTGCTGTAACAGAAATACCACAAGTGGATAGCTTCAACAAACAGAAATTTATTCTCTCACAGTCTAGGAGGATAGAAGTCCAAATTCAGGGCACCAGCTTCTAGAGAAAGCTTTCTCTCTCTGTTCGTTCTGGGGGAAGGTCCTTGACATCAATTCTCCCTTGGGTCTAGGAGCTTCTCAGCACAAGGACATCAGGTCCAAAGGGCGTGCTCTGCTCCCAGTGCTTCTTTCTTGGTAGTAGGAGGTCCCTCTTCTCTCTGATTCTCTTTTACATCTCAAAAGACTCTGACTCAAGATACAACCTAATCCTATAGATTGAGTCCTGCCTCATTAACATAACTGACTCTAATCCTGCCTCATTAACATCATAGAGGTTAGGATTTATACACATAGGATAATCACATGAGATCACAAAATGGTGGAAAACCACACAATACTGGGAATCATGGCCTAGCCAAGTTGACACACATTTTGGGGGTGCAAAATTCAAATATTCCACGCTTTGGCCCCTGGAATTCATGTCCTTACCACATGTAAAACATATTCTCCCCATATCATCCTGCCATTTCAGCTTTGGGCAGCGCATCCAGCCCCATCTCCCTGGCACTCGTGAATGGCAGCGCCATGCTTCAGAACCGAGTTGGTGAAGATTTGACTCTTTGAAACCTAGGAGGCTATGGCCCCGCCCTTGGAAACCCCAGAGGCCATGGCTCTATCCTTTGAGATCTCAGAGGTCTTGGCCCTACCTTTTGAGACTGAGGCAGTTCTGCTTCCTATGTTCCTTGTCTCTTCAGCTTCTGCTTCCTGGTTCCTTGGCCTCTTGACCCCTCAGGCCCTTGGGCCAGCCCAGCATCCGTCCTGTTTGGGCAAGTGTTCCAAAGTTCTTTACCTCTACCAATAAGTGTCTAGAGGTACCCCACTCTGCCAGTAAACCTCAGCCGGAAGATACTCAGCTCTCCTGCTCAGTGGGTCAGCAAGCCTAGCTCCAATGATAAGTCCCCATAGGCACCCCACTCCATCAGGAAGCCTCCTGTACAAAGGCATTCAACTCTCTTGCTCTGTGGGTCTGCTCCCATGCTGTTTCACACTGGTTTCCTCATTTTGCTGATGCCATTTCTCTGCTGCTGCTTCTTGCTGTCCACGCCATCTCCTGATATTACAGCTCTTCTCACTTACTTCTGAGTTTTTACCAGAATTGTCCCTGATGTCCATAGTTTCACCAACAGTCTCTTCAAAGAAATTTAGGCTTTTACTATTAAAAAAAGGCACTTTAAAACTCTTCCAGACTTATCCGTTCACAGTTTCAAAACCACTTCCACATTTTAGGTATCTTTGAGAGCAGCACCCCACTCTCCAGGTACCAAATTCTGTCTTGGTTTTCTAGTGCTGCTATAACAGAAATATCACAAGTGGGTGGCTTTAACAGACAGAAATTTATTCTCTCACAGTCTAGGAAGCCTGAAGTCCAAATTCAGGGCACCAGCTCCCAGGGAAGGCTTTCTCTCTCTTGGTTCTAGGGGAAGGTCCTTGTTGTCAGTCTTCCCTTGGGGCTATAAGCTTCTCAGAACAAAGACGCTGGGTCCAAAGGACATGTTCAGCTCCCAGAGCTATGTTCTTGGTGGTATGATGTCCTTTCCCTTTCTGCTCGGTTCTAACTGTTGCTAATCCTGCCTCATTAACATCATAGAGGTGAAGATTTACAACACAAAGGATAATCATATCAGATCACAAAATGGTGGACAACCAAGTAATACTGGAAATCACAGACTAGGCAAATTGACACACATTTTGGTGGGACACAATTCAATCCATAACTGCATTTAAAGTCTAAATTTAATTGTGGAACGCAGAACTCAGAAGTCATTTCCTGAGACAATGTCCTCACAGAGGAAGAATCATCAACCCCAAGAATGATGAGCTTTTTCACAGCCATTTGCCAGCACATTAACTCCTACTGCAAAGTCCCTTCCCCCAGCCCCACCCCCATTGTGTCTCCTCATAAGCCAGCTGATCAGGGTCTCTGAGAATTGGGTAGAAGAAAGGAGGCAGGAAAAGGATGAAAAAGAGATAGAAGAAGATATTTAAAAAACATGTGCTAGTGAAGTCAAAACAAATTCCCAGCCATTTCTGCTGGAGGAAATTTTATGGCATGAGACGTCCCAAAAATGGGTTTTGAATTATACTCTGCACCTCTTAAAGCACAGGAACTCTTGACAGCCAGCTCACACACACTGCCCTCTCATCACCTGTCCAACCCTCCCCAGCTGGTAGGCATGCTGGGAAACCCAGGGCTCTGCAGGTAATGCAGTGGAGGTGAAAGAACACTGGGTTGGTGTTCAGAGGTCTGCATTCTTAAGCAACTTCAGCCCCTTTGACTTTGATCAAGGAATTGGCTTTCTCTGGGCCCTGGTCTCCCTCTGTACAACGAGATGGTTGGTCTGGATGCTGCCTGGGGTCCTAAGAGTTCTAAATTTGAATTATCAGAGAATTGGGGTATGAATACGCAGACTTACAGAAAGTCCCTGTAAAACTGTGTATGTGTATGGAAGGGGGTGTGTTGTGAGGATCAAGTGGACTTGTGGGGAACCTCTGCTCTAATCATCCCACAACGTGGAAAAAATAAGATGTGGTTATAACATACTGGTGATGTGGTCAAATACATACTGAAGTCCTACTTGTAAGCAAAGAGATATCTGTGATGGTTTTCAGAAAATCAGAGTGATTTGGAAATTTAACTGTAGCTTTAACCTGCCACGTATGTGGTGACAGGTCACTTCACCATTTGAACCTCAGTTTCCTTGTTTCCAAAACAGGGGTTAAGTGCTTGACTACTAGCCGAAAGGTTGGCAGTTCTAACTCACTCACAGGTGCCTCAGAAGACAAGCCTGGTGATCTGTTTCCAAAAGGTCGCAACCTTGAAAAGCTTATGGGGCAGTTCTACTCTGCACACATGGGGTCACCATGAGTCAGAATTGATTTGATAGCAACTAACAACAACAATTAGTTTCCTAGGGCTTCTGCAGTAAAAACAAAGCCCTGGTGGCACAGTGGTTAAAGCACTCAGCTGCTAACCAAAAGGTCCATGATTCAAAACCACCAGCTGGTCTGCAGGAGAAAGATGTGGCAGTCTGCTTCTGTAAAGATTACAGCCTTGGAAACCCTATGGGGCAGTCCTGCTCTGTCCTATGGGGACACTATGAGACAGAACAGACTCAATGGCAGTGGGTTTATTTCTTTATTTGTTTTAGGCACTGATAAAACAGCATAAACTCAGTGGCTTATGAGAATAAAAATTATTGTCTCACAGTTCTGAGACTAGAAGTCCAAATCAGTGTGTTGGCTGGGCATGCCCCTCTAAAGTCTCTAGGAGATCTTTTCTTGTCTCTCTTAGCTTCCGGTAGCTCCAGGCATTCCTTGGCATCTTCACATGGCTGTCCTTACTCTGCCTGTCTCTCTGTGCTTCTTATCCTCTTTTAAAAGGATACCACTCATATTGGCTTGAAAGACCCCGAATGGTACAAATGATTAATGTGCTGGCTGCTAACTGAAATGTTGGGAGTTTCAAGTCCACACAGAGGCACCTTGAAAGACAGGCCTGGCAATATACTTCAGAAAAATCAGCCACTGAAAACCCTATGGAGCACAGTTCTACCCCAAAATTACATGGGGTTGCCAAGAGTTAGAGCCAACTCATGGCGACTGGCATACTGGATTTGGACCCACCTTATTCTGGTATGGAGCCGTGGTGGCACAGCAGTTAAGAGCTACGGCAAACTACAGCTGCCAACCAAAAGATCGGCAGTTTGAATCCACCAGCGGCTCCTTAGAAACTATATGAGACAGTTCTACTCTGTTCCATAGCGTCGCTATGAGTCGGAATTGACTTGACGGCAATGTTTTATTTGTTTTGTTTTTTAATTCTGGTATGACCTTGTTAAGGATTGAATTGTATTCCCCCAAAATGTGTGTCAACCTGGCTAGGCCATGATTCCCAGTATTGTGTGGTGGTCCACCATTTTGTGACCTCATGTGATTATCCTATGTGTATAAATCCTAACCTCTTTGACGTTAATGAGGCAAGATTAGAGGCAGTTACGTTAATGAGGCAGGACTCAACCTACAGGATTAGGTTGTATCTTCAGTCTATCTCTTTTGAGATGCAAAAGAGAGAATCCAGGAGAGAGGAGAGGGACCTCACATCACCAAGAAAGAAGCACCAAGAGTGCAGTGCATCCTTTGGACCCAGGGTTCCTGTGCTGAGAAGCTCCTAGACCAGGGGAAGATCAATGACAAGGACCTTCTCCTAGAACTGACAGAGAAAGCCTTCCCTGGGAGTTGGTGCCCTGAATTCGGACTTCTAGCCTCCTAGACTGTGAGAGAATAAACTTCTGTTTGTTAAAGCTATCCACTTGTGGTTATTTCTGTTATAGCAGCACTAGATAACTAAGACAGACCTCATGTTAATTTAACTGATAACGCCTTCAAAGGCACTATTTCCAAATAAGGTCACATTCATAGGTACAGGGAGCTAGGACTTCAACATATCTTTCTGGGCACAGAAATCAATCCATAATTTTGTGCCTACTTTAGAAGGCTACCCAAAAGCAAAAAGGTATCAGTAGCAATTGCTGTGCAGTCTAGGAGGTGGCGTGTACTCCTGGAGTCCAGTGATTTGAATTCAAACTCTAGTCAGTCCCTAACTCATCTCTGGGATTCAGTTTCTCCTCTTTAAATCAGAGTTTGGGGTAAGATGATATCTAAAGCTCAACCACTAAATTTTCTACAATTTAATGCCAACCTGAAAACAACTATACATAAAAGCTGTTAGCTGGCCTCCCCTTCACTGGCTGCCAGATTATCCATGCTTTACGTTATGTCTGTAAAATACCCTGTAGCTCACAAATAATGCTCATGGCTAGTAAGGTACTTCCTCTCTAGCAGGCCTTAGTATTTCACCACCAGTTAAGTCTATTTTTGCAGAGAGTCAGTGTGTTTCCCAAACCTGTTTATGCCAGTTGTATTTCTCATCATTACAAAATTTAATGAAATATTATGCAAATTAAAATTTTACGAGTGCCAAAAGAAAGCAGTTTCTATGACAACTAAGTTGATTTAACCATAAAAACAAAGGAAGTCACTTAAATATTGCTCTGGAGTTGGGTCAGGTATGACACTATAAAAATTTAGAAAGGAATCATAAAACCCTAGAAAAATTACTTGGCAAGAGTCTTTAGGTTCTCAGTCCTCTTTAATGAAGTCAATGTTGGAAATCCTATTTGGTGCATTATGAGTGTGGTTTATACAAGAAAGATGGCATGGAACTCCAATCAGCTGCCCCAGACTCAAAAATGGGGCCTTGGGCATACATCAAACAGTTGGCAAACGTATGTACATTTATATGTTTTAAGTTTAAATGTAATGTTTAAGGTGTATCTTATTTTTTATGATTCCCTGCTTTAATAGACTTTTTCTATTAACTAACCAACTGCCATTCCAAATGGCTTCAGAAACTATGGTTTAAAGGTGAGGAACTCAAACAAAGCCAGGTAGCCCTTCTCTGAACATCAATCCATCTCCCCAGTCAAGTGAGAAGTTTAAGGAAGGAGAAGAGAAGGACTGCTTTATCAATCACGTCAAATACAGAGCCAGAAAGAAAGAGACACCTGCCCCCGACTCCTTTTGATAATTGTTTCTCCCTTGCTGGGTTCAGTTTCTTCTTAGTTCTCCAGACCTAAGAATCATTATCATATTCTCTCTCTAATGTACATATCTGTATGTATGTATATATGTATATGTGTGTACATATATGTGTGTGTTTAATGTGTGTGTATACGCAGATACACACACATACATACTTACATGTACATATATAAAAAAATAAATCCTGGATGATGGAAATGGTTAACACTGTCAACTGTTAAAAAGTTGGCAGTTCAAGGCCACCCAGAGGCACCTCTGAAGAAGGGCCTAGTAATCTACTTCAGAAAAATCAGCCACTGAAAACCCCACGGAGCACAGTTCTACTCTGACACACATGGGGTCGCCATGAGTCAGAATCGACACAACAGAACCTGTTTGCACATGTATGTATATGTTATATATTTTATACATATACATACATACTTACATATATATGTATGTGTATGTATATACATATATATATATATATATATACACGAATAGGAAACCCTGGTGACCTAGTGCTTAAGAGCTAGCTATATCTGCTAACCAAAAGGTTGGCAATTTAAATTCACCAGGTGCTCCTTGGAAATTCTATGGGGCAGTTTTACTCTATCCTATAAGGTCGCCATGAGTCAGAATCAACTCGACAGCTATGGGTTTGGTTTTGGTTTTATATATCTATACAGATATAGATATTTACAGGAATCAAGTAGGGGGCAGTAAGGAAAAAAAAAAAACTCCACGAGGCCTGGAGAAAGTCTGGAAGTGCGTTCTGGGGATCATGTGCATGGTGGCTTTTTAAACCTGACTAAATATCAGTCATAAGATGGCCAGTGAGCTTTCTCCAACCACACTACCTCCATAAAATATTATGGCAGAAACATTAACCATCTTCTTTCCAATATATGGGCCATGAAGGATCGTGCTACGGGGTAGGCACAGTACAGTGCTCCTAAAAGTTTTTTTTGTTTTTTTTTTTTTAAGCTGTGGAGTCTTTTTTCAAATGAAAATGGAGCTTCAGTATTGTTAAAAAAAAAAAAAAAAAAAAAGTGGAGGGTCTCTCTAATGGAAGCCCAGAGCAATTCACACTCCCCTGACCTCCCAGAAGGTCCAGTTTGAAAAACCAATGCCCTTAGTAGAAAGGCTATTTCATTTATATCCCTGAGCTGCCCAGAACAAACTTGCCAGGTGACCTTGGACAAGTCACTGCCCCTCTGTTGCCTCAGCAAAGGTGGCCATTAGTGCATTTATTCTTCCCCTTCAGCTACCAGCAAACTGTTCATCACGGTCACCTATGGAGAGTGAGACTGCGTGGAGAACAGAGTTTTCACTCTTTCTTTCATAATATTTCTTTATTGTTTGAATTTGTGACAGCAAGCTTGTATTCCTTTTGTTAAAATTAAAAAAAATTAAAATGAAAAATTCAATAAACATGCATTCACTAGCTGCAGGAGTTACAGGTATTAAAGAGACATGGTATTTAACTTAGAAAGCTTACAGACTGATGAGAGAGACAAACAATTAACAATCAATTATTTCCATGAAAGCACTGACTGCATTTAAAATACAAAGTTTCTTGGGGGGATAATTCTTCTTGGGGGAGTCAGGGAAGTCATCTCAGAAGTAGGGAAGGGATAGTCAAGCTGGATATTAAGTTACGAATCAGGAAAGACATTTAAAAATGAATACATTCAAGAAAATCTCACAAGTGGGTGAAATTTAAATTTCAGAGGAATATCTTTGTATCCATGGTTGGGCTACATCAATGTTTCCCAAACTGTGAGATGAAAGATGAATTTAAGTGTCACATGAATAATTTATTTTTACTTTAATGGTTATATACTTACTTTCACAAGCTGGATTCTATTTACAACGAGTTATTCCTGTTTTCCATTTGTGATACAAAGTTTCCTTTTAAAAAATAAATACAGCTAATCCCATTTACTATGTGACCTTGTGCAATGGACTTGATCTCTCTGAATGGCCATTTCTTCACCTGTAATATGGGAATACTAAAAATACCCATGTAAAGGACTTTTTTAAACCCAACAGTGCAAATGCTATTATCCCAATAGACTCTGAGCTGCTTGCATGTCTGTGCCCCCAGGGATGCAGCACAGGGTCTGCTATGGAAGAATCTAAACAAGGAGGGCAAGGTTTTTCAGGTGAAGTTGTTTACTCTAGTGACTGTGAATAGAATTCATCTCCCATGCCAACCCCAATTGATTAGTAGTGACTGATGAAAGCATTGCATTGAGAAGGAATCAGAGGCTATGATTAAGTGATTGATTAGCAACGTCTGTCATGGATACATAGCAATAGAGTAATAGTATGAACACCACATATTTTCCATCCCTTCCCTCCTTCCTTCCTTTATTCATTCAACAAATATTCATTGAGTACCTATTACGTACTGGCTGAGAGCTATGGTGAGCTAAGGCGGCTAACCAAAAGGTTGGCGTTTTCAGTCTACCAGCCGCTCCCTGGAAACCCTGTGGGGTAGTTCTACTCTATTCTATAGAGTCGGAATCAACTCGACGGCAAGGAGTTTGGGCTTTTTTGGTTATTTGTTTGGTATTATGTACTGGGCATAGCTCTTGGCACCTGGGGTTCCGGCAGTGAATAAGACTAGAAGGTTTCTCCAGTCTCCACCAGCTTCCTGAAGGAGAGCTAGCTCTGACAATATTCACTTAATCTTAACTGGATTAACCAAGAACCGAAGACCAAAGACTGTCATTTATTTGGGGCCACACAGCTAGTCAATGGTGGAACCAGGACTAGAATCCAAGGCATTTGCCTCCAAATCCAGAACAGTTTTGTATGACTTGTAAAACCTGTGTGGTTTTCCAAGCTTTGCAGCTGCCCTTTCTCATCACCAGACTTTCAGCCTGCTGTCCCTGTTAGAGGAAGGGAGTCTTCTGTTTCCTAGCCGCCAACAGGGCAGCAGGTGACTGGGGACAATGTCCCAGAAGCCTCTGTGGTTTGGAGAGGTGATTTAGAGAGGCCAGGAGAATAAAAAGGAAGAGAGGAAAAGAAAGGTGGGAGGGACAGTAGGAGTCCTGCTATTGGCAGACAGGTAATTGGTTACGTTGGGCGGTCACCTTCTTCAGTCTCCCTCCCTGGGGGAGAATAGAGAAGAAAGAAGTAACTGAAGAAGGTTCCCTAACAAATTAGTGTGAGACTGGGCTTGAAAACTCAGAGTTGCACATGGGTTCAGAGCTGAGAGTTTAATCTTCAGAGGCCCCAGGAAGGATGCGGAGAGGGAGGAAGGAGAGGAGGGAATCGGCTTTATCCAGCTGCAGCTTCCAGCTCAGAAGCTAGGTGAGAGAGCCTTTCTTTCCTTCCTGGGCTCCTGCTGAGCTAGGAGGTCAAGAGGAGCCTTGCTGATCACTTGCTTAGTATCATCGCTTTAGAGATGGGAGAAAGAAAAAAAAGAAGAAGGGACTGGCACACAGGCACACAGCATAACTGGAACCAAAACCCAAGACCTCTTAGGTCCCAGTCCTTTCCACCATATCACCCTGCCCCTTGCATTCCAAGAGGTCTTTACTCACAGGTCTTCCTCTGAATTGCCCTAAACTCTCTTCTTCCTTCATACTACAAAAAAGGTGGAAGTGAAGAGTGCTGGCTGGTACTAGGGGTTAAGGTACAGCCCTGTTTATTTTTATTTAACATACACCCCATGGGGCAGTTCTAGTCTGTCCTGTAGGGTCGCTATACGTCAGAATAGAGTCAAGGGCGGGGGGGGGGGGGCGGGGGATGTGATTTTGGAAACTCTGGTGGCATTGTGGTTAAGATCTATGGCTGCAAACCAAAAGGCTGGCAGTTTGAATCCACCAGGCACTCCTTGGAAACTGTATGGGGCAGTTCTACTCTGCCCTATAGGGTCGCTACGAGTCGGAATCGACTCGATGGCAACAGGTTTGTTATGTGCTTTTGGAGTCCTTGAGTGGTACAGATGGTTAACGTACTCAGCTGCTAATCAAAACGTCAGAGGTTCAAGTCCACCCAGAGATGACTTGGAAAAAAGGCTTGGTGATCTACTTCTGAAAAATCAGTTATCGAAAACCCTATGGAACACAGTTCTACCCTGACACGCATGGGGGCACGATGAGTCAGAAATGACTTGACGGCACCTGGTTTGGTTTTAGGAGGCAGGTGTGACTTTGTGGTAGAATTCTTGCCTTCCATGTGGAAGACCCATGTTCCATTCCTGGCCAATGCACCCCAGGCAGAGCCACCACTCATCTGTCAGTGGAGGCTTGTACGCTGCTATAATGTTAAACAGGGTTCAGCAGAGCTTCCAGACTAAAACTAGGAAGAAAGACCTGGTGATCTACTTCCAAAAAACCAGCCAATGAAAATCTTATGGATTACAAAGGTCTGAGATCCTGTTGTGCATGGTGTTGCTATGAGTCAGAGGCCAGCTCAACAGCAGCTAAGGACAACAACAATAGGTAGTTCTCACTAAGTGCAAAACACAGCTCCACATAGTTTACAAACTTTACAAACTCTTGGAATCCTCCTAAGAATGTCCTAACAAACATGACAATAGAATGAGGTGGATATATTCACACCCCTGCCCAAGCTTCCTTCATTTCATTCATTTTGTCAGGATTTACCTACTGTGTGCTGTGCTCTGCACTATATATAGTCCAGGGAGCAAAAAGATGAACAAGACACAGTCCCTACCTCCAAGGAGCTTTCAGATAAATGCTTACAAAGATTCTAAAAACAATGGGACAGAAACCTACAGGGGGTGGCAGGTTGCAAGGGCACTACTTTGGTCAGGGGAAACTTTATACACGAGGTGATATTTGAGCTGCGATTTAAAAGATTAGAAGGGGTTGGTCATGCATAGCGCTAAGGGAAAGGCACTGTAGGCAGGGGGAACAGAAAGTGTAAAGTGAAAAGTACTCGGGAAAGCAAGGACTCGGAGTATTAAAAAAAAAAAAAAAATGAGAGAGAAAAAAAGAAACCCAGTATGGCAGAGTAAGCAAGGGGAAAAGAAGTGGAAGATAAACTCGGAGTAGAAGGCAGATTATTTAAGATCTTGTAGAGCCTGAAAAGGAATTAGAATTTTATCCTAAAAGCAGTGAGAATCAACTGACAGTTTTAAACATGGGAGTAGCAAAATCTAATTTGCCTTTTGGAAAAGATCACTCTGGCTACTGCATAGAGCAGGGGTTGGCAAACTTTCTGTAATGGGCCAAATAGTAAATATTTTAAGCTTTGCGGGCCAGATCCTCTCTGTGACAACTACTCAAGTCTTCGAAAGCAGCCATGGACAATATGCAAATGAAAGTGCCTGTATTCCAATAAGCCTTCATTTATGGAAGCTGAAATTTGAATTTCATATAAATTTCATGTCATAAAATATTATTATTCTTTTGATTTTTTTTCCAGCTATTTAAAAATGTAAAAAAAATCTTAGTTTATGGCCCGTACAAAAACAGGCACAGGCTAGATTTGGCCTATGGGGCCCATGGGATAGAGAATGGATGGGGGGACATAGAGGCATCCAGATGACCAGTTAGGAGGCTGGTCAGTAGTCCAGGTGGGAAAGGATGGTGGCTCAGAATGAGGTGAGTAGCAAAAAATTTTGAAAGTCATTTTAGAAGTAAAATCAACAGGGTTTGCTAACCAAAAGGAAGTGAGAGGCAAGGGAAAGAAGTACCAAGGATGACTTGTTGCCTTGGGTAACTGGTTAAGTGATAGCTGGATTTCCTGAGATGGGGGAAATGTGAGCAGAGCAGGTTTAGGGAAAATCCACACTTAGTAACGTGATCCCTGCCAGGACAGAGAGAAGTACAGGGCCGCTGCAGGCGGCCAGGTAAAATTGTTTGTCCATTAAAATGTGGACTTCAGATAAAAAAAAAAAAAAAAAGCAATGAATAATTTTAGCACCAGTTTGTCCCAAATATTGCATGGAGCATACTTATACTAAATAAGTATTCGTTGTTTTTTTGAAATTCAAGTTCAACAAGGCATCCTTTGTTTTTATTTGCTAAACCTGGCTAAGCCTACCAGCAGGGTATGGGCATTCGGGGGGGGGGGGGGGGAACCTAAGCCTGGGGTGAGGAGGAAGAGAAGAGGTAATACCTGAGCCAAGTCATGCAGTTGGCCAGGTGAACCACGCACAGGGGGATAGCATTTTAAGCGGAGAGAACAGCGCTCCTGTCCCTGGGGTGGGAATGTGCAAGATGTCCTTGGAGATCTGCAAGTCATCCATGAGGCTGGAGCCTCGCGTGAGAGAAGGGATGTAAGGAACCCAGGCTGAAGAGGTAGGAGGGGCCACTTCACAGAGGTCCTCCAGGGAGATACCAAGGACTAGGTGTGCTTGCTACAAGTACAGATTCCCAGGCCTCTCCCGGATGCCTCAGCAGGTCTTGGGCTCTAAGGTGACTCTGATGAATAGCTAACTTTAGGAAAAAAAAAACGGGGCTAAATAATGTGGGAGCTCTCCCACCTACAAATCCCAGGAGACTACAAAGTTGCTCCTGGCTCTGAAAGTCTTGCACAAGAGTAATCTAGGTAATCAGCGCAGAGACAGCACAGAGTAAGTGTGCAGTCTCCCATGGGGACCATTTAGAACGCCGCTCTGTCCATTTGGAGGGAACCAGGAGGTCCAGGCCTATTCCTGAACAGTCACACTGCAGCATCTGGCACCTGGTTCTCCCTGGAGCTGCCAGTCAGCTCAGTGCAAGCAGACCAGACGTCGTCTGTGCCTTTCCTTTCCGCCCCGCCCCCTTTCCTTCTCCGCCCACAGTCACCACTGAAATGATTCCCCCAAATGCAGTGATTACTGTGACTGGAAATCTCCTTACTGCTGATTCTGCTAATGGAAATGTTCCTTCCTTTTTCGGCTGCTTGCAAAGCCACTCGTGACTTCCCTGGGTGCCTGAGAGTAAGGCTTTGTCAGCCAGCCACCACCAGAAGGGAGAGAATTCGGTCCCGCCTGCCTCCCCCAACACCCACCTGCCTTAGAGGCAGTCTAAGAGCGCCTCTGTCCCAACTGTCCTCAGACAACCCCGGAATTCTCCCCTTCCCCCAGCTCCTGGAGAACTAACTAGCAGAGATCAATGTTCAATTTCATCCTTTTGTGTCTTGCTGGAGGGGTGGGGTGATGGGGAGGAATAAGCATAGCATGTGGGAGTGGAAAGAGGGGGAAGGGGAAGGGAATTCACACTCATTATTTATTCATACCTCCACCTCTTTCCAAATAAAGGATTCCAGGTGGCTAACAGGCAGGAGCACAAATTGACTGCCAGATACTGTGCTAGGTGCTTTGCACACACCATCTCCCCATTGCAGTTGAGTCAACTCACAGTGACACTATGGGACACAGAAGAACAGCCCCATTGGGTTTTGAAGGCTATAAATCTTGACAGAAGCAAACTGCCATCTCTTTCTCCTACAGTGCGGCTGGTGGGTTCAAACCACCAGCCTTTGGGTTAGCAGCCTACCGCTTTAACCATTGTGCACCAGGGCTCCTTGGTTACCCTGGCAGTTTATAACATACAACACGCTTGTCAATTTTTGACTTATAGACTGGGCTGCTGGCATGTTCTAGCGTGCCTGTTAGAGAGCTAAAAATATTCTAATCCTGAATCTTACATTGTATACAGTCATCATTCCCCTCAACCCCAATCAAAAGAGAGGTTTTCCTTGGGGCTGTTGTCCAAAAGAACTAAAGGCAGCAGAGAAACGTCAGTGGGAGGAGAGGGCTAGTGCTGGAGAATACAGCAAGCCCCGCCAAGCACTGCCGCCTGCCTCCTTCCCAGGCAGAGAAGCTGCAAGCTCCGTTGGAAGGGAGAAGCCAGCTCTCTCTTGCTATAGTTAATCTTCTGTTGCCACTAGCTGGTCAGTATGAGAACTTGGGAAAGCATCAGCTTTGTAAAGGAAGCATCTCCCTAATGCTGCTGTACCCCAAGGTTAAACCGGACTCTTTCTTTCCTTCCCTGGAAAAGAGCAGGATTCTTCTGCCCACCCCCAAAAGCAGCTAAAGGAAAGGTAACGAGGCTTCCTCCCCCGCCCAGAACAAACCCCATCAACCCAGGTGTGCAGGAGAGACTGGAGCCAGCCAGCTGAATACTCAGGCAAGGGAACAAATTCAATTTCCCTAGGGAGATTTTTCTCCTTATTTTTTTTTTTTTGCAGGGGAAAGAGGAGAGAGCTGTGCACTTTATAATGTTCAATCAAGTTGCAAATGCTGATACGTGTATGAGAGGTCCAGTGTTAAACGGAAAGAGGGATGAGGAAGGATTCAAGACGACTGGGTTGAAGTCTGAACTGTGTGGTCTTGGGTAGGTTTCTCCCTTGTCTGGGTCTCAGTATTTCCATACAATATGGAGGGGGCAGATCCAATGAGCTACAAGAGTCTGTGGTGCTCAGAGTCCACCAAAGCAGATGACTTCATGACTTCACCCAAAGAGTTCACTGTCAGATTCCATCCTTCTCTCCCCGCAGCACACGGGCTCATACCACCCTAAGGCAGCACAGCCTAGTTTACAACAAAGGAAGGGGGTGAGAAGCTGAACTCACTGTAAATTAAAATTGTAGAATGATCCTGTGATCTGAGAGCCCAGTTCAGGAAAATGAGCAATCTCTGGGTGGCATCAAAGCTTGCAGAGTCATGCTGTCTCAGCTGGCCTCACTGACCCCCATAAACAGCAACTCTGGTTAGCCTTGACCAAAATTAAGCCTCTCTAACAGCAGAAAGGAATCCTCTCTTCCTACCCGATTACTCTCTCAACAACAAGGGTGCTTTCTGAGGGCAGACAACGCATTTCTCTCTAGCCTGATGAGCATTAAGTAGGCTTCACCAGATATGAGCTGGGAAAGGGGAGGAGGGGGAGGTAGAGTATAGGAAGTGAGTGGGAAGGGGAAAAAGTCTCAGATCAAAGATCACTGAACAGCCCTAGCCTGGCACCCTTATTTATAATGTCCCAGAAACATGGTTCATGTTTCTGGGGCACTATAAAGGCCCCCTCTTCAGGATGGGGCCTTGAAGGTTGAGTGTTACCCAAATGTCTCATTTAGTGATAAGAGTCCTGGTGCTCCAAAGGAGGAGATAACACATTTGTTAAACCTAGCTTTGTTTTAAGACATCAGATTTTCCCTCTTCTCCATCCTGGTATCTCTCATACATACAGGAAAGAACACTGGAATTGAACTAATGAGCATTCTGTGCTCTGAAATCCCTACGGAAAACACAGCTTACAACTATCCATGACCATGTTTCCTTCCTCCAAATAAAGGGCATCAAACTTGAGAATCAAACCAGAAACCAAAAAGGCCATATAGCCCAAATGTCTCTCAGTGTTTGAATCCTTTCTGCAAATGCCATCTAAATAACGTTCTAGTCTCTGCTTAAACGCTACCTCTGATGAGGATACCACCACCATCAGGGATCAGCACATTTGGTGGTTAGACAGCTCCATGAGGACATACCTGGGGGTGGGGCTGAGCCCCCTCTCCTTAGCGTTTGTACCCTTTGAACATTCCCTAGAGCCAGACAGAAAAAAAAAAAAAGTATGTTCCTTATTCAATGTTGACATTTGAAGGGAGTTCTTGCAGCTCTTCATGGACTGCTTTTCCTAGGCTGAACTCCCTGGCTTCAGCAACCCTTCTGACCTGGCCCCTGGCTCTTCACTCCTCCCAACAGCTTTCCTTTTTGGGGATCCATTTTTATCTGTATTTGAAGGATCCTGTGTTGAATTCAGGAGCCCTAGTGGCACAGTGGTTAAGAGTTCGTCAGCTAACCCAAAGACAGACAGTTCAAATCCACCAGCCTCTCGCTGGAAACCCTATGCGGTTGTTCTACTCTATCCTTGAGGGTCTCTATGAGTCAGAATTAACTCAACAGCAACAGGTTTCTTTGGTCTGGTGTTGAACCCTAGGAGCCCTGGTGGTGCAGTGGTTAAGCGCTCAGCTGCTAATGGAAAAAGGTTGGCAGTTGGAACCAACCAGCTGCTCCCCAGGAAAAAGATGTAACAGTCTGCTTCCATAAAGATTATAGCCTTGGAAACCCTATGGGGCAGTTCTACTCTGTTCTACAGGGTCACTATGAGTTAGGATCGACGTGATAGCGATAGCAACGGATTTCATTTTTTGATTTGGCGTTGAACCCACCTCATTGGCATTTCAGACTTTCTCTTCCACCCAGCCAATCAGCTTCCTGCAGAGAGAATCCTTTCAGTGACAGACCTTCAGGTCACTACCAGACTTATGCATGGGTGCATTTAAAGACACACTACCAAAAAAAAAAAAAAAAAGAATAAAAAACCATTAACATTAATTCCAACTTATAGGACAGAGTAGGACTGTCCCATAGGGTTTCCAAGGCTGTAAATCTTTATGGAATCAGACTGTCACATCTTTCTCCCACGGAGAGGCTGGTGGGTTTGAACCGCTGACCTTTTCAGTTAGCAGCTGTGAGCTTAACCACTGTGCCACCAAGGCTCCTACTAGATGGTTTTTCCTTCTTCACATTTCCCTCCCACAGACAGTGAGCATACTCTGTCACCTGTCTGATTTACATAACAAAGCAATTTACTAAGAAATTTTAAGACAATGAGTGCTTACTCAATTTTATCTCTTCCCTTTTTTGCTGAATCAAGGCTGACAGTAAACAGTTAGGCTTGGCTACTATCAAGCAGAGGGGAGAAGGATGACATTTCCCTACCTGTGGGCATGAAAGCTTAATCTACAAGCTGACTCTGGGGTTGCCTAGGGATAGGTAAGATGAGGACTGAGCAGCATGCAGGTTCACCTCAGAAACCCTGTGCTGACAGTTGCTTCTGTTCAAATGCTTTCTTTACCATCAGTCCTTCCCACACCCCGATGTTACAGGCCAGGGATACAGACAGGGAGAAGAGAAGCTAGTCAGAGTCATGGAGTGGGCCAGGACACTACAAGTTCATAGAATCTTCACAACAAAGGATTATTTTAGGGCTCATCGAGCCACTCATATTACAGCACAAAGAACACAAGCTCTAGGAGATGAATGACTTGTTCAAGGTCACAGTGAGCCAGAACTGAGATCTCCAGACGCTTACCAAGAACAAGTTCCCAAGCTGCATTTTAGCATTCAACTTCCCTTCTCTTTGTTCATTAAAAAACCAACCTATCCGTCAAGGTCTAGCTCAGATTCTGCCTGTCCGGGAAGACTTCCTGTCACTGTGAAGTCTATAGAGATGTCTTCTCTCCCTGATGTCAGAACATCATTAAATAGAGTGTCCTTTGACATTCCGTGAGACATGGAACTTTTAGCTGGCGGGTCATCCGAGCTCGTTTAGCTCATGCCTCAATTTTAAACTCTCATACTTCAGTTCACCAACATAGCTGAAGTTCCTTTGGAAGAAGGTTCTTGCTTGTTGATGATTGTTGTATCTGCCCACAGGACCCAGTACCATGCCATCCATGCATGTAACCAGGCCCTCAATGTCTATTTGACTCAGGGTGCCAGTTTACCAATCACCAAGAATGTGGATGTCTGGAAGACTGGGATTCCAGTTCAGGCTCTGCCATTTACTCATAGTGTGACCCTGGACTAGGTACTTGACATCTCTTACAACGCTTTCTAATCTGTAAAGTGGGAATAACAGGAGTGTCCGCTCCATATATTTTATAAGCATTAAATAATAAAAGGCAAGAGTAAAGCTCTCAGCATCACATTAAAAATGCAATAACTATTTGCTATTCCTTGACCACTTTCACAGAAATTCACTTTGTCAATGTCACTGACTTATAATCTGATTCTGAAGAGGCCCAGACACAGAAACTTGGGAGATCTTTCACCTCTGGGGGAAACTTCCATCTATATAAAGAAAGCTGTAATATGACAGGGAGAGGAAAAATATTAGAGGGAGAGACTTAAAGAAAAGTCTTTTAGTCTGGGCATTACCAATAGCAGAATGGATAACCCAAACTAGAAAGGCAGAAGGGCAGGAGGCAGGGCCAAGTATGAAGGTGACTTTGGTGGATGGGGATGGTAGGCATGTGCAAAGCTGCCTTGCAGTACCTCAGTAGGGCTTAGAACAAAACAGCGATTCTACCTTTTAATACTTCATTTGCTCCCTTTAATGCTAGGGGACATTTTGCCACCACCACCTCAGGGCCCATATGCAGAGCATGGCCACAGGGCTTTGGCAGACACCATCACCCCCTAGCGGTGGCTCCACACACCCCACCACTGGCAGGGTTGGCCTTTAATTACTGGATGACCAGCTCTATTACCTGACATCTCCAAATCCCTTGAAATGACAAGCTAAGCTTGAAAGACCCGCCCATCCTGCTGGAGATAAACACTAGGAGAGCCTGCTTAGAAGGTCTGGGGATGAGATGAGGCTGGCTTGGGACTCTGGGAAAGAGATTGCCATAAGTGGTTCATCGCTTCACCCCCACCCCCACCCTTATTTCTAGCCAGCCTGGCCCTCCCAGAGCTCATTGTGCACTCCGTGTTTACATGCAAACAGTCGAAGACCAACACAAATAAAAAGCCCACGTCTCCCTACACAGCTCCTGCTATACCCGGCCATCTGGTGACTACCTCGCTAGCCAAATCCCCCGCGGGAGCGCTTTGGGCTGCCAGTTCAGGGCTCTGGGGGTTGAAGGAAGAGGCGGGAACCCACAGGGTTCAGTGCTGCCAAGAGGACAGCACCCCACCACTCCAAAGCAGGCAGACCCTAGTGCCAGGTTCATCCACCAAGCCTCGGGGAAGGCGGAAGGCTCCAAGTGGAGGGCGCCTCTAAGAGACTCTCAAGCTCATGAAAGGCTCCTGGGGAACTAAAGACGTCCAGCTCCTCATTCAGCTCCTCACTCGAATTGCCCAGGGTTCCCAGGCACTTCTTCCTCCTAAAAGCCGAAGTTTAAAAAGGCATCTAGTGTCAGTTCCCTGAATTCTGGGGGCGACCCTAATAGCTGGCTGGACCTAGCCACATCCGTATCCTAGGGGAAACGGAGTACTCCCTTCCAAGTCACATTACTCCCAAGGAGCCCTTCCTCCTCATCTTAACGGCCATTTAAGGGGACTCCAGCCCCAGACCTCTCAGCGTGTCTGGGAATAGAGATCGTGAGGGTGGAGGAAGAAGGGTGGAACTGGAAGTGCTGGTGAAGGGACATACTTCGTGTTTTGGAAGGGAAACTTCCCCGCGGGGAGGCAGTAGGTGCAAATCTTGAGCCCGAAGTTAGCTCTGCGCCCTAAGAAACCCCACCTCCACTCCTATCCCCTTCCTTGGAATGCGGTCTCCCAAAGGCGCACGTGGGAAGGGTTGTGGGCGTGTGTGTGAGTGTATGTGTGTGCGCGTGCACGCGTTATCTTGAGTGTGTGTGTGCGTATATATATGCTCGAGTCTATGCTTGGGTGTGTGTGTGTGTATTTGTGTGTGTGTCGTACGCCAGAAGCGCAGCCGCGGGAAGTCCCCAGAGAGCCTACACCGTGCTTTCGCACCTCGCCCTCCCAGAAAGCCCAACACGCTCAGGTTACAACCAGCTGGGGAGAGCCTAGGGGCCAGAAACCTGGAGGCTCAAGCTCAGACTGCGAGAGGGCCCGGCACTCGCTCAGATCCGGAGAGGCTGTCAGCTTGAAGGAAGAATGGCTGGGGTGGGGTGGAGGGGGGGCGATAAGTCACAAAAATATATTTAAAATATGAGGGCTCCCAGGACACGAGTCGACTCTTCGGGGCTTCTCTGGCCGGCAAGGAGTTAACCTCGGAGGTTCAGGCCCGCATCCTGAAGGCGCAGACCTCGAAGGCCCGCTCCCCTGCGATGCCGGAGCTGGATGCAGAGAAGGCAAGGGCCCAGGGATAAAGAGCTCTGGAGTCTCCGGGCCAGCCCCCGGCGCCTTCCCAGCGCTGTTGTTGGCCAGACTCCGGCAACCAATCGTGCCCCGTTCCCCAAAAAGGGAGGGGAGAGCGAGCGAGCGAGCAACAAGCGCAGGAGAGCTAGGGGGGAACAGCATTTTTGTAAACGCTCTCCGAGATAATTAAGCTATCAATTACCCGAGTGGGAAATCAGCCGCGCTTCCCACAGCTCCACCAAAGGGCCGACTCCTCCGGGATTCGCGCCGGGAACCAGCAGGCAGCAAGCTGCTGGCGAACTTTCTGATTAACTTTTCCGTTTGAGCCCCCCATCCCTTTCCTCTCCTCTTCCTTCCTCCTGTCTTTAAGTTATTATCATTATTAGCCCAATGAGTGAGCTGAGAGGACAAACCTGCTGTCTGCTGAGAGAGGGACAGCAAGTCGAAAGATGATAACGAGGGAAGAGGGAGAATCTGAAAGTGGAGACGGGCTCAGAACCCCAATCCTCAGAAATTATTCAATCTTTCCCAGCCCCATTTCACAGACGGCCAAAACTGAGGCCCAAAGACTGGAAGTGATTTGCCCAAGGTCATACAGCCCAAGCAAACAATAGAGCTTTCGCCAACTGGCTGATTCTACCTGGCGCTACTTCGCTCTGATTCTTGAGGTAAATCTGTCGGTAAGAGCAGACCAACAACTCAGAGGAGGGATCGAGGGGGCAGTAACCACGAGCGGCCAGTGACCATGTCCGGAGGAGAAATGGGCGGCTGGACCCTGACCTGGCTCCGGAGCGGGAGACAGATCCCAGTGATCCCAGGGTCCCGACTTGCGAGACGGATCCGGGCAGAGCTCAGAGTCGACGAAGACCGAGAGTTCTAGACTGATAGCTCCCCACTGCGGGAGGGGTGGCACGCTCCCGGGCTCCCGCCGTGCGCTCTCCGGGACCTCCTGACCCACACGCCTGTCCAACCACCTGTGCGACCTCAGAGCCCCTCAGCTGCCCTCTCCCAACCCCGATCAGGGCGGCAGGGGTCGGGACCCCAGGGAGCCCCCACGCGTCCGGCCTCACTTATGAGCGCACTGTTCCTTGGAATCCTGCTTGTGCCGGCACCCAGCCTTACCTAGAGTGAAGAAGGGCAGCTCCGTGTTGTCCAGGTCGTCCTGCACTGCGATGCGCCCCGGCAGCTCGTTACGCACAAAGAGCAGGAGGCGCGACTCGGCGGCAGTGCCGGCGGAGCCCGCCGAGCCCGGGGACGCGGCGGCGGCGGCGGCGGCGGCGGCGGCTCCGGCCCCAGCCCCGGCCCCGGCCCCGGCCCCGGCTCCGGCCCCGGCGCGGGCGCCGCTCCAGCCGATGTCGCTCTCCCGCAGGGCCGGCAACGTGGACACCGTGACGGTCTTGAGCCGGCATGGGTTGTCCGGCTCCCGCGAGGCGGCGGCAGTGGCGCCGGCCAACAGCGGCGGCGGCAATAGCAAGAGCAGGAACAACAGCAGAAGCGGCGGCGGCGGCGGCGCCGGGTGGAAGCCAAGCCTCGGCCGCCCCCGGAGCCCCGAGCTGGGGCCGGGGCTGCGCCGGGCGCCGGCGGCGGCCATGGCGGGAGGGGCTGCGGTGCTACGGGCGGCAGCGGTGGCGAAGGAAGAGGGAGAGGAGACAGCGGCGGCGGCGACCGCAGACGCCGAAGCGAACCAGGATACCGGAGCTAAGGAGCAGAGAGAGCCGCTCGCCAGCAGCCCCCAGCTCCGGGCTCCGCCTCCCGATCGGCCCTGGACCGCCCCCCCGCGCCTCCTCCCGGGCGCCGCCGCTGGTTCCCCTTCTCTGGCTTCCCTCACAGACCCCGTACGTTCCAGAGGCTCCGCCCGGCCTCGTGAGACTCCCAGGCGCCCCCTCCCCTTTCCCAAGATCCCCCAATGCCACCCCAAAAATGTTCTTTAGCCGCACCACCCTTCCCCAAATTCCTAAGACTTGGGAACCCTTCGCGTCTTCCCTTACCCCGGGGCGCTCTCATCTCAAGGCTTTACCCCACCCCTGGCTCAGCCCAGAGGCTGCACCTGGCGGCACGCCTTAGCTCTGCCTTGGTCGAGGCCACGCCTTCTTGGTAATAGGGGAGCCCCTGAAGGCCTAGACTTAACTTTCTACCCCCTCAGGCCTGAGAACAAGTTCTGTCTTCAATCTCCTACCCTTTTCTAGTTCCTGAAATAACTCCTGTGACTTCAGAGCTCCCTCCCCAACCACTGGGCCACAACTCACACATTCATTCTCCCGCAGCCAGGACCCCACCTCTTTCCAGGGTCCAGGCCTCCGCGGTTGCACGAACTGCTAATGGACAGACGAGTGCCCAACTCCACCCTCTACCCCCTCTACCCCCTCTACCCTATCCCGGACCGTGCTGCTTAGCCCCCTAGCTGCTGTCCCGAAAGCCAGCCCACTCAAGCGCTTTTGGATTTTGGATCACTGCTCCCAGACTGGAGCTGCTCTTACTTGGCTGCTGGGCTCTCAGTGTGAAATTCCTGAAAAGGGTGCGAGGTAGAGCCCTACTACTCTGTGCCTCCCTTCCGCGGGCCCCTCCGTCTTATGTCCTCTGCCCCATTCCCAGAGGGGTGGTCTGCTCACCAATTCTTCACTCCTATTCCTTCTTTTCCTAGATTCAAGAAGAGCTGAAAACCTCGGTCCTCAAACGCAAGGCAGCCTGTGGCCTTGGGCTGATTCCATCTCTGACCCACCTACTTCAGAGCCTCCAGGGAATGGTCACGTCTCAGGGCGTACAGGACTTGTTGTCCCTTTACCTTCTCCCCTACTTTTCCTCATTTTTCCTCTCTCCGCTCTCTCATCTCTCCACTCATTTCCTTCTTCCTCATCTTGACTTTAATCTTATAAATGCTTCCTCCCTATAATCTGTGAGCCATTTCCCACCTCTCTGCCTGACTTGCCGATGTGTACCTTTTGTGCATCCTCTGTGCGTTAACTTCTCTCCTTCCCCCTTTCTCTCTTTAACCCTTCATTTGAATTCCTTTCCCCCTACACGGCACATTTTCATTACTTTTTATGTGACTTTGTATAAAGGCAAAAAAAAAAAAAACCTGAAAATAAGAAAGGCAAAATCTGTTTTTGACCTTGAACTTAATAATACTGGTTATTAAACATTCTTCAAATGCTAGATGTGCACGTATGTTATCTTCAATAATTCAATGAGGCAGGTGTTATGATCCCCATTTTCCAGATGAGAAACTGAGACCAAGAGGCCAAGGAAGTGAAGGGACTTTCCAAGGTCACACAGCTGATGAGTGGCAGAGCTGAGATTTGAACTCCAGGCTCCAAAGCCTTGACAGTTTCCATTAAATTGCACTGTCCTTGGTGACCTTGGAAAACCCTACCTGTCAAAGATGCTGTGAAAGGCGTATCTGCATGAGAGCAGTTGGGTCTGTTTCTGTTCTGATGTTTGTACAGTAAGCTTCTCCTGTCTCAGTTTACTAATCTGTGCACCCAAGGGTGGGGAGGGGGGAATCTGGTCTTTCAAGTCCTGATTCTAAACTGCCTCCTGCCTCTCTGGTGCCTGCTCCAGTTCATTTACTCCTCCAAAATATGTCACCCTGCCTCCCTCAGTCTCTCCTTTGTACCCTTACAATTCGCCACTATCCTCTGCAATGGGGCTTTCTGATTCTCTATGCCCCTTTCTTCAAATATGCTGACATAGTCCATTTATAGAAGTGCACACCAGGAAAAAAGGGCTCCCTTATGTAAGGCAGAGTCTGTGCAAGTCCTTCATGGACCTCTGGTACAAAGGCCTGTCGAATGAGACCAATACTTTCATTCATTCATTCACCAACAAATATCTAGGGCTCCTACCAGACACTATATGGGGATGCGGAGATGGACAAACACAGCTCCTGCCCTTGGAGAGCTTATAATGACATGAGGGGACATGAGAGGTGCACAGAAATATCTAAGACAACAGGCAGGCAGGCAGACATGTGTTTCCTAGATAAAGTGTTTGAGACCTGTGCTTAGAGAAATCAAAGAAAGCTTCCCAGAGGAGATGGTATTGGATGTGAGCCATAAACGACTAGTAGCATGTGGGTGGGCATTCCAGGGTGTAGCTGGCATTTGGCATTCTTGGCAAATGCAGCATCTGAATCCCTTTTCTGCATCAGAGTGCTTCACTCACAGAGGCACAGCCCACTTCCTGTCAAAGAAGCTGAAATTTCAAGATACTTTCAGAGGCTCCAGTGCAGCTAGAACTTGGGCACATAACTCAGACTTCACCAGTCAGATTCACTGCCTCAGAAGCAAGGAAGGAAGCTTGAATCAGGAAGAATTCATTTGGACACCAAAGTGGCAACAGTTGGGGCAACTACATTCATGTTTCATTGACAGAGGAAATAGTTCTAGCAGCAGCGCCCGAAGCCCAGTATCACTGGTGTGGAAGTGTGAGTTGCCCTATTTATTTATGCCTGGCTGCAGCTGCGACAATATTTCTACTAGCCCAGTTGTATGCTGTGATTTGAAATGATGCTCTTGACTTCATGGACTCTAAGCCTAGATCCTGTGCCCTCCTGGAGAGTCTCAATAATCTAGTTTCACCTTAACTAATCCTGCTTCTGCTTGAATTATCCAGAATTGTTTCTGTTACTTGCAACTAAGACTCCTACCTGTGAGCACAAGTGGAGAGCTCAGAATGTGGAAGGGAAAAGGAGGTCAAAGAGGGCAAAGCTTATACAGGGAAACAGAGGAACATCAGCAAGGAGGAGAGGGAGTGATTGAAGGCAAGGCTGAAAAGGCAGGCAAGGAATTTGATGTTCATTTGAGGAGTTTCAGCTGTATCTAGATGGCAGTGTCAAATCTGGAATAACCACAGAAACTTACTTTTCTGAACACATACTCTGTGACTTCAGAACTTTATGTAGTATATCAGGGAATGATGAAAACAATTCTTGCCTTACAGTGGTTCTGAACCTTCAGAAATAATTTTGCATAGTACTTAACACATAGTAGGTGTTTTCATGTATAATCCATGCAACATCTGGAATAAAGATTGTCATTCCTATTTGATAGATGTAGAATCTGAGCCTCAGAGAAGTTAAGAAATTTGACTTTGATCGTGTAGTTACCATTGGTGGAACGTAAGCCTGCCAGACTCCCGAATCCTTGCCCCATCTTCCATAGTATGCTGCCTCCCTGCACTGATACTTTCCCACCCCTTCCCAATATGCTGTGACTTCCCTTCTGATCTCTCTGTTCGGTGGCTGATGGCCACCTCCCCTCACCCCCTCATCCCCTCTGTTTCCTCTTCACTAAGTCTCTCACTTATTTACATTTCATTATTTATTTAATTTATTTAATTTATTCTCCTCTAGGGTCTACTTGTACCCTTATCCTTGACTCAACTGATATGGAATTTCTTTTCATTCTTTCTAACTTCTTTCTAGTTCTCCCAGCAAATGCTTCTTCTTGCTTCATCTTTCATATTTGTCTATCTAGAGAATCTTGTATTTTTTTTTTTCTTTCCTTTCTCTCTCCTCCATATTCTGTTCTGTTTTACAGAATTCTTTCTCTCTGGATAACCTGACTAAGGCAGCCTGGTGTAGCTGGGAAAGCAGGGGCCAGGGAGGCAGACAGGCATTGCTTTAGATATCATCTTTGGTATTTACCCACTGGGGCAAATCAATTAACAATGCTCTCAGGAGACTTTTTGTTTTGTCGTTTGTAAAATGGGGAAAGTAGGACCCACTTTTCAGGATCATTATGGGGACTAAATGAGACCATGCATGTGAAAATATTCAGCACATATTAGGCTCTCACGTGGGGGGGGGTGTGTGTGTGTGTGCGCGCGCGCGCACGCATGCTCATGCGTGCTCCAGAGAGTGCCGGATGTTTTCATTTGCATAGTCTCATTTAATACTCCATGACGATCCTGAAAAGTCCTATGCTACCTCTACCCCTGTAAGATATCTGTAGCTTCGTATCACAGGGTTCCCAACACCCCACCCCCTCCCTGTTCCAGTCACACTAGTCTCTTTTCTGTTCCTGGAATATTTTAAACTCTTGTTGCCACAGGGTCTTCATATGGCTCGTTCTGCCTGGTGAGTTCTCCCTCCAGTCTTCACTTGGCTACCTTTTGCTTTTCTATTGTTGTTGTTAGCGGTTGTGGAGATGGCTCCCAAATCATGGCGACCCCTATGGGCCTTAGCTAATTATGCACTTTCTCTAAGATTGCTTACCTAACTTGTCATCACTAGGTGAAGTAGAGTCAATTTTTCACTCCAAGTGACCCCATCTGACAGAGTAGAGCTGCCCTATGGGGTTTTCTAGGCTGTAATCTTTACGGAAGCAGATTGCCAGGTCCTTTTCCCTTGGAAAAGTAGCTGAGCACTTAACCTTTGTGCCACTGGGACTCCTTACTTACCTAACTACCCCATTTAAATTAGCCCCTCTGTGTTTTCCTTGTTATGTCCTTTCATATCTCCTTATATTTTTAAATCGCATTCATTACGTGTTTTGATATTTGCCTATGTATTAATGTACTGGCTTGATGTGTCTTCCCCACTAAGACTGTAAGCTTCAAGATATCAAAGACCACATGTGTCTTGTTTACCACTCTGCGCCCACAAGCTAGCATAGTAACTGGGATTGAGGAGACACAAAATAAGTATTTGGTCCATGAATGATCATGTATTCATTGACTATTTACACAGACAGGCACTAAGCTAGGCGATGGTGATACTTATGCAGTGAATAAAGCACAGATGGTCTTTGTGGTTTTTATAACCTTCCCTCCTTCCCTCCTTCCCTCCTTCCTTCCTTCCTTTTCCCAGTTTTCCATGATTCAAGTGACTTTTTACAAAGTCTTTCTTCTTTAAGCCTCAAGATGATCTCTCTAACACAAACAAACTCCAATTTAGGAAAAGGAAGTGCTATCTCCTGCTCCATCTCTGTCTAAACTCAATCTTCCATCAATCCTCTTCGCACTCATGAATCTCCACCATTTGTTTTCTTGCACTCCAATCTCTGCCCTCTCTGTAACTCATGTTGTCTTTTTAATCCTGCCTCTCTCCCTGCAGCACGTTGGCTCCATTCATCACCCCGCAGATTCTGTTTTCTTTCCTTCCCTTCAGCCACCCTCCTCCAGACACTTTCTGTTACTGTCTTATAGCCATAGCTCTGCCAACTCGTCAGCATCTTGACCCATGCAGAGCCCAGCTCCATCAGCTGGTTTGGGAGCAATTACAAGGTTAAAGTCAATTTTGAAGCTTTTCCTTTTATTTTTGAGGGATCCTAAATTAAAAAAAAAAAAAAAACCGCAAATAGAGAGCTGTAAATATATCTATCACTGCTGTCTCTTTCTTTGACTCGGAAACCTCTCCTGGTGATTAAGTTCAAATTCTTTTCTCTACCACTTATTGTTGTTTTTGTTAGTTGCTGTTGAGTAGATTCTGACTCACGGTGACCACAAGTGTGCAGAGTAGCACTGTTCCGTAGGGCTTTCAAGGCTATGACCTTTGGGGAGCAGATTGACAGCCTGTCTTCCAAGGCGCCTCTGGGTAGGCTAGAACCACTAAACTGTTTTTGCCACCCAGGGACTCCTTACCACTTATTAGGTGGATGATTTTTATTGAGGCTCTTAATCTCTCTGAGCCTTAATTTCTTACTTGTAAGTGTAAGTAATGGGAGCATTTAATGAACCAGCTGGTATAAATGGAAGTACCTAGTGCTGTCTGGCACATAGTAGGTTCTCAGAAATAGTAGCTTATTTCCACCTCCAAATATCTATTTAGTTGGTCCTTTTGCGACCTCTCTGTCTCTCTGCTTTTATTCCTCCATTTGTCATTTCCCTTTTCAGAACATTTCCACTACGTCTCATTTATAGCAAACTTTTACCATTGTCTTTAACTTCTCTTTCATGAAAAATGAAAGAATAATTTAATCACCGTTGTCTTTCTTCATTTCCACATGCATCTGTTTGATTGATTTCTGTTTCATCCCAGCGCTTCTCTGGCTCTTTCCCTTAACAATTCTCAAATTTATTATCTTTTTTCTCCAGCTCATACCTTTCACTGCCTCCTACTTTCCCTGTCCCCAGTTCTCTAAATCAGCCCCTTCTTGTTCCATGATTTGCTGCAGTCATTTTAAATCCTTCTTACACTATCCAGTCAAAATCCTCACAATACTCTTCTCTCGTCCATTCTTTGGCATTTTCTTTTTCAAAGCCACTCATTTTTAATTCATCCCCATCATTCATTTGTGGTTGCCCAACTCTCTGTACCTTTTTGCCTGCTTAATCCTTTAACCTATTCATGTTTCCTGCCTGCTTTGTTAGGCTCGTCATCTTTCATTATTAACACATATTAATATGGGGTGCCCCTTTGTTCCTCTTCTTCTTACAAATATTAATACTGGTATATTTTCAAAGTCCTCTTTTCTGGGTATCATTGGGCTCCTCCTTTCTGGAACCTTTTTCTCTCTGAGACCCTGCTTTATTAAAAAGTAATAATAATAATAATAAAAATCCTTGCAGTACCTGCCCTGTATTTAACCTGGTACATTAGAACGAATATTACTGATGACAAGTGTAAGCTTTATTCTCTGCCAAAGAGTACTAGGTCATTTTCCTTTTTCCAGCACATTATTATTACTATTACATTTTGAACTGGTAAAGGAGATGTCAACATCGAATGACTGTTTCTTGAACATTGGCTGGGTGCCTACTGTGTCCTAGGCACGAAACACATTTTTTTCTTATTTAATTCACACAAGAACCCAGCAAGGTTGGGTTTTGAATCCCCGGCTTGCATGTGAAGGAATTGGAACACATAGAAAATGTAAGGTCTGCAACACGCTGGGCAGTGCATATCTAATGTAACCCCTCCAACATTTTTGAGTAGAGACAATATGGGATAAGAGTTCAGTGTTTCCTTACTTTTATAACAGGGATGATGATGACAGCCACTTTGCAGGAGTGTTATTTACCATTTGTTTTCCCTACTAAATTATATTTTCCATGCGGACAACAATCTCGTCGGTCTTGTCCCCTGGTGCCTGGCACATAGTAGGCCATAACTGAGTATTTGTAGGATGAGTGAATAAATGAATGTTAAGATCACTATCTCCAGTATAAGACAACCCTGGTTTTGAATTTTAGCTCCAACATTTAATACCTGTGTGACCTTGAGGTTAATACGGAGGGAGCAGATGTCTTCTAACAGCCTGCGTTTTATCTTTAAACTTTATTAACGTATGCTTTTGCATCCATATTGCCTTTAATTCTTATGTAACATTATTTCACAGTTTTCTGAGTCAGGCAAACCAGGTTCAAATCCCAGCTCTTCCACTTGCTAGCTTTGATGCCTTGGGCATGTCATCTGCTGAAACATAACTTTTTCATCTATAAAATGGGAATGGTGCTCTCTCTCTCTGTCTCTACTAAAGGTCATATGCTAGCTTGATAGCTTGATGGATCAATTGGTGTGTAGCCCCAGGACTGCTTGGTTCAAGGTCCACTGCACTGTTTACTACATCAGGGGTCTCATTGCTTTGATTTCCAACTCCAAGAACTCCTTTCACTGTCTCTCCTACTATCTTAAGGAGCTTTACATAAACATAACTCCCAAACCCTTGCCCAGATGTATCTCAGGGAGGTAGAGGCCACTCCCACTCCTGACCCACTTACCAAGCTATATTTGATTACTACGGTGTGATTACTACAGAGTCAGCAAAGCTGAGGCTGTGCAGGTTTCCTGGCTCTTGAAGTCTCAGCCTTACTCCACTTTATCCTAGAGAGCCTTTCAGTGAAATCTGTGGGAAATCCCTCTTCCCAGATCTAGGGCACAAGTTTTTTTTTTTTTTTTCTTTTAAACTGAGGCTGTGGTCTACAAGGGTAAAAATAAATAAATAAATAAAGTCAAAGGCGCCCACCATTCCTTCTTTCCTTCCTTTCTTACTTCCTTCTGCTCTCCCTGCCTCCCTCCCTCTCTTCTCTCCCTCCTCTTTCCCTTCCTGCCCCCTCTTCTTCCTGGAATTCTAATTGAGCACCTAGTGCATTCCAGGCACTGAGTTAACAAGGATGGAGAAGACTAAAGTGGTCCCTGCTCGTGCCGTTTACAGTCAAGGGACAGACAAAAGCAAATAAATAATCAGAAGTTAACATATAAGTGACAGTTTTTAAGTGTGATACGATTAAAAGAAAAAAAAAGTATGGTTCTGTGGAATAGACTGATGATAGGAGTATTCATGTGGATTTGAGGGCCAGGGAATGCATCTTTGAGAAAGTGACAATTAAGAAAAAACACAGACGGATGACTAGGAAGAGTTAAGTCAAGGTTTGGGGTGGGGATGTGGTTTCATGCAAGGGAACAACACACACACAAAGCCGGGAGGGAGAACTTGGCAAATTCCAGGAACCAATCATTTGAAGTTAGTGTGGCTTAACTTATTCAGGTTTATGTAGGCCATGGTAAGGAGTTTGGATTTAATTCTAATTTAAATGGAAAGCCATGGACAGTTTTAAGTGAGGGGGTAGAACAGTCAGATATACATTTAAAAAATGTTACTCTGGCTTTTGGTAAAGAATGGATTTGAGTAGTGCAAGAGAGGACAAAAGGAGTCTACCGTGGAGTGTAACACAGTCATCTAGGTGTAAATCTCTCCAGGATACAGACTTTTCCTTTACAATCTTCCCACCGTGGGGTCCTATAACTTGCACACATTAACAGTAGGGAACTCACTATCTCTATTGAAAAACTGACTCAACTTTTGGTTGGCTCCGGCTAATTGATTTGTACCTTCCCTGTAGAACATACTACTTACTGATTCAAAATCTGTATTCTGTGGAGGCCAGGTAGAAAACATATCATGAAAATGTCCCAAGTATTTGAAGCCATCGAGGAATGACTGTCACTGTCAGCTACCTCCACTATACACTGCCTGGGTATTAAAATAAAGACGACAACAGCGATAATTAAGAACTTCCCTTTACATTTAATGTTTCTTCATATATCATCATAACATTTGACTTCCTCCAAACTTGTGAACCAGCAAGACAGGTATTTTTATCCTCAACTTACAAGTGATGAAAATAAAATTGAAAGATGATGTGTGTCCAAGGTTGAGCAAATAATGAGTAGAAAAAAATTGGGCCCTGAACCAAGTCTTAAAATTCCAGTCTTACAATTCCAGCCCAATCCTCTTTTCACCCTAGAACAACAGCATAGATGAAGGATAAGCTCATGAGTTCTGGTATCAGATCAATTGCCTTGGTTCAAATTTTTCTGATACTTGTTGTGTGACTTTGGGAAAATTACTTAACCTCTCTGGAGCTTTGGTTCCTGAATCAAAGAAGAACAAGAGTACCTACCTCATGTGGTTGGAATGAGGGTTAAATGAGCTAACACTTTAAAAAACATGAAACACAGTGCCTAGCCTATACTAAGCACTCAATAAATCTTAGCTATTTTCAGTCTCCTATATCTTTTTGATCAAAAGCAATAGTAGTGAAATAAAAGTTACTGGAGCTTTGGTATAAGGTGGTTTAGTTTGTAATATTAACTCTGCCATGATGTGAAGGATAAGGCATTTAATCATGACCTGACTCTTCAGCTATAAGGTGGGCGTAATCATACTTACCTCACAAAACTGTTGTGAAAAATAAATTCATAAATAATAAGAGAAATTGCCTACAGCCAAGAACTATGGATTCATAGAAGTGTTAATTTCCCTTTTCTCTGTGTTGATTTAATGTTATTCCATCTAGAAAGATTTCTGTAATACCCCGGACTGGTTAGGCACCCCTCCACTGTTCACCTTCAGCACATTGCACTTATTTGGAGTAGAACACAGGTCACGGTGCATTAAACATATCAGTTTGTCTGCCTCCACCTTTAGATGGGAGCTGCTTGATGCCAGCAGCATTTTATAAATTTAATAATCATGTATATATAGCTCTTACTATGTGCCAGGCACTACTCTGAGCACTTTGCAAATAATGATACATTTAATCCTTAAATGATCCCTATCAGGGAGATACTGTTATCACTCCCTTTATACCAGTTAGGAAATTGAGGTAAACAAACAAAAAAACATTGTTATCAAGTCATTCTCACTCACGGTGACCCCATTTTTTATAGAGTAGAACTGCTCTGTAGGGTTTTCTTGGCTGTAACCTTTATGGAAGCAGATTTCCCGAACTTTCTTCTGCTGCACTGCTGGGTGGGTTCAGACCCACCAACTTTTAGGTTAGTATTCCAGCACAAATCATTTATACCACCCAGGGGCCATTGATTAGGAAACTAAGGCCAGGGGACATTGAATCACATATCCTACAGCTGGCATAGGAGTCCCTGGGTGGCATAAATTGTTATGCATTTGACTACTAGCTGAAAGGTTGGCAGTTTGAATCCACCGAGAGGCACCTCAGATGACAGGCTTGACAATTTGCTTTTGAAAGGTCACAGCCTTGAAAACCCTATGGAGCAGCTCTACTTTGCACACATGGGTTTACCACGAGTCAGAATCAACTCAATAACAACTAACAACAACAACAACAATGGTTGACAAAGGGGGTTGGTAACTTATTCCTTCTTGTTGGTAAGATGTCAGTTCAGATGCCATCCCCTCATGGAGGACTTCCATGACTCCCTAGTCCACAGGATTCACCCACTTAACCTCATTCCTCCATTGACATTTTCTGCACTGCACCTGACTTGCTGGTTGATTGATGAGTTGTTGGTTTTCCATCACTAAAATGTAAGCGTTAAGAGGAGAGTGATTTATTCTGTCTTGTTCACTGCTGTGCACTCAGTGCTTAAAATAGTTCCTGGCACTTAGTAGATGCTCAATAAATATTTGATGAATAAATGAAAAAATGCACGTATTTATTCATTACCAAAATTATTTTGTGATTTAAAAACAATGTCTTATGTTAAACCATACATTCTTATGGTCTTGCAAAATTTAATGGCATACTGTAGAAAAAGAAACAGGACCTATACTTTACACCAAACAAAAAAACTAAATAAAAATGGATCAAAGGCCTAAACATCAAATCTAAAGCCATAAAATTTCTGGAAGAAAACATAGGGAGAAAACCATGGGACCCAATATTCATAAAAATAAGATAACAAGCATTACAACAAATGCATGAATAGAAGAAAACAAAATAGATAAATGAGATCTCATAAAAATTATAAACTTCTGCTCATCAAAAGACATTATCAAAAGAATAAAAAGAGAACCTACAGGCTGGGAAATATTTTTCGGAAAAGACTTATCAAATAAGGGTCTAATCTCCAAAATTTATAGAAAACTTCAACAACTCAACAACAAGAAGACAAACAACCCAACTGTAAAATGCGCAAAGGATATGAACAGACCTTCACCAAAGAAGACATCCAAGCAGCCAATAAACACACGCAAAGATGCTCATGATCATTAACCATTAAAAAGTCGCAAAATCAAAACTACAAGATACCATCTCACTCCTACTAAAATGGCACTGGTTAATAAAACAGAAAACAGCAAATGTTGCTGAGGATGAGGGGAGATTGGAACCCTTATTCATTGCTGGTGGAACTGTAAAATGGTACAACCACTATGGAAAACAGTTTGGTGCTTCTGCAAAAAAAGACTAGAACTAGAGCTACCTTACGATCCAGCAATTCCACTCCTAGGAATGTACCCTACAGACCTAAGCTACTGACACGACCAGGTGTATGCACTACTGTATTTGTTGTAGCTCTATTCACAATAACAAAACAATGGAAACAACCAAAGTGCCAATCAACAGATGAATGGATAAGCAAATTATGGTGTATACATGCAATGGAATACTACACAGCCATAAAAGAACAATGATGTGTCAGCAAAATACATTATAACCCAGATGGAGGGCATGATGCTAAGTGACATAAGTCAAACATATAAGGACAAATATTATATGATTCCTCTTTTATAAGATGACAAGAACGAATACATATACAGAGGTGAATATTCATTGGTGTCTACCACGGAGAAGAGGAGGGGAAAGGTAAGTACGATTTAGAACTCAGAGACTCGTTACTTTTGGTGATGGGAACTGTGGCTCTGAGTGCAGAAGCAGTAAGCACAGCACAACCATAGCAAAGACAAGTGTTTGAGCACAAATAGAAGGGTACAGACACAATTAAAGAGAATGCTGACAAATTGTGATAAGTGTAATTAATGTCAGTGAACAATTTTTCTGGAAATTCGTAAAGAAAAAAATTCTTTAGGGATACACAATTGTGTAATAACCACTAAAAATAGTGTGTTTGGTTACATAGATATATAAGTATGCATAAATATGTACAAGAAGGTATATATAAGTAACCGTAGGCATATGTATATACATGTTTATGTGTGCTGCAACCATTTTTAAGTATAAAATAAAGCACATGGGGGCACGGTTATGGATACTTCCTAGACACAACCAAACACCTCACAGGATTGGTCTACTGGGTTTGAGAGCTTAGGACCATAGTCTCGTGGGACAACTCAGTCAATTGGCATAGTGTAGTCTATAAAGACAATGTTCTACATTCTAGTTTGGTAAGTAATGTCCGAGGTCTTAAAAGCTTGAAAGCAGCCATCTAAAATATGGCTATTGATCTCTACTTGTTTGGAGTTAAAGAGAAAGAAGGAAACAAAGGCTCAAAGAAGAAACTAGTTTGCAGAACCAACAGTCTACACAAGCAATGCCATCACCTACCTTGAGACCAGAAAAACTAGATGGTGCCCAGCTATCACTACCGATTGTTCGACCAGGGACCCAATAGATGGTCCTTGAGAGAATGGGAGAAAAATGTGGAAAAGAAATGTAAATTCCTAAAAAAAAAAGGCTGGACTTACTGTACTGTAGAGACTAGATGAACCCCTGAGACTATTGCCCTGAGATATTCTTTAAACATGGAACTCACACCACTCCCAGAGGTCACCTTTCAGTCAAATGACAGACTAACCCATAAAATAAATAATACCATCCATGAGTACTGTGCTTCTCAAAATAATCATATAGATAAAACCAAATGGTTAACATTTACCCTAGACCAAAGATGAGAAGGCTACGGGGTACGGGGAGCTAGATTAATGGAAACTGGACAACCAAAATGGGAATAATGAAAATGCTGATATATTGTGCAGAATGCAACGAATGTCACTGAACAATATGTATAGAAATTGTTAAATGAGAACCTAATTACCTGTGTAAACTCTTACCAAAACCACGATAAAATGTTCTTAAAAACTTAGTGGGGTGTTAAACTGAAGATGGGTTGGGGGCTGGGGGAGACTGCACAGATAAATACTCTCTTCGGCTCTCCACAGCATCACTTCTCTCCCAGCAGCTGGCCAACAGCTGGTGAGCTTACCTTCCCCTTGGAAGGCAGGAGGATTTCTGCTCAAGGTGATAGGATGGGAAAGCAGGAGGAAGCTGCACAGGGAAGAGATATACTGCAGTTGTGGCATTAAGCCTGAGGTTTGAGATGTCCACTAAGATTCACTGGGAAAAAATAATACTTGAAAAAAGTGTAATGTCTAGTATTTATCACCTTGGTCTACTGGTAGTTCATTCTCCCTAACATCTATGGAGATTCTCAGAAACTAATGTATTGTCTAACACCTACCTTGCCAATGCTCTATGCATTTTTTTTGGTTGTTGCTTAAAAAAAAAAAAAAAAAAATTGTTAGCTTTAATTCTCACCTGTTGTTCTCTAATTAATTTTTGTTGCTCTAGGTCTTATGTAACCCATTAGCATGATATTCAAGTTCCCAAATAACCTTTCCAATCTACTCTCTTATTATTTTTCTTCTTCCAACCTATGCCCTCATCAAAATAAATGTCCTTACTAGTGCCTGTACACACTCACTCCATATTCCCTGTTAACTTTTGTCTAGATTATTTTCTGCTGGCTAGCACCCTGCATGCGCGTACTCATCTATCCTCCCTGACTCAAGTAGCTACTTCCTCCTCTGTGAAGCCATTTCTGATTCTTATCATCTCGTTTACATGTAATAGATGTTTATTTTACATATCTGTATTCATTATTTGTACCTTATTTATAACATTTACTATTTTCTACCACAGTTGTTATTTGCACTCAAGGCCGAGAGGCTTTAGGTTATGGTTCAGCAAATATTTACTCCTTCCCTCTTCTCACAGTGGGTAGAGAAATTCCCCAGAGCCCACTGATATTGGGCTTGACCACGTGACTTGTGCTGGCCAATGAGATACTGGCAGTCACGATATAAGCGAAATTCTGTGTAGTGGGGCTAGCCTCTTTGTGCTTCTGCCATTACCATGAGATGAACGTTTTTTGCCTAGCCAGCTGGTCCAAGTTATATGAGACATGAGAGCAGACCTGGACCTAACCTGCAGTTTGATACAAGCCCAGCCAAGCCCAGCCTAAATCACAAGAGTCCCCCAGCCAACTTTTGAATGTTTGAATGAGAATAAATGAATGTCATTTTCAGCCACTGAGTTTTAGTGTGGTTTTATTACACACACAGCATTATTGAGGTGATAACTGACAGATACAAAGCCTTAACTCCTTTCCTGTACTCTGAGCTTCTTGAAGCTACAGATAGTATGATTAGTCTGTTTTTACTTGTGCAGAATTTTAAGGCAAAATTCTAATACATATTTGTGGAATGAATAAATGAATGATTAAAAAGCTCTAGAGAAAAAGAGATTTAAGATCCAGGGAGACACCTCCATTTTATGTACCCTTTACTTCAACAGGAACGTATTGCATACTTATCTTATGTCAGACATTGTGCTAGAGGAAGGGTATTCAGTGGTGAACAAACCGGACGTGGCTTTGGGTACTCCTTGGTAGCTTGAGAAAGCTTAAGAATCAGGGACTCAGAATGCAGTCACTGTGCAAACTCTGATTATCCTCGCATCACATACGAGGGCACCAAAATAGTCAGAGAAGTGGTAACAGAAAAGAGCAGAAAGATCCCTCTCTCACGGCTGATGCCCATCACCTCCGGTTAGGAGCAAATCCCAGACAGATGGGAGGCATTTGCCTCCATTTGAAGAAAATGAGTTAGTAGAAGCTGATCCTAGGGATAAAACAAAAATCTATGGGGATAGCTATTGGTGGGTCATTTTCTGATTGCTGAATGACACCTCTTTCTCTTTCTATTATGGGTAGGCTGTTAGCATGCCAAATCTAAATGCCATTAACATTTGCAAATCAGAAACCTGTATCCATTAATGTCCAGATTCCACAGTTTGACCTCAGCACCCGCCAAGGACTCTGCCTGGACCTTGATAAAAATCGGTATGGCTACCTTTTCTGAAAGTTTCTTCTGATTACTAAGCATTTCTGTCACATTCTCCTGCCTATCCTATCTACTAACTCCAAAGGTAGCTGTGGCTGATTTGTTCCATTTCACAAATGAAGGAGCTCCAGGAATGAAGAGCATAGTTCCTGAAATTCTTGAATCTTGGAAGGTATCATCAGAGCCAAGGCTTAATTTTAAGCCCAGCTTTCCTGATCTTGCCTTGCTCTGGACTCCAGCCACTGGGGAGAAAAATTCATCCATCAGCGTGCTTTAACATCACCTAAGGATTATTGTTTGGTTCTCTGTTTTGAAAGAGCAGGTGGCTAGGACAGATGGACTATTAGATAGAAAAGGCAACTTTTGCAGGGCTCAAAGGCTGACACTCCAAAAAAGATTCATTGCTGTTTGCAAAATTACTACCTTTCATCTCCAAAGAATAACCTGGGCTTTTTTACCACCTTCAACAAATACCACTTTGATATGTTAACAGACGCTAATGAAGACAGCAGCCAAATGAAAATCAACTTTTAGGTCAGAGAGATGGATATGTACAGATATCTATTGTATAATCACTGTGCAATTTCAATGTGATAATGTATGTACAGCAATTAGTACAGTATCTGGGATATGGCTGCAATAACAAAAATAATAAAAGTAACATTTATTGAGTACCTACAATATACTAGGCAGTAAGTTAATGTTGTGGAAATCTTATCTCGTTTAGCCCTTTCAACAACTCCCAAAAAGCTAGAAACTATGAATATTTCCATTTTACATATGAGGAAACAAAAGCTTAGAAAGGTGAAATTCCTTGTCCAGAGTCACATAGCTAGTAAGTAATGGGACCAGGATTTGGTTCCACGCTGTTTTACTCTACAGCTGCTAGTGACAACCACTACTCATACTCCCTTCCATAGTCAAGATTAGACACACTACAAATATAAGCTAAAGTCATCACCATCATTTTCCTTGTCATAATCATAATTATTAGGTATCATAAGAAGAATAGTCACTGCATGAGGGTAGTTTTCTGCAATGTTCCTACTGAAAGGAACACTGTTAATAGGAATGTAAGGATGCAAATTTAAGTGTGGCATTTAGGACTAAAGTGCAGGAAATAGGGAAAGAGGAAGGAAAAGGTCTTTAGAGTCCAAAACACTTGGGTTTAGGTTTTGACTTACTATACAGTAGCCAAGCGAGGTACACTCTGAGTCATATGAAAAATGGGAATTCAGTGAATTATATTACGGCCCAATTTTTCACTTCTCCCTTTACTATGTGACTTTGCAATTACTTTTACTAAAGAAATAAGTTTATTTCCCTATCCCTTGAATCAGGATGAAGAAGCCCTGGTGGTGTAGCGGTTAAGCACTCGACTACTAACCAAAAGGTCGCAAGTCAAACCCACCAACTGCTCCGAGGGAGAAAGATGTGGCAGTCTGCTTCATAAAGATTACAGTGTTGGAAATCCTATAGGACAGTTCTACTCTGTCCTGTAGGATCGTTATGAGCTGAAATTGACTCGACAGCAACTGTGAATCAGAACTTGGCTTTGTGACTTGTTTTGGATGATAGAATGATGGTGTGCCAATTTTGAGCCTTGTATGTTTCTGCTTGCTGTCGTATACTTCTGCAGTTAACAGGAGAGGCACATCCCTGGGTCAGTCTCTTGGTCCCAGAAGGAGGATGAGAAATGTGGTGCAGTGATTTCCCAGCTAAGGTGCCCCAGCCAAGCCCAGACAAGAGCTGAGTCCCAGTAGACCAGTAGACACCTTGATGAGCCTAGCCCTGACTGGCCATCCTCTAATCAACCCATAGACATGTAAGCTATAACAATAAATAACTGTTATTTTAAGCTCCTGAATTTTGGGGTAGTTCGTTACAAAGAACAGGTGACTGGTACTGGGAATAATCGTACATACCATGCCCAATGCCTGACACCTAGCAGCTGTTTAATAAATAGTAGTTCCCTTTCATACCTCCTTAACCAATCAGAGAAGCCCCAGTTCATCCCAGTGGAAGTTATAAAATGATGTAAAGGTCATCTGTCAACACGGGTGGAGGAAGCCGACTAAGGGAGACCATTTATCAGTGTTTCCACTTTGGCCTCTTGCTGAGGTGAGAATGCAAAGCAATGGACACAGTGTGGACCTCCTATACCCGGAGCATGCAGCTCTGCCATCGGCACACGGGTGGCCTGACAGCCTCAGAACAAGCTTTCCGCAAGTAATTACTTCCATTGCCACGATTGGTTATTTCTGTGTCAAAGTCAGCTCCCCTCTTCACTCCTGATTTTCCATTTCTGTAAAAATGACAGTGTCTGATTTAGCTCATAGAAGTGGACAGGGAGTTTGGGGAGGGACAGAGGCATGGAGGAGAAAGGCAAAGGAGAAGAGGAGAAAAAAATTTCTCACCCAAATGGGCTTTACCAATAGAAAGTGCTAATAAAATAAATTCGAAATAACAACAATAATTATGCTTCCGAGGCCGAAGCCTCACATTTCTCACCATGAATATTCATTCCCATGTTATCTTTCTAAGGAACAAAAATTGAGTGAAATAGGAATATGTGTGTAGGGTTTTTTTTTTTTTTTTTCCTCCTATTCTATTTTTACCTGGACCAAGGCAGGCCCCGGGCTTAATATTATCTGTATTTTAATATTCTTTGTGGCTACGATTTGTGTCTTACTGGGTGTCCACCTACAGCATACAGATAGCTTAAGCTGAAGATGGTTAGAACATCAATAAAATGTAAGTTACAAAGAACTGGGGAAAGAAAGGCTGAAACAACTCTCTTTGTAGCTGCTAAATGGTCACAGGTGAAATATCACTTTGACTTAGAGCTTGGCAGCCAGGAATCTGGACAAGGAAACCCAAAGCACCTTTTATCAACAGGCATGGAAGATTAGGAGGTTATTGTCAAGCTATCAAAACAAACAAACAAAAAAAACAAACCCATTGCTGTCGAGTCAATTTCAACTCATAATGACCTTATAGGACAGAGTAGAACTGCCCCATAGAGTTTCCAAGGAGCGCCTGGTGGATTTGAACGGTTGACTTTTTGGTTAGCAGACATAGCTCTTAACCACTATGCCACCAGTGTTTCCAAGCTAACAATAAAAAAAAAAAAAAAAACAATAGAGGGGTGCAATTTGCTGTCTGAAGTGGTCTTTGGTTGGCTCCCAAGCCCGGAAGTACATCTGTGCAGAGGCAGGCATTACAATGACTGTAAATACACAGACAGTATGGCCAAGTGCCTCTGCAGGCACTCACAGAGGTGGCAAAGTTCCCACTATCACCAAGGAGGAAAAACATGGCTCGTGTCACCCAGCTATGATGTAATCAGTGGCCTATATTTCAGGACTGAGAGTCAGAGTGTCAACACTGATAATGGCACTCCTGAGAGGGTGGGGGCAGGGCAGTTTGGGGCCAGGTAAGTAGAGGAGTGAGGCAGGAATCACATCCTTTAGCAAATCCCATGGGAGTAACTAGGCCCAGGAGCTGTGAGCCAGAGGGCTTCTTTTCCTAGGTCTTTGAAAAGCAGCCAGATTTGCCAAGTCAGCGATTAGGCAGAGCGCTCCAGAGACAGGACAAGGGCCTTGGGGAATTGCTGAGTACCAGTGCGCCCTCGGAAGATCTAGGCACCCAGGTCGCTAGGCTGAGGGATTGAAGGTGGGCGAGAAAGCTTAGTAATATGGTAAACGTTGACACGTTAAGATTTCCTAGCACGTAGGAATTGTCGTCATGCCACTACAATTTTGCTCACAAACCTTCAAGGGCTCTTTAATACCTTTATTGTAACGATCTAAAGTCCTTAACCTGGCATTTGTGACTCTGCTTGCTGGGGTTTCAACTTACCTTTCCAGTGTTTTGGAGATGACAATCATGGCTGGCCTTAAAATAAAAAAAATAAAAAATTGCTGCTGAGTTGACTGCAATTTCAGTTCTGGGTGTCAGAGTAGACCTACACTCTGTAGAATTTTAAATAACTGATTTTTTGGAAGTAGACTGCCAGGCCTTTCTTCCAAGGTGATTCTCTGTGGACTTGAACCTCCAACCTTTTCAGTTAGCAGCTGAGCACGTTAACTGTTTGTACTACTAGGAACTCCAGCTAGCATTTACCAAAGCCCAAACCCGTTGCCGTCGTGTCGATTCCGACTTATAGCAACCCTATAGGACAGAGTGGAACTGCCTCATAGGGTTTCCAAGGCTGTAATCTTTTTTTTTTTAATCTTTATGGAAGCAGACTCCCACAGACCCTCCAACCTCTTGGTTCATAGCGAAGAGCTTAACCACTGTACCCCCAGAGCTCCTAGCTAGCATTCAGGGAATGCTTATTTGGGATAGGCACTATTCTGAGCCCTTTACACACATGAGCTGATTTAATTCTAACAACAACCCTATAAAAAAACCAAACCAAACTTGTTGCTGTCAATTTGATTCATAGTGACCCTATAGGACAGAGTAGAACTGCCTCCTAGGGTTTCCAAGGAATGGCTGGTGGACTTGAACTGCCAGCCTTTTGGTTAACAGATGAGCTCTTAACGACTACGTAACAACCCTAGAAGGTAGGAATTACTATCCTTATTTTATAGATGAGGGAAATGGGACTCATGGATGTTACGTGGCTCAGCCCAGTTCACATAGTAAACAGCAGAGTTCAAATTCAAACGCAAGCAGTCTAACTCCAGAGCCCATGCTCATAAATATTACATGATATACTTTCTTCAGGAACTTTGTATGACAGAATCTCTGGCCTTCTCCCAAACATGCCCCATATTTTCTGTTCCTGGGGTGTTCGATCTCATTGCATTCTCTGCAGATCCAAATTCTCGTCAGCATGCAAGGCCAAATGCAAAGGACATCTCTTCCTTGAAATCTTTCATGGTCACCTTCCAATGTAAGTGGTATCTCCTAATTTAGATCTCACTGACCACTACATCTTTTTTTCTCTTGTGGTGATTACCATTTGGCGACTGAAAAGATTATTATGGCTGGAGTGGAGTATATCAAACAATCATCACATATGAACACATCAAAGACCTGCTACAGGCTGTGAGCTCCATACATGCCTGAGACACATACAACAGCATGCCTCACAATTCCTAGAACAGTGCTCTGCACTTAGTGGTTGGGATTGAGGTTGGCAGCAAGTAATAGAGAACCCAAACCAGTGAACTAAATAAGATAGAAACTTATTTCTCTATCACATAAAACAAGCCTGGAGATAGCAGTGCAGGGATGTAGTAGCAGTTCCACGGCCATCAAGGACCCAGATTGCCTCTGTATCTCTGGTTCTTAATTCCTAGGGTGTGTGTGGCTCTGGTCTTCATGGTCCAAATAGGCTGCTTGAGTTCTAGCCATCACATGTATGGTCTACGTAGTAGGATGGGGTAAGTTAAGACTTCCTAGAGGTGCAGCACAATGCTTCGGCTTATATGTCATGGACCAGGCTTAGCTATTCTACACTCTCAACTGCAAAGGAGCTGGCAATGTCTTTTAGCTGGGAAGATGACCTTCCAGATAAAAGCAAGAATTATGTTATTAAGGAAGAAGTTGTAAGTAGGTATTGGAAGCAATTAGCAACCTTGCTACAGCAGATATTCAGTAAATACTCCATTCAACAACTATTTCTTGAAACTAATCCTTCTGTGAAACACTAAGCATACAGATTTCAAAGGAAAGCCAAGGTGCTGCTCTCTTGGAGCTTACAGTTTAGTTGGGAACATGAAGAAAATGTTACTTAGAAAGAAAACATTGCATAGATATGGGCTATTTTAGGGTCAGAAACGACGCGATGGCACTAGTTTTTTTTTTTTTTTATGACCTGGAATCAACTTGATAGCAACAGGTATGATAGGGTGAGTACAGGATTCTATTCTAGCCCTGAGTGGATGAAACACTGACTTGTTGACTGACTGACTGAGGGAATCGATGAATGATTTGAATACAAAGTTAAAACAAGCCCTTCTGAAGTGTTCCATTTTAGTTGGCATAGGTGAACAAGGGAAGACACATGGGTGCTGAAGGAATCTAGGTTTGGAGGAAAGAATATGGACAGATCCACCATATGCCAAATTTGGCTGGCCCACTTGCTGTATTTGAGCAAATTTCTTAACATCTCTAAGGCTTAGTTTCGTCTACCTACAAAATAAATGATATTGCCTCTTTCATAGGTTCAGTGGGAAACCTGATATACAATACACAAGAGGAGTTCAACAAACGTTAGCTCTTTATTGTAAGCCAAGGAAATGCAGTTATGACGATACCACATGTTCCCTTCCCTTCTTGCTATGACAGAAGTCAGATTTGGGTGAAGCTGAGAGTCAATTTGATATTTTTCCCATAAGTTGACATAAAGGGGTCTGTCCCTTAATTACTAGTCATGGCCCTTCACACAAAAAAATTGTAACCCACCCAGACCATCAAAGCATGCCCTTTGAAATGCTGAACTAGACAGTGAACAGAAAGCATCTGCCAAAAAGCTTCTTTTCTCCCAGAGATAAAAGCGACTTGAAATGCGTGTAAGTCCTGCACCCTTGTTAATTAACCAGAATTTGCATTAAGAGCTTAAACTTCTTTGATGCACAAAGCTCTGGGAGCCAGAACCTTTTTTTCTGTTCTGTAGAGGAGAGGTGGGTGGACAGGGCAGCCTAAGGAGGTGTGTTTGGGGAGGAGAGTGGAGGTCTAGATGGTCTGTTGCCTACCAAGTCAGCTGTCGCAGGCGGGGAGTGGGCAGGCTCCAAAGCAAGAAGACCACTATGTTCGTGCTGGTTCTCCCCATTCATTAAAGAGAACAGGACTCTGAACTACCAATACTTCTAAGATGGTTTTCTTCCTAGCGTTCATTCAATGTGAGTTTATAGTAGGAAGTGTTAATCATTCATGCAACACATAATTAGTGGCTTTTGGCTACATGCCAGGTTGGGGACACAGTAGAGAAAAAGACATACTCCTTAACTTCTGAAGAGGCTGGCATACCAAAAAAAAGAAAAAGTTAAACCTGTTGCCATCGAGTCAAATCTGACTCATAGTGACCCTATAGGACAGAGTAGAACTGCCCCAAAGAGTTTCCAAAGAGTGTCTGGTGGATTCAAACCGCCAACCTTTTGGTTAGTAGCCGTAGCACTTAACCACTATGCCACCAGGGTAGAGAATAAGACACACTTCTTAACTTCTAAAGAGTCTGGCATAGTGGTTCTCAGATGGAAGTGATTTTGTCCCCCAGGGGCAGTTGGCAATGTCTGGACACATTTTTGGTTTCATGACTGGAGGGAGTGATGCTGGCATCTACTGGGTAGAGATCAGCAATGCTGCTAAACACCCTACAATGCACAGGACAGCTTCCCCCACCCCCACTCAACAGAGAATTATCCAGTCCAAAATGTCAATAGTGCCAAGGCTGAGACATCCTCAGCAGAAGAGACAAACATTTCAACAAGGAATTTCAATAAAGCATAGTAAGTGCCATGTTTTAGCAGAAGCAAACAAGTCAGTGTCAGGGAAAGCCTCCCTGTAGAAGTGATGTGTAAGCTGAGGCGTGAAAGATGAGTAAGAGAGAAGGGGCTGGGCAGGGCTGGGCAGGGCTGGGCAGGGCAGGAGGGAGACCAGCATGTATAACAACTTAGAGGTGGGAGAGAGCAACAGGTGATTGAGAGACGGAAAGGTCAGTATAGCTAGAGGGGAGAGTGAGAAGGGAGAAAGGGGTGACAAACAAGGCTGGTGGGTGAAGAGGGTTAGGGGCAGGAAAAGGTTATGAGTTGTGCTCAGGAATAGGGTCTTATTCTAAGATTAATGCAGAGTCACTGAAGGATTTTAAAACAGGTAGCGATGTGATAGAAATATGTTTTATAAAAATACATTGCTAAGCACTGTCTTAGGGAAAATATCAAAATCCCAATTTTCTGACACCAACTGTAAGGATTTATTTATTAAATCACTACTGTCCTCTTCTCTGCCACTGCTTTTCTGACACCGGCTGCGCATACAGCACTTCTTCCTCTGACCCAACAACCTGGAAGTAGGTCGAACCTCACAAGATAAAGGGCACAGTCCTCCAGACTACCGAGTCTGCCCAAGATCTCAGATGCCAGCCACAGGCTTGGAAGGCCACACAACATCGTCACTTCTAATTTGCTAACTACAAATTCAGGGACTCACTGTAATCCCTCAGGATGCCATGTGTAAGCTCAGGAAGTCCCCAGCCCCCTCATATCTGATATTCTGGCTCCCACTACTCACTTGGGTACAATAATTTACTAGAACAGCTTACAGCACTCATGGAAAGTGTTATACTTATGATTGCAGTTTTATCATAGGAAAAAGGATACAGATGAAGAGACGTACAGGGTGAGGTCTGGGAAGGTTCCCAGTGTGAAGTTTCCAAAACCAAAACCAAAACCAAACCAAACCAAACCCATTGCCATCAAGTCAATTCTAACTCATAGTGACCCTACAGGACAGAGTAGAACTGCCCCATAGGGTTTCCAAGGAGCACCTGGTGGATTTGAACTGCCAACCTTTTGTCTAGCAGCCATAGAACTTAACCACTACGCCACCTGGGTTTCCAAAAGGGACACTCTATCCTCCAAATTGCATCGTCTGTCACCAACCGGGAAGCCCAAGGAGATTCTGTGTCCAAAACCTTTATTGGGTCCTCATTTATCAGGATAACTGATTGAATCAGTCTACCTCCCCGAGGTCAGCTGATATTATCATAATATTATATTATGAGGTGATCTTTCTGTCTTGACCAACCTCTACCTGAGTTACCTCCAATGAGGTAATCTCTAATGAGCATCAACTCTTGTGTGTGGTCTAGAGGCCTGTAGATAACAAAACATTTTATTCTCTAGGGAAAGTCCAAGGCTTTAGAGTTTGTCTCTCAGAAACCGAGGACAAAGACCAAATTCTTTGGGTAAAAGCGTAAGCCCCACGGGGGGAATACAAAGATCGTTTGAACTTGGAAGTCTGATGGGAAAATAAAATAGGTCCTGAATGGCACAGCGATGAACTACTAACCGAAGGTTGGCAGTTTGAAAGCATCAGTGGCTCTCTTGGAGAAAGACGTGGCAGTCTGCTTTTGTACAGATTTAGAACTTTGGAAACCCTATAGGGTCACTATGCGTCGGAATCAATTTGATGGCAGTGGGTTTGTTTAGTATGTTTTTTTTAAGATCATGTAGCCTCTGGGATACAAATTACATAAAGAGCGTCACTGAGACGGATTTGTTTCCATTTACATGGCCAGAGGAAAATTGGTCCTACTGGGACCAAAAGGAAGAAGGGATTCCAGTGTTGGACCAAACCAGGGAGGTGATTAATCAACTGTGGGGGAGAGTGCTGGAGCTGAAGTCATAGCTAAATGGGTGGAGCCCAATGTCAAGTGTGAAAGTGCCAAGTGGAAGTAAAGCGGAAATGAAGAAATAAGTAAAAAAAATTAGCTCTTGCTTACTACTCACCTTTGTCCAATTCTCATTCTCCTCTACAGAGACTAAACGTCTTTCCATTTTTAAATGTAGCAGGTTCTCTCTTACCTCTCAGTTATGCTCCTTGGAACATTCTGCCTTCCACTCCTCCCAATCCTACTTTCACCTGATTCACACCTTCTCAGCCTGCAGGTCTCAGGTTGGACATCGCCTTTTCAGGAAATTTCTCCACGAATTTCCTAAGCTTGAAGATTGGAATTGTTCGCCTGTGACCTCCATTAGATTCTAATCCCCATGAGAGCAAGGGACATGCTGTTTTGCCCCTAGCTGGACCACATTGCTTAGCACAATTCTAGCAAATACCGGTGCTTGATAAATACTTACTGACTTGAATTGATGTTGGAAGCTAGCAGAGTATAAACAGGGTGGAATCTCATCTGAGGAATGGTTCAGGGTCAGGGTTAGAGTTTTAGAACCGAGGTTTCAGAGTCTCAGAGGGCTGGGGGTCCTTTTTATTCGATGCCAGCTGAATGCTGTGCAGGTTGGCATGAGTGCTTAAAGTTCTGGGCTGTGCCAATAAAGTGAAACAAGTGCACAGATCTACGGGAAATTAATTCCTTCAGGAGGAGAGAGCACGCAAGGAAACCTGTGCGGAGAAAGTGGCATTTCGGTTAGGCCTTGATGGACAGACAGGCTCTGGTGCTGCTGTTGCACATGTATGTTCCCCCTGCCTTGGCATATGTTGATCTGCCAAACAACTCTCTACACACCACTGTCTCCGTCAGAGCACAGGTGCAGCTTAATGTGCAAAGTGTCACCTAGGTTACATCCCACAGAGGACACCTATTACGTGCTGCTGCAGACTGGGATCTCCGGGAGCGTGCATTCAAAGCACAAAACACCTACAGCATTTTCAACACAGCGTACACTGTGTATTCATGATCATGGATTGTTTTTGTGTGTGCGGATCCATTAAAAACTTGCATTTTGTTCAGGTGTTTAACTTTTCAAAGAATGTCCACAACTAAGACCTCATTTCTTCTGCACAGCAATAATGTGATGTAGGTGGGGAAGACATTGTTACGCTCACATTACAGATGAGGAAGCAAGGGCACAGAGAGATTAAGTGACTTGCCCCAAGTCACACAGGTGTAGTTATGCAACCAGGAATGGGACCTGAGCCCCTTGGCTGCCAATTAATCAACCCCTTCCAGCCCAGTGTATGGTGTAGGCATAACCAGATGATGAGTAAATATGTCCTAACATGTTCAAGGTAGCATCTGCTATTAACTCAACCTACTGTGGGATGTTTAATGGAGTCTTAAATGTAAATAATGTTAATAGTAGGAGAAACTCTGGGTGTGTGTGTTCCCTTGATATGTGATCTTTAATTCAGGTCTTCTATCTTCCCTGATTGGCCTGGGAGGGAATTTATGTGATTTAGCAACATATGTTAGGGTGAGTTTTGGAAATAAATTATTAATTGGTAGTAATGTAAGTTTTGGAAATAAATTATTAATTGGTAGTAATGTAAACTTCCACTCATCTAAAGTTAAAAACTGTTAGTTACATTCTTGGCTTATGTTAAAATCAACTAAGAAAATTACTAAAAATCAAAACCTTCCGGGGAAACTGTTTCTTCCCTTAATTTGAGCTTTAAGTCAAAGATTGAGGAGGTTAATGCTGAGGCAGTTTGGCTAACCTCGGATCACCTATACATCGGCAACTGTCACTACTTAGACTATTGCATCAAGTCCTCATAAACCCTTTTGCCTCAAACTTGAGGCAAATACAAACACGCTTGCGCTCTTTTTGTGCCCCTCTTTTTTTTTTTTCTCATTCCCCTGCAGCCAATCTTTTCTGTTTGCCTTTTTCTTCTTCTCTCCCACTTGTTTCTAAGACTGTTTCCTGTCTGCCGGTAATAAAGCCAATGATAACGAAGGTTTGATATTTCTGAAGAAGAAAAAAGTATAGCTGCGCTGAATTAGGTACGGATTCATTATGTGGTCTAAAGGCTTTCAGCATCTTATTTGTCGAGCATTTGAAGTGCCTCTTTATGGCATTCACGTTGTCTCTATCTTTCTGTCGCTGCTTTATGCACATACACAGGCTTCCCGAGACTGAGGCTGTTACTACGCAAACTTTGCTGAAAAAGCTCTCTCTCCCAGATAAATCACTTCCTTCCCGAGGAAGCAAATACCTTTGCCACATGGCTGGGGTGGGCGGGCAGACTATTCCTCTTGAAATACTCACCCGGACTGTCAATCTCCATGACTGGGAGAGCTCTCTGAACCCTGAGCAGTCAGGTGAGCTGCCCACGCTGGACATCAGAGGCAAGGCTCTTTCCTCAAGGTGACTTTGTTTAACAGCTCCGGGATGGTCTGAAGGACCGCGTCAGGAGACAGATCTGATTAGTGGTAGCAGCCCTCCTAAATGACTTCTGTGGTCTGCCTGAAGAGCAAAGCATACACCAGCTTCCCAGAGCTGCTGTCAAAACTAAGCGGAAACTTCGGACAGATGAATTATGGCTTGGAGAATCCGCAAAGGGCACCTCGCTCCTCACACATTACTCAAGGGGAAAAAAAAATCACACACAAGCTACTCATGGGCTGCAAATATACAAATACTGATAATGTGCTTCCCCCATTACACAAAGAAAGAAAACACATAAATGGGTTAATTAGCTCCTATGCAGAATTTAATTAGAGCATCTTTGTTCACTCTGCTTCAACCAGAATCTCAATTATCAATCCCTATTCCCAACACTTTTGAGCACGGACAAAAATTTTCACTTGGGGCTCCCCATTTGAAGCTGGGGCCTCAGCTGCCTTACATGTGGCAGTGGTAGCCAATTTCAACACAACATTTTGATTACTTTGAAGTCATTCCATTGTTACAGGGAACAATGGCTCTTTTCAGTGCTCAAAGATTTTGTTTGGGGAAGAGGCCCTGGATAAGTAAAGCATTACTGAAAAAGAAGAACAAAGCAGGAGGCCGCACTCTACCTGATTTTAGAACCTATTAAACCACCACAGTAGTCAAAACTGCCTGGTACTGGTACAACAACAGATACCTAGACCGATGGAACAGAATTGAGAATCCAGACATAAACTCATCCACATATGAGCAGTTGATATTTGACAAAGGCCCAAAAAAAGTTAAATGAGGAAAAGACAGCTTTTTTTTAACAAATGGTGCTGGCATAACTGGATCTCTATCTGCAAAAAAAAAAAAAAAGAAAGACAGAAACAAGACCCATACCTCACTCCGTGCACAAAAATGAACTGAAAATGGATCAAAGATCTAAATATAAAATCTAAAAAGATAAAGATCACGGAAAAAAAAAAATAGGCACAACATCAGGAGCCCTAATACACAGCATAAGCAGTATATAAAATATTACTAACAATGCAGAAGAAAAAGTAGATAACTGGGAGCTCCTAAAAATTAAACACCTATGCTCCTCCAACAAATTCACCAAATGAGTAAAAAGTCTACCTACAAACTGAGAAAAAGTTTTTAGCTATGACATTTCTGATCAGCGCCTGATCACTAAAATCTACATGATACTGCAAAAACTCAACTACAAAAAGACAAATAACCCAATTAAAAAATGGGCAAAAGATACAGACACTTCACTAAAGAAGACATTCAGGCAGCTAAGAGATATATTAGGAAATGTTCACCATCATTAGCCATTAGAGAAATGCAAATCAAAACTACAGTGAGATTCCATCTCACTCCAACAAGGCTGGCATTAATCCAAAAAACAGAAAATAATAAACGTTGGAGAGGTTATGGAGAGACTGGAACACTTATACTTTGCTGTTGGGAATGTCAAATGGTGCTGTACTTTAGAAATAGGTTTGGTGCTTCCTTAAAAATTTAGAAATAGAACTACCATATGATCCAGCAATCCCATTCCTTGGAATATGTCCTAGAGAAATAAAAGCCTTTACATGAACAGATATATGCACACCCATGTTCATTGCAGCGCTGTTTACAATGGCAAAAAGATGGAAGCAACCAAGGTGCCCATCAACAGATGAATGGATAAATAAATTATGGTATATTCACACAATGGAATACTATGCATCGATAAAGAACAGTGATGAATCTGTGAAACATTTCATAACATGGAGGAATCTGGAAGGCGTTATGCTGAGTGAAATTAGTCAGTTGCAAAAGGACAAGTATTGTATAAGACCACTATTACAAGAACTCAAGAAATAGTTTAAACAGAGAAGAAAATATTCTTTGATGGTTATGAGAGGAGGGAGGGGAAGAGGGTGGGAAAGGAGTATTCACTAATTAGATAGTAGATAAGAACTAGTTTAGGTAAAGGTAAAGACAACACACAATACAGGTGAGGTCAGCACAACTGGACTAAACCAAAAGCAAAGAAGTTTCCTGAATAAACTGAATGCTTCGAAGGCCAGTGTAGCAGGTGTGGCGGTTTGGGGGCTATGGTCTCAGGGGAAATCTAAGTCAATTGGTATAATAAAATCTACGAAAAAAACATTCTGCCTCCCACTTTGGAGAGTGGCATCTGGGGTCTTAAATGCTAGCAAGCAGTCATCTAAGAAAGGGCCACATAAACCAGAGACTACAACAGCCTAAGACCAGAAGAACTAGGTGGTGCTCGGCTACAAACGATGACTGCCCTGACAGGGAACACAACAGAGAACCCCTGAGGGAGCAGGAGAGCAGTGGGATGCAGGCCCCAAATTCTCATAAAAAGACCAGACTTAAAGGTCTGACTGAGAACTAGAAAGGCCCCAGTGGTCATGGCCCCCAGACCTGCTGGCCCAGGACAGGAACCATTCCCAAAGCCAACTCTTCAGACAGGAATTGGACTGGACAATGGAATGGAGAGGAATGCTGGTGAGGAGTGAGTTTCTTGGATCAGGTGGACACTTGAGACTATGAGGGCATCTCCTCTCTGGAGGGGAGATGAGAGGGTAGGGGGGTTAGAAGCTGGCAGAATGAACATGAAAAGAGAGAGTGGAGGGAGGGAGCGGACTGCCTCATTAGGGGGGAGAGGAATTGGGAGTTTGTAGCAAGGCGTATGTAAGTTTTTGTTAAGAGATTGACTTGATTTGTAGACCTTCACTTAAAGCATGGTAAAAGTTAAAAAAAAAAAAATTAACAATCAGTAAAAAAAGAAAAAAAAGATTTTGTTCATTTGCTTCTTCCCTTGTATGTATATAGGAGCTCTGGTGGCTCAGTGGATAAAGCAATTGGCTGCTAACAGAAAAGTCAGCAGCTCAACGGGAGAAAGACATGGCAGTCTGCTTCTGCAAAGATTTACAGTCTTGAAAACCCTATGTGGCAGTTCTCTTTGTCCTGTAGGGTCACTATGAGTTGGAATCGACTCAACACCAGTGGGTTGTATGTGTGTAATGGCGAATTGGCCTTTAGCAAGTCCAGATTAGAGTCAGGGCTGGAAACTCACGTGATTTTTTTCTTTAAGATAAAGCAATGGTAAGTAACCTTGGTCATGTTTTAACTCATTTAATCCTCACAGGAACCCTCTGAGGTAGGTATAATCAGCATTTGCTAAAGAAACTGAGTGACAGAAAGGTTTAGGGGTTTGCCCAAGGGCTTGAACCCATACTGTGAGTTCTAAAACTATACTCTTAAATATTGTGTTCCTATGTCTCTCAGCAATAGTCCCTTGTTGCAAGAAGCCAAAAACCAAACTTATTGCAATTGAGTCGATTCTGACTCATAGTGACCCTACAGAACAGAGTAGGACTGCCCCATAGTGTTTCCAAGGAGCACCTAGTACTTCAAGAAAGTCAATATCAATTCTACTGGAATCGCAAATTGAACAGATAAATTCCTTTTATAAGAACCATATTATTTAGAGTTATTTTGATTCTGAATGACAGACCAGATGTCTTAAGCAAAAGGGGAAACGTATTATGGGGTGGGAGATTTTTGAGGAACCCAAGGAATGCATCTAAGCTTCAGAAACAACCCAAACCAGTAACTTCAATAGCATTAGGAATCTCTCCCTGTCCCGCATCCTTATTTCTTTCTACTATCTTCCACGCCTGCTTTCTACTTCATTGTCTCTTTGCAGAGAGCATCCTTCAAGTCTCTGGTCCGCAGTGTAGAAGCATATGCCCATAGACTCTGAGCTTTATTTCTGATACTCTAGATGCTAAAGAGAGACTGCTCCTAATACATGCAGAAAGCCCCAAACAAAAAATGATAATTATTATTGCTATCATCGAGACGATTGTGGTGGATAACCCTGTTGTTTTGAGTGCCTGGTGCTTGGAATGGCTCCTTTGTCCTATTGCACTAACACAGCTGCAGTAGAAGCAGCTGCATTTCAAAGTACAAGCGTTACAAGGGTCCTTAATCCTCATCGGGACAAGAAGGAGCTTCCTACAGAAGTATAAGTACTTTTGGGCATTTGATACTTGCAACAGTATTGTAAATAGGCAAGGTGGGTATTATTACTATTATTCTTCTTTAATAGATGAGGAAAAAGTGACCCAGGGAGATGATGAGTCTCCATTTTTGCACTGCTAGCCCTCTGCTGTTAACCGAAAGACTGGCGTTTCGAACTCACCAGCTTCTCCGTGCGAGAAAGGTGTAGCGGTCTGTTTCCATGAAGATTAAAGCCTTGGAAATCCTACGGGGCTGTTGTATTCTCTCCGAAAGGGTCTCTATGAGTTGGAATCGACTCAATGGCAATGGATTTGGTTTAGTTTTGTTTTAGCAAGTGGCAGAGTCCTTTGTCAATGACTTTTTGTACAACAAGATCAAAATTCAAATTTTAGTCCTAGTCTAGCCTATATTGGAGAATCCAAAAATAGCATACTTGATATGAGAATTAGGAGTGAGATCTGCTAACTTGCAGTCAAAATGTTTCTCTACATTCCTAAAGAGTCTGAAGAACACATTACTTTGTCAACCGAGGCCTCAGAAATTAACCTTTCTCTAGAATCATTTCTCTTTGGCACTGAGCACATTCAATTTTCTTTTATTATTTTCTAGTTAGCTCCTTGTTTTCCATGCCAACTCTGGATTCTGACAAAGTGGCCAACACTGTCAAAAGCGATCAAATGTTCAGATTCCCCCACAGAGGCCATGAGTACTTTTGCTCTGCCCTCACCTCCTTCTAAGAGTATTTCTATCACTCGAGAACCTATCAGTCATTGTCATCAATTAACACATATGGATGCCTACTCCTCAGTGCTTTACACTGAGCTAGGCACCGTTCTCTGCAGGGGCTCTGACGACATGTTTCCAGGGAAATTAAAACAGATCTCTTGGGTTAATGGTGTCCTACAAATCATGAATACCCAGTTTACCAGCTGTACAGCATCTCTTACTCTGAGGCACAAAATGTTGCTTTTAATTCTGACTTTAAAACAAGAGAGATTCCTGTTGGATCTAAAAGAGAGCGCTTTGATCATCCAGGAGAAAAACAGTCAGGAAGATGGCGGACTAGGCAGACGCTACCTCGGATCCCTCTTACAACAAAGACACGGAAAAACAAGTGAATCGATCACATACATAACAATCTACGAACCCTGAACAACAAACACAGATTTAGAGACGGAGAACGAACTAATACGGGGAAGCAGCGATTGTTTCCAGAGCCTGGAGCCAGCGTACCAGTCAGGTACGGCACAAGCACAGAGAGCTGCTCCACCCCCCTGAACTAACCCCGGGAGTGGGACCAGCCGGTTCCACGGGCGGCGTGGGACGCAGCCGGTAGGAGAAGTCCCCGGGAGGCAGTGACTGGTCTTGGAGCAGAAAGAGCAGCATCCGAGCCGGGGAACCGTCCCGCAGGGATTTGGACTGGACGCAGGTACGCCATAAACACGGAGAGTTGCTCCACCTCCCCTGAACTAACCCTGGGAAGGGGACCAGCCGGGTCGCGCGGGCGGCGTGGGACGCAGCCGGTAGGAGAAGTCCCCGGGAGGCAGTGACTGGTATTGGAGCGGGGAGAACAGCGTCCTAGCCGGGACACTCGGTCACGGCACAAGCACGGGGAGCTGCTCCACCCATCTGAACTAACCCAGGGAGGAGGCCCAACTGGTTCTCGGAGGCGGCACGGCCACGCGGCTGGAGGGACGAGAAGTCCCCGGGAGGCAGCGACTGATTTTGGAGTCGAGAGTGCACCGTCCCAGTAGGGGAGCCTTGACGCTGGGCGTGGGGCTGGAAGCGGAGGATCTGACCGTGACTCCAGCGGGCCATACCCACTGGGGGCAATCTCCACACAGCCAGCACACATAGGCGACGTGCCCGCGGGAATCTCAGATATAATAGTCATTCCAAGCAAGACAAGCAACTCTGGCTATATTCTGAGGTGCTACTCTCCTATCTCTCTGTTCCCTCCCCCACCCTCCCCAGGCGGCTTCATTAATATCTGAATAGCCTGAGCCAGAGGGAGAACTCTGATAGGGATCTCACTGCATTTTTTTTTTAGCGGATTTTCTGGAAAAACTAGTTTCCCAGTGATGGCTCGGAGACAGCAGTCCATATCAAACCACATAAAGAAGCAGACCGGGACAGCTTCTCCAACCCCCCAAACAAAAGAATCAAAACCTTTCCCAAATGAAGATACAATCTTGGAATTATCAGATACAGAATATAAAAAACTAATTTACAGAATGCTTAACGATATCACAAATGAAATTAGGATAACTGCAGAAAAAGCCAAGGAACACACTGATAAAACTGTTGAAGAACTCAAAAAGATTATTCAAGAACATACCGGAAAAATTAATAAGTTGCAAGAATCCATAGAGAGACAACATGTAGAAATCCAAAAGATTAACAATAAAATAACAGAATTAGACAATGCACTAAGAAGTCAGAGGAGCAGACTCGAGCAATTAGAATGCAGACTGGGACATCTGGAGGACCAGGGGATCAACACCAACATAGCTGAAAAAAAATCAGATAAAAGAATTTAAAAAAATGAAGAAACCCTAAGAATTATGTGGGACTCTATCAAGAAGGATAACCTGCGGGTGATTGGAGTCCCAGAACAGGGAGCGGGGACAGAAAACACAGAGAAAATAGTTGAAGAACTCCTGACAGAAAACTTCCCTGACATCATGAAAGACGAAAGGATAGCTATCCAAGATGCTCATCGAACCCCATTTAAGATTGATCCAAAAAGAAAAACACCAAGACATATTATCATCAAACTCACCAAAACCAAAGATAAACAGAAAATTTTAAAAGCAGCCAGGGAGAAAAGAAAGGTTTCCTTCAAGGGAGAATCAATAAGAATATGTTCTGACTACTCAGCAAAAACCATGCAGGCAAGAAGGGAATGGGACGACATATACAGAACACTGAAGGAGAAAAACTGCCAGCCAAGGATCATATATCCAGCAAAACTCTCTCTGAAATATGAAGGCGAAATTAAGATATTTACAGATAAACACAAGTTTAGAGAATTTGCAAAAACCAAACCAAAGCTACAAGAAATACTAAAAGATATTGTTTGGTCAGAGAACCAATAATATCAGATATCAGCACAACACAAGGTCACAAAACAGAACGTCCTGATATCAACTCAAATAGGGAAATCACAAAAACAAACAAATTAAGATTAATTAAAAAAAAATACACATAACAGGGAATCATGGAAGTCAATAGGTAAAAGATCACAATAATCAAAAAGAGGGACTGAATACAGGAGGCATTGAACTGCCATATGGAGAGTGATACAAGGCGATATAGAACAATACAAGTTAGGTTTTTATTTAGAAAAATAGGGGTAAATAATAAGGTAACCACAAAAAGGTATAACAACTCTATAACTCAAGATAAAAACCAAGAAAAACGTAACGACTCAACTAACATAAAGTCAAGCACTATGAAAATGAGGATCTCACAATTTACAAGAAAAACGCCTCAGCACAAAAAAGTATGTGGAAAAATGAAATTGTCAACAACACACATAAAAAGGCATCAAAATGACAGCACTAAAAACTTATTTATCTATAATTACCCTGAATGTAAATGGACTAAATGCACCAATAAAGAGACAGAGAGTCACAGACTGGATAAAGAAACACGATCCATCTATATGCTGCCTACAAGAGACACACCTTAGACTTAGAGACACAAACAAACTAAAACTCAAAGGATGGAAAAAAGTATATCAAGCAAACAATAAGCAAAAAAGAAGAGGAGTAGCAATATTAATTTCTGACAAAATAGACTTTAGACTTAAATCCACCACAAAGGATAAAGAAGGACACTATATAATGATAAAAGGGACAATTGATCAGGAAGACATAACCATATTAAATACTTATGCACCCAATGACAGGGCTGCAAGATACATAAATCAAATTTTAACAGAATTGAAAAGCGAGATAGATACCTCCACAATTATAGTAGGAGACTTCAACACACCACTTTCGGAGAAGGACAGGACATCCAGTAAGAAGCTCAACAGAGACACGGAAGATCTAATTACAACAATCAACCAACTTGACCTCATTGACTTATACAGAACTCTCCACCCAACTGCTGCAAAATACACTTTTTTTTCTAGCGCACATGGAACATTCTCTAGAAGAGACCACATATTAGGTCATAAAACAAACCTTTGCAGAGTCCAAAACATCGAAATATTACAAAGCATCTTCTCAGACCACAAGGCAATAAAACTAGAGATCAATAACAGAAAAACTAGGGAAAAGAAATCAAATACTTGGAAAATGAACAATACCCTCCTGAAAAAAGACTGGGTTATGGAAGACATCAAGGAGGGAATAAGGAAATTCATAGAAAGCAACGAGAATGAAAATACTTCTTATCAAAACCTCTGGGACACAGCAAAAGCAGTGCTCAGAGGCCAATTTATATCAATAAATGCACACATACAAAAAGAAGAAAGAGCCAAAATCAGAGAACTGTCCCTACAACTTGAACAAATAGAAAGTGAGCAACAAAAGAATCCATCAGGCACCAGAAGAAAACAAATAATAAAAATTAGAGCTGAACTAAATGAATTAGAGAACAGAAAAACAATCAAAAGAATTAACAAAGCCAAAAGCTGGTTCTTTGAAAAAATTAACAAAATTGATAAACCATTGGCTAGACTGACTAAAGAAATACAGGAAAGGAAACAAATAACCCGAATAAGAAATGAGAAGGACCACATCACAACAGAACCAAATGAAATTAAAAGAATCATTTCAGATTATTATGAAAAGTTGGACTCTAACAAATATGAAAACCTAGAAGAAATGGATGAATTCCTGGAAAAACACTACCTACCTAAACTAACACATTCAGAAGTAGAACAACTAAATAGACCCATAACAAAAAAAGAGATTGAAACGGTAATCAAAAAACTCCCAACAAAAAAAAGCCCTGGCCCGGACGGCTTCACTGCAGAGTTCTACCAAACTTTCAGAGAAGAGTTAACACCACTACTACTAAAGGTATTCCAAAGCATAGAAAATGACGGAATACTACCCAACTCATTCTATGAAGCCACCATCTCCCTGATACCAAAACCAGGTAAAGACATTACAAAAAAAGAAAATTATAGACCTATATCCCTCATGAACATTGATGCAAAAATCCTCAACAAAATTCTAGCCAATAGAATCCAACAACACATCAAAAAAATAATTCACCCTGATCAAGTGGGATTTATACCAGGTATGCAAGGCTGGTTTAATATCAGAAAAACCATTAATGTAATCCATCACATAAATAAAACAAAAGACAAAAACCACATGATCTTATCAATTGATGCAGAAAAGGCATTTGACAAAGTCCAACACCCATTCATGATAAAAACTCTTACCAAAATAGGAATTGAAGGAAAATTCCTCAACATAATAAAGGGCATTTATACAAAGCCATAGCCAACATCATTCTAAATGGAGAGAACCTGAAAGCATTTCCCTTGAGAACGGGAACCAGACAAGGATGCCCTTTATCACCGCTCTTATTCAACATCATGTTGGAAGTCTTAGCCAGGGTAATTAGGCTAGACAAAGAAATAAAAGGTATCCGGATTGGCAAGGAAGAAGTAAAGTTATCACTATTTGCAGATGACATGATTATATACACAGAAAACCCTAAGGAATCCTCCAGAAAACTACTGAAACTAATAGAAGAGTTTGGCAGAGTCTCAGGTTATAAAATAAACATACAAAAATCACTTGGATTCCTCTACATCAACAAAAAGAACACCGAAGAGGAAATAACCAAATCAATACCATTCACAGCAGCCCCCAAGAAGATAAGATACTTAGGAATAAATCTTACCAAGGATGTAAAAGACCTATACAAAGAAAACTACAAAGCTCTACTACAAGAAATTCAAAAGGACATACTTAAGTGGAAAAACATACCCTGCTCACGGATAGGAAGACTTAACATAGTAAAAATGTCTATTCTACCAAAAGCCATCTATACATTTAACGCACTTCCGATCCAAATTCCAATGTCATATTTTAAGGGGATAGAGAAACAAATCACCAATTTCATATGGAAGGGAAAGAAGCTCCGGATAAGCAAAGCACTACTGAAAAAGAAGAAGAAAGTGGGAGGCCTCACCTTACCTGACTTCAGAACCTATTATACAGCCACAGTAGTCAAAACAGCCTGGTATTGGTACAACAACAGACACATAGACCAATGGAACAGAATTCAGAACCCAGACATAGATCCATCCACGTATGAGCAGCTGATATTTGACAAAGGACCAGTGTCAATTAACTGGGGAAAAGATAGCCTTTTTAACAAATGGTGCTGGCATAACTGGATATCCATTTGCAAAAAAATGAAACAGGACCCATACCTCACACCATGCACAAAAACTAACTCCAAGTGGATCAAAGACCTAAACATAAAGACTAAAACGATAAAGATCATGGAAGAAAAAGTTGGGACAACCCTAGGAGCCCTAATACAAGGTATAAACAGAATACAAAACATTACCAAAAATGATGAAGAGAAACCCGATAACTGGGAGCTCCTAAAAATCAAACACCTATGCTCATCTAAAGACTTCACCAAAAGAGTAAAAAGACCACCTACAGATTGGGAAAGAATTTTCAGCTATGACATCTCCGACCAGCGCCTGATCTCTAAAATCTACATGATTCTGTCAAAACTCAACCACAAAAAGACAAACAACCCAATCAAGAAGTGGGCAAAGGATATGAACACACATTTCACTAAAGAAGATATTCAGGCAGCCAACAGATACATGAGAAAATGTTCTCGATCATTAGCCATTAGAGAAATGCAAACTAAACTACGATGAGATTTCATCTCACACCAGCAAGGCTGGCATTAATCCAAAAAACACAAAATAATAAATGTTGGAGAGGCTGCGGAGAGATTGGAACTCTCATACACTGCTGGTGGGAATGTAAAATGGTACAACCACTTTGGAAATCTATCTGGTGTTATCTTAAACAGTTAGAAATAGAACTACCATACAACCCAGAAATCCCACTCCTAGGAATATACCCTAGAGATACAAGAACCTTCATACAAACAGATATATGCACACCCATGTTTATTGCAGCTCTGTTTACAATAGCAAAAAGTTGGAAGCAACCAAGGTGTCCATCTACGGATGAATGGTTAAATAAATTGTGGTATATTCACACAATTGAATACTACGCATCGACAAAGAACAGTGACGAATCTCTGAAACATTTCATAACATGGAGGAACCTGGAAGGCATTATGCTGAGCGAAATTAGTCAGAGGCAAAAGGACAAATATTGTATAAGACCACTATTATAAGATCTTGAGAAATAGTAAACCTGAGAAGAACACATACTTTTGTGGTTACGAGGGGGGGAGGGAGGGAGGGTGGGAGAGGGTTTTTTATTGATTAATCAGTAGATAAGAACTGCTTTAGGTGAAGGGAAAGACAACACTCAATACATGGAAGGTCAGCTCAATTGGACTGGACCAAAAGCAAAGAAGTTTCCGGGATAAAATGAATGCTTCAAAGCTCAGCGGAGCAAGTGCGGGGGTCTGGGGAACATGGTTTGAGGGGACTTCTAAGTCAATTGGTAAAATAATTCTATTATGAAATCATTCTGCATCCCACTTTGAAATGTGGCGTCTGGGGTCTTAAATGCTAACAAGCGGCCATCTAAGATGCATCAATTGGTCTCAACCCACCTGGAGCAAAGGAAAATGAAGAACACCAAGGCCACATGACAACTAAGAGCCCAAGAGACAGAAAGGGCCACATGAACCAGAGACCTACATCACCCTGAGACCAGAAGAACTAGTTGGTGCCCGGCCACAATCGATGACTGCCCTGACAGGGAGCACAGCAGAGGACCCCTGAGGGAGCAGGAGATCAGTGGGATGCAGACCCCAAATTCTCATAAAAAGACCAAACTTAATGGTCTGACTGAGACTGGAGGAATCCCGGCGGCCATGCTCCCCAGACCTTCTGTTGACACAGAACAGGAACCATCCCCGAAGACAACTCATCAGACATGAAAGGGACTGGTCAGCGGGTGGGAGAGAGACGCTGATGAAGAGTGAGCTAATTATATCAGGTGGACACTTGAGATTGTGTTGGCAGCTCTTGTCTGGAGGGGGGCTGGGAGGATAGAGAGAGAGGGAAGCAGGCAAAATTGTCAAGAAAGGAGAGACTGGAAGGGCTGACTCAAGAGGGGGAGAGTAAGTGGGAGTAGGGAGTGAGATGTATGTAAACTTATATGTGACAGACTGATTGGACTTGTAAACGTTCACTTGAAGCTTAATAAAAGTTATTAAAAAAAAAAAAAAACAGTCAGGAACCACTCCATGAAGAAGCCTGTACTAATGCTGGCTCTTGTGGTGGCCAGCCTCCAAGGGGGTCCCCAATGATCCTCACTTCCTGCTATTCACACCCTTGTATAATCCCCTCCCACAATGAATAGGGTTGACCTGTGTAACCAATAGTATTTTCCAGAAATGACAGTGTAAGACTTTGGGGGCAAGGTGGTGAAAGACACTGTGGTTCTGCTTTAGTCTTCTTGAGTCTCTTGCTCAGGGGAAAGCCAGCTGCCATGTCCTGAGGACACTCAGGCAGCCTATAAACAGGCCCACATGCGGAGCAAAGGGTGCCTCCTGCCAACAGCCAGCATCAACTGCTAGGCATGTGAGTGAGCCACTTTAGAAGTAAATCCTCCAGTCCCAGTCAAGCCTTAGGATGACTATAGCCCCAGCTGACATTTTAATTGCAACTGCATGAGAGATTTCAAGCCAGAACCACCTAGCTAAGCTGCTTCCAAACTCCTGACCCACAGAAACGGTAAGCTAATAAATGTTTATTGCTTTTGTAAGCCACTAAGTTCTGAAGAAGTTTGTTATGTAGCAATAGATGATTGATATAGCTCTTAAATCCTGCTCTGTCCATACTCCTTCTTAGAGAAGCTAACTTTATAGTACTCCTGACACATGAGGTTGTCATGAGTCAGTTGATTTGATGGGCTGCCCATGTGCCAATCAGCTATGGCCAGACTAAAGGGCTCTCTGGGCACAAAGCAGCTATACTCTCTGATTACAAAAAAAAAAAAAAAACCCAGTTACCATCAAGGATATCATACACAATGGGCTAGGCCAATTAGATTCCTCTTTCAGGAGTTTGGGTCTGGGTAACTCAATGTCTGAGTCAGTTACCAGTGGCCATTACTTCTGAAAAAGGAATAGAGAGTTAGGGTTGTGTCAGCTGCTACGTGCCAGGGATAAGCAGAAGGCAAAGGTTGCTTGTGACAGGACAAAGACAAAGAGAGAAATTAGGTGGAGAAAAAAGAAAGATAAGAAAATAACTTTGGATCCTGGTGGCTTCTGAGTGCCTCTTCTCAGAACATATGAAGCCAACTCTGAGCTGCCAAGTATCCATGAAATTCCAGACTCCTTGATTTAAACCAACCTAAGCTGCACTGCAAAGGTCCTGCCTAAAAACAGCTTCAAGGTCTTTAGCAAATCCACTGCCTTGGACTCAATTCCATCTCATAGCGACCCTGCAAGACAGAGTAGAACTACCCCACTTTTTTAAGCTGCACTGCAAAGGTCCTGCCTAAAAACAGCTTCAAGGTCTTTAGCAAATCCACTGCCTTGGACTCAATTCCATCTCATAGCGACCCTGCAAGACAGAGTAGAACTACCCCACAGGGCTTCCAAGGCTATAAATCTTTACAGAAGCAGATTGCCCATCTTTCTCCTGCAAAGTGGCGGGTAGGTTCAAACCACCAACATTTCGGTTAGCAACAGAGCACTTCACTGTGCCGCCAGGGCTCCTTGAAGGGTCTTTAGGACACCAGTTTTCCAGATGTTTGCCCATTTACCTAGATGAGGGAAGGGTTGTGAACTCAGGCTCCTAAGAGGCAGTGTTGTTTGGAGGAAATAGCATGCCTTTCTTGTCATCGCTTCATTTTAAATCTAAGGAAATGACTCAGAAGGAAAGTGGCTTATACACAGTTCCATTATGACTTAAAGAGCTAGTGCTCTCTCTCTTGCACCAAACAAAAAAATATGTTCTGTGTAGACACCTGTTCACTCCTTCCTACCAACCATAAGTTCCTGAACAGAAGAGATTGGCATATATTTGAAACAATGGCCTCTCCCAGCTGGAACCCGTGACTTGCCATGATGGATAACTCGAGCAGCAGATTCAAGAAGAGGCAGGCACATCCCTGCATCACGTATTACTGTGAACCCAGTCTTAGGAAGAGGACACCTTCCTGAGGCGTTTGGAATTGGCTTGCGGGTTAACCTGGAATTGAGTCTGTAGTATTGCTGAGGCTTCAATGTGCAAAGGAGCCATAGTTAGGAGCTTTCAGTCTCCATAAAACAGTACAGTAATGCTAAGTACTCAGATTATGTTCTAGCTTCCTCCTCAGAAGGCATCTCACAAAGAGGAATCTTTGCAAGAGGAAAGTGATGAGAGCTTCTTTTGGTTTTCATTGCAAGAAGAGTATGATAGACAGGATATGCGCACCTGAGAAAATTATACTTGTTTAGATACTCAAGGCCAGAAGAAGTTGGAATGGGAAAAGGGCAGTGAGAATGGGTGCAGCTGAGGAGGTCTGTGTGGAGGAGGTAGGGGATGACTGAACCTGGCACATATGGAGAGGTGTGGGGGCAGCCCTGCAGGCCAGAGAGATGGAGGAATACATCTCTTGTGTTAATATCCAAAGGGAGCCTGATGATGTTTCCATCATGAATATGAAATGACGTCCTCTGCAAAGAATGTTTCATGCTTCCATAAAAAAGCCCACGCCTGTGTGATTTTATGGAGAAATTCTCCATAATGGTGAGGGATTTCTACTTACAGAGAGTTTTTAAGTGAGCCTCAACGATGTGTCTTCAATGAAAGAAGAAACGAATATCAGAGACACTTGTAGGAACAGTCTTGGAATGTGTAAAAATCTTTTTTCTGTTGTTTCTGGAGAACATAGGCTGCCTTGTTTGTGTTCCTCTTTCTTAGTCCAGGGGTTTGGGGCTTTGGGACCTGAGCTGGCCTCAACTCTTACCAGGCCCCCTTCCAAATCTATATTTTAGCTAAACCCTTGTCCTTTCCCAGAGACAAGCTTCTCTCGTCTCCAAGCTATGCCCCTGCTATTCTGTCTGAATGCTTTCCAGCCCCACCTTTACCTGCTTAACTCCTTTTTCTCTTGCAGAGCTCAGCCGAGATATCACTACAAGATTTTCATGTTCCTTCTACTTTTTGAACATCCCCCTCCCACCCCAATTTGCTAATGGACATTTGCCTTACATTCTTGGCTGCTCAGCAACTTTTGAGCAGTCTCTCAGTTGGGCAATGGCTTGCCTTATTCTCATTTTCACTGGCTATAGGCCCAACCTGGCCAATCAGGCATACCCACGTTAGACCTTGTTTAGGAAGTCAGCAAAGTGAGGAAAGAGGTATATATAAAATCTCTTTCCTGGTGAGGCTGGTAGCTGAGCATCTCGCTTTCAAGCTAGTGGAAGTCCTGCGGTCCAGCACCCAGGGTCAGTAGTATGTACTGTTGTGTCTTTGTTCAGAAGCTTTAGTTCGGGTGGGAAGGTCTGGCATATTCTCACACTACGATTTGGACATTGCTCCTATGGTGTGGTGTAGAAGCCTGGCTCTCTATGAGCTACTTTTAATCCATTCCTTTCATCAATTTCTTATCTGTTTAAACTACCTAAAAAGGTTGTTTTCAAATAAGAGCACTGACCTTCTGCCATCACTCCAGGTTGTGAGTTCTTCTGTCTGGTTGTCTGTCTTCCTATTTGTATCCTCAGTACCTGAGGATTAAGACCAGGTAAGCCTTCTTCATAATTATACCACATTTCTAATCACAATGCCTGTTGAAATAAATATTGGCTGACTAAATAAATACACAAATGAAGCTTTTCCAAATGCCTTTTACCATTCTCTGACTTAGTTACCCTTTTACTCAGGATGAGAGAACACTGGGGAATATCCCTGTGGGCATCAGGTATCCTGGGGAGCTGGTTAGGATCAGAATACGAGCAGGCAGTTACCCAGAACAGCTAGACATAAAACAGAGAGGCTTGTACCTAAGGAGGGTAGACAAGTTCATAACCAGACAAGCTCAATATCAGGGACTTCTTTTGGAATAAAAAATTGGGTGCAAGTTTTTGGGCAGAATACAGGGGAACCAGAGACAGGAGCTGAGGGCAGAAAAGGCCTCAGCAGTGCAGAGACAGGTGGGAAGAAGGCTGAGCAAGCACGTAGCCAGTGATGAGTGAGAGAAGGCAGAGGGAAAGCAGATGCACAAAGGACCTGAGGTGGGAAGGTATGGGCACTACCAGGAATGGGAGGGAGGCTAGTGGGGCTGCGGGAGAGATGGACCTAAAGCCACTGGCAGGGAGAATTCACGCAGCCTGGGAGTCTGGCTGTCTTTCACCTGGAAAGCCATTGCTCAGCCTCCACATCAGTTTGGTCCCAAGGTCCCTACCAGGGAAATTTTTCTGACCATGGGCTTAGTCAGAGATCACCCCCCTCAACCTCACAGACCTCTGCTGTTTCTGTCCAAGTACTATACTGTTGCATCAAAGTAACCATCTATTTACATGCCTGACTCCACCATTAATAACAATGGTTGTTACCATGTATTGTATACTTGCCATATGCCAGGCACTTTATATACATCATTAATTTAATTCTCCTAACAACTCCCTAACATAGGTGCCCTTATTATCCTTACTTTCCTGATGGTGAGCCAAAGGCTCAGAGAGGTTAAGTTGACTAGCCTAAGGCTGCACAGCCAGTAGCGGCAAAGAGATTTGACTTCAAGTTTGTTTGATTCTGGAGTTGCTGCCCTTAAACTTTAACTACTTTGTAGTGACTGGAGGCAACTTTGCAGCTGAATAAACAAAGTTCAAGTGTCTCACCCTTTTTGAAGCACAAGAAGCCATGTGAAGATAGAGGAGTGAGGAAAAAAATCTGACATGTCTGGGGACACAGACAGTGAATGGCAGAGCTGGAAGCTGGTCCCAGGTCTCTTGGTTCTTTCCAAAGTGATCACCTTGCCTTGGCAGAACAATCTAGGCTGATGAGGCTAGGGTGGGGGTGGGAGAAGGAATCAGCTGGATCTCTAGGTGGGTCAACTCTCAGGTGCTCAGAGAAAATGGTTTTTGCACAGATAATTTGCAAGGCTGGTGATTAATGCCTGGTGAGTTTGGGCGAGCCGCTACCACGCAAAGCCTCGAAGCCTGTACAGTCTTGCTACTTCACCTGCCTGATGCATCCAGACATTAGATGCTTCGAGGGGAAAATGCCTCCAATCTGCATTGGCTTCATTCCCAAAAGGCTGAGATTTATGGGCAGGCTTAGGGTGGGGAGAGTCAAGACTGGCTTCAGGCCCTATTTCAGCTGTTTCCATGGAGCCTGTCACTCCTTTCCTTACCTCCCAGCTGACAGGTAAAAGGGATACTGTGGTATGCCATCCAGTTGATTCCATTTCATAGAGAACCTATAGGACGGTATAGAAATGCCCATAGGGTTTCCTAGGCTGTAATCTTTATGGGAGCAGATTTCCAGGTCTTTGTCTCCTGTGGGGCTGCTGGTAGGTTCAAAATGCCAACCTTTCAGTTAGCAGCTGAGTGCTTTACCATTGAGCCACCAGGGCTCCTAAAAGGGATACAAACCCCCCAAAAACCCAGTGCTGTCAAGTCGATACCGACTCATAGCGACCCTATAGGACAGAGCAGACCTGCCCCATAGAGTTCCCAAGGAGCGCCTGGCAGATTTGAACTGCCAAACCTTTGGTTAGCAACCGTACCACTTAACCACTACACCACCAGGGTTTCCAAAAGTGTGGAATCCTGGACCTGATTGTCCTCTGGGGTCCCCTGACATGGTAAAATTACCTAAGACATTATGAAAACACAACTAAGCCCTATTTTAGACCTCAGAGGCCTGGGTATTAGCAGTATTCCAAACATCTTGAAGATGTTGATGATTAGCCGGGTGGAAGAATCTCTGATCGAGACCAACAGACTGACAGTCCCGTTTTACAGATGGGACAATGAGGCACAGGGTAGGAGAGAGGTAAGCAGTATGAGAAAGTGGCTAAGAACCCGGACTCTACCTCATGCTGGTTTTATGGCTTCAGGAAAGTCACTGAGCCTTTATGAGTTCCAATTATCTCACATTTAAAATGAACATAATAACAGAGCTTATTTCGTAGCACTGTTGTAAAATAGAAATGTAAAATTTTTAACATGGTGTCTGACAAAGTAAGTGTTCATTCCCGTTAACTATTAGTAAGGAAGCAGACAAGTAAAAGAAAAACTTCTAACCTAGCAGGATAAATGTTTTTAATCGTTATTATTGTTGTTTCTTTCATGATTTTTTAAGAGATGAAAAGCTGCCCACCATTCCTTCCTCTGTACCCTGTTAGATTAAATTAAATCATACAAAGCCCACACATGGTAGAGTCCAGGCTCTTAAGCACTTTCTCAAGCCGATGCCCCCGTATATGTCTATTTAAATGAACCTCTTTGCTGTGACATGGTCCTCATTTTTGTCTCTGAGTCCTCTTCTCCCTCCAGGTCAGCCTGCAATGACTTAGACAAGCCCTGCCATCGAAAACCCTCTAGAGCGGAGCAACTGGGAGAATAAATTCATCTGCAGCCTGCAGACCAGTAGCAAAGGCATGGATAATTCCTAGGAAAAAAGACTCAACGCTTGGCCTCAAAGTATCTCCCACACCCACTCCCAGGAACGCTTTCTGGAAACAGACCAAATGCAGAGAGCTAGCCAGTAAACTGTGCAGGCCTGGAGGTATTTGCATGTCTGCATAGAAATGCAGGTGCCCTGTGTTCTTCTGTGCATGCATGTATGTACACATATTTGGATGCACAGAATAGACAAATCTCCCAGGCGAAGATTGAGTACAAAGAAAAAGCACCAAGTCTTACACATCTTCTGCGGTGAGAGGTATTCAGCATGTGCTTGTTAAATGGATGAGCGAATAGATGGTAGAATAAGTGAATAAATGAATGACTGAGCATCATGAATAAACACATGAATGTCTGAAATGGGAGCCAAGGGAAATGTCTATAAATCCAAAATCTAGAGTCAGGGACTGACAAATCCATGTCCCTGGAAATATTTGTTCTTTCATTTGAGCTGGCATAAATGTGAAAGCCCAACAGATTTTGTAGTTAGATAGGTTTGGATGATAATCCCAGCACAGGCTCCTTAGCATCTCTAAGCAGCAATTTCTTTGTCTGCAAATTGAAGATGTCAGCTCCTCCTTAATAAGATCGTGGCAAAGATGAAATGAAATAACATGTGTATGTTAAGTGCCAAGCATAGTGCCTATCACAAGAGCATTTCTTCCTTCCTTCCTTCCTTCCTTCCTTCCTTCCTTCCTTCCTTCCTTCCTTCCTTCCTTCCTTCCTTCCTTCCTTCCTTCCTTCCTTCCTCCCTCCCTCCCTCCCTCCCTCCCTCCCTCCCTCCCTTCCTCCCTCCCTTCCTTCCATCCTTCCGTTAGCCTTTCCTTCAGGGATACAGAGATGCATTGCCTTCCAAAGCACATTCCTAGGAAATGTTGGCAGAATTTCCTGGGGCTGGGATAGTGCCTGGGAAGGACAGCCTGGAGACAGGGGAATATTCAAGATGGGTCTTGGCATGCCTTCCAAACTTCAAACCCTGTTAGGAGTTTACTGGTGTAACTCACTTCCATCTTTCTAAGTCATTGTAGTGGAACGGAAAGAACGCAAGCAAAATAGACTGGTTGGGCATTTGGTCCAGGTCTTTTCATGACTTTGGATCAATTCCTTGCCCACTCTAGTCCTCAGTCTTTCTGTCAGATTGAATGAGATGAAGAAATTTATAAACCTACAATGCTAGATGAGATTCTAAATATTTTGGGTGCTAGAAGGGAAGACTTCACAGTGTCCAGAGTGCATGGCCCAGGATGCCAAATGGGGTCAGAATTTGCACAAGGTTCTAATCAAATGCACCAGGGTCTCTGAGGTGATGATGGGATTGACTGGAAGATCCTGGCCCAGATCTAAGTGCTAAGGCAGTTCAGGAAAATGTGGGCCCTTTGGGACTTGCAGTAATCAGGGAATTCTCTCCAAATGTAAGGTGTTAGAATATCCTCCATGAATGCGTCTCTTAATTAGGAAGAGATAATAACTATGATGACAATAATAATCACCATTTAGTAAACATTTTCTCAATTCTAGAACCTGCACTAAGTGCTTTATACGCAAACATTTGGCATGTTTCTCACACCACATTGGGTTGATGCTACGACTGTTAGGACCATTTTATAGATTGTAAGTGACTTGCAAGGTGAGTGGCAAGGTGGGATATGAACAAAGACTATCTGACTCCATAGCCTGTGTGCTTAGCAGCTACAATCCCCCACATCTCTGAGCACAGCTAGAATCTAACAGTACTAATTCCTCTGCCACCACCACCACCAGAATTACGGCAAGGACTACTAATGGTGGTAATGATAGGCTGCCCTTTATGTAGACATTTCACACTTTTCCAAAATGTTTTTTTCATACATCCTCCCCACTACTTCTCAAGACCACTCCTAGAGGAAGTTGTGATGGGATTATTCCCATTTTACAGAGAAGAAAATGAGGCTCCAGGAATTTAAGTGATGAGCAGAACACCTAGTTAGTGAGGGTCAGAAATCATACTAGGACATTTGGCTCCAAATGTAGCTCTTTTCCTTACTGTGATGTTGCAGTCTTTCTGGAGTAAAATGCCATGTCCTCTTGAACAAGGGGTAAGTTGAGACACTGAGCAGCATGGCTGCGTTGCCACACTTCTTACAGAGGGTTGCAGGCACGTACACTGGGTGCAGAGACTGGTCTCTCTGCTGACCATCCTCCCTGCTTCAGTTGGCCCACTCTGCATGCCTGCTGGAAGGTACTCTGGCATCATATCAGACAAGAGAGTAGCCCTCAGGTAGATCAGGCCCCCTAGCACATGTGCCTCTAGGAGGGACACTCAGCAGAGAGAGTTCAGATGTCATTAACCACTGTTCTGTTTCCACAAAACGCTGTCATCCCCTGTCCCAGACAAAGGCAGACACCCCCAGGGGAGAAACTCTAGAAACAGAAGCCGAAGCCTGTACCCCAGTGCCACACGGGAAGGAAGGGGCTGAGGTTACTGGAGTGTCAGAATCAGGGTTAAATCTTTAGAGCTCCTGTGGGGAAATAGCTTTGCTTAGAGACTGGGTAGAGACCTGTCAGACAGCCAGAACCTCAGGCTCCAGGAGCAACTCACCCAGAATTAACTCCTGATGCCCTCTGTTGGTGTTTTCCAGTAATGGTAAGATTTCAAAGATTGAGAACTGAAGCAACTATTTGTGAGACGCAGACATAAACCCCTACAGATAAATACACACAAATTCACACACCTCACTTTTTTCACTCTCAGAACCTGCAAAGTGGAAGTGTAGTAGTCCGAGGTGGAAGGACTTACATATATCTAAGTTTTGTCCCCTCTTTTTTTTCCCCCCAGATAAACAGAGGCATTGAAGAAGGGAAGTAATTTCCTCAAGGCAAAATGATAACAATTCTAATGGTATAGTACATTGAACACTTACTATTATGTGCCCGCAATATGCCAAACCCTTGACACACACCATCACATCTAATCTTCGCCACTGCCTTATATAGTAGCTGCCTTTCTTTCCCATTTACAGAGGAGGAAATGGAGGTGCAGAGAAGTTATTTAACTTGCCCCAAATTATTAAAGCCATTACTTGGCAGGTCTAGGCTGCTAACCCTGTTGGATTTGGCTCCAAAAATCATACTGCCTCCCAACTTAGAGGTAGAGTTTCAGCTTGAACCTGGATCTCCTAAGCCTCAATCTCATTACCTTCACAGTCACATGTACAAAAATATAAATATTTGGTCTTCTTCAGTCCACGTGGAGACACAGTGGGCTAATGCTGGTGTTCTGCCCTGGATATTATTGCGGAACACGTTTGTTCCAAGGAATAATGTTATGTTAGTCTACCCATGGGTGGAACCAATTGAAAGACAGAGGAGACAATAAAGGAAATTAGATTATCACCTCTGATACTGTAAAAGCTGTTGGGCCTGCCAGTACTTTATTCCTGAATTAGTTAAGCTCACCTGCCCTGTCCCTGATAAAGTGGACAGTCACAGGTCTCCACCTACAGAGAGAAAACACTCAGCTAATCTTAGCAAATAGGAAAGAGCAGCTAAGAATGCACCCTCCCTGCAGGCAGGCAGGCAGGCAGATCCTGGGGGTAAAACAGACAAACAAGCCAGTGAGGATGCAGATTGAGCTTTGGATGCCCCTTTCTTTCTCCAGAACTCACCAGTCAGATGTCACTTCTCTTGTCTTGGAGATCATAGAGAAGCCAGGAATAAATATGCCAATTTCCTCCACACTGAAAAATAAGGATTCGAGTGTAAGCTATTCCAGCTGACACTGCTATTTCAGGGGTCCACTAGTTCAGAGTACGTAAAGTTCCTTTTTGCATTATCTGCAAAGTTTACCAACCAAGTTAAAGCTGTAATCAAGAGTATATAGAAAAATTAGACTCCTGAAGACAGCAATTTTTCAAGCCTAGCTGGCATATTAGATGCTAGTTATGAATGAATATTTTTCTATTTCTATAAGCATGTCCCCAAAGAAGCCTGAGTTGAATTCTACACCGTGGGCTTCTCAAGTTTAGACTGACCTTCACCTATGTGCTCTGCTGCTTAATGAAAGATTGGCAGTTCCAGTCCACCCAGAGGTGCCTCAGAAGAAAGGCCGGTGATCTACTGAAAAATCGGTCACTGAATGCCATAAGGAGCACAGTTTGATACTGATGCTCATGGGGTCGCATGAGTTGGAATTGACTCAAGGGCAACTGTTTACTAGTTCTCTTAATTAGTCCAAATGACAGGTCTTGTGTGTAGATGAGTTATATAGTTGAATTATGTGAGCTGCATGGTAAAATGAAAGACCATTTTTAACCCACTTTTTCACCTGCTTTAAATTGTCTGAAAAGCCTTCTTTTGGGTGGTAACGTGCCAGACCTATGTCTTGTCATAAGTTAGAGAAAAATCAATCCCACTATTTGGGAGTTGGACTCCATTTGAAGGCAATAGTCTTGCCACATTTAATTATTTCACACTCCACGCACCGGGCCATGAAAGTGTCAATTTCACCTCAGGGGTAACGGGACCAGGAAAGAAAAATTGGCTCAAGTGTGGGAAAATAATAACTTATCGTTAATAATAAGAGTAACACTTGGAAATTAAGGCAGAAACTTTCAACAGTGAGGGAGGAGAGGGGGGTTGGAAGTGATAGACCTGCAGATTGATTTCCTCCTAAATTGTTTTCATAAAAAAAAATTAGAATTCTAGAAAATATGTGCAGGAAGGGACTACAGAGGTGTTATCAAATCAAACTGCGCTAGTTTATTAATACAGTGACTAAGGCATCTTTGACAATTCAAAAATAATAATAAAACAGCCATCATTTATTCACCATCGATTATGTGTCAGTCACTTATCCAAGGTCCCCCAGCTGATGAGTAGGAGAACATCGGTCAGAAACTAGGTTCCCTAATTGCTACTATTTTTATACTAAATTCTAAATTAGGTGAGGACCACGTAGAAAAGCCTATGCATTTCTTATCTCCCTCAAATTCAAAGAATAGAAGAAACTCAAATGACCTTATTTGTTTAACTCTATTAGCATAGAGTCCCTGTGTATTACAAGTCGATAACATGCTCAGCTGCTAACCAAAAGGTTGGAGATTCAAGTCCATACAGAGGTACCTTGGAAGAAAGACCTGGTGATCTATTTCCAAAAAATCAGCTAATGAAAACCCTATGGAGCAGAGTTCTACCGTGACTCATATGGAGTCACCATGAGTTAGAATCTACTGGAAGGCAACTGCCGGTAGTAGTGGTAGCATGGACCATAGCATTAAATACTCTTTGCACAGCATCAGATCACAATCAATAGATCCTCTTTTTGGATATATGTTGAACACAGAAAGTTCTTAACAGGGTACAATGTTTTCACTCATGTAAGCTTATGAAATGAATAAAGACCTATCCAGACTTTGTTCTTTTCTAATGGTTGGAGTGGGGGTTAAGGTTTTTAAACTACAGGATCTTAGATCATGGAAAATGGGCATTTGTTCCAAGACGTTAGATGCAGGAGACTAGAAACCACAGTCAATGAAAAATAGATTTTCTGCACAAAATAAAAAAACTAATGTAAGTATGTGCTATTGCAATCTGAGATTTCCAACTTGGAAGTGTAGAAAATGGAACCACGTAGTATGTTAAAAAAAAACCCAAAAAACCCATTGCCTTCGAATCGATTCCGACTCATAGCAACCCTATAGGACAGAGTAGAACTGCCCCATAGAGTTTCCAAGGAAAGCCTGGCAGATTTGAACTGCCCACCCTGTGGTTAGCAGCTGTAGCACTTAACCACCACGCCACCAGGGTTTCCAGTAGTATGTAAGGGAACTGATTTAAATTGACATGGCTTTGGTTCTCACTTCTGCCACTTACTTGTGGTGTGACATTGGCAAGTAATTCAGCCTTTTTGATCTTTAGGTGAGCCATTTTAAAAATGGTTAGAATAATGCTTGTAGGGTTTTTTTTTTTTTTGCAGAATAAATGTAATGGTCTATTGCCTGGAACATAGTAAAATCCAATAATCTGTAGATGATGGTGATGATGTTATTGGAAATGATGCTTTTGTCCAAGTTTCTTTTGGAATGTCCTCTCCCCACATTTTCAGTTGTTCAAATTATACCCATCTTCCTCTTCACCTGGGAGTAAAGAAATACACACTTAAAGGTAGAGGAGCAGTATTGGGACCCATGCTTTACTGGCAAAGAGCCGGGGAAACAGCAACCTTGGTGAATTTTTATTTCTCTTCATCTTTGTTTACCAGAAATAGGATCCTTTTTTTTTTAGCCCTCTAACATTCTGAATTTTAAAAATCTTTTTAACAGGGCTACTTGTTGAGAAACCAGTCCCCTCCCCCTACCCAGAACAATTTACTTTGTATCCTAGATGATATGTAGGGTTTAAATATTTTTAGCATATTTCTTATCTATTGAGACAAGATATAAGGAAGGGCCCTGAGGATGCCATTTTCACCAAGATGGTGAGGTATTCCAGAGCTTCTGATGGGTGCTTTAAGTTATGAGATGTCAAGAACCACAAGCAGAAGGACATTTGCTGGACGAGCCTCTGAGTACATCTCTGAACTGGAGGTAGCAGTTGCCTATGGTCTTACTTCTCTGCCTTTTTCCATCATTCCTTCACCTTTTCAATTAATTAATGATGGAATGAGTTAATATATGTGAAGCATTTAGAGTAGCACCTAGTGCAGGTTAAGAGATGAAAGTGCTAGTTATTATTATCATGATTGTGAAGTTTATCATGGGATGTAATTTTTTAGGGTGTTGGAGCTGCTGAAATGAGGGAGGGTTACAAATGATGAAAGGAGGAAATTGTTATTTAAAAATCAACATGGTGGGATATTTTAAATTAACATGTTCTTACTTCTCATCGCCTTGCATCCTATGGCCATCCCCTATACCAGGACAAAGGAAATTTCACCTTACTCTTTCAGGGAAGATTGTCTCTGCAGATAAAAGTCAATTCTTAGCTTTTGAGTTTCAGAGTAGGATGTGGGAACTCATAGTTTCGACAATACTTTAAAAGAAAATGATTTTGTATTTCCAGAATTCTGAATATTAAAAATAAAAAGCCCAACATTCTCACAATGGGTGAGCAATGTATTCTTGCTGCCATGTTATCAGAGTAAATACAAACATCTATGATTTTCTAAAGATTGGAAACTGCAACTTGAACTGGAAAGTTGAAGTCTTGACCATAGTCACATCTTAATGGGAAACTGGTATCACTTTGTACCTAGAGAATTCACTGATTTCTTTTAAGAATATGTGATCTCTCCTGCCCTGAGTCCCCTAGTAATTTTTTTTTTTAACATTTCTTAAAATACCTAACCATGTGTTTTTTACATTACACCCACTCCTCACTTATTGACATGGTTATGTTCCAAAGACCAGGTTGTTATATGAAAATCAGTGTTAAGCAAAAATGTAGGATGAACAAATCAGATCACAAAATGGAGGATGACTACATCATTCCATAACTGCCAAACCAATGAGAATAATGGCACAGCCAATTTGACACATAAGCTTAACCATCATAGCTAGCATTACTCTTGCCTTGCACCTGAGCATTTATTACTGCCAGGTGTATGTCATCAATGGGCAGAGTATTTGGATAGCAGTTATTTTACTATTGTTGTAAATATGAAATGTCAGGTAACAAGACAGTCAATAAATGAAGAGTAGGTGTAATTCAGAGACCATCTCAAGGACAGATTTGATGCACTGAATACTACTACTAATGACTGAAAACCAGATGAGTTGTGGGATGACATCAAGGATATCATACATGAAGAAAACAAAAGTTCAAGAAGAAGACAGGAAAGAAAGAAAAGTCCAAAATGGATGCAGAAGAGCCTCTGAAACTTGCTCTTGAGCGTAAACCAGCTAAAGCAAATGGAAGAAACAATCACGTGAAAGAGCTGAACAGAAGATTTCAATGGGCTAGAGAAGATGAAGTAAAACATAAGAAATGTGCAAAGACCTGGAGTTAATAAACCAAAGGGGAAGAACAGCTTGGCATTCTTCAAGCTGAAAGAACTGAAGAAAAAATTCAAGCCTAGAGTTGCAATATTGAAGGATTCTGTGGGCAAAATATCCAACAGTTCAGGAAATATCAAAAGAACATGAAAGATATACACAGAGTCACTGTTCCAAAAAGAATTTGTTGACTCTCAGCCATTTCAGAATGTAGCATATGATCAAGAACTGATGGTATTGAAGAAAGAAGTCCAAGCTTCACTGAAGGCCTTGGTGAAAAACAGTGCTCCAGGAATTGATGGAATACCAGTTGAGATGTTTTGACAAATGGATGTAGTGCTGCAGATGCTCATTCATCTATGCCAAGAAATTGGACAGCTAGCTGGCCAACAGACTGGAAGAGATCCATATTTGTGCCCATTCTAAAGGAAGGTGATCCAAGCAGAATGTGGAAATTATCGAACAATATCACACGCAAGCAAAATTTTGCTGAAGATAATTCAAAAAGGATTGCAGCTGTGCATCAATAAGGAAGCGCCAGAAATTCAAGAGGGATTCAGAAGAGGACCTGGAATGAGGGCTATCATGGCTGATATTAGATGGATCTTGAATAAAAGCACAGAATACCAGAAAGATGTTTACATGTGTTTTATTGACTATGCAAAGACATTAAACTGTGTAGGTCATGACAAATTATGGATAACATTGCAAAGAATGGAAATTCCAGAACACTTGATTGTGCTCATGAAGAACCTGTACATAGACCAAGAGGTAGTTGTTCAAACAGAATAAGGGGATACGGTGTAGTTTAAAATCAGGAAAGGTCTGTGTCAGGGTTGTATCTTATCACCATACTTATTCACCAGGAAATAATCGGAGAAGTCAGACTCTATGAAGAAGAATGGGGCATCAGAATTGGAGGAAGACTCATTGACAACCTGCAATATGCAGATGACACAACCTTGCTTGCAGAAAGTGAGGAGGACTTGAAGCACTTACTGATGAAGATCAAAGACTAGAGCTTTCAGTATAGATTGCACCTCAATAGAAAGAAAACAAAAATCCTTACAACTGGGCCAGAAAGCAACATCATGATAAACAAAGAAAAGACTGAAGTTGTCAAGGATTTCATTTTACTTCAGTACACAATTAACACCTGTGGGAGCAGCGGTCAGGAAATCAAAGAATGTGTTGCACTGAGCAAATCTGCTGCAAAAGACCTCCTTAAAGTGTTGAAAAGCCAAAACAGGCCACATAAACCAGAGACTCCAACAGCCTGAGACCAGATGGACTAAATGGTGCCCGGCTACCAATAATGACTGCCCTGACAGGAAACACAACAGAGAGTCCCTAACAGTGCAGGAGAAAAGTGGGATGCAGAACTCAAATTCTAGTAAAAAGACCACACTTCACAGTTTGACTGAGACTGGAGAAACCCCAGAAGACATAGCCTCCAGGCTCTCCGTTAACCCAGAACTAAAACCATTCCTGAAGCCAACTTTTCAGACAAAGAATAGAGGGGACTATAAGGCATTAAAAGATACTTGTGAAGAGTGTGCTTCTTAGTTCACGTAGATACACGAGACTAAATGGGCAGCTCCCATCCAGAGGCAAGATGAGAAGGCAGAAAGGTATAGGAACTGGTTAGACGGACACGGGAAATCTGGGGTGGAAAGGAAGAGTGTGCCGTCATATTATAGGGATAGCAACTAGGATCATAAATTTTTGAATGAGAAACTAACTTGAGCTATAAATTTTCACGTAAAGCACAATAAAAATAAATAAATAAATAATTGACATGTTGAAAAGCAAAGATGTCACTTTGAGGACTATGGTGTGCCTGACTCAAGCCATGGTATTTTCAATTGCCTCATATGCATGCTATCCTAGTCATCTACTGCTGCTATAACAGAAATACCACAAGTGGATGGTTTTAACAAAGAGAAATTTATTTCTTCATAGTACAGTAGGCTACAAGTCCAAATTCAAGGCATCAGTTCCAGGCGAAGGCTTTTTCTCTCTGTTGGCTTTCTTATCAATCTTCCCCCAGACTAAGAGCTTCTTTGAGTAGGTAAGCTGGGTCCAAAGGACACGCTCTGCTCCAGGCACTGCTTTGTTGGTGGTATGAGGTCCTTCTATCTCTTTGCTTGCTTCTCTTTTATATCTCAAGCTATTTCCTGAAGACGCAATCCAATCTTGTAGACTGAGTCCTGCCTTACTAACACAACTGCAGCCCATCCCCCTCATTAACATCAGAGAGGCAGGATTTACAACATATAGGGAAATCACACAATACTGGGAATCATGGCCCAGCCCAAGTGATACACACATTTTTGGGGGACATAATTCAATCCATTATGCATGTGAAAGCTGGACAATGAATAAGGAAGACTGAAGAAGAACTGACACCTTTGAATTATAGTGTTGGCAAAGAACATTGAATAAACCCCGGACCGCCAGAAGAATGAACAAATCTGTCTTGAAAGAAGGACACCCAGCATGGTCCTCAGAAGCAAGGTTGGTGATACTTCATCTCACATACTTTGAACATGTTATTAGGAGGGACCAGTTCCTGGAGAAGGGCACCATGCTTGGTAAAGTAGAGGGTCAGCGAAAAAGAGGAAGACCCTCAATGAGATGATTGACACAGTGGCTGCAACAATGGGCTCAAGCATAACAATGATTGTGAGGATGGCACAGGACAGGGCACTGTTTCCTTCAGTTATACATAGGGTCGGTATGAGTCAGGACCAACTCAAATACATCTAACAACCACAGGTATAATTTGTGTACAGGACTTCACTTCTTTTAATCTTTAGAACCCTGATAGATAGGCATTGCAGCTTATAAGTGTTATTAATAAAAAAAAAAAAAAAACCCATTGCCCTCAAGTCGATTCTGACTCATAGCGACCCTATAGGACAGAGTAGAACTGCCCCATCGAGTTTCCAAGGAGCGCCTGGTAGATTTGAGCTGCCAACCCTTTAGTTAGCAGCCTTAGCACTTAACCACTACACCACCAGGGTTTCCTTTAGACCTAAAATTTCACCTAGCAGATCAGTCACTCAGGCTGTTAATTAAAATGTAGATTCCTGATCTCCACCTGCAGAGATTGTGATTTGGTAGATCTGTGAGGGCATCCAGGAATCTGTTTTATAAGCTATCATCCCAGCTGAGTCTCATGCAGGTCTAAAGCCCAAATTTACAGAAAAACTCCTTCAGGTGTAGAGAATTGTGTCTTACACACAAAATGTGTGCAGAAAAGGAGTGTTTAATTAATGCAAGAGTAGTCTAAGGGGTTAGCAACTTCAAGGGTTACTCCTTTTGGAGAGTTTTTCATCTGAAAAAGATTCTCAGGAATGAATTGGAAGGAAAAGAGAAAGCAATCAAGTGCCTCACAAGGGCCAGGATGATATCAGATGCATTATAATGTTTAAACGAAGTTTGTCTGATGACTCAAAAAATACATGTTTAATAAATGAATGAATTAATATTTGTTTTTTGTACTAGTAAATAAATGAATAAATACATGTCAGACATATGTGATAACTGAGCAATAGAGATCTATATGAATGAAGTTAATTCTCAAAAATTATTTAAATCAGACAGATCCTTAAAATCTGATGCTACAACGCTTAGGTTAAAATCTTAATCTGCTTCTTAGTAGCTGGGAGACTTTGGGCAACTTAACCTTTGTGGGTCTCTCTTTCTTCAACTGTAGAATGAGGATAATAATATACTTACCACATAGGAACACTTTGAAGGATAACTAAACAAACACATGTAAAGTGCTTAGAACAGTACCTGGTTTATACTAAGTATTCAACAAATGATAGTTATTATTATTACTATTGTTTTATTTTAAGCTCTAAACTATGATTGTTATACAAAAAACCAAGTAAGGCAATTTCAGATAATCCACATGTGTGTACTGAATGGGAAGGAAGAAAGCAAGCATCCATTTGGATCCCACTACCTGCCAGTACCACCACCCAACTGTCAGTTTGCTGTACTGCGGTGGCTTGGCTTGTGTGTAGCTGTGACGCTGGAAGCTATGCCACTGGTATTTCAAATACCAGTAGGGTGCCAGTGGTGGACAGGTTAGAGCAGAGCTTTCAGAATAAGACAGACTAGGAAGAAAGGCCTGGTGATCTCCTTCTGAAAATTAGCCAATGGAAACCTGATGGATCACAACAGAATATTATCCTATAGGTTGGAAGGCACTCAAAATACACAATACCTGCAAAGATAGACTCAAACATGACAACAATCATGAAGACGACACAGGACTGGCCAATGTTTTGTAATGCTGTGTATAGGGTCGCCACAAGCCGGAGCTTACTTGACAGCAACTAACAACAACAACGTGTGCCAGGAACAATATCCTTGACATTTTACTCACACAAGAGGAAACAGACTCAGAGGGTTAATCTCTTGCTTGAAGTAAAAAAAAAAAACAAAACAAAAAAAACACCTAGTAAAAGGAAAAACAGCCTTCACATCATGGCTGGACTGATTTTGAAATCTCTGCTCGTTTCATTCCTCTATGCCCCATTCCCCAAGGTATGGGGTTCAGACACTAGTGTTCAGAAACTACTCCTCTTAGTGATACTGATAAACGTATTTAACCTCTGTGTGCCTTAATTTACCATTTACAACAGAGGGTAAAGATAGTTAATTAAATAGGGTGTTTTATGGGAATTAATCAGTGGAGGCGTGGGATGTAATGTGAAAATGTAAAAGCAACATCTAATCATGCCATCATCCTAGTGAACAATAATACCATCATCACCATTGAGTTTATAATTTAATCCATGAAGCATTGACCCACCAGCTCTGATTATTATTATTGATAATTAATGAGGATAAGACATGAGGTTAATGAAGGTTCTTCGTGACTTCAAATCTTTACTGGGTAGGAGGAGGGGAAAATTAATTCTTTTCTTTATTCAAAATGTAACTGGATTTGGATTTGTTGTCTGTTTTTGTGTTTCTTTATCTTTCCCTTAAAATTCCCAGTGGCCTACTTGGGATAATGGAGTAAATGAGTCAGTCTGTAAAAACACATTTTAAAGCCCACAGTGGTGGCGGCTACAACATGTGGTAGCTGAGACAGTGGCTCATCAGGGAACTGTTGGTTCAGACAAAAACTTGGCTGTTTTCTGAAATTCAGAGGAAGATGCTTGAGAGGAAGACCACTCCCTGTAAGTGGGAGCCTAGGAGTTAGAAAATCTCTGAAAGAGGTGACTCCATGCTTGATCAGTTGTATGAATTTAGCTAAGCTGTAGCACATCTGGAAACCCTGGTGGCGTAGTGGTTAAGTGCTACGGCTGGTAACCAAAAGGTCAGCAGTTTGAATCCGCCAGGTGCTCCTTGGAAACTCTATGGGGCGGTTCTACTCTGTCCTGTAGGGGTCGCTATGAGTCGGAATCGACTCAACGGCAGTGGGTTTTGTTTGGTAGCATATTCATGATCAGATCTGAAAAATGGGGGTGGTAGCTTTCCCTCAGCTAGCAAGGTTGTTTTCAGGATCAAACGATGTGGTGTATATGAAAGTCCTTAGTCATTAGCTCAGTTTTCAAAGGTGGTCAGAAAGAGAAAACAAAAAATTCAATTCCTAGACATACATACAATTGTGCAACTTATTAAAAGATTCATTGCCAGAAGAATGACCTGGGCCTGATGAAAGGAACTTGCTGCTCCAAAGTGATGTGTACTTTGCCTGAAAAGTCAAGCCACCAAGCCATGCCTACATCCAAGGCCCAGATTATCTACATGGGAGCTTGTGAGCTGCTCAGCAGGGATGTACCCCCTTGGTGTGGCAGAGTCTCATATACCATGGCTGCTCACTTAGGAGAAGTAGTCTCGCCTTTCCTTTTTAATCAGTCCAAACCCTGGTGACGTAGTGGTTAAGTGCTATGGGTGTTAACCAAAAGTTGGGAGTTCAAATCTACCAGGAGTTCCTTGGCAACTCTATGGGGTAGTTCTACTCTGTCTTGTAGGGTTGCTAGGAGTTGAAATTGACTCAATGGCAATGGGTTTGGGTTTAAACACTCGTCTATTTGATATAATGCCAAATAGCATTTTGATCATTTAGAAGAAGTAGTTCTGGTAACAGAAACTTGCAAAGCATTGCAAAATGGCCACAGCTTTTTTTTTTTTTCACTCTTTCCTGTATCCAAACCTTTTGCAATGCAACTTGGTAGCCCTTCTATCAAGGGATAGAATCTCTTCTTCCCCTTGAATATGGCCTTGTGACTTACCTTGGCTAAGAGAATGTGGTTGAAGTAAGAGTGTACCAGTTCTAAGTCTGGACCTCATGGGGTACTTTGACTCACCTTCTTTTGGTACCCCGACATTGTTATGTGAAAAACCCTGGCTAGCCTTCTGAAGAATCGGACACCTTATAGAGCAAGACCCAGCTGAGGCCATCCAAGATCAGCTTAAAGTCAATGAGCTGCCTAGCTGATACATTAGTGACTCCAGAAGCACAAGAGAGGCAGGCTGTGGCAAGAACCACTCCAGTGATCCGCAAACTCAAGAGTGATAATAATGCTTATTGTTTCAGGCCATTAAGTTTGGGGTAATTGGTTATGCAACAGTTAGTGACTCATATAAATATACAATGGAGATGTCCAAGAATAGCACTTCTTCTCACGACTTTATGAAAGAAAAAAAGGTGAAGAAAAAAAAAATCTCACCTAGCATAAGTTCACTAGTAACTAGAGGTGTCAAATCTCTAACTGCAGTTTTATAATTCATAATAGAAAAGCATAGTTAACAGTTGTCTGAAATTCAAGGAAATTGATTGAGGATAATTCCATAAGGGAAGGGATGGGGGCAGGTAGGAAGAAAAAGGAAACTATACCACTGGCAAGACACTTGTGAAAGTCACAGCCCCAAGACACAGCTCCACAAAAACACTGAGATGTCATCAGAATATTGTAGAACACTTTTGTGGTATGCTGAGTAATGGCCCCCTAAAAGATAATCACATCCAGATCCCCAGAACCTGTGACTATGTCATCTTATATAGTAATAGGGATCTGCAGATGTGATTAAGTTGAATTGCGAGATTATCCTGGATTATTTGGGTTGACCCTAGATGTAATCACAAGAGTTCTTAGAAGACGGAGGCAAGAGGTCAAATGAGAAACAGGGAGATACGAAGGTGGAAGCAAGAGGTTGGGGTGATCAAGGAAGGGGTCATAAGCCAAGAAATGCAAGTGGCCTCCAGAAACTAGAAAAGACAAGGAAACAGATTCTCTCCTAGAACTTCCAGAAGGAACCTGTCCTGCTAACACCTGTAGTACAGTTTGGTAAAACTGATTACAGATTTCTGATCTCCATAACTGTAAGAGAAGACATTTGTGTTGTTTTAAGCCACCAAGTTTATGTTAATTTTTTATAACATCAATAGGAAACTAATACAACTCCCTCTACCCTGCATCTTAGCGTCACACCAACAGGGTTACAGTATATGATAGTGGATAACAGCTGAAAGAGCTACAAGACACAAACTCCTTCTGTGATGTGGTTTAGTGAAGCCCAGACTCAAAAGGGGTTAAAAAACAAGGGCACCAGAGGAATTTGAATACTCTGGCACCTACAGCCACGCTAAAAACTAAACACAGCTGAACTCCTAGTCCAATTATCACAAATTCTCATACCAAAGGCTTACTTACTAAAATTTTTATTACCTGTTACAACACACCTGGCTTTCAATAACAACAACAACAAATTTAAGGCATGCCAAAAGGCGAGAAAAAACACAGCATAAAGAGACAAAGAAAGCATCAGATCACACTCAGATTTGACACAGATGTCTGGACTATCAGACAGAGAATTTAATATAACTGTGATAAATGTGTTTAAGACTCTAGTGGGAAAGAGTAGACAACATGTAAGAACAGATGGGTAATGTAAGTAGAGAAATGGAAACTAGAGAAAAAAGAGCAATTGAAGCCTAAAGCAAATGGCAGAAAAGAAATAATACAAATTAGAGCAGAAATCAGTGAAATTGAGAACAGAAAATAAATGGACAAATCCATGAAACCCAAAGCTGGGTTTTTGAAATGATTAATAAAATTGAGAAACCTCTAGCCAGGCTAACCACTAGAAAAAGAGAAAATACTCAAATTGTCAACATGAGAAGTGAATAAGAAATTATCACTACTGATTCCATGGACATAAAAAAGGATAATAAAATAATATTACAGTTCATGTTCACAAATTTGATAACTTAGATGAAATGGACCAATTTCTTGAAAGACATAAACTATCAAACCTCACACAAAGAGAAATAGATAACCTGAATATCTCTATATCTATTAAAGAAATTTAATCAACAATAAATAGCCCTCCAATAAAGAAAATACCAGGTCCAAATGGTCTCACTGGTGAATTCTACCAAACATTTCAGAAAAACACAATACCAATCCTCCACAATCTCTTCCAGAAAATAGAACCAGAAGGAACCCTGCCTAACTCATTCAATGAGGCCAGCATTAACACTAAAGCCAGATAAAGACATTACAAAAAAACTATAGACCAATATCTCTCCCCATCAAAAACACAAAAATCCTCAACAAAATATTAGCAAATTGATGCCAATCATGTATTTAAAAAAATTATTCACCATGGCCAAGTGGAATTTTATTCCAGGGATGATGCAAGACTGGATCAATATTCAAACATCAATCAGTGTGATCCACCATGTCAACAGACTAAAGAAGAAAAGTCGTATCAACTCACACGAATAAAGCATTTGACAAAATCTAACACTCATTTATGACTAAAAAAACAAAACTCTCAACACACTAATAGGAGCAACTTCCTCAACCTGATAAACAACATCTACTAAAAACCTATAGCAACATCGTACTTAAACGTGAGAGAGTGGACACTTTCCCTTAAGATTGGGAATGAGAAAATGTCTTATTTCACTACTTCAACTCAATATTGTAACTGAAGTCTTCAGTCTGAAATTGACCAAACATGTAATCGAGATGCATTGGTAATTATTGGTGATTGGAATGTGAATGTGGGAAACAAAGAAGGATCAGTAGTTAGAAAATGTGGCCTTCATGATAGAAATGATGCTGGAGATTGCATGATAGAATTTTGCAAGCCCAATGAATTCTTTATTGCAAATACCTTTTTTCATCAACATAAATGGTGACTGTCATGTGGACCTCTCCAGATGGAATACACAGGAATCAAACTGACTACATCTGTGGAAAGAAATGATGGAAAATCTTAAAATCATCAGTTGGAACAAGGCCAGGGGCCGACTGTGGAACAGATTATTAATTGCTTATAAGCAAGTTCAAGTTGAAGCTGAAAAAATTATAACAAGTCCACAAAAGACAAAGTATAATCTTGAGAACATTCCATCTCAACTTAGAGACCATCTCAAAAATAGATTTGACTCATTAAACACTAATGATGGAAGACCAGACAAGTTGTGGAATGATATCAATGACATCATACATGATGTGATGATTAAGATTGTGTGTCAACTTGGCTGGGCCATGATTCTCAGTGTTTTGGCAGTTGTATATTGTTGCGATCACTTCCCTGTTGAGATCTGATATGTGATCATCCCCCTGTCAGAATCTGCTGAGTGGTACTGGTGGGGGTGGGGCCTGTGGCAGCTCACTGCCCCCCCTCAGCCTTCATCTCTCCACCTTACGCCCGCTTATTTCCTTCCTGCTCACCTTGCCAAGGTCGTTGGCTTGTTCTGGATCCAGCAGCTGCCTCTTGTCTGATCTCTGGTTCTTAGGACTTGAGCTAGCAGTTTACCTGTCCATCTTAAGATCTGTCAATCTTCACAGCCTGTGAGCAAGAGTTCTGCTCCCCTACCTGCTGATCTTGAGTTCTCCAGCCCTTGCAGCCAAGTGAATCAGGAGAAACCATGCAGTCTTGCCTGCCGACCTTGGGGATTCCTCGACCTTCACAGCCTGTGAGCAGGAGTCCTACTCTCTGACATGCTGATCTTGGGTTCACCAGCTTTTGTGGCTCTGTGAATTGGGAAAAGCCCTCTACCCTGATCCAAGGACTTGGGATGTTCCAATCCCTACAATAGCATGAGCTGTTTCCTTGATATAAATCTCTCTCTATATATATATTTATATGCTTTACTGGTTTTGCTTCCCTAGAGAACCCAGCCTAAGACACATAAAGAAAACAAGATGTCATTAAAAAGACAGGAAAGAAAGAAAAGACCAAAATGAATGTCAGAAGAGACTCTGAAACTTGCTCTTGAACGTCGAATAACTAAAGAGAAAGGAAGAAATGAAGTAAAAAAGCCGAACAGAAGATTTCAAAGGGTGGCTCAAGAAGACAAAGTAAAGTTTTGAAATGTGCAAAGATCTAGAGTCAGAAAACCAAAATGAAAAAACATGCTCGGCATTTCTCAAGCTGAAAGAACTGAAGAAAAAATTAAGGCCATGAGTTGCAATACTGAAAGATTCTATATGTAAAATATTAAACAATGTGGGAAACATCAAAAGAAGATGGAAAGAATACACAGAGTCACTGTACCAAAAAAAAAAAAAAATTGGTTGACATCCAACCATTTCAAGGGGTAGCATAGGATCAAGAACTGATGGTACTGAAGGAAGAGGTCCAAGCTGCACTGAAGGCTCCAGCCTCCAGCCTCCAGGAATTGGTGGAATACCAATTGAGGTGTTTCAACAAATGGATACAGCACTAGAGTTGCTCACTTATTTATGCCAAGAAATTTGGAAGACAGCTACCTGGAAGAGATCAGTATTTGCGCACATTTCAAAGAAAGGTGATCCAACAGAATGCGGAAATTATCAAATGATTTCATTAATATTACACATTTGTAAAATTTTGCTGAAGATCATTCAAAAGCAGCTGTTGCAGTACATCGACAGGGAACTGTAAAAAATTCAAGCTGGACTCAGAAAAGAACATGGAACAAGGGATATCATTGCTGATGTCAGGTGGATCTTGGCTGAAAGCAAAGAATACCAGAAAATACTTACCTGTGGTTTATTGACTATGCAAAAGCATTTGATTGTGTGGATCATAATAAACTATGGATAACATTGCAAAGAATCGGAATTCCAGAACACTTAATTGTGCTCATGTGGAACATGTACACAGACTAAGAGGCAGTCATTTAAACAGAACAAGGGGATACTGTGTAGCTTAAAGTGAGGAAAGGTGTGTGTCAGGGTTGTATCCTTTCAACATACTTATTCAATCTGTATGCTGAGCAAATAATCCGAGATGCTGGGCTATATGAAGAAGAACAGGGCATCAGGATTGAAGGAAGACTCAATAATAACCTGTAATATACAGATGATACAACATTGCTTGCTGAATCTGAAGAGGACTTGAAACACTTACTGATGAAGATCAAAGACTGCAGCTTTTAGTATTGATTACACCTTAACATAACGAAAACAAAAATCCTCAAAACTGGACCAGTAAGCAATATAATGATAAAGGTAGAAAATACTGAAGTTGTCAAGGATTTCATTTTACTTGGATTCATAATCAATGCCCATGGAAGTAACAGTCAAAAAATCAAGTGACGCCATTGCATTGTGCAAATCGGCTGTAAAAGACCTTTTTTAAAGTGTTAAAACTCAAAGATGTCACTTTGAGGTCTAAGGTGTGCCTGACCCAACCCATGGTATTTTCAACCACCTCATGTACATGTGAAAGCTGGTCAATGAACAAGCAAGACCAAAGAAGAATTGATGCCTTTGAATTATGGTGTTGGCAAAGAATATTGAATGTACCATGGACTGCCAGAAGAATGAACACATCTGTCTTAGAAGAAATACAGCCAGAATGCCCTTAGAAGCAAGGATGGCAAGCCTTTGTCTCACATACTTTGGGCATGTTATCAGGAGGGACCAGTGCCTGGAGAAGTATATCATGCTTGGTAAAGCAGAGGATCAGCAAAAAAGAGAAAGACCCTCAATGAGATAGACTGACACTGTGGCTGCAACAATGGGCTCAAGCATAACAACGATTGTGAGGGTGACGCAGGACCAGGCAGTGTTTTGTTCTGTTGTACACAGGGTCGCTATGAGTCTGAACTGACTGGACAGCACCTAACAACGGTCTTTACGGGAACAGAATGCTACATCTTACTCCTGTGGAGCAGCCGGTAGGTTTGAACCATGACCTTTCAGTTAAGCAGCTGAGTACTTAACCACTATACCACCGGAACTCCTCAGTACATGCATGCACAGAGCAGCAAAAAACCTGAGACTTCCCAAGAGCGTGTTCCCAGCTGAGGTCAAACAAGACTTGTTCAATATTGGCTAATCCAGTGTTCTGTGGCTGCTTTACAGAACATAACTGCTGTGAATAATGAGAATTGATTGTAAGTGGGTGGCAGATGGTGGGAGCCAGATTTCTCACTGTTGGAGTGGGAGGTTACCAACAAGCAAAGGGAGAAGCCTAGACTGACCCATGCGGTATTGGATTAGAGTTGAAGATATCAGTATAAGCTCACGGTTTGGTTAATATACATCCAGGTCATTATATGTATATTGTTGTTGTTAGGTGCCGTGAGTTGATTTTGACTCATAGTGACCCCATGTGACAGAGAAGAACTGCCCCATAGGGTTTTCTAGGCTGTGATCTTTATGGGAGCAGATTGCCAGGTCTTTCTCCCGCAGAGCTGCTGGTTGAATTCAAAATGCCAACTTTCGTTTAGTAGCTGAGCGCTTAGCCACCAGGACCTCTTCATTATATATAGAAATATTTAGAGATGTGTGTACATACAGGGGCTAGTATACGCACATATATTTCTTTGGTCTACCAGCTGAAACACCCTATAAGCAGTGGCACTTCAGTAGTAATGAGTACACCTAGTGTCCTCATCTTCCTTTCTAATGCCATTCTAAAATAAAAGGAACCAGGGCTTCTTGGAGAAAGGGCTGATTCTAGGACTGGAGCAGGAAATATATAAAACCGAAGCATCTCATAATGGCAGAATGTAAGAAAGTGCTTTAAAAACCCACTATAGTAATCCCAGTGCCGCAGTAATGGGGGTATGTTAAAGGGACAAAGGAATCAATTGAAAGAACACTCAATGGCCAAACCTGGAACGATTTGAACGTGAGAAATAAAATAGTCTTTAATTATAAATCAAAGTATAAAATAAGTATCTGTGAGTCCATACTGATGTAAATAAAGATAAATAAATGGGGAAATATAGGTAAATATCCTGTGCAGAAATATTCTAAATAATTTACATTTATAATATAATAATTTGCAGAGCATATATATATATTCTGTCCTCATGGAGGTGGAGCCTAACTCAACTCCTTAAACATAAGCTGTGCGTAATGACTTCCTTTCAAAGATTACAGTGTGAAAATGGAAAAAAAAAAAAAAAAAGAGTAACTTTACAGTGGAGAAATCTTGACAAACACTATCTCAGCCTTGTGATCAAGTTAAGCATTATCAGTGATAAGTCATGTTGATAGCATGTACCCTTGATAGGATGCAATGAAAATGGTACTTTACCTCCTCCCAAAAGCCCATAACCCCAGTCTAATAATGAGTAAAACATCAGACAAGTCCAAATTGAAGGACATTCTACAAAAGTCCTGAGCAGTGCCCCTCAAAACTGTCGAGGTCATCAAAAACAGGGTAAGTCTGAAAATATGTCACAGTGAAGAGAAGACCTGATGAATAAACGTAATTTGAAATCTTAGAACAGAAAAAAGGCATTAGATAAAAACTAAGGACATCTGAATAAGATAAGGATGCTAGTTAATAAACAGGAGTCCCTGTTGGTGCAAACAGTTAACGCACTCGACCGCTAACAAAAAGGTTGGAGGTTCAAGTCTACCCAGAGGCATTTTAGAAGAAAGGCCTCAGTGATCTACTGAAAAAACTCCGCCACTGAAAGCCTTATGGAGCACAGTTCTACTTTAACACACATGGGGTCTCCATGAGTCAGAACTGACTTGACAACAACTGGTGGAAGTTAATAATAACGTATCAGCGTTGGTTTGTTAGTTGTGACATATAATAGAAGATGTTAATAATAGGAAAAACTAGGTGTGGGGTATGTGGAAACTTGCTGTACTGTCTTTGTAATCTTTAGGTAAACATAGAAGTATTCCAAAATTTAAAATGTTTATTAAAAAAAAATATTGGGCACAGCAGTAAGCTTGGTGGGAAGAATATTTGTAGGCAAAGAGGAAAAACCAGGAAATCATCACAGTGTAAGGATACTGGGCTTTGGAGCTAAACGGACCAGGGTTCCATGATCAGCTTTGCCACTTTCTGGGTATGTGCTGCTAAGTGTCTCGTTTCACCTCTATAAGTCTCGGTTTCTCATATGTTAAACAGGTATTATGTAATGATAACACCTTGACTTCTATAAGTCACGTGGCACATAGTGTACACACCATAGCTGGTACTGCCATTATCGTTCGGCCATGACTCTCCTTGGTGTGGACAGCCAGGCTGATTATCAACACCCAAACGGTAGGTTTCTATAGTGTATTCGGGTGACTACTACGCACAGACAGTCCTTCCATGGCTTCAACCCAATCACAGCCTGCTGTCATTCAAACATGTTCCCTCTTGAGGAGACAGAAAGCAGATGCTCCCCTTTCCTGGAACAAAACCGCCAATTTTTCAGTCAGATTTCTCTGCAGACTTGAAGCTTCTTTTCTATCTTCTGTGTTCATTAAGTCAGTGCTTTTCTTAGTACAGTTGAAGGAGACTTGAGGTTGGAATGTTTATTACGCATGTTACAAATAACTGTTAATTACTTTTTCTTGTTACAAAAACAACAGATATGCATTAATAAAAAATTGATATATGATGATAATCAAAAGAAGAAATAAAAATCACTAGAATGCCAAAGGTCATATGGTTTTATAACTTGTTTTTAAAGATTAACACATATATATTGTGAACATGTCATCATGTCCCTAAATATTATCACACAATTTTTAAAAAATTGCTGCATAGTTTGCAACTTTGCCTTAATTTATTGGTTCAATTACCTGTATTTGGAAGTTAGGGAGCATATCTATAGATAGATAGATAGATAGATAGATAGATAGATAGATAGACAGACAGACAGACAGATAGATATTTGTGTGTGTGTGTATTTTTAATATTAGAAATAGTTTGGTGATGAACATCCTTGCAGTTAAATCTTTATCGATGTTTTTAATTATGCCTGTGCTGTTTGTCATTGTTGCTTGGACTGGTCGACACTTTGGGGAAGGAGACTTCCATGGCCTTACAACTGGTGCTGTTCTTGGGCCAGGGAGAGGGAGGGGCGGGGATGTAGGGAGTTCAGAATTAATACATGGCTGATTCAGTGTAAACAAAACAACAAAACAAAACTTCTATTTGTGTTAGTTTGGACTTTGAGTGTCACAGTCAGTATCTAGGCTCCTGCCTCATTGCTGTGACAAAGCTTCCACTCACTGTCCTTTGTGGTGGATATGCTTGGATAAGAAGTTCAGGCATGCCACACACTGGCAGCATGACTCGTGGTCTCAGTGTTTTTATATTCATCTGTAAAATGGGTAGTCTTGTCGTGAGAAAAAGAGCCTTCGTTCTCCAGTGGTTAAGCACCTGGCTGCTAACTGAAAGGTCAGCTGTTCAAACCCACTGTATGCTCCTTGGGAAAAAGATGTAGCAGTCTGCTTCCATAAAGATTACAGCCTTGGAAACCCTGTGGGGAAGCTCTACTCTGTCTTACAGGGTTGCTATGAGCTGGAATCGACTCAACAGCAATGGGTTTGGCTTGTTGTGAGAACTAAAAGAAATAATGCATGTAAAGCTTTAGTATTTAAAAAGGGCTCAGTAAACATTGGGCTTCCTCCACCTGAGTGATGCCTGAATTTTTTTGCAGCTCACAGCAAGGCTTTTTATCCTCCAAACTTAGGTCAATTTATAGTATCTTGGCAATATTTTCCTTCTGAGAAAAGCAAAAGGACATTATTCTCCTTTCTGCATCCAGAGAGTCCCAGGCCCTTCTGAGACGCCTAAGAACACAAAGTCACGTCCAAGGAGAATATCTGCATTTAACAAAAATGGTTTTAATTCATCAGGGACCCTTTGGCACTCAGGTTTCCAAAACACTTCATCTGGCATTGTTTTAGCCAACACGTGGGTAAGAAAGGAAAGGCAATATGCTACGCGTGGTATAAATCTAATAAGCCCTTAAAAATTTCACTTCAGCTTTTTTGGTTCTTTTGAAGCCACCCATTTTCAAACAGCCTCAGTTTTGCTTCAAAAGAAGCCTGATGAAAGGGCATAAACTTTGGAGCCAGGCTATGGTTCCAATTTGTGGCTCTGCCACTTACTGGCTTTGTGACCTTGGGCAAGTTAATTCATCTCTCTGAGCCTCGCTTTCCTCATGTGCACAGTGAGGATACCAACAGCTGCTGTTATTGTTAGGTGCCCTCAAGTCAGTTCCAACTATACCAACCCTATAGGACAGAGTAGAACTACCCCATAGGGTTTCCAACTAGCAGCTGGTAGATTTGAACTGCCGACTTTTGGTTAGCAGCTGAGCTCTTAACCACTACACCACCAGGGCTCCACACCAACGGTTGGTAAGTTTATAATACGATTTAATGATTAATATAAAATGCAGCCAGTAGTGCCTGATACTCTGACGTGTAACTTTGCTCCATTTGTTGGCTCTCTTATCCATCCCAAACGTTCCTGACAACATCTCTGTTAAAGTTACCCTAGGAGAGATGGAACATTTTATATACTGTGAACTGCCAGAAGAATGAACAAATCATTCTTAGAAAAAATACCATAGGAATGCCCCTAAAGGAAAGAATGTCAAGACTCGCTTACTTTGGAAATGTCATCAGGAAAGACCAATTGCTAGAAAAGGACATCATGTTTGGTAAAGGAGCAAGGGTCAGGAAAAACGAGGAAATCCTCAATGAGATGGATTGATACAAAAGCTGCAACAATGGGCTCAAACATACTAAGGATCATGAAGATGGCACAGGATCAGGCAATGTTTCGTTCTGTTGTATATAAGTTGCCATAAGTCAGAGCCAACTTGACGGCAACTAACAACAAGAGATTGTAAATTATTCATGAGCATACCCCTCTGTTGTGCCTCGAAGAGTACTCTGATTATAATAGATGCTTAAAAACCTACCTAAGTAGATTTATTTTTACTCAACTAAACTAGTTAATTTATTCAGCATGTGCCAGGAATTACGCTGGACACTAGAAATGCCAAAATGAACAAGACATTCTCTGTCCTCAGGGAGCTCATAGCCCACTGTGGGAGACAAACAAGTAAACATGAAATTATACTCAGTAACAAAGGATTAGTGTTGTGGCACCAAAAAAAACCCAGTGCCATCGAGTTGGAATCCTACAGGCTTGGCAGAGCACAGAGGGCGCCTAACCAAGACTCATGGTCAGGAAGGCTTCCTGGGGCAGCTGAGCTGAGCTTGATGAGCCAGTAGGAATTAGGTTTATATAAGCAAAATCATTTATTTTTTGTATCTCTGAATAATAGGTATTTCCCTTTAACAAATATGGATCCTGAGGCTCAAAGATCATTCTAAAGCGTGTGGACTCAATAAAACCCAAGGGAACCTGGCTGGCTCCAAAGCTCATGACTTTCTCCTTGGACCATGCTGCCTCTTAAAGACAGAGGATAAGCCCCTGATGGTATAAGCTCAGGGACTATGTCTGGATGGCTGCTTAGTTAAAGGAAGCCTCATGGCCTCCTTCTCGGCTTCCTTTCTAACTCCTCCTACCCCTTCCTTTTTCATGCTGCAGCTTTTCTCTTTCCTTGGTTATGCTGGGGATTTAGAGAAGACAGGGACTTAGCTTTGCTCTCTCTGCCCAGCCCCAGGTGTGGGCTGCAGGAGCCTCAGTCACCTCCCAATCATCATTCTTTCTTCCAGGGACAGAGTTATGGTCCCCAGGAGAGGTCTGTTCCACCAGAGTAGTCAGTTACTAATGAGCTTCATGCTGCTTCTCCGCCCCCAGCTCCCCAGCTATCCTCCACCCCCAGATCTCCTAGGTCACCTTCATCTGGTGGCTGGAGACTGGTGGGAGCATGTGTGTGGGGGCGGGGGTGGGCGGTATTCAGCCAAGAAGCTAGAGCATACCCCTAGGTCCTCCACGTATCCACCGAGTGTAAGCAAATCACAGAGGAGAGGGGTTCAGCCGCTTAGTCCAATGTCAGGAGCAGATAAGCCTGGCCTCAGTATATAAGTCCTGCTTCTCCCTCCCTTCTGGGGAAAAGCCAATCTCTCAGATACTCACCAAGCTCTTGCCTCCCTCTGCCAGAACCCCAGAACCTCTCTGATGAGCCTATTCCTATCAAATGAATGATTGTATAATATTGTATGGATTCAAATGGGAAAAGTCAATATAATAACAGCTATCATTTATTGGGAACTTGCTACATGCCAGGTACTCTTATATACTTTACCTACATTACTTTATGTACTGCTTTCTATAATCCATGAAGTAGATACAGTTATTATGCCCACTCTATAGATGAAAAAATAAAAACTCAAAGAGGTTAACTTGACCATCACGCCACAATTGAGAGTGATGGAACCAGGATTTCATCCCCAGCAACCTGACTCCAGAGCCTGCACTCCTAACTACCAATGTGTACGGAGAGTATCTAATGGTTGAACACAGTGTGGGCCAGGCTTCGTGTGGAGCACTTGGCATGGGTAATCTCAGTGATTCAACCACTCTTTTTTATAAGGTACTATTATTGTCCTATTTTAGGGGTGAGGAAACCAAGGTTCAGAGAGGACAAGTGTTTTTCTAGGTCACACAATCAATTAGTTGCAGACCTGGGATTAAAACCCAAGGCAGCCTGACTCCAGAGTCCACCCTCAGAGGCACCATGCTATACCACCTGAGTACCATGTTACCTCCTTGAAAACAAGAGGCCAGGCTTGATGCATCCTTGGAGTTCTTTTTTTGCTCCAAGAAGTATGATTTTATGATGCTCAACTAATCCAAATGTAGGTCCTGGAGCTCCTAGGGTAGAGGTGAACGATCTGAAGGAAGCTATGGTCGCAGAGTGCGATCTAGCAGTATGAATCCATTTCTGTATCATTGCATGAGGTTGTCCTGAGCAGGGAAAGTGTGCCTGAGTTTACTCCCTGGCCTTGGATGAGTCAGTTAACCTGTCAACCTCAGTTTTCGTATCTATAAAATGGGAGTGAATATATATTTTCAATTGGGAGGACTATATAAGGTAGTGGATACACAATGTCTGACATATTGTAAAAGTAAAATACATGCATTTGTCCCCACCCCCACCCCTTCAGGGGAGTTCCTTGAAGGATGTTCCCTATAGGAGAGGAGCCAAGGATATTTGGAGGTAGAAATTGAGGAGTCCATGGTAGCTTCAGTGGGTCCTATGGGATGTTTGCCTGTATGTCAGGGGGCAGGTATTAGGCAGGGTTCAACAGGTGCATTCAACAAAACATGTGTTGACCAACTTCTATGTCCTAGGTGCTCAGCTAGGTGCTATGGTAGGGGTAGAAACCCTCTCAGAAGCTAGCAGATTGGGGTTGCTGGCTCTGCAGCAGAGTTTAGCTGCACCTTTCTATATTTAGATTCTATCTTTGTCAAGCAAGACTTGCTTGACAGGGCTCTGGTTTTTCATCTCTGAAAAGCCACTCATCCATAGAGGTTGGGGTTTTGTGGGGGAGAAAAAAGGGGGAGGAGATCTGGCTTCTCTCCCCAACTCTGAACAGATGGGACCAGAACAGCGCCCTTCTACATCCCCAGCCAAGATGCCTGGGCCTTGGCAGCCATCCCAGGACACAGACAATGTGGTCTGATGGCAGCTTCTCAGGCCTGGCTTTCCTTTGGTAGGAGGCTTCTCCTGGGGCTGGCAAAGTTGTTTCTTCAGACTCAGAAGTGGGATTTGGGGAGAGGAAAGTGGAGACTGCAACAAGGCAACCCCTGACAGCTTACCCTGAAAAACTAGGACATGGTTTTTGGGATCCCAGCCCGGAGGCTCTGCCACCTGACCTTTCTTCTGTCTCTGCGGGGAAAATTGTCCAGGAAGACAGGCTGCACTGGCTCTGGGATGCTGGTCTTCTGGGTGCTGAAAAGAGAGGACAGTGTACGTGGTGAGGGATGAGGGGAGGAGGGTCAGGCTGCTGGAGTGGCACAGTTGGTTGGTGCTCAGTGTTTCTCTTTATTGATGGGGCAGAAGTTGGGGGAAGTTGGTTGGAGCAGCTGGCTTCTGAGCACAGCTAATGTAGAAAAGATTTAGCATTAGGTAGGGGGAGGGGTCCCTCTTCCCATACATCTTAGACACAGACTTGAGAGATGAAAGAATCAGATCCTGAAGTGGCTTTCAGAGGTGCTTGAGTCCAGACTCCTGCCTTCAGAAAGATGAATTTCGAAACCACCCAGGGAGGATAGCTGAATGACAATCCCTCCATTCATCTCCTGTTGACTCCACATTGCATTCTAAGCCATCTTAATTCCCCATGAGTCCTCAGTACCCTCCCTTGCTAAGTAGATGACTTACCCTGTTCTTTACTGAAATTAAGTCTATCTGGAGTGATCTTTCTCAGCTTCTTCCCTTTCTATCTGAAAGTGTGTTTCTTTTCAGCCCAGCAGATTGTAATCTCCTTACGGGCAGGTGTCCTGGTTTATTCCTTGTCCTGGTGCCTGTCATCTTGCAAAAAAGCAAGGGGAGACAGTGGAGAGGAAGAGGGAGGAAGAGAGTGAAAAATAGGAGGCGTGATTAGATAAAATAGATATGATTGTAAACATAGATACAGTCACGGAGGAATGGAGCAAAGTAATAAAGAGCATGCACAAAGAAAATCAGAGAGAGAACATTGTCGCTGGTTGCTGTTGAGTCAGCTCCAACTCATAGCGACCTTATGTATAATAGAATGAAACATCGCCTGGTTCTGTGCCATCTTTGTGATCGTTGGTGGGTTTGAGTCCACCGAGAAAACATTGCTTCTGTTGTTGCTGTTGACTGCCATTGAGTCGGGCCCTGTCTCATGGTGACCCTGTGCATAATGAGATTGGATCCTTGTGATCCACAGGGTTGTTATTGGCTGATTTTTGGGAGCAGGTCACCAGGTTTTTCTTTCTAGTCTGTCTTAGTCTGGAAGCTCCATTGAAACCTGTTTGGCATCACAGCAGTACCCAATCCGCCACTGACAGGCAAGTGATGGTTTCCAACACTAATGCATAACAAATCCCAGTTATCTGGACACAGTGCTAGATAGGCCATATGCATTAAGGAAAAACACACCCACACACTTTGTTGGGTTTTCTGTTCAAACTTCAAAGGGAAATAAATGCGACACCTGCCAAATAACTCAGATACGAACACAAATAAAACCAGTAATCTGCCCTTTCCTCTATCCACCCCCCCCACCTTTAATAATAAATATCCACAATTAACTGTATCAGCTTTTGTCCTACCTGGCTTTTCTGTACGCTTGTGCAAAATAGGTTTCTTTTTCTTCTATTTCTTTAAAAAAAAATGATATCCTAATGTACCAATTTATGCTGCATTTTGCCTTTTTCATTTACAATATATTACAGACATTCCTTTTGATCAATACACACAGATCTAACTCATTTTTCTAATAAACAACTCTCTATAGAATAGATGTATCAGAATTATTTTCCTCTTGATGGACATTCAGGTAGTTTCCAGGCTTTGTTTTTTATGCCATGATAAACAATTATTTAATAAAGATCCTTGGCCATGTATTCATGGGTTTTTTTTTCTCTACGCTGAGTTCTTCTAAGTGGAATTGCTGTGCTAAAAGGGTATACAATTTAAAAAAATTTATTAGATACTTTCAACTTAATTTCCAAAAATGAGGCAGCAATTTATATTCTAACCAATCATGTGAGCGAGTTTTATTTTCCCAACACCTTATCAGCAACTAGGTGGAATAAATCTTTTAATTTTTGTGCATTATAGGTGAAAACGTTATTTCATTGTTGTTTTGATTTGTATTTCCTTAAAAACCAGGGAAGCCTAATTGTAATTTAGTTTGTACTATTAGAATTTTCTCTTCTGATATTGGCCTGTTCATATCTTTTGCCTCGCACCTCCCTCTTAATTATTATTATTTTGTAAGGGCTCTTTGTATATTATACATTATACCAACTCATAGGAGCCCTGGTGGTGCAGTAGTTAAAAGCTATGGCGAGCTACAGCTGCTAATCAAAAGGTCGAGAGTTTGAATCCACCAGCCGCTCCTTGGAAACCCTATGGGGCAGTTCTACTCTGTCTGATAGGGTCACTAGGAGTTGGAATCCACTCCACAGCAATGGGTTTATACTTACGCCATGTGGCGAACCCGTGTGTTACAGAGTAGAATGTCTCCATATGGTCTTCTTGGCTGTAATCATTACAGAAGCAGATAGCCAGGGCTTTCTTCTGCAGCACCATCGGGTGGTGTTTGAACTGTCAACCTTCAGGTTAGTAGATGAGTACAAATCATTTGTGCCACCCAGAGACCTACATACTATACATATTATACATACATTATTTATTATAATTTTTAGAATGATGGTTCCCAAATAGTGCCAAGGTGTCCAGGGGGCCACAGTAAACTTAGAGAAGCCTGATGGATACTTAAAACTTTAGAGAGAAACAGTAATATCTGATATCTGTGGGACACTCCAGGGGCTACTACCTCAAGGTACTTAACAGATTCAACATAGGGCCATACCACATTCCTTTCAACGATGACATCTATTGTGACGCTGGTTGTTTTCAGGACTTACTGTGATAAAAACCAAGCACCAAGCAAAGATCAATGTGGAACAGGAGATGGGGATTGTGGTGTCAAATACTGCAAATGGTTAAGTGCTGGACTACTAACTGAAACGTTGGTGTTTCAAACCCACCCAGAGGTGTCCCAGAAGTAAGGCCTGGCAATCTGCTTCTGAAAAGTCACAGCCTTGAAAACCTTACGGAGCAACTCTACTCTGAGTTCACCATAAGTAGGAATCAACCTGAGGCAACTAACAACAACAATCTGATTCCAAGTTTTGAGAATTGTGTGGTGCCCGGCAGGGCACAAATTCCATTAGCAAGTGATTGTGTTTATTTAAGAATAAAATTGTAATATTATTTTTCTTTCAAATTATGTATATCATGTTACTAGTACATACACGCTTATTCAATTTTCGGACAAAATTTCTCCAACAGTGGAACTGTCATGTATTTCTTTTGGCCTAGGGTGTTGTGAAGCAACCAAGTTTAAAAGTCTCTGCTTCAGAACAATCCAAAGAGTTAGATGATGGCATCCCTATGCTGAGGCTCAGAGCGGTTGTCCAAGAACCAGAGAGCTACAGAATGATGGAATCAGGGTTTGAAACCAGGTCTGCCCTGCTCAAGGTCCTGAAATTTTCCCAATCCAGCAATCTTACGTGATGCATTGGTTGATCCCAAGCTTTGCCACACCTCATATCTCAAAGGAAAGTGACCCTTCCCCTTTCTAAAGTGCAGTCTTTCAACAGTGCCTTCCATCTCCCCATTGATTATTCCTTCTAGCTCTCAAATCTTTAATCTCTCCCTCTCCACTGAATCCCTTTCTAGCCCATGAAAATGTTCCATTAGTATCTTAAAGGAAGTGGTGGGAAAAGTCCCTCGACCTCTATAATCCTTTAAGCCATTTTGCTACTGTTCTCCTTCTTGCTACAAACGTCTCCAAAGTTTGCTGTTACCTGATTTTCCTCGCTTGCCATTCTGACCCCTCCACTCACTGCTATCCTGTCTCTTGTACTCCACTGAAATGGAGGCCAGCAAATGGTTTTCTAGTTACAAAGTTCAAGGCTCTTCTCAAGATCCCCAGGCACCTTGTCTTGTGCATATTGGATTGTAGCACTACGGGCTCAGTGCATGTCTTGGACATAACTAGCTTTGCAGGCTTGCCCACAACACCTTTCCTCAGCTCCAGGCCCAGCTCAGTTTCTAGTTGCCTCATGAGCATCTCTAACTGAATGGTATTCTGAAAGGATTAGCTGTGCAGATCGATTTCCCCACTGCTTCTGACCTCCACATGCCCCACTCCTAACTCTTCCTCCTCTTCCTCTTTTTCTTTCTTTTCTCTTCATTTTGTGGCTTAGTGAAAGCACAGAAATTTTAAATCTATCCAGAGCTGTTTGAAGAATTCCTGATGTGACCTTGAGCAAGTCATCTAACCTCTCCAAGCCTGTATTTTCTTATCTGTAAAATGAAATGAAAATTAAATCATACACATTTTATAGGTATTGTAAGGGTTAAATGAGAGATTTCGTAGAAATTATCTAACATGGGGTGACACTCTGCAGGACTGAGAGCACGGAGGTGGTTACAGTGTTATCAGCACTGTCCCTGTCCTCATCATTGTCATCATCATCATGTTCATCAAAATCCCTGTCATAGCTCCCTCTACCCCCCATAGACCCAGTTCACGTTTGCTGTTAAAAGAAAATGTACATGAACAGAAAGGACACTGGGTTTGGAGTCAGAGAGTCCCACATTCAAAACCCCATCATATATGTGCTCTATGACTTTCGGCAAGTTGCTTCACTTCTCTGAGCCTTCACGCCCTCCTCCACAAAAGGGGAGTGGGATCATTCACCCGTGATGGAGTCTCCCATGAGACGAGAGGTGAGAAGACACTTTATAAATTATGGATTGTAACACTCAATTCTATCTTACAGTTTATGATTGTGTCCATAGGGCTATCATTCTTGCAGGAGAAAAGCTGAAAGTCATTTCTGACGTCCAGCCTCCACCCCTCCCACCCACACCAAAGGCACAGTGTCCACCTTCAGTTCCTAACCTTGCTGGCAGTGGCCAGAGACGTGCACTGGATCAGGAAGCACTTTCTCTGTTATGCGTTGACTCTGGACTCACAATTCATATTTAACCCCTTGCAGGGCAAGAAATTTAGCCTCTAGAGTGCTGTCCCAGCATCTTTTCCTAACACAATATGCTGTCTGCTTGCCTGATAAGGTTTTCTAACTAGGCAAGGATACTCTCAGAGTATCTCCATATCTTAATGGAAAATTCTCCAGTAACTTTTCAGACACTTTATCTGTGATTAAATATTAACATTCTCAACCAGCATATTTTTCATTGGAAAGTGTGAAATATTACAAGATCCTCTCATGTTGTCTATTCATGCGATTTCCTGAAGCCAGGGCCAGATCGGGAAGCTGATCAGAAATACAAGAGACTTTAAAAAGGAAAGATGAAGCTTGGGGGTGGGAAAGGAAAGAGAACACCAGAATGCAGACAGACCTTTGGATGACTGCAGGCGCTGGCTTGGAGAAGCTTTTTATTATGCTTTGATTGGCAGATACTTCTCGATGTTTGCAGATATCCCGTCGCCCACGGATGTGCCCCTTGAGATTTATTTATATGACTCACAAAACAGGGGGAGCAAAATGGGACTGTCAGGAGGGTATTATAACCAGAATCTCTTTTTAATGCAAAATCTTTAACTCACCAACTTATCCATCTCCAGAAAAAGGTTTCCTTGCACAAACCCCCTTACATCAGAATCCAGGGAAATGTACGGGGGAGAGCAACGAATTCGCTTTAACCGATAACGTTCGCCTTTTTTTTACGGTGCTATTCGTCTAAGTGACAAAGCCAGAAGGCAAACCTATACTTCTTTCTGACTTTTTATTGCCTTTCGCCCCAGTGGGAACCAGCCGGGGGGGGGAGGGGAACTCTTTGAATGGTGAAATGTGCTTAAGACTTTTTTTCAGAAGGAGGAAGGAAAAAAATGACCAACAAATATGATTCAAGTTTGTTACAGACTGGAGAAAAATGTTGACATGTGGCTTCTGCAAATTCTATGTGACTCCTGTGGATCCATCAAGAGCAGAAAGGTAGATGGGAGACAAAAGGAAAAAAACGCTGTTGAGATTTGCTTTTTGGCTTAATATGAGAAAGTTTAGAGAGAACTGTGCACACAGTGAGCTACTCTCCAGGTAGTGAGGTCCGCATCACCAGAGGTATTCAAGTATATGCTGAATACCCACTGGGTGGAGATGCTGCAGAGAGAATTCAGCCATTAGAAAGCAGATCAGGTGAATGGCCTCTGGAAACCTTTCCAGGCCTGAGAGTTTATGATTCTCTAAGGTCAGCTGAAAGAAGAAGGGTAACGGGCCTTTGGCAGTGAAAAGTACAGACATTTTGTTATCTCCTTCCAACCCAACCAGAATTGAGTGATGCGTGTTTTACTGAGTGTGATCATTTTATCTCTCATATCACAATGGGAGTGTTTAACAATAATAATAATCTTACTGTTAGCACAACCGTGGTGGTAATAGATAACTTGTATTTAGTGTTGGCTATATGCCAAACACTGTGCTAATCACTTTCTAAGCATCATCTACTTCACTCCTCAGAATAACCCTAGAAGGGGGACTCTGTAATTATTACTCCCGATTTAGAGCTGATAGAACTGAAATTCAGAGAGGTTGCATAAGGCCAATAGGACCGCCTTTAAAGATGAGGAAACTGTAGTCCAAGGCGCTAAATGATTTACCCAAAGCATCAGAGTACTTTTAAAGCAGGATGACCAGAAACGCTAAGGGGTTTTAGAAGACTGGGGTTCTTAAGTCCCAGGTATTATGTGTTAGCACTGTACTATGTATATTATGTCATTTCATCTCACAACTCTAAGAAAGTGATACTATTTTTATCTTCATTTTATAAATAAGGAAATTAGAATTCAGAAAGGTTAAGTAACTTTCCCAAGATTGCACAGCAAGGTAGAGGTAAAGCTTGCAATTTTTAGGTGGATTGCTCTCTTAGTATATGCAGACCTGCCATACTTCAAACAGATCTCAGGAAGGTCTGTTTAGCCTTGATTTTCTCTTTTAAAAAAAGACAGCATTACAGGGGTCCCTGATTTATCAGCTGTCTCTGTTAAAGGCCCCAGTAATGCAGATACAGCCACACAGTGAATTAAGTACAGAGTCTCTAATTATTGTAAACAACCAGGTATCCTGATGATAAGCCTGGGGAGAATCTCCTCACTTCTTGCTGTTTTTCTTGTCTCTTAAAGCTACAACTGGAGGCCAGCACCTGAAGGTTCTGAAGGGGTCTTTAAGCGCCAAGGTCTTTAAGTGGCTTGGTGCTCTTTAAGTGCCAAGGCCTCAGTGTGCAGTGGCTGTGCACCTGTAAGCAGATGAGAGCAGATGTTGGCCTCCCGGCCCCCCATGGTACTTAATGGGTCTCAGAAAACAGAGAGGTCAGAGGAAAATGTCCTTTGATGAGCCTGACACAATGGAACCAGGCTTTCTCACTCATTATCTGAGTTCCCTCTTAAACAAGTGATGGAGTCTCTTTGGCCTAGATTGCACCTGCACAGTATTTGTGGAGAAGCTGCTCTAAGTGCCTCTGCCTAGAAGGCTATTCTAGCCCTTAAGCCTCTCTTGTGTGCTTCCAGCCTGGGGGATAGAATTCAACTGCTAAGTTTTCCAAAGACACTCCCTCTGTCTTCTCTGGTTGTCCTAAAATTGCTCCTTAATAAAATAAATGTAAGACAATTTTTTCTCAACATGAGAGATCTATGGAGGGAAAAATCAAGTGCTTAAATATTTCAGAGCACTTGCAATATTCTGCAGTGCCAAGAGCCTTTGAGCTGGGAGTTGGAAAGTCTAGCATTTGACTCCTGCCTCTGCCATGAAACACCGGGAAAGTCACACTCACTTAAGAATCCCATGTCTGTTAGACAGACCCTAGTCTTCAGCATGGAGAGTCATCAGAGAATGTCAGTGAAGCAGGGTATAGGAGAGGTACGTACTATAAAGGCCACTTTGGTTGCCATGTGAAGGGTAAACTAGAGGGGGCAGACATCTAGGGCCAGCTGGGAATCTAGTGCGAAGCCCAGTAGAGGAAAGGTGAGGCCTAATCTAAGCCAGGAGCAGTGAAAAAAGAGCTGCTGAGAATTTATTTCTTAGTCTCTATCTTCCTTGTCAGTAAAATATGGGGATCGCTGTGGTCTGAATCCCCCATCTTTTCACTACTAAGTTCTCCTTTTATAACTTTTCTCTCCATACATCCCAGATATTTCAAGAGGGTATGTCTATTAAAAAAAAGCTACCTTTATTAAGGGATATTTAGTTTTCCAATAATTACCAGTTTTAGTAGATAAAATTCCCACCAAAAGCAATTAAGTCTGATTTTACTGGGGAAATATATGATTCCCGTTAGCATTTTTGAAATATTGAAAAGAGTTCATGGATCTCCATTATACCTTCTGGGCTTTCCTTGCCAGACACTATGAGACAGAGCTTAGAAACCACTGAATCTATTCATCCATAAGTTCACCTCTGAAATCTTATGAGTCCAGGAAATAACCCTCTTTGACAAGTATTTTGTAAGAATCACTATGTAAGAGTGAGGGATTGTTAAAACTCAATACGATTATTTAGATTCCCCCAAAACGTTAAATCTCAGACATACGAGGTAGTAAGATAGGAGCTGCTATAATTTAACATGTGAGAAACTGGAGGCTCAAAGAGGCTGAACGATGGGTTTGAAAATACCAGGTGAGTTAGCAGCACTTGCTCCCGCTGCTTTACTTCCTTGGACACCTACTGATTTTAAAGAAGGTTTGAAGTCATCCCCTCTCTACCTTTCCACATCCCCATTTGTTAGGAAGTGATTTATTCCTTGGCGCCAGGGAGCAAAGAATCAAGTGGTGGTGATAATAAGAAAATTAAAGGGGTATTGTGGGAACTCATTAGTAGAGCTGACATTGGGGATGCAGAACGCAAGAGCTTGTCCTGCACCGGATTCCAGAAGGAAGGGCAGGGACAGTGAGGAGTTGGAGAGAAGCTGGCCGAGGAAAACCATGGATTGTTTGAGGAAGGCTCTTTGAGGGCACTCAGTTTAGCTCCCTAGTGTAAGGAGACTGAAGACCAAGATTACAAAGCCAGTAAGCCAATGGTATCAAACAAAACACCCACACTAGGCAGAAACAACTATGGAAGAAACATGGATTCTGAGTGTAAATATTAATGTGCACCTTTTTTCCCCCATAAGTGTTATTACTTTTTGTTCTCGTAGTTTTTTTTTTTTTTCAGTGAAAGGGTATTTATGTGTTATATAATAATAAAGAAAACTAAGCTTATTTGAGACTCTAATAGCACAACAAGTAGCTCTGAAAATGTAAAACAAAGAACTGAAATATTTTTATTTATTCATTTAATCTTCATTCAACCAGTACCTCTTTCAATCTTCATGTGCCAGGCACTGTTCTAGGTACTAAGGATACAGTGATGAACAAAACAGGGAAACTATCCTTGCTTTCCTGTGATGAATGGAGACATAATGAATAAATAAGTAAAATATTTGGTGTGTTAGATGAGGCTATGCTCTGTGGGGAAAAATAAAGACAGAAGCGGGTAGGAAGGACCAAGGAGGAGTGTTGCAATTTAAAATAGGATGAAGAGCCAGCATACCTTGTCCAAGGCAAGGTCATGGAAGCTCCATAGACACATCCACTCTTCCTGAGGGACCAAATTACTGGGCTGAGGGCTGTGGGAACCATGGTCTTGGGGAACATCTAGCTCAATTGGCATAACATAGTTTATAAAGAAAATGTTCTGCATTCTACTTTGGTAAGTAGCATCTGGGGTCTTAAAAGCTTGAGAGCGGACATCTAAGATATTCCATTGGTCTCACCCTGCCTGGAACAAGAGAGAATGAAGAAAACAAAAGACTCAAGGGAAAGGTTAGTCCATAGGACTAATGGACCACAACTACTACAGCCTCCACCACACTGAATCTAGCACAACTAGATGGTACCTGTCTACCACCGCTGGCTACTCTTAACACTGCTGGCTACTCTGACAGGGATCACAATAGAAGATCCTAGAAAGAGCTGGAGAAAAATGTAGAACAAACTCCTAACTCACAAAAACAAGCAAAAAAAACCCAGACTTACTGGTCTGATACTGGAGAAACCCCAAGAGTAAGCTCTCAGACACCCAGATAGCTCAGTAATGAAGTCACTCCTGAGGTTTGCCCTTCAGCCAAAGATTGAATAGGCCCATAAAACAAAATGAGGTTAAATGGGCACACTAGCTCAGGGACAAAAATGAGGAGACAGGAAGGAACAGGAAAGCTGGTAATGGAGAACCCAAGGTGGAGAAGCGGAGAGTGTTGACATGTCATGAAGTTGGCAACCAATGTCACAAAACCATATGTGTATTAATTGTTTAATGAGAAGCTACTTTGCTCTGTAAACCTTCATTTAATATATAATACAAAAAAGTATAATATTAAAAAAAAAAAAGAATGGATAGGAATGGTCTCGCTGAGAAGAGATGTCTGAGAAAAGACCTGAAGCAAAAGAGGGAGCTATGCAGTATTTGGGGAAGAGCATTTCAGACATTATTTCTTTTAATCTTGTCAATAATCCTTACAATAACTCTGGGAGGCAGGTATTATTAATATCTTCATTTTATAGATGGGGAAACAGACTTGGAGAGGGGTGAGGATACCAGGCTTGGAAGTGGCAGAATTGGGACTCAAAGATATCTAAGCAATCTGTTACCTCCAAATATTTTAGTGGCTCCCTTTCTCCTGTAGCTATCTTCAGAAAAAGAATTCTGAGTTTGGGAAAGTCAGGGCAGCACTAAGCCTGTTCAGAAGATGTGGGTCTGGTGGGATGAGACCTCTCATATTGCTTTTGTTGCCATTGCTGTGGTATTTGAAAGTGACACAGCCTCTCTCCGTCTCTTCCTTCTTTTTCCCTCCTCCTTCCCCTTCCTGGCATCTCTTTTCCTGAGCCTAGGTAGGATGCAAAGACATAGGCAGAACACAGCAAATGATTTTGAACCTTCACACAAACCGTCCTCTCAAAGCTCGCTTCACCCGCTGCCCTTCTGATGCACTGATGACTGAGTGGGAGGAAGTATGGTGATGTGGTAAGAGCATGGAATTTGGAGACAGAAGACCAGGCATCTTAGCATCTTTTAAGTGAGCACAGACAACCCTCTCTGAACCTCAATTTCCAATTCTACATGGCCTAACTCACAGATTAATATTGCAGATCATATGAGAAGCAAATAACTTGATTATTTACACATATATGCATATATATAGAGAGAGAGAGAGAGAGAGAGAACACCCTGGTGGCATAACGGTTAAGCGTGTGGCTGCTAATGGAAAGGTTGGGGTTTGAACCCACCCAGTGGCTCTGTGGGAGAAAGATCTGGTGATCTGCCTCTGTAAAAATTACAGCCACAAAAACTTGATGGGACAGTTCTGTTCCTTCACATAGGGTTGCTATGAGTTGGCATTGATTTGACAGCAGCATGAGTCGGAATCGACTCGACGGCACTGGGTTTACAACATTCTATCTCTCTCTCTCTCTGTATCTATCTATCTATCTGTCTGTCTGTCTATCTATCTATTTATCTATATCTATGTCAGAAGCAAGATTTGGAAGCTAGATATTCTGACTTCCTGGCACCAGGATGCTGGAAAAAGGATGAAGTTGGAAATTTTGAGTCAAAATAGCAGGTAAAAAGGAAATGTGTACATTTAAGTGGCAGAAGAAAGCATCTTGAGAAAGCAAGTTCCATTCTAGACAAGCCGATGCCAAGAGAAGCTGTAAGATGTTCATCTGATATCAGCAGGGTAATGAGAAGAGGCAGAAAAAGACTGCTCCCAGGCAGGGCCCTGCGAGGACCAGGAAGGAGGTTCTGGCCGGATGATGTTTGAATGATATTCTGTAATTAGCTGGTAAATACACGCCAATACTTCCTTTAATTGTCTGGAACACAGCCCCAGCACTGTGTCTCCAGCATAGAATCCCAGCTGCTGTCACAACTTTGGGTCTTTTGTCATCTCCCACATCATACGGACATCTGATTGACCGTTTGAGAGCTTGGGTTGCCACAGTAACCCCATAAAGTTGCTCAGTTGCTGTAGCTGATACTTTGTCATCTGGAACATGTCATTGGGTCCCCCTTGAGTCTTTGTGTTCTTCAGGAAGGCAGAAAGGAGACAGCAGATTAAGATAAAAGGGAATATTACAAAAGAAGAAGAAATGGATTACATGAGTGCCTCCTTCCTTTGTAGACAATTACATCTGGTGGAGTTATCAGATATTACTACATCTCTACCGCTTTAGAGATGGAAAGACTGAGGTATGGAGAAGTATCTAAAAAGAGATCTCACAGTGAATCAAAGCTAAACTGAAACCTCTAGACTTCTTGCATAATATTCTTTTAACTACAACAAACTCCATCTCCAATGTCCCTAGTACCAAGGTTGAGAAATCCTGCCTTACATCGTTCTCAGATTAAAGTTCCTGTTGGATGAGTTCCTTGGAAATAATCTGGTTCCTTACAACAGAATAAATTGAGGTCCAGAGATGAGTGCCATCTCCAAAGTCACACGGTGAACCAAGATTACTGCTATGGCTTTGTAACTTCTAATTCAGCCCTAACATCTACTGTGTGTCAGTGTTGTTGTTAGGTGCTGTCAAGTTGGTTCTGACTCACGGCGACCCTATGTACAACAAAATGAAACACTTTCTAGTCCTGTGCCACCCTCACAATCATTGCTGTGCTTGAGTCCATTGTTGCAGCCACTGTGTCAATCCATCCTGTTGAGGCTCTTTCTCTTTTTCACTGACCCTCTGCTTAACCAAGCATGATGTTCTTTTCCAGGAACTGGTCCCTCCTGATAATATGTCCAAAGTATGTGAGACAAAGTCTCACCATCCTCACTTCTAAAAAGCATTCTGCCAGTGCTTCTTCCAAGACAGATTTATTCGATCTTCTGGCAGTTCATGGTATATTCAGTATTCTTTGCCAACACCATAATCCAAAGGCATCAATTCTTCAACCTTCCTTATTCATTGTCCAGCTTTTACATGCATATGAGGTGATTGAAAATACCATGGTTTGCGTCAGGAGCACCTTAGTACTCAAAGTGACATCTTTGCTTTTCAACACTTCAGTGAGTACTTTTACAGCAGATCAGCCCAATGCAATATGACTTTTGATTTCTTGACTGCCACTTCTATGGTCGTTCACTGTGGATCGAAGTAAAATGAAATCCTTGACAACTTCAGTCTTTTCTCCATTTATTATGAAGTTGCTTATTGGTCCAGTTGTGAGGGTTTTTGTTTTCTTTATGTTGAGGTGTAAACCATACTAAAGGCTGTAGTCTTTGATCTTCATCAGTAAGTGGTTCAAATTGTCTTCACTTTCAGCAAGCAAGGTTGTGTTATCTGTATAATGCAGGTTGTTAATGAGTCTTCCTCCTATCCTGATGTAAATCAGGTACACAGGCAGTGTCAGATGAGGAAAGAAGAGAAATGCTATCCCAAACTGGCCAGAGGAAGTTGTTTGACCAAAGTTTTATAGCATTCATTAATCACCCTGAATCAGAAAACAAAAACAAACAGATCCTAGTGAAGCAAACAATCATAGTGCAGGCCATAGTCATCATAAACAAACTCAACAGATGTTTATGGGGTGCCGGTTCTGGCCAGGCACTGTGTTAAACACTGTTGTTGTTGTTGTTAGGTGCTGTTGAGTCGGTTCTGACTCATTGCAACCTTACGCCCAACAGAATGAAACACTTCCCTGTCCTGCACCATCCTTATGATCATTGTTGTGCTTGAGCCCATTGTTGCAGCCACTGTCTCAATCCACCTTATTGAGGGTCTTCCTCTTTTTCACTGACCCTGTACATTGCCAAGCATGAGGTCCTTCTCCAGGGACTGATCCTTCCTGACAACATGTCCAAAGTATGTAAGACACAGTCTCGTCCTCCTTGCTTCTAAGGAGCATTCTGGCTGTACTTCTTCCAAGACAGATTTATTTGTTCTTTTGGTAGTCCATGGTATGTTCAATATCCTTCCCCAATACCACAATTCAAAGGCGTCAATTCTTTTTCAGTCTTACTTATTTGTTGTCCAGCTTTCACATGCATATGATGAGATTGAAAATACCATGGCTTGGGTCAGGTGCACCTTAGTCTTCAAGGTAACGTCTTTGCTCTTCAACACTTTAAAGAGGTCCTTTGCAGCAGATTTACCCAATGCAATGCGCCTTTTGATTTCTTGACTGCTGCTTCCATGGCTGTTGATTGTGGATCCAAGTAAAATGAAATCCTTGACAACTTCAATCTTTTCTCTGTTTATCATGATGTTGCTCATGGGTCCAGTTGTGAGGATTTTTGTTTTCTTTATGTTGAGGTGTAATCCATACTGAAGGCTGTGGTCTTTGATCTTCATTAGTAAGCGCTTCAAGTCTTTTCTACTTTCAGCAAGCAAGGTTGTGTTATCTGCATAACACAGGTTGTTAATGAGTCTTCCTCCAATCCTGATTCCCCGTTCTTCTTCATATAGTCCAGCTTCTTGGATTATTTGTTCAGCATACAGATTAAATAGGTATGGTGAAAGAATACAACCTTGACACACACGTTTCCTGACTTTAAACCAATCAGTATCCCCTCGTTCTGTCTGAACAACTGCCTCTTGATCTATGTAAAGGTGTTAAACACAGAGGATTCAATAACAGGACAAGACATCGTCCTTGCTCTCTTAGCATATACATACACAGGCACATAAACAAATTCCTCAGTCCCCAAACTTTAAGGATCTAGCATCTAAATCTAGTCTCTGAATTCAAATTAACTTATTTCATACACTCCTTTAATTTTTTTATTTCGTATACTCCTTTACCACATGCTAACTGGTGGCGCTTACACAAGTAACTTCTTTAAGCTTCAGTTTTTTCATCTGTGAAATAGGGATAATAATAGTACCTAGCTCGTAGAATTGAGTGAGAAAATCGGCACAAAGCATTTTAGTATGTTTTATGGTGCTAGAAACAGCAAGTAGAAGTAAGAGCAATAGCAGCAGGAGTGGTTGTAGTTCTAATTATTATAGATCGAACCAATGCCAAACCCATTGCATGAGCTGATTCCAACTCATGGCAACCCCATGTGTGTCAGAGTAGAACTACGATCCATAGGGTTTCAATGGCAGTAATCTTTCAGAAGTAGATTGCCAGGCCTTTCTTCCATGACACTGCCAGGTGGACTTGAACCGCCAACTTTTAGGTTAGTAGCCGAGTGCAAATTGTTTGGATCATCCAGGGACCTTATTATAAACAACCCCCCCCGCCCCGAATTCTCATCTTGCTTCTTCCATTCTCAGCTGTGTAACCTTAGATAAATTACTTCTCATCTCTGGGTTTCAGCAAAATGAAAGGGTTGGACTAGTTCTTTGTGGGCTGTGACTGTCGTCTTCCCAACCCCTATCCAAGTGACTCCTGGGCCCACCCACTCTGAAACTGGTCTCCCCTCCTACCCCATTCCAATGCAGTTCAGGCCCCACATCATCCACTGCCCAGGCAAGTCTGAGTGACTGGATCCCTGCTACTCAGCAAATGGAAGTGATGACAAAGCTGTGGTTTCAGGTAGGAAGCTCCTGGTTCTGCCCCCTGGCTGCCCCGGCTGCTTGGAATGCATATTATTGCCAGCCTGCAATGACTGTGAACAAAGCCATTAGAATGGAGATGGGAGTGTTTTTATTTTTAACCAAATGACTCATTCCCCTCAGGCGTTGAGCTGTCTAAGGCTCAGGGAAGGAGCAGGAGATATAAGAAATGCAAGTTCAGGACACTTTTGCCCCATTTGGAGCCAACCTCAGGGGATGCCACACATGCTTGCTCGGCTTGATTGGGCCTGGAAAAAGGTGTTTAAGCCAAAGAGGCTGTCTCAGAGCTGTGCCTTTAAGGGCAAGGGAAAAGAAGAGTAATCATACAACCAGTAAGTGACAATGGCAGAATTGGAGCCCTGGCTAGGGGTAAAGGAAGATGCTGAAGGATGCTAATGTTTTGTGTGTCCAAGGACAGTCTTTCTGGACCTTGGTTTCCAAATATGGGTTTAGATCAGGAGCTTTTTAATTGCGTTCTGTAGAGTCATAGGGATTCTCCTGGAGCCCCCGTACAATTCCAGTTCTCTGCTTCAGCTTCAACTGGTGTGGTTCTACTTGTATTTATTTCACTGGTTAAAATCACAAGAGTTAACATAATTATTGGGTCCTTATGATGTTTTATTATGTGCCAGGCACTGCACTATACACTCGATAGGTGTGAAGTCATTTAACTTTAGGACAACCTTATGAAATATCTGCAATCATTACTGCTGTTTTACACTTTATGAAACAGAGGCTTAAGCCAAGGCAAACCATTTGCCCTGAATCACAAGGCTAATAAGCACCTTTGCTAAAACTGGAAATCAGACCTGTCTGTCTGCAAAACCCATTTTCTTAACCATAATGCTATATGGCCTCCCATGCTGGGTTTCCATGTAAGCTTTCATTTTCAAAAAGAGTTCCATGCTTATTTTAAAAGGAATAAAAGTTGGAAAGTGACTGATGAGGTGTTCTGAGATCCCTCCTGGCTTCCAATTTCCAATGCTCATGATTTACAGAAGGAAGAAAGCAGAGGCTTTGTGACAATATTAATGGTGGAGGACAATGGACAGGCTCTGGGGTAAGAATAGCAAGGAACATTTGAGCACTTAATGGGTCAGGTGATGCTCTAAACACTTCACACATTAACTCATTTAATCCTTGCACCAACCCTCTACCAAAAAACAAACACACCCTTTGCTGTTGTGTTGATCCCAACTCATAGTGAACCTACAGGACAGAGTAGAACTGCCCCATAGGATTTCCAAGAAGTGGCTGGTGGATTCGAACTACTGACCTTTAGGTTAGCAGCCAAGTTTTTATCCACTGTGCCACCAGGCCTCCAACCCTCTATAGTAGGTGCAATTATCATTATTCCCATTCCTAGGTAAAGAAACTGAGTACAAGGATGTTATAGCTCATCTAAGGTCACACAGGTTGAACCTAAGAAATTATGACTTGAACTCACGCAGTCAGGTTCCAGAGCCTGTGCTCCTCACAGCTATACTCTGCTGAAATCACTTAGTCTGGAAGAAAACCACTTTCCTTAATATCAACATTCATTTTTCAATATCACAAACATGCAAATTTATGCAAATAGACATGCACTTCAACTGCTATTCTGGCATTCATGCCAGCTTCCCATCAGAGATTTGATGCAACAAAATTTGGCCATCGCTGCTGATTTGAGCTATCACAGTGGTAGACATTTCAAGAATTCCCAACATTCCTCAGGCTTAGAAAAAACACATGCATATTTTATAGTTACGTGTCTATACAGGCTGCATTTTGCATTTTCTTTCTTAGATGGATTGTTGGTATCCACTGAAAGAGAGATAATGATATCTTGCCTCTGTCTAATATGCATTTTCATGTTGATTCCTGCATTTGGGCCTTTGGTACAATCCTGCGAGGAAGGTAAAGCCAAGGTTTATCATCCTTCAGACATGGGAGGCAGCACGACACAGAGGGTGAAGGAGTTACTTGGGGTCTCCCAAGAAGGTGTTGGCTTGGCTTTCTTTTGAAGTCTCTTAGCCTTTTGCCAATAATTTTTCCTAACACTACCCTGCTGCTTTTTTAGTTGGATACAACACAGCCAGTATCAATTTGTTGCACTGAAAGAAAGGGGAAGGGAACTGCATTACCTGTCCCTTTAAAAAAGGATGGGAACGTTCATAGCACAGGTGCGGCAGCTGAGTAAGGGAGCGAGAGGAATTAGGATTCGCTGAGAGCTTACTGGAGCCCTGGTGGCACTATGGTTAAGAGCTTGGCTGCTAACCAAAAGGTCAGCAGTGTGAATCCACCAGCAGCTCCTTGGAAACTCTATGGGGCAATTCATAACTATATCCTATAGTGTCACTATGAGCCAGAATTGACTTGATGGCAATGGGATGGTTTTGGAGCACTTACTGTGTACCTGGCAGGGTGCCGTGTGCTTTGAATAGGCTGACCATATCCTTTACAATGCAAAAGGGGACCCTTTTGAGAATGAAGAGGCATGCTATTGATAATTACACCAGGATCCACTGAGGCCGTCCTGTGCAAACTGGGATATACAGCCACCCTCACTGAAGAGGTATTATTCGTGTCATATTCACCATAGCCCTGTAATGCAGGTGATTTCTGCCTCTTCTGAATCTTAGAAAGGTAAAGCTTGCCCAGGGTGGCATAGCAAATACACGGCCAACCTGACTGTCTGATTCTAAAGCTCTGAGTCAAAGTCAGACACAGAGATGAGGACTCATGACACTCTAGCTGCATAAAAGCTTACTCTAAAAGTTGCTTAGCTGTCAAGGCTGTCATCTCCCCACCATGTTTCCAGCCATTGTTCTTGGCCATTGGAGCTTAGATGGGGTGTGATGACTGCGCTGCCACAGCAGAGGGCAGTGTTGCCATGCTGGCCAAGGCCAAGGGCTACAGGAAACAGGAAGAAGACTTGGGCTAAGCAGGCCTGGTGGCTTGTGAGTGAAGCATCCCTAAAATAGCTAGCCTTATAGGGCTGCCTCCAAGCCAGCTGCTTCTCTGGCACCCATTCCCTTAATGCTTACCATAGATAAACCTGTTGTCCACCTCACCTGTCTATTGGCTCCCCTGATACAACACCTGAACAGATTCAAGAGCTCTGTGCCACCTGGGGTGGAAGGAGATGCAGAGAGAGTTTCCAGATTGGTAACAGGAACTGTTGCCATTTTCTTGTTTGCTGAGAATTACTCCAGAGCTGGGAGCGCTGTTGACATATGTGTTACCACTTAATCTTTTATAAGAAATCCTTTTCATGGGGGAGCTGAGTTCTGGATCCATGCCAGTTTACAGAATTACATTCCTCCAGAGAACTGAAGCTGTGAAGGCTGCATTCCTTTTGCAGTAAGAGTTTGGGGTTTCAAGGATACAGGTTAGGCATGGGGGAGGCGATGCCGAAATGGTCCAAGGGAAGATGAGGAGCAGGGTACCATGAGGAAAAGAAAACCTCAAAGTGTCACCCAGTAACAGTTTCTTTTTTTTTACTTCCCTTGGCCTCATACAGAGTGAGATTTATTTGTAGTCTTTGTCTGTATCTATGAATTCAATTTTTGCTCTTTTAAAAGAGACTGACTTACAGGGGAGTGTGAAACAAAGCAGAAAATGATAAGAGGAGGGAAAAAAATAACAATTCAAATGGAAAAAAGAAAAAAATCCTTTTAACAATTTCCTCTCATCTAAAGTGGCTGGGACAGCATTTTTATATTAAGTTCAGCAGTTTGTCGGAAGGGGATGAAAATGCCCTGTGATCCTCAAACTAAGAATTGCTGGCAATTTTATACCCTCCTGCTCGTGTAGATCTTAATCAACCAGAAAACTTCAGAATGACAAACAAACAAGAGACAGCTTTGCTCTCTGAGGTTCATTAGCTCAGGCCAAGGCTGAGAAGCAGAAGCGTCCGGACACAGCAGGAGAAGGCACGCTAGGATGGGCGAGCTTGAGAAGTCACTTTGCGTGTAATTTTTTTTCCGGTTCTCCCTCTAGTAACCAGTGGCATGTCTTGATTGTTTTCTGGTGCTTGTACTTCTCGGAGTCAATGTTGAGAAGAGCAAGGTTGATGGGGCAGGGGAGGAGAAACAGACTCTGGTGTGCTGGCTCCTGCATGGCCTGAAGTTATTTGCCTCTGCTTTTAAGGACATCTGCAGGATTATGAGGAACCCTGGTGGTCTTGTGGCTAAGTGTTCAGCTGTTAACCAATAGGTCGGCGATTTGAACCCATCAGCTGCTCTACGGGAGAAAGATGTGGCAGTCCGCTTCAGCAAAGATTTACAGCCTTGGAAACACTATGGGGCAGTTCTACTCTGTCCTACAGGGTCTCTATGAGGGCAATGGGTTTGGTTTGGGGCTTTTCGCAGGAATTATAAGAATCGTAGCAAATCCAGACCAAGGTCCACTCCTCACCTTTCTTCCAGCCCAACTTCTTTTCCTTTGCTCCCTCCTTGTGCTCAAAAGGCACCACCATCTCCTGGACATCAGACTAGAAATCCAGAGTTGCCTATTCCTACCCTCTCTCTTTCTATGACCAGTTTTCAAATCCTGTCAAAACATCTTCCAAATCTCTTTCTCTCTCACATATCTCCCCTTTTTCTTTCACTGCTCCAGGTTTGGCCCTCAATCTCTCTCCCCTCAACAGCTTCCAGCTGTTCTCTCTGTCTCTCTATGCACAACAGCCAAAGTATACTTAAGTTCATTTCTGATGGTGCAATTTCACTCTTCAAAATTCTTCAGTGGCTCACTGCTGCCTATAGAATCAAGATCCAGTCCCTTAGCTTGACATTCAAGGTCCTTCATGATCTGGCCCCAGCCTTCTCTTCAGACTTCTGTTAGCATCCTGTGCCTCTCCTATCCCTGTAGTCAGCTATACACAGCCCCTTGCTACTCTATGCCACCATCTCCTCCATACCCATTGTGTTCTCTCAATTCATTGCATATTCTCATATGATTCCCTTGGTCTAGATGATCTTGTCCAAATTCTGTCCTTTATGCTTCAGCTTCCAGACTACGTTCTCTTGGTCAACATGGAAGCAAATCTTTTCTGCTTGTGAACTTCACAATACTTTACTTAAAACACTTAATCTGTATTGATCATGTATTTAGCCTTTTTATTCACATACTTATATTCTCTCCACGATTCTGCATTCCACGAAGATGGGGAATCATATTCATTCTACACACAGCTTAATCCAGTGCTTTTTGTATGGTACATTTTAAATGACAAAATTTGCTGAATGGATTAATGAATACATTTAAGGACCCAAGAATGAAAGAGTGAATCACTGTTGCATAGATGGATGAATGACTTTGTGCCTGAATATGTAAGTGAATTTATGTATTTATTCATTCAAATGTATCTTGAGAAACTACTAGGCAAATTAATCCAGGAATAGATGAATGCATACATGCATGAATGAATAAAAAACATGCATGCATGAATCTGTGAATGAATGACAAGACGACTGGATTCATGATTCTTGGGATTGTCCCTCACAGAGAAGTTGGCTAAGGTACTCTTATGTACTACTGGTAAACCGTACTTTCACCAACATCTATTGAGTACAAAGTTGGTTGTAGCAATTAAGACCCTTGAATATGTTCATATCTTTAACCAAACACATCAATTTTCTTTCTTTGCTGGGCTTTCAGATGACATTGGGCCACTGCTGGCAATCCATAAATGCCACTGTTACTAGAAAGGGTAGATCAGAACCACTGGAACTGGGTATAAACAGTAATGTTAATTCTAGGCAGCTGCTCAAGTTGTCTCTCTCTAAATTTTGCCTGGGATTCCTATTCAGCTCTCAGCTCTGCATGATTTTTTTATTCCAGCACCCATTATTTTCTATTGAGGATGTTTTCTGCCAACCCCTAGCCAAGGAACTCTATGAGGGGATCATATTCTGATCATATTTGTACTGAAGCTGTTCCGTGGTTTCACTGGGAAGGTAATAAATGATCAGCTCTTAACTATTCCCAGAAGGATGGCATCTTTACTTCTCTGTCACACAGTGACCAAAGTCTATGGGTTTTACTTTAATCCATAGTAGAGATTACCTGCACTCTAAGTCCTTGTTAGGGGATTTGATTTTGAATCGAATGAGAGCCAGTGCTTCTCAGAGGCTCAATTACAATGTCTGATGTTTGATAAAGAAAACCTAATAGGCATGCTAACTATCCATTCATCTCCAGTCTCCACTGAAAAGGAAATACCTGAGTCACATTATCTCAGCCTGTGGCAGAAATTCCTTTCCTGAGTTATGGCTTAATATTTTGCTCTTTGCCTTTATGGAAGGTTAGTAGGAAAACTGCCCAGTACAAAACAGCACTCCTGTATTTTTGTAAAACTGTCACTGAAGATTGGATCTACTATTTTTCTTAGTTGGACCTCAAATTCTCTCCATATATGTAATAGAGGAGTCCTAAAATTAAATAATGGGCCATACCATGAATCCAAGTAAGCAGCATGTGGATCACATTCTATCATAATGTACATATCCAAACAAAAGAATATGACTAAGTCGGTGATTGCTTTGGGCCATGTCTGACCAAGAAATATCACAGTGTAGGATGTAGGGCCTGAGACCAGACCTGGGTCACAAAGTATTTGTTGGACAGAATAGGAACTCAGAAGTCACTAAGGTCCCCCCCAACCCCATTTACCTCGCTCATCACCAAGTATCAGGGTAGGAGTCAAGAAAGAATTCTAGGACAGAAGTCAACAAACCCAGCCCATGAGCTGGCTACCTGTTTTGTAAATTAACACATTGGAACCTTATTGGAACACAGCCACATTCATTCATTTATGTATTGTCTACGGCTGCTTTCATTCTACAGTGCCAAGGATGAGTAGATTCTACAGAGACCTTCTGCCCAAGAAGCCTAAAATACTTACTTTTTAGTCCTTTAAGAAAAAATTTGCCAATCCTTGTTCTAAAAGAAAGGGCATTGGGCTAGAGTCAAAGGACTTGGGTTGGAATCCAAATCTGGTAGTTTGTACCTTGTACTATCTGAGACAAATTACCTTCAGCAGTAAAATGGGATTTATAATACTATTGTATTATAGGTTTTTACAAGATCAAATAAGAAAATATGTGTACATGACTAGCATGGTGCTTGACATATAGCACCACCAGAAGTCAGGCACCATGCTTATTCAGAGGGAGACTTAGGGACCAGGACAGGAACACATTTAGCCTGGGTGCAGACACAGGCACGATCTCTTCCAAACAAAACTCAGTGCTTCACTTTCTCACCAGAAGAGTCGCCCTCAGCAGAATTTTCTTCAATAAGGCACAATCTAGAGGAAGACCACTATCCTGCCAGAAAGAAAAGAGGGGGGAGGGGGCAATCAAGCTTTCCCTGTCAGCACCTCTTATTGTACAGGAGCTAGCCAAAGGTAATCTCAGGTGGGAAAGGGACAATGCATTTCTTCCAGGACCTCATATGTCAGGTACGATTTTAATTTCAGATAACTTCCAAACCAGATAAGAAGTCTGCTAGTAGTGTGAGGAGATCTCCTGGTGCTGTCTGTGCCTATGGCCAGCACCCTTCCCCTCCCCCACCTCAGTTCTAAGCTAGGTGAAATCCCATTTGGATGCAGGTGTATACAATCTTGCTTTCCTCCTTTTTTGCCTGAAGCTAGATTCATGAATGGAAATCACCACTTGAGGACCCAAGTTTGCTCCAGTTCCCATGTTGAGCCATTCCTAATATGCCTTCATGGTGGGGGCTGATGGCAGGGACTAATGCTTGTTCAGCGTTGTACCCCCAGTGCCTATTGCCAATATGGCCAATCCACTCAGACCATTAAAATGGGACTGGCCCATCCATGAACACAAATGCTGAGGACAGAACCACACCATCTGGCACATTGTAGACACTCAGTAAAGTCAATTAAAATTGATTTGAATGAGATGGGGGTTGGGCCTTGCTATTAATATGCTAGAGATGATGATGCTGATGATGATGGTGGTGGCAGCAGTGGGAATGATGGTGGAGTTACGGCAACTACACTTAAAGAATCAGAGTGAGGTTCTGAAAAAAAAAAAACTGAGATAAATTAACCCAAGAATTGAATAAATACTGAAAATCTAGCCTGCTACTTATATTCATACGCTGATAGATCTCAACTGAGGTGACTATACACATAAGACAAAAAATATCCATATGGGAGACAAAGCTCTTCTCTATGAATATCTGAGCCAACCTAATAATCCTCAATGGAGAACTCTGGTGAAGTCTACCTAGAATATGGGGCTTAGGCATCTAAGTCAGTCCCTTTTCCCTTTCCCTGGAATTTGAGGTGACTGAGTCTGCAGAGAAAGTTACTGCAGAAGTTACTCATTCAGTTGCAGGCACAAAAGAGGTAGGACATAGAGACCTGGTTTATCTTTCTCAAAGGAGGCAAATATACCTGGATGTACCCCATGACGTCAGGAAGTAACCCTGCCCCCGGTAAACATGGCCAATTCAACGTCCTGGGAACAATGCATAAGATTGGCTAGTAAGAGGGCTGATAGAGGGCAGAAATGTTCCTTTCTCTACAACTTTTTATGCTAGAATACTGCTAAGTATTAATAATTTTCTTTTAATTATCCCAAGAAACCTAGGCAATACATAAAATTGTTTTCCAGGTGAGGAAACAGGCTAGGAGTAATTAAGTGACTTGTCTGAAGTCACTCATTTAATAAATGGCTGAGCTCAATTTCAAATCACGTCTACCTGATTCCAAAGCCCATGCTCTTCCATCACACCCTTGTTGCTCAAAGTTGTAGCCCAGCAGCTTAGCATCACCTGGAAACCTGGAAGTATTTGAGAAGTACAAGTGTCTGAGGCCCACCCCACACGTGCTAAATCAGAATCTGCATTTTATAAGGATCTCCAGGTGATTTGTCTATGTATTGAAGCTAGAGAAACACTCTGCTCCACAACACTGCCTAGCTCTCAACTTTCTTTTTCCCCAGAAAGCAAGACCACTAGCTTTGGTCACACTGTATATAGAAGGCTGACCTGAATTTGGGAACCACCCAGCAACTGGCCTTATCCTGCCTGCTGGGTTGGAAACCTAAAGCAAGCCAGACAATGCCTGAGTTTCCAGAGGCTACTGGGTACTTTGTGTTGACTGGTTACCCTTACTGGAGCTGATGTCCCCAAGCCCTAGCCCATCTTCCATTACAAATCTTCTCATTTGCTCTGAGACCATCAAATCTCAGCAGATATTGGGCAGGTTTTATTCAAACATCCCAGCATGTGGCTGTCCGAAACTTGCCAAGAAGAAAAGAGTCTGTTATATTTTCCCATGAAAAAGAAAAATTCACAGATATGCACGTGGAATCCTACGAAAATGAAGCCCCAGGATCATTGTGTAAGGAGAGATTGTTGTAAACTAATGATCCCCCCTCCTTTTTTCAATGCTGATATAGTTGAGCTATTTTTCAATGTAATTTTCTATGACAGATAAAGATTCATCATGTTCCAAGATGGTGTGATTGATGAGAGAGATTTGAAATGAAAGATACATTTGTTGACACTTGCTGCTCAGGCACTTAATGAATACTTTCTCACTATATCAGCGGAGCAAATGGTTCATATGTTAGACTGCTAACTGAAAGATTGGTGGTTTGCACTCATCAGGAGATGCTTTGGAAGAAAGGGCTGGTCCGAAAAATCAGTCATTGAAAACCTTATGGAGTGCAGCTCTACTCTGACACACATGAGGTCACCATGAGTCAGAAGTCAGAATATATGTATACATGCATTCTAAAAACAAGCATGAAGAAGAATTATTCCAATTTTATAAATGAAGATCACAGTCTTCAACTCCAGTCATACAACCAAAGCCAGTTTTCAAGTGTAGATTGGCAGCATTTCCAGGGTGCATTGGTTTGAGGTGAAGCCTAGGAAGTTTGCTTGGGGCAAAGGATGTCCTGTAATAAATAAGATGCAGAGTCCTGAAACAACCATTTGACGAAGACTCGAGGTGGGGGGAAATGAACGAATTTAACTGGTAGGTATTATTTTATTTTTCTTTTTGTTAATTGTTCCTTAGGTGAAAGCTGACAGCTCAAGTTAGTTTCTCCTTCAAAAATTTATACACGTATTGTTTTGTAACATTGGTTGCAATCCCTAAATGTGACAGTACTCTCCCCCTTTCCACCCTGCTTCCCCGTGTCCATTTGTCCAGTTTTCCTGGCCCTTCCGGCCTTCTCTTCTTGTTTTGGGGCAGAAGTTGTCCATTTGGTCCTATATATTGATTGAACTAAGAAGCACTTTCCTCATGTGTGTTGTTTGTTTTATAGGCCTGTCTAATCTTTGTCTGAAAAGTGGGCTTTGGGAGTGACTTCAGTTCTGAGTTAGCAGGGCATTCCGGGGTCACAGTCTTGGGGATTCCTCTAGTCTCTGCTAGAGCAGTAAGTCTAATCTTTATTTGTGAATTGGAATTTTGTTTCCTATTTTTTTTTTTTTATCTTTCTACTGTTCTATCCAGAACTCTCTGTTGCAATCCCTGTCAAATAGGTTGGTGGTGGTAGCCTAGCACCATCTAGTTCTTCTGGGCTCAGGCTGTTGGGGTCTGTGGTTCATGTAGTCCTTTAGATTAATATTTTCCTTGTGTCTTTGGTTTTCATTTTCCTTTGCTCCAGATGGGATGGGACCAATAGATGTATCTTAGATGGCTACTCACAAGGTTTTAAGTCCCCAGATGCTACTCACCAAAGTAGGATATAGAACATTTTCTTTATGAATTATGTTATGCCAGTTGGTCTAAATGTCCCCAAAGACTATGGTTCCCAGCCCCCAGCCCCAGCTGCTCAGTCTCTTAAAATGTTTGTATGTGTCTAGGAAACATCTACGCTTTTGAGCTGGTCCAGTTGTGCTGACTTTCCCTATATAGTATGTTGTCTTTCCCTTCACCAAGGTTGACCCTTGTCTACTGTCTAGTTAGTGATTTCCCCTTCTCTTGCCACCCTCATAACCATCAAAGTTTTTTTTTTTTTTTTTTTCTGTGTATAAACCTTTTCTTGAGTTCTTATAATAGTGGTCTCTCTCATACAATGTTTGTCCTTTTGTGACTGACTTATTTCACTCAACATAATGCCCTACAGATTCATTCATTCATGTTGTGAGATGTCTCACAGATTCATCGTTTTGTAGTACTCTGTTGTGTGTATGTACCATAATTTGTTTATCCATTCATCTGTTGATGAGCATTTAGGTTGTTTCCATCTTGTTGCTATTGTGAACATTGCTGGAATGAATGTAGTGTGCATATGTCTATTCGAATGAAGGCTCTTATTTATCTAGGGTATATTCCTAGGAGTGGAATTGCTGGATCATATGGTGTTTTTATTTCTAGCTTTGTAAGAGGGCACCAGATAGTTTTCTCAAGTCATTGTACCATTTTACATTTCTACCAGAAGTGTGTAAGAGCCCCAATCTCCTTGAAACCTCTCCAAAGTTTGTTAGTTTGTGTTTTTTTTGGGATTAGTGGCCGTACAGTCAGGGTGAGATGGTATCTCATTGTAGTTTTGATTTGCATTTTTCTAACTGCTAATGGGAAACCCTGGTAGCATAGTGGTTAAGAGCTATGGCTGCTAACCAAAGGGTTGGCAGTTTGAATCTACCAGGCACTCCTTGGAAACTCTGTGGGACAGTTCTACTCTGTCCTATAGGGTTGCTATGAGTTAGAATTGACTTGATATTAAAAAAAAAAAACCCAGTGCTGTCGAGTCGATTCCCACTCATAGCAACCCTATAGCAAGGGTTTGTTTTTTAATTTTTTAAAATGGCTAATGATAGAAAGCATTTCCTCATGTGTCTGTTAGCTGCCTGAATGTCTTCTTTGGTGAAGTACCTGTTCATCCTTTGCACATTTTTTAATTGGATTATTTATTGCTGTTGAGGTGTTGTGATATTTTGTAGATTTTAGAGATTAGATCCTTGTTGGATATGTAGTAGCCAATTCTCCGCCCCCCCCCCCCCCCCCCCCAGTTTGTAGTTTCTCTTTTTACTCTTTTGGTGAAGGCTTTTGATGAGCATTAAGTGTTTAATTTTTAGGAGCTCCCAGTTATCTAGTTTATTGTGTGATGTTTTTCCACTGTTAGTTATGGTTTATATTGTATTTATCCCATGTATTAGGGTCCCTAGCATTGTCCTATTTTTTCTTCCATGATCTTTATCATTTTAGGTTTTATATTTAGGCCTTTGATCCATTTTGACTTAGTTTTTGTATATGGTGTGAGGCATAGGTCCTGTTTCATTTTTTTTTTTTTTTTTTTTTACAGATGGACATCCAGTTAAGCCAGCACCATTTGTTAAAGAGGCTGTCTTTTCCCCCACTTAATGGACTTTGGCCCTTTATGAAATAGCAGCTGCTCACAGAAGTATGGATTTACACCTGGGTTCTCAATTCTGTTGCATTGTTCTATGTGTCTGTTGTTCTACGAGTACCAAGCTGTTTTCACTACCATGGCTGCATAATAGGAGGTTGTGTGAGGTCTCCCACTTTGTAGTTCTTCAATAATGTTTACTTATCCAGGGCCTCTTCCCTTTCTGTATACAGTTGGTGATTTGTTTCTCCATCTTGTTAAAAAATGCTGTTGGAATTTGTATTGGGATTACATTACATCTGTAGATCTCTTTGGGTAGTATTGACATTTTCACAACGTTGAGTCTTCCTATCCGTGAGCATCGTATGTTTCTCCGTTTATGTAAGTCTGTTTTGGTTTCTTGCAGTAACATTTTGCTGTTTTCTTTGTATAGATCATTTAGGTCCCTAGTTAGATTTGTTCCTAAGTATTTTAGCTTACTGGGTGCTATTGTAAATGGTATTGATTTTCTGATTTCATCTTCGAAGTTCTCTTTGTTGGTGTAGAGGAACCCAATTGATTTTTGTATGTTAATCTTGTATCTTGGTACTTTGCTGAAATTTTCTATTAGTCTAGTAGCTTTCTTGTGGATTCTTTGTGGTTTTCTGTGTATAAGATCATATCATCTGCAAATAAGGATAGTTGGATAGTTTTACCTCTACCTTAGCAATTTGGATACCTTTATTTCTTTTTCTTGTCTTATTGCCCTAGCTAGGACATCCGGCACAATGTTGAATAAAAGTGGTGATAAAGGACATTTTTTTTTTTTTTGGACATACTTGTCTGGTTCCCATTCTCCGGGTGAATGCTTTCAGTCTCTCTCTGTTTAGAATGATGTTGGCTGTTGGTTTTATATGAATTACCTTTATTATGTCAAGGAATTTCCTTTCTATTCCTATTCTGTTGACAGTTTTTACCAGGAATGAATGTTGAACTTTGTCAAGTGCCTTTCCTGTGTTAACTGAGATGATCATGTGATGCTTTTATTTATGTGGTGGATTAGAGTGATTGATTTTCTAATGTTGGACCATCCCTGCATACCTGGTAAATCCCACTTGGTTATGATGTATTATTTTTTTGATATGCTTTTGAATTCTATTGGCCAGAATTTTGTTGAGAATATTTGTGCCTATGTTCATGAAGGATATTGGTGTATAGTTTTCTTTTTTTGTGGTGTCTTTGTCTGGCTTTGGTGTTAGGGTTATGCTGGCTTCATAACATGCGTTTGGAAATATTCCTTCCTTTCCTATGCTCTGAAGTAGTTTGAGTAGTATTGGTATAAGCTTTTCTCTGAAAGGTTGGTATAATCCTCCAGTGAAGCAGTCTAAAAGGCCAGGGCTTTTATTTTGCAGGGAGCTTTTTTATTGCCTCTTCGATCTCTTCATTTGCTTTGGGTTTGTTTAGTTTTTCTACCTTAGTTTTTGTTGGTTAAAGCAGGTAGTATGTTTCTAGGAATTTGTCCATTTCCTCTAGATTTTCAAATTTGTTGGAATACAGTTTTTCATAGTATTCTGTTATGATCCTTTTTATTTCAGCTGAGTCTGTTGTAATATCACTCATCTCATTTCTTATTGAGGTTATTTGCTTCCTCTCCTGTTTTTCTTTTGTAAGTTTGGCCAGTGTTTTTTGATTTTTTCAGAGAATCAACTTTTGGTCTTGTTGACACTTTCTCTTTTTTTCTGTTATTTCATTTGTTTCTGCTCTGATATTTATTATTTCCTTCCTTCTGGTGCCTGTGGGCTTCTTTTGCTGCTCTTTCTATTTGTTCAAGTTGTAGAGTTAATGTTTTGATCCTTTCTTCTTCTTTTTCGATGTGTGCATTTATTGCTTTAAGGAGACCTTTTGGCACAGTGGTTAAAGTGATTGACTGCTAACAGAAAGGTTGGTGGTTTGAAACCTCCAGTGACTCCACAGGAGAAAGGTGTGGCAATCTGCTTCTGTAGAGATTTATAGCCTTGGAAACCCCATGTGGTGGCTGTGAGTTGGAATCGACTCAGTGGCAGTGTTTTTTTTTTTTTTGGTTTTTTGCTATTAATTGACCTCTAAGTTGTCAAGGATTTGTCAGTCCCTGACTCTAGATTTTGGATTTATAGACATTTCCCTTGGCTCCCATTTCACACATTCATGTGTTTATTCATGATGCTCAGTATTTCATTTATTCACTTATTCTACCATCTATTCGCTCATCCATTTAACAAGCACATGCTGAATACCTTTCACCGCAGAAGATGTGTAAGACTTGGTGCTTTTTCTTTGTACTCAATCTTAGCCTGGGACATTTGTCTATTCTGTGCATCCAAATATGTGTACATACATGCATGCACAGAAGAACACAGAGCACCTGCATTTCTATGCAGATATGCAAATACCTCCAGGCCTGCACAGTTTACTGGCTAGCTCTCTGCATTTGGTCTGTTTCCAGAAAGGGTTCCTGGTAGTGGGTGTGGGAGATACTTTGAGGCCAAGCCTTGAGTCTTTTTCCCTAGGAATTATCCATGAAGTGTTTCGTTCTGTTGTGCATTGGGTCGCTATGAGTCGGAACCAACTCGATGGCACCTAACAACAACAACAACAAGCACTGCTTTTGCTGAGTCCCAAAGATTTTGGTAAGTTGTGTTTTCATTCTCGTTTGAGTCTATGAATTTTTTTGTTCTCCCTTGATCTATTCCACTATCCATTAATTTTTAAGGGAGGTGTTGTTCAGGGTTCATGTATTCAGTTTTTTCCCTTGCTTTTTCTGTTAATTCAGATCTATTTTTATGGCATTACGATCAGAGAAGATGCTTTGTATTATTTTGATGTTCTGGATTTTTTTTCAGGCTTTTCTTTTGGCCTAAAATGTGGTCTATTCTGGAGAACGTTCCATGCGGTTTGGAAAAAATGTATACTTTGCTGCAGTTGAGTGGAGTGTTCTGGATATATCTATAAGGTCAATTTTGTTTATTGTGGCATTTAAATCTTATGTATATTTGAGTTTCTTTCTAGATGTTTTGTCCTTCACCGAAAGTGGCATGTTGAAGTCTCCTATTATTGTTGTGGAACTGTCTATTTCTCTTTTCAATGCTGTTAGAGTTTATTTTATATATTTTGGAGTCCTGTCATTGGGTGTGTATATATTTATTCTGATTATGTCCTCCTGGCATATTGACCCTTTAATCATTATATAGTGTCCTTCCTTATTTTTTTAAAGTCTATTTAATAGGAGATTAATATTGCCACTCTTGCTCTTTTTTGGTTATTGTTCACTTGATATATTTTTTTCCATCTTTCGTGTTTTAGTTTGTGAATGTCTTTGTGTCTAAGGTGTGTCTGTTGTAGACAAGATATAGATGGATCCTTTATTTTATCCATTCTGTCACTCTCTGTCTCTTTTCTGGTGCGTTTAGGCCATTTACATTCAGTGTAATTATTGATAGGTGTGAGTTTACTGCTGTCATTTTTTTTTTTTTTTTTTTGCAGTGTTGACGGTTTCTTTGTTCCACTTAATTTTCTGTGCTGAGTTCTTTTTGTTTATGGATCTTATTTTCATTTCTTTCATTATTGTTGATTTTGTGTTCTCTGAGTCTTCGTATTCTTTTTCTTTTTTTTATTTTGATGGGTAGTTTTGCTAGCTTCCTTTGTGATTGCCTTGAAATTTACCTGTATTTTTTTAAAGTTTAAACCAGTCTTTTATTTCTTGATCTCACCTTGTCTTCCTCTCCATGTGGAAGTTCTGTGACTACACCATTTAGTCCCTCTTTTTTGTTTTGATGTTATCTTTATTTACATATTGGTGTCTCTTGTTCCCTATTTTCAGTCTTTCAGCTTTGTTTTGTTTTTGAGAATTTCCTATCTGAGTTGGTATCTGGTTGATCTCTCCTGTGTCCTGGTCTTGGGTTGTTGTCAGATGTTATCTAACCTGGACTCCCTTTAATATTTCTTGTAATTTTGGTCTGTTTTTTACATATTCCCTTAATTTCTATTTCTCCAGAAATGACCTAAATTCACCATGGTAGTTGAGAGAACATTTTGCTGGGTGTATAATTCTTGACTGGCAGTTTTTTTCTTCAAGTCTTTATATATGTCATCCCACTGCCTTCTTGCCTGCATAGTTCTTGCTGAGTAATAAAATTTAGTCTTATTGGTTCTTCTTTGTAGGTGACATTTTGTTTATCCCTAGGCATTGTAAGAATTCTTTCTTTGTCTTTGGTTTTGGCAAGCTTGATTATGTCTTGTTGACTTTCTTTTGGAGTCTACCCTGTGTGGGGTTCATTGAGCATCTTGGATATCTTCTCATCTTTCATGATATTAGGGCAGTTTTTTGCCAGCAAATCTTAAACAATTCTCTCTGTGTTTTCTGTTATTCCCCTCTGTCCTGGAACTCCAATCACTCATAGGTTTTTTCCTCTTGATAGTATCCCACATAATTCTTAGGCTTTCTTCATTCTTTTTTCTGATTTTTCCTCAAACAAATTGGTGTAAAGGGATTTATCCTCAATCTCACTAATTCTGTTTTCCATTGTCTCAATTCTGTTCCTATAACCTTTTTGAATTGTCTAATTCTGAGATTTTATTGTTAAACTTTTGAATTTCTTGTTGCTGTTTTGATATGTTTCTAGAAACCTTATTATTCTGTCATTTTGTTCTTGTATTGTTTTCCTGAATTCTTCTATTTCTTTGTCTGTGTGTTCATTAGTTTTGTGTGTGTTTTCCCTGATCTCTTTCTTGATCTCTTGGAGAGATCTGTATATAAGTCTTTTGAATTCTTTATTTGGTAGTTCCCTTGACTTATCTTCCACCAAAAGGTTTTCTGGCTCTTTATTTTGGTCATTTGCTGGAGCTACTTTGTCCTGTTTCTTTATGTGATTTGATGTGAACTATTTTTTTTTTTTATTGTCTCTGACAAATCAAGAAATTATTACATTTGTTTATTTATTGTATGTTTTATACTGCTTTCTGAATTTTCAGTTTTTTTTTTTTTTTTTTTTGTGCTCCTGTGAGATCACTTTTAATAAAGCTAGAGTGGGATAAAATGTGTTTTTTTAGAGGTACCCATCCACACAGATGTTTAATCAATTTTAACATTGTGTAGTTATGTCCTACTATTCTTTTTTTTTTAATAATTTTTATTGTGCTTTAAGTGAAAGTTTACAAATCAAGTCAGTCTGTCACATATAAGCTTATATACACCTTACTACATACTCCCATTTACTCTCCCCCAGTGAGTCAGCCCGCTCCCTTCTTCCAGTCTCTCCTTTCATGACCGTTTTGTTAGTTTTGAACCCTCTCTACCCTCCCATCTCCCCTCCAGACAGGAGATGCCAACACAGTCTCAAGTGTCCACCTGATATAAGTAGCTCACTCTTCATCAGCATCTCTCTCCAGCACATTGTCCAGTCCCCTCCATGTCTGATGAGTAGTCTTCGGGAATGGTTCCTGTCCTGGGCCAACAGAAGGTTTGGGGACCATGACCGCCGGGATTCCTCTAGTCTCAGTCAGACCATTAAGTCTGGTCTTTTTATGAGAATTTGGTGTCTGCATCCCACTGTTCTCCTGCTCCCTCAGGAATTCTCTGCTGTGTTCCCTGTCAGGGCAGTCATCGGTTGTGGCCCAGAACCATCTAGTTCTTCTGCTCTCAGGATGATGTAAGTCTCTGGTTCATGTGGCCCTTTCTGTCTCTTGGGCTCATAGTTATCGTGTGACCTTGGTGTTCTTCATTCTCCTTTGATCCAGATGGGTTGAGACCAATTGATGCATCTTAGATGGCCACTTGTTAGCATTTAAGACCCCAGATGCCACACTTCAAAGTGCGATGCAGAATGTTTTCATAATAGAGTTTATTATGCCAATTGACTTAGAAGTCCCCTTAAGCCATAGTCTCCAAACCGCTGCCCTTGCTCTGCTGACCTTCGAAACATTCAGTTTATCCCAGAAACTTCTTTGCTTTTGGTCCAGTCCAGTTGAGCTGACCTTCCCTGTATTGAGTATTGTCCTTCCCTTCACCTAAAGTAGTTCTTATCTACTAACTAATCAGTAAATAACGCTCTCCCACCCTCCCTCCCTCCCCCTCCTTGTAACCAAAAAAGAATGTGTTCTTCTCAGTTTATACTATTTCTCAAGAACTTATAATAGTGGTCTTATACGGTATTTGTCCTTTTGCATCTGACTAATTTCACTCAGCACAATGCCTTCCAGGTTCCTCCCTGTTATGAAATGTTTCACAGATTCATCACTGTTCTTTATCGATGCGTAGTATTCCATTGTGTGAGTGTACCATAATTTATTTAACCATTCATCTATTGATGGACACCTTGGTTGCTTCCAGCTTTTTCCTGTTGTAAACAGTGTTGCAATAAACATGGGAGTGCACATATTTGTTCGTGTAAAGGATCTTATTTCTATAGGGTATATTCCGAGGAGTGGGATTTCTGGGTTGTATGGTTTTATGGTAGTTCTATTTCTAACTTTTTAAGAAAACACCAGATAGATTTCCAAAGTGGTTGTGCCATTTAACATTCCCACCAGCGGTGTATAAGAGTTCCGATCTTTCCGCAGCCCCTCCAACATTTATTATTTTGTGTTTTTTGGATTAATGCCAGCCTTGTTGGAGTGAGATGGAATCTCTTTGTAGTTTTAATTTGCATTTCTCTAATGGCTAATGATCGAGAGCATTTTCTCATGTGTCTGTTAGCCACCTGAATATCTTCTTTAGTGAAGTACGTGTTCATATCCTTTGCCCACTTTTTGATTGGGTTGTTTGTCTTTTTGTGGTTGAGTTTTAACAGAATCATATAGATTTTAGAGATCAGGCTCTGGTCAGAGATGTCATAGCTGAAAATTTTTTCCCAGTGCGTAGGTGGTCTTTTTACTCTTTTGGTGAAGTCTTTAGATAAGCATAGGTGTTTGATTTTTAGGAGCTCCCAGTTATCTGGGTTTTCTCTTCGTCATTTTTAGTAATGTTTTATATTCTGTTTATGCCTTGTATTAGGGCTCCTAACGTTGTCCCTATTTTTTCTTCCATGATCTTTATCGTTTTAGTCTTTATGTTTAGGTCTTTGATCTACTTGGAGTTAGTTTTTGTGCATGGTGTGAGGTATGGATCCTGTTTCATTTTTTTTGCAAATGGATATCCAGTTATGCCAGCACCGTTTGTTAAAAAGACTATCTTTTCCCCAATTAACTGACACTGGGCCTTTGTCAAATATCAGCTGCTTATATGTGGATGGATTTATATCTGGGTTCTCAATTCTGTTCCATTGGTCTATGTGCCTGTTGTTGTACCAATACCAGGCTGTTTTGACTACTGTGGCTGTATAATATGTTCTAAAATTGGGTACAGTGAGGCCTCCCACTTTCTTCTTCTTTTTCAGTAATGCTTTACTTATCTGGGGCTTCTTTCCCTTCCATATGAAGTTGGTGATTTGTTTCTCCATCGCTTTAAAAAATGTCATTGGAATTTGGATCAGAAGTGTATTGTATGTATAGATGGCTTTTGGTAGAATAGACATTTTTACTATGTTAAGTCTTCCTATCCATGAGCAAGGTATGTTTTTCCACTTATGTTGGTCCCTTTTAGTTTCTTGCACTAGTATTTTGTAGTTTTCTTTGTATAGGTCTTTTACATCTTTGGTAAGATTTATTCCTAAGTATTTTATCTTCTTGGGGGCTACTGTGAATGGTATTGATTTGGTGATTTCCTCTTCGATGTTCTTTTTGTTGATGTAGAGGAATCCAGGTGATTTTTTGTATGTTTATCTTGTAACCTGAGACTCTGCTGAACTCTTCTATTAGTTTCAGTAGTTTTCTGGAGGATTCCTTAGGGTTTTCTGTGTATAAGATCATGTCATCTGCAAATAGAGATAATTTTACTTCTTCCTTACCAATCCGGATGCTCTTTATTTCTTTGTCTAGCCTAATTGCTCTGGCTAGGACCTCTAGCACAATGTTGAATAAGAGTGGTGATAAAGGGCATCCTTGTCTGGTTCCCGTTCTGAAGGGAAATGCTTTCAGGCTCTCTTCATTTAGAATGATGTTGGCTGTTGGCTTTGTATAAATGCCCTTTATTATGTTGAGGAATTTTCCTTCAATTCCTATTTTGCTGAGAGTTTTTATCATGAATGGGTGTTGGACTTTGTCAAAGGCCTTTTCTGCATCAATTGATAAGATCATGTGGTTTTTGTCTTTTGTTTTATTTATATGGTAGATTACATTAATGTTTTTTCTAATATTGAACCAACCTTGCATACCTGGTATAAATCTCACTTGGTCGCGGTGGATTATTTTTTTGATATGTTGTTGAATTCTATTGGCTAGAATTTTGTTGAGGATTTTTGCATCCATGTTCATGAGGGGTATAGGTCTGTAATTTTCTTTTTTGTGGTGTCTTTACCTGGTTTTGGTATCAGGGAGATGGTGGCTTCATAGAATGAGTTAGGTAGTATTCCGTCATTTTCTATGCTTTGAAGTAGCTTTAGTAGTAGTGGTGTTAACTCTTCTCTGAAAGTTTGGTAGAACTCTGCAGTAAGGCCATCCGGGCCAGGGCTTTTATTTGTTGGGAGTTTTTTGATTACCTTATCAATCTCTTTTTTTTGCTATGGGTCTATTTAGTTGTTCTACTTCTGATTGTGTTAGTTTAGGTAGGTAGTGGTTTTCTAGGAATTCATCCATTTCTTTTAGGTTTGCAAATTTGTTAGAGTACAATTTTTCGTAATAATCTGATATGATTCTTTTAATTTCAGTTGGGTCTGTTGTGATGTGGCCCATCTTGTTTCTTTTTTGGGTTATTTGTTTCTTTCCTGTATTTCTTTAGTAAGTCTGGCCAATGGTTTATCAATTTTGTTAATTTTTTCAAAGAACCAGCTTTTGACTTTGTTAATTCTTTCAATTGTTTTTCTGTTGACTATTTCATTTAGTTCAGCTCTAATTTTTATTATTTGTTTTCTTCTGGTGCCTGATGGATTCTTTTGTTGCTCAGTTTCTATTTGTTTAAGTTGTAGGGACAGTTCTCTGATTTTGGCTCTTTCTTCTTTTTGTATGTGTGCATTTATTGATATAAATTGACCTCTAAGCACTAAAAAAAAAAAAAAAAAAAAAATTTTTTTTTTTTTTTTAAGCACTGCTTTTGCTGTGTTTTAGAGGTTTTGATAGGAAGTGTTTTCATTCTCATTGCATTCTATGAATTTCTTTATTCCCTCCTTAATGTCTTCTATAACCCAGTCTTTTTTGAGCAGGGTATTGTTCAGTTTCCAAGTATTTGATTTCTTTTCCCTGATTTTTCTGTAATTGATTTCCACTTTTATGGCCTTGTGGTCTGAGAAGATGCTTTGTAATATTTCGATGTTTTGGATTCTGCAAAGGTTTGTTTTATGACCTAATATGTGATCTATTCTAGAGAATGTTCCATGCGCACTAGAAAAAAAAAGTATATTTTGCAGCTGTTGGGTGGAGTGTTCTGTATAGGTCTATGAGATCAAGTTGATTGGTTGTAGCAATTAGGTCTTCCGTGTCTCTATTGAGCTTCTTACTGGAAGTCCTATCTTTCTCCAAAAGTGGTGTGTTGAAGTCTCCTACTATAATTGTAGAGGTGTCTATCTCACTTTTCAGTTCTGTTAAAGTTTGTTTTATGTATCTTGCAGCCCTGTCATTGGATGCGTAAATATTGAATAGGGTTATATCTTCCTGGTCAATTGTCCCTTTAATCATTATGTAGTGTCCTTCTTTATCCTTTGTGGTAGATTTAACTTTGAAGTCTATTTTGTCAGGAATTAATATTGCTACTCCTGCTCTTTTTTGATTGTTGTTTGCTTGATATATGTTTTTCCATCCTTTGAGTTTTAGTTTGTTTGTGTCTCTAAGTCTAAGGTGTGTCTCTTGTAGGCAGCGTATAGACGGATCGTGTTTCTTTATCCAGTCTGAGACTCTCTGTCTCTTTATTGATGCATTTAGTCCATTTACATTCAGTGTAATTATAGATAAGAATGTGTTTCGTGCTGTCATTTTGATGCCTTTTTGTGTGTGTTGTTGACAATTTCATTTTTCCACTTACTTTTTTGTGCTGAGACTTTTTCTTTGTAAATTGTGTGTTCCTCATATTCATAGTAGTCGAATTTATGTTTGCTGAGTCGTTATGTTTTTCTTGGTTTTTATTTTGAGTTATGGAATTGTTAGACCTCTTTGTGGTTACCTTAATATTTGCCCCTATTTTTCTAAGTAAAAACCTAACTTGTATCATCCTATATTGCCTTGTTTTCCTCTCCATATGGCAGTTCTATGCCTCCTGTATTTAGTCCCTCTTTTGATTATTGTGATCTTTTACATAACGACTTCAATGATTCCCTGTTTCCAGCATTTTTTCCTTTTTAAAATTAATCTTTGTTTTTGTGATTTCCTTATTTGAGTTGATATCAGGATGTTCTGTTCTGTGTCTTTGTGTTGTGTTGTTATCTGATGTTATTGATTTTTCTGACCAAACAATTTCTTTTAGTATTTCTTGCAGCTTTGGTTTGGTTTTTGCAAAATCTCTAAGCTTGTGTTTATCTGTAAATGTTTTAATTTCTCCTTCATATTTGAGAGAGAGTTTTGCTGGATAAATGATCCTTGGCTGGCAGTTTTTCTCCTTCAGTGCTCTATATATGTCATCCCATTGCCTTCTTGACTGTGTGGTTTCTGCTGAGTAGTCTGAACTTATTCTTACTGATTCTCCTTTGTAGGAGACCTTTCTTTTATCCCTGGCTGCTTTTAAATTTTTCTCTTTATCTTTGGATTTGGCAAGTTTGATGATAATATGTCTTGGTGATTTTCTTTTTGGATCAATCTTATATGGGGTTCAATGAGCATCTTGGATAGATATCCTTTTATCTTTCATGATGTCAGGGAAGTTTTCTGCCAACAGATCTTCAACTATTCTCTCTGTATTTTCTGTTATCTCTCCCTGTTCTGGAACTCCAATCACATGCAAGTTATTCTTCTTGATAGAGTCCCACATGATTCTTAGGGCTTCTTAATTTTTTTAATTCTTTTATCTGATTTTTCTTCAGCTATATTTTTTTTTTTAATTTTTTTTATATTTGTGTCAATTGCTTTATCCTCCAACTCCCCCACTCTGCATTCCAATTCCTCGATTGTGCTCGTCTGACTTCCTATCAAGTTGTCTAATTCTATAATTTTACTGTTAATCTTTCAGATTTCTGAATGCTGTCTCTCTACGGATTCTCGTAGTTTTTTAATTTTTTCCACTACGTTCTTGAATAGTCTTTTTGATTTCTTCAACTGCTTTATCAGTGTGTTCCTTGGCTTTTTGTGTAGATTGCCTTATTTCATTTTTGAGGTCATCCCTGATGTCTTGAAGCATTCTGTAAATTAGTTTTTTATATTCTGCATCTGGCAATTCCAGGATTATATCTTCATTTGGGAAAGATTTTGATTCATTAATTTGGGGAGTTGTGGAAGCAATCATGGTCTGCTTCTTTAAGTGGTTTGATATCGACTGTTGTCTCCGAGCCATCTATAAGATATTGTAATGATTTATTTTATATTTGCTCACTGAGTCTTATCTTTTTTTGTTTTCTTTCAATATACGCAGATGGGCTACTAGATTGTGCTGTCCTGATTGTTGTAGGCTTTGAATCACTTATGTCCTCTCACCAGCTGGTTTGGGCCGGTACCAGAAATATAAGCCTAAGAGTCCATTCACTTTTCTTGAGTAGAATCTGATTTTGGGTCACCAAGTGTGTGGGGTAGACTGTCACCTATTCGCTTAGAGGAGTAGTGGCGATAGTTGTGTGCAGCAGATTCTAGTAGCAGCAGGGGGTCACATTCCGGGGGGGGGCAGGATGCTGATGGGCTTCCCCCAAGTGCCAGTGAGGTAGGTGTGTCTTTATTCCTAAAGCACTTTGGTGGATGGGCTCTGCAGCTGTACCGTAGGCACCCAATGCATGTACCGCTACAGATTGGTTGATGTCACTATCCTCAGACCCCTATGGCAGGAGGTTAGGTGGTTTGGGTGGAGCTTCAGCCCTCAGTTCCCCATTGTGCGACAGTGAGAGAGGGCTCTGTTGAATATGCAGAGATATCAGACCTGGGAAACTTGTCTTTCTAAAACAATTACAGTCAGATCACTATCAGAATTGCCTTTGCATTATAATAGCCACCTTGTTCCCTGTAGGGATGAAAGCCCAAGACTGTGGATCACAAATGCTTGGCTGGAGCTGGTTCTGTATTTTTAGTCCAATTTCGGGAAGGCAGAGAAGGATTCTTGGTCCCTGGGTTTTTTGTAGCTGCTTCTCTCAGGCCAGGAGAATGGGTTAGGAAAAGATAAAACAAACAAAGAAAAAAAAAACGCTGAGCACTTCACTCTCTGGCCCAGGAAATTCCAGTGTTAATGAAGCCACCTGGGAAGGGGAGGGGAGGGATCAGATAGATAGGAGAGAGTACACCCAGGAGTATAGACAAAGTTACTTATCTTGCTTGGGATGACTGTTTTATCTGAGATTCCAGAGGGGTATGTTGACTGTGTGCGCTGGCTGGGTAGAGATTGCCCCGAGGGTCAGGCCCACGTCCTGTGCTTGTGCTGTCCCAGAAGCCGTGGTTAATTCCTCCGCTCCCAGTCCAAAGACCAGCGCCAAGGTTCCCTGGCTGGGATGCCGCACTCCTGGCTCCAAAATCAGTTGCTGCCTCCCAGTGACTTCTCCTCCTGTCAGCCATGTTGCTGCGCTGCCTGCGTGCACTGGCTGGGCTTCCCCCAGTGTCACTTCAGGGGGCTAAGGCTGCACCCCATGTTTGCACCATCTCAGGATGCCGTGCCCAGCTTCCCTGCGCCCAGACCAAAGCCTGGTGCCAAGGTTTTCTGACTGGGACGCTGGCTCCAGGCTCCGAAAACAGTTCCTGGTTCCCCGTGGTTGTTCGTTCTCTCATTAACCCCATCAGTGTGCAGCCTGCTTGCACTGACTGAATCTCTACGGAGGTTACCCCAGGGGGTTAGGGGTTAGGGCTGTGTCCCGTGCCTGACCCGCTTCAGCAAGCCACAATCAGCCCCGCCACTCAGCACCAGGGAACTGCGGGGGCTCAAGGCTGTGGGGTGGGTCGCGGGTTCCAGAAGCGGTCACTGGTTCGGGGGCAGCTTTCCGCTCACCTGTCACTCAGGTCAACTCTTTAAATCTGTGTTTGATGGTCAGGGTTTGTAGATTGTCATGTATGCGATCGATTCACTTGTTTTTCCGAGTCTTTGTTGCAAGAGGGATCCGAGGTAGCGTCTGCCTAGTCAGCCATCTTGGCCCCACCTCCTCTTTAGTTTGTTTTTGTTTTGAAAGATCCAAGTATGCTGGGCATGTATGCTATTCTGCTCTTTAATCTGGCTGTGTCGAAGCTCTCACGTCCTGTCTCTAGGTAGGCAAAGTGGCTACTAGGCGTGTGAGCCCAGCACTCTCTTCATTCTTTCTGCAGAGCTGCTGAGGATGTAGGTAGCATTTTTGGTGAGGTGATGTATCTGTCCTGCTAGTCACCTGGATGTGGTTGCAGGGGGTGTTCTCCCTGGTCATTGGGTGCTGTGTGTACACTTGACTGCTTGTTGGATGTTTGGAGTGCAGGTGCCCAAGTCATCAGGTACTGAGTGTGTGGTGCAGAGACTCTCAGCTATAGTTCTGGGTAGGCAGGTCTGCGTGGGGGTGTTCAGAGAAGACATAGGTCTCTGGCTGCAGTGGGGGACGATGCAGGGGGTGAGGTAGGAGACTGTTGACTGCCTCTGGGTGCCTAGATGGAAGGTGTACACTGTTTGCTAGAGTGTGTAGTGGCAGCGGCGGGGTAGTGCAGCTGGTCCTTAGGAGCCTGGTGCCATTGGCTGGAGGGATTGGGGGGCACCATTGCTTTACAGGCCCCTGTCATTGGTGACTGGATGGAGTAGGTTGTACCCCAGGCCTCATGCCCCCTGTGTGGGTGGTCGAGACCCCTTCTTATGGGAAAGGGCAATGGTCAATGCTACAGATATGCAGCTCCCACCTGGTTGCTGCAAGGGGGCTTCAGTTGAGTGCCCTGTCCGACTTGATCTAAATGGAAATGTGCTGTGCCTGCTTGACCAGTAAGGTATTGGTGTAGGTGATCAGAGGGGGTGAAGGGCACCATGAGTCCATGGACCTTGTGCCATTTGGCTGAGTGCAGGGGCAGGTGCCTCATACCAGGCTAAGAGCTACTGGCTTAGGAGGCAGAACGGTGTCAAATGCCACAGATCTTCAGCCCCCATTTGGCTGCTACAGGTAAAAATGGGCTTCAGCTAGGAGCCCTGCCAACTTTGTCCTAATGAGGACATGCTGTGTTTGGGTTGTCCAGCAAGGCACTGGTGTGGGTGACCGGTGGGGATGAAGGGCTCTGCAAGTCCAAGGACCCCCTGCACCAGTGGTTGGGCTAAGTGAAAGGTACCTTGAACTGGGCTGAGAGCAGTAGGCTTAGACGGTGGGGTAGTGTCCAATAATACAGATCTGCAGCTCCCACTTGGCTGCTGCCAGTGAAAATGGGCTTCAGCTGAGAACTCTGCCTGCCTTATGTCAATGTTAATGTGCTTTAGTGACTCAGCCAGCAAGGCACTGATGTGGGTGATTGGAGGAGCTGGAGAGTGCTGCAAGCCCATGGACCCCTGTGCCAGTCACTGGCAAAGGGGGACCGTCTCAGGATTGGGGCCATAAGTTCCTGGCTTAAGGGGCATGGCGATGTTGAATATCACCGGACTGGTGTCAGAGCAGCGAGGGGGATGGATGAGGTGGAGGGAATACTCTTCAGCCATGCAATTCTGGTGGGATGTTGTGATATGTGTGTTGGGTTGGTAGTGTGCACCTAACTTTCACAGGTCTGGAATCCATCCTGTTTGATTCTGGAGGTATGTGCAGAGTTGTTCCTGCTTAGCTGCACCAGATGGGGTGAGCTTCAGCTTGGGATGTTGCTGCTTGTCTCAATATGTTGGCACTGTGTAGTTTCGGCTAGCAGGGCATAGGCGATCCAGCAATCTGTAATTCTCTGTTTCTGCTGTTTTTGAATTGTCTCTCCTTCCAACTTTTGCTTAGTCTGATTCTTTAGTTTTGTCTCTGATGCTTAGGGTTCCTAGATTGTAATATACATTGAATTCATTTGTTTTTCAGGCCTTTATATGATAAGAGGGACGACATGAAACATCTGATTATTCTGCCATCTTGGTCCCACCCTCTCCAACTATAGGTATTTTTAAACTTTTTTTTTTTTTAAAAAGATACATTAAGGAGTAAAAAGCAACTTCTGAAATTTAGAATAAATTTAGACAGAAGACTTCAGAAAAATGTTGAACTTAAAGATGGCTAACTCTGCAAGTATGTCCTGAAACCCTGAGGATATTCTATTACTTTTTTCTCTGTTGGTAGGGGCATAAGCAGCACAGAAGTAGTTCCAGCTTTGAGATCTACTCTATTAGTTATCCATTGATGTGTAACACATGACTGCAAAACTTTGTGGCTTAAAATAACACACTTTTATTATTTCACTGTTTCTGAGGGCCAGGAATCACAACATGGCTTAGCTGGGTTCTCTGCTTCAGGGTCTCTCCCAGGCTATAATAATTTTCTCAGCTAGGGCCCTGGTCTCATTTAAAGACTTGAATGAGGAAAGCTCCTGTTCCAAGATCACTCAGTGGCTGTTGGCAGGATTCAGTTTCTCATGGGTTGTTGGACTGTAGGCCTCAATTCCTCACTGGCAGTGGGCCTGAAGCCACCCTTTGTCCCTTGCTACATGGGCCTCTCCAACATGAGAAGATGTTTTATCAAAGTGTATTAGCTGAGAAGGTAAAATAGAGACTCTAGCAAAATGGAAGTCATAGTCTTTTGTAATCTTATCGTGGAAGTGATATTTCATCACTTTTGCTATATTCTATTGTTAGAATAAGAATGGTGAAAGATGCAGCCCTGACACATACCTTTCCTGATTTTAAACCATGCAATATCCCCTCATTTTGCCTCCTAGCCTAGATACAGGTTCTGCATAAGTACAATTAAGTGTTCTGGAATTCCTCTTCTTCTCAATGTTTTCCATAATGTGTTATGATCCACACAGTCAAATGCCTTTGGATAGCTAATAAAACACAGGTAAACACCTTTCTGATATTATCCACTTTTAGTCAAGATCCATTTGACATCAGCAATGATATCCCTCATTCCACATCCTCTTCTGAATCTGGCTTGAACTTCTGGCAGTTTCCTGTGGATGTACTGCTACAACTGTTTTTGAATTATCTTTGGAAAAATTTTACTTGCATGTAATATTAATGATATCATTTGATAATTTCTGCATTCTGTTGGATCACTTTTTTTTTGGAATGGGCAAAAATTTGGATCTCTTTCAGTCGGTTGGCCAGGCAGCTGTCTTCTAAATTTCTCGGCATAGATGAGTGAGCACATCCAGCACTGCATCTGTTTGTTGAAATATCTCCATTGGTATTCCAAGAAGCCAGACTATATGAAGAAGAACGTGTGTCAGAATTGGTGGAAGACTCATTAACAACCTTTGATATGCTAACCCATTGGCACCAGTTCCCAAAGGGTAAAAAAAGAGTTGGCACAACCTTGCTTGCTGAAAGTGAAGAGGACTTGAAGAACTTACTGATGAAGAAGAAAAACTACAGCTTTCAGTATGGATTGAACCTCAACATAAAGAAAACAAAAATTCTCACAACTGGACTAATAAGGAACATCATGATAAACAGAGAAAATATTGATGTTGTCAAGCATTTCATTTTACTTCGATTCGTAATCAATGACCATGGAAGCAGCAGTCAAGAAATCAAATGACATATTGCATTGGGCAAATCAGCTGCAAAAGATCTCTTTAAAGTGTTGGAAAGCAAAGATGTCATTTTGAGGACTAAGGTGTGCCTACCCAAGCCATGATATTTTCAATCGCTTCATATGCATGCAGAAGTTGGAAAATGAATAAGGAAGACCAAAGAAAAATTGATGCCTTTGAATTATGATATTTTCAAAGAATAGTAAATATACCATGGACTGACAGAAGAATGGACAATTTTGTCTTGGAAGAAATACAGCCAGAATGCTTCTTAGAAGCAAGATGGCAAGACCAGTCCCTAGAGAAGGACATCATGCTTGGTAAAGTGCAGGATCGGAGAAATAGAGGAAAACCCTCAAGGAGATGGATTGACACAGGGGCTCCAGCAATGGATTCAAACATAGTAATGGTTGTGAGGATGGTACAGGACTGGGCAGTGTTTCATTCTGTTATATACAGGGTCACTGTGAGTTGGAACCAACTCAGTATCACCTAACAAGAAGAGTCAGACCCATTGGCACCAGTTCCCAAAGGGTAAAAAAAGAGTTGGCAGAAGTTTTGAAAGTGTGTTAGTTATATTTGCAATTGAAGGAGAGAAGGCTCTGTGATTAGGGTAGAAGGAAGTAATGTGCCAAGTGTCCTCAAAAAGGAAAGACTTAGAGATTATAGCTTTGTGTCTGTTTCTGCATATTTCCATTTTCTTCCCTAGGACAGGGCAAAAAGACACTTCAATTCTCTGTGTTACCCAAAGCTCTCTATGTCTATGAGTGTTATCTAGAAAAAAAATGTTTTGTGATCCAATAAGAGTGAGGATTTAGTGTTAAACAAAGTTGAACAGGTTTCTTTAATGAAAGACTTCTCATAGGTTTTGGTAAGTAGTATGCACCATGACACAACTTGGCCGCCTAGAGAACTTTGTCCCTTCACTTGTGAGATCTGACCTAGCTCCAGGTGGTTAGGCTCAGAGGAAGAAGTGCTATACATGCAGCTGGTGTCAGAACAAAACCCAAATGAAACCCATTGCCATCGAGTCAGTTCTGACTCATAGCAACCCTATAGGACAGAATAGAACTACCCTGCAGGGTTTCTGAGGCTATAATCTTTACAGAAGCAGACTGCCATATCTTTTTCCCCCTGGAGCTGCTGATGGGTTCAAACTACAGACCTTTTGGTTAGCAACTCAATCGTTTAACCACTGCAGCACTGAGGGTCCTTGATGTCAGAACATAGGACAACAAAATCGGTAATAGATAGATATTGATTTTGATTCCTCACAGTTTGGTGTTAGGCAACTGGGATTTAAATCTTTTCCATATGTAGTACAAAGTTTAATTCCAACCTAACTCTTTCTTAGGTTTATGCCTATGACTGCTTAAATAAAAGTACCCAACAGCGATTAAAAACACTCGCCCACCTCTAAGGCTGTGTGTAAGGGCTGTGGGACCCAGGTCAAGTTCACATTTTCTTAAATATAAACTGATCAACATAATCCAGATTAAGATGCAATGAAAGACATCCTTGAAAAGACATAATAGAATAGAGTGGGTAGAGTAGAATAGAATGGTTGCAAAGAAGTCACGAAGGCCACATGCATGTTTAGGAATGCACAGGAGACCAGGGAAAGTCAATGCACAGGTGCTGATGAAGGAAGGGGACGGCAGGGGCTGACTGTATCTATATGAAATACTCATTATTGCAAACCAGCCAAGAGAAATATAGGATACTAGACACCAGCATATTTTAAAAGATATTATTTTCAGTGACCATCCATTAAAAAAAAAAAAATTCACTCCACTGTAATAAAGCATGTTCCATTTCAGTGCAGAGTGAGCAGTGACAGTATGACCTTACTGGTAGGAAATGTCCTGTTGTTGACATCAACATGGCTCAGCCACTCCACGGGCACAGCATGGCGTGGGTTTTAATGGACAATGACCGTGACTGCACAGAAATCTAACTGGTAGTGTGCTTTGTTTTTGGCAGAAATGTTTTGGCAGATAGAGGTTTTTTTAAGCATTAGCTTGCCATTATGCAAATATATGTATATTACACACTAGGTTTTTAAAACCATTTTAAGAGAGACAACTCCAGAAATATCACTGTTCTAAAAAGGACAAGTCCAAAACAGTTTTTGCAAACTATCTTCTACCACTTTTTCTGGTTGGTCCTCTTTCATTTCCACCTGTACACATTACTTCTTTAAATCTTCAGCATCGGGGTTCTTCATATGATCTCCATGTGGATTTAGGGGGCCAAGATACTCCCTGAAGTACCTAGGAGGAAATGCCCCCCCCCACCCCACTCAGGGAGAGTGTCTCATATTTACAAAGTGCATGTAAGAGCATCCACTCCCCCCTCCACCCACAATGCTAAGAATCATTACGTTAATTGGAAGGAACAATGTACTGTGAAAATAGCCATAAGCTTTAAGAAAAGATCAAGCCAAAAAACCAAACCCACTGCTATTAAGTCGATCCTGACTCAATGACCCTATAGGACAGAGTGGAACTGTCTCATATGGTTTCCAAGAAGCGGCTGGTAGGTTTGAACTGCTGACCTTTTGGTTAGCAGACATAGCTGTTAACCACTACACCACCAGGGTAAGAAGAGATAGATCTAGTATTAAATTCTAAAAAAAAAAAATTGCTGTCGAGTCGATTCCAACTCATAGCAACCCTACAGGAAAGAGTAGAACTGCCCGTAAGGTTTCCAAGGAATGCCTGGTGGATCCGAACTGCCGACTTTTTGGTTAGCAGTCAAACTCTTACTCACTGTGCTACCAGGGCTCCAAATTAAAATTCTTGGTCCACAAATTTCTTTCAGGAAGATTATGAGCAAAGAACTAAACAACTCCAAGTGTTATACCCCAACTTTATAAAAATGAGTTAAGTGCCCCTCAAAGTCATTATTTAAATCAGTTAAATATATATTTGAGAACATTTTATCTAATACCTGGCACACAGTAGACAATCAGGAAGTGATGACTGACATTATAGTTATGATTATTCTTGAAAAATTCTATTTCCAGCTGCAAAAAGCCAGGTCATGTCCCCTGATTGAACTTCACAAGGTTCTGTCTACACAAACTCTGCTGTTCTTTTATAAGTGCCCCCAGAACCTATCTACCCACCTATAAATACATTTGTCTATTCCTGCATTTCTCTCCTGCTGAGCTGCTTTATTGAAAAAGGCTTCAGTTTGCTGTCTCAGTTTAGCCAACCAGCTCAACCTAAACCATTTCTGACTGAGTTTATTAAAAATAAGACTGAGTTTATTAAAAAAAATGTTCTTTGATCTTTAATCACAGTTGAAGATAATTCAATTTGGTCTTCATTATTGCGGTGGTTTATAACCAGCAGCTGCAGCCCCTGACTCAGATAAATGCTTTCTCTGTATTATTACAATGAAACCAACACCATGGAATGAGTTTTTTTTTCCCCCCCTTTCTTGATGATATCATCACAGAGAATTAATGTTCTGGGTTTTTTCATTACTGCCTCACTGTCTGAAATATGGACTAAATCAAACCTCTGGTCAGCTAGTTTCATCTACTATATTGAAGAGTGGGGAAAAACAGCCGTGAGTTCAGCAGGTGAAAGTCACGGTGTCAAGTAATCAGTGGAGGAGGTGCCACGTGCCACACAGCAGTGTCAGCAAGGAGGCCAAGCCCAGAGAGCGAGCATCGCTTGAAGCTTTCTCCTAAACCAAGCTGTCGTGCGCCTTCTGTTTCAGACAGTGACATTTTTATTCGCACCAGCATGGAGGTCCAAGCTCCATCTTAGCTATGGTTAACTGTTGGAGCGTTATTAAATTGGGTTTGGCTAGGGAACACATGACAACACCTGAATCCTGCTTTACACCTATTTATCCTCTCCGCAAGAATCTGAGGGCAATCAATGTGTAAGTGCTGACAAAAACAAACAACCCCCCCCGCCCCAAATAAAAACTGTTGCCCGTGGAGTCAATTCTAACCTATGGCAACCCTGTGTGTATCAGAGTAGAACTGTGCTCCATGGGGTTTTGAATGGTTGATTTTTTTCAGATGTAGATTACCAGGTCATTCTTCTGAGGTGCCCTTGGATGAACCAACATTTATTTAGCAGCTGAGTAAGCATGTTAACCATTTGCATTACCCAGGGACCCCAGCAAATGGAAAATCAAACTTCCACTTAATTTTTGGCAAGGCCTACCCCAGAAAACCAAAGAATTCTGATAGTGTGTTGGTTGAGTGCTCAGCTGCTAACTAAAGGGTCAGTAGTTTCAATCCACCAGCTGCTCTGCAGGAAAAAGATGGTGGTAGTCTGCTTCAGTAAAGATTTACAGCCTTGAAAACCCTATGGGACAGTTCTAGTCTGCCCTATAGGGTCGCCGTGAGCTGGGATCCACTCAATGGCAATGGGTTTATTATGCCAGAAACCCAAATTTGATCTCTTTGCTAGAGTGGGCTGGAGAACCAAGGACTAAATGGGTGTAGGGGAGGAGAAAGAGACTGTTTCTCCCATTACTTGCAAGTATAAGGTTTACCTTTAGCTCAGTGATTTTTCACCTTGGCTGCATACTGGAATCACGCAGGCAGCTTCAAAAATACTATTGTTCAGGTTCCAAAGATTTTGATTAATTTGTCTGGGGTATGCCTGGGGAACAAGAAATATTTAAATTCCCCAGGTGGTTCTAATGTGCAGCCCAAGTTGAGAATCATGCTTTTTAGCTAGTTGCCTGAGATCAAACTGATAAAATGTTCCTAGAACAGTACTTCTTAAACTTTAATGTGCACCGATATTGCTGGAAAAAAAAAATATCTTGTTAAAATGCAGGTTCTGATTTAGCAGCTCTGAGTGGGGCCCTGGAGATGCTGCTGCTGCTGCTGCTGGTTCATGGATCACACTTTGAGCACCAAGGCCCTAAAGTTCTTCACAGGAGAGGGAAGGGTTGTGAGTTTGATCAACCAACTTACTGATTGGGCTTCTTGGAGGGAAAAAGTAGAAAAGAATGTCACACCTTTGTGTATGACCTTTGAACACACAGTGACCTTACCCAGGAGGACATTCACCCAATCCCTGTCCCGGAATCTGACTTTTCTTCTAAAACAAGGTGGGGCAGGGAGGGAGTTGTATAGGAATATTTCTTTCCAAAATGATAACAGTGGTAAGAAGGATGACAGAGGGTATTCATCTTTGGTTCTTTACTCTTCTTCACTCTTCTAATCAATCCATTGACAACTGTGTTCTTCCTCTAAAATATTGCCCACTTTCTTTTCCTTCTCTTCATTTGAGCTGTAGCTACCTTATTTCAGTATCTCATTATCTTAAGTGGTCTCTCTGTCTCTAGTTTCTCCCCTGCCAAAATGTTCTACACATCGCTGTTAGATTAATCTTCTTAGAGAACAATTCTCGTTATTCCCAGCTCTGTTCAAAGTTTTCCAATGGTTCTTCGATTTAAAATTAAATCTAAATTCCTCAGCTTGTGGCATGAACCTGGCTCACTGTGTCCTCAAATAGGCTATGTCCTATTCCCCAAGACTTGCCATTTTCTGAATACATTGTATATGATTCTATTTATCCATGTATTAATTCATTCACATGTACATTCATTCATTTGGGAAACATAACAGCAGACATGTAGACAAAAAGTTACAACACGGTGTGACATTATCTGGTAGTATCAGGGAATACTTCATAGAGGAGGTGATACTTGGACTAAGTCATCCAGGAATATAGTTTTCTAGGTAGATAAATCCATTTTGAGTCTAAGAGAAAGCAAGTGACACATGAAACAAGGAACATTATGTTCAAAAGTATAAATACTTGGTAGTGTAGTTTTAGGAGCATAGAGTGAATAGGGAAGAACAGGAAATGTTAAGGCTAGAAACTCAGGTGGAGGGATTGTGGAGCACCCCAGATGTGTTTAATCAGCAGGGACTCTTCAAGGATTTTATACAACTAGAGCTATATTGAGAAGTGTACTTGCCCTTTTGGGATTTGCCTCTGCTGTTCCCTGAAATATTCTGTCTCCTTCATTTTTCTGGTGAAAATCTACTCCCTCTTACATGCTTTGGTTGAAATAACCTTTCCCTGCTTGAGAGAATCAATCTCTTTCTTTGTACTTTGGATTCAAGTTATTTAGGTGACATGTCTCTTTGCCTAGACTGCAAAATATTTAAACAGCAAATATTATGCCTTATTAATCTTTAAATCTCTTTACCCTTCAGCACCCAGCCTTTCCCCTGGCACATATTAGCTGTTCAATAAACAGTTGTTGAATTGAATGAAACAGAATCGGAAAGCCACGCCATCAATTACAGCTTAAGCATTCACCATCTCCACTCTCCTTCTCTTTGACTTGAGTGTTGATCAAAGGGTGTTTACTGATGAAACGTTGTATTCACTCCAGTGCTGTCTCCACAAGGACTTTGCTGAAGAACAAAGGGCGGGTAGTTAAAAATCCTCTTGCATCATAGCTAAATTGATGGCTCAATTTCCCCTGTCAAGATTTCATGCCCAAATCCTGAGTAACATCACGAAATATAGCTGGATCTTCTGAGGCCTGGTTGAAATGAAGGAACAAAAGGACAGAAATGGCACGAACCATTTCACCTGCTCTTGCCCCTAGTACTTTGGTAAACGAAAGCTGCTATCAGATCATTCCTCAACCCAAGTGTATATGGCATAATAATAGTAGCTGTCATTTCTAGTGTACTTATTATGTAACATGTTGTGTAATCAGCAGGTCATGTAGAGTTTTGTATGTATTTACAATAATCCTGCAAGGTAGATATTGTTACCCATTTTTCATAGATGAGGCGACTAAGGTAGCAAGTAGTTAAATACTTGCCCAAGGTCATTAAACTGGTACTGTTAAATGGTGGAACTTGGACTTAGATCCAGGCCGTCTGATTCCAAATCCAAGTATTTAACCATTTTCTTGCATTGTCTCATGGAAATAAAGAGGGTAGTCTGGGAATCAGAAAGCCCTGGCAGGTGCAGGGAGGGCTTGAAGAACTTCATGCCAATGCATGTTGTTGCTAGGTGACTTGGAGCCAATTTCCACTCATAGCAACCCCACAGGACAGAGTAGAACTGCTCTGTAGACTTTCTAAGGCTGTACTCTTTTGGGGAACAGATTGCCAGCTCTTTTTCCCACAGAGCCTCTGGGTGGGTTCGAACAATCATCTTTTCGGTTAGCAGCCAAGTGCTTAACTATTGTCCCACCAGGGCTTCTTTGATACCAACTAGTAGTCTTTAAATCTTCTCCCTCATTGTCATCATCTTGCACTGACACAATATCAGTGGGACACACAGGAGCATTTGAAAATGTCCCTATTGATTGGAAGTAAATAATTATTACCTTCTCTATATTACGGATTCACTATCAGAAAGTAATAGCAGAAATGCTAAGCAAGATTAATAGCCATGTTTCATTATTTTTAATGCAAACTATTGATTTTAAAGTGGTGTATGGTATGGCAGTTTATTACAATCAAACAATAGAATAGACTATATGAAATAATTGAGAATAATCTTTTCCCTTTTTGCTGCGGCTCTAGCACGTAATGTGCCGTGCATGTGAAGGCATTTATGGCAAGCTCTATCCAGCGATGGTAGCTTAAGCACTCTATAAAGAAGCACTTTGAAACCAGAGTGTTATAAATAATCGACTATAAAGCTGGTAAATGGGCCTTTAATTTGATTCCATTATGTCAAAGGATCACAAGGACCAAGGGGGTCCAACATGAAAAACATGAACTGCTGAGCTTAACACAAAGGTAAGAACATCAGATGGCCTCCAGATGGGCTTCCCACCTTGGGAATTTCCAGGGAAGGGCTGGGTCATTGACATCAGAGTGTGAGGTGTATTTTTCATATGAACCAATGTATTCACAGTCAATAACACCTCCACTCTCACCACAAAAGAGTCCTTTAAGAATTTTCCTCACTAGACATTATTTCTCTTGGTATATTTTTTACTTTTATCCACCTCGTCCATTTTCACAATAAACAGTAGACAAATTCAGAAGCAATTTCCCTCTAGAGTTATTTCTGTTGATTGGGGTTTTAAAGGCTGCCAAAGAACTTATGGCCTCATTGCCAGAAATAGACCATAATAAATGAAGGAGGTGATAGTCTAACTTTATATGCTGTGCTAATCAGAACCACACCTGGAGCAGTGAGTACAGTAGATTAACTTTGGGCACACTGGGTAGAGATAGTAGAGATCAAGAGGGATAGAAGAAAGTGAAACTATGTTAAAAGAGCAGTGGTAGCTAGACCTGTGGTCTGAAACAAGAGGCCATTCAGGGAGATGTAAGGGTTGACAGCTAATGTTTGAAGGGCTGATGCATGAAAGACAAGTTAGGCTTGTTCTGTGAAGTCTCACGGGAGAAAACTTTGGTGTTAGCCAGACATGGGTTTAGGTCCTATCTCTGCCTATTTACTCCTGTGTGACCTTGGGTATGTGACCGTATCTTGTTGTGTACCGTCAAGTTGATTCCGACTCATAGAGACACTATAAGGCAGATTAGAACTGCCCCATAGGGTTTCCTAGGCTGTAATCTTTATGAAAGTAGGCTGTCAGGTCTTTACTCCCATGGAGCTGCTGGTGGGTTCTAACCACCAGCCTTTCAGTTAGCAGCTGACTGCTTAACCATTACAACACCAGGGCTCCTGATTGAATCTCACTGAGGCTCAGTTCCTTTGTCTCTAAAATATGGATAAGAACAACACCTACCCTATGGTAGTGTTTGTAAGGGGTTAGATTAAGTGAGGCAAAGCATATCAAGTACTTAGCAAGGGCTTGGTACAAAGTAAAAGCTCCACAAACATTAGCTTCTAAAATAAGCAGCAACAATGACAAAAGCACAACTGGAAGGCAGATTTGTTGTTTTTGTTAGTTGTCATTGAGTTAGATCTGACTTATGTATAACAGAACGAAATATTGCTTGGCCCTGCACTGACTTCATGATTGTTGGTGTGTTTGAGTCCATTGTTATGGCTATTGTGTCAATCCATCTCACTGAGGGTTTCTTTCCTTTTTGCTGACCCTCTACTTTACCAAACATGATGTTCTTTTCTAGCACTTTGTCTTTCCTGAGGTTGTGTCCAAAATAATAGAGCCAAAATCTCACCATCCTTGCTTCTAAGGACATACCGGTTGTATTTTTTAAGACCGATTTGTTTGTTCTTCTGGTAGTCCATGGTATATTCAATAATCTTGGATAACACCACAATTCAAATGCATCAGTTCTTTTTCTGTCTTCCTTTTTCATTGTTCAGCTTTCACATGCATATGAGGTGATTGAAAAAATCATGGGTAGGAGCACTGTAGTCATCAGGTTGACATCTTTGCTTTTTAAAACTTTTAAGAGGTTTTTTGGAGCGGATTTGCCCAATGCAACATGTTGTTCAATTTCCTGATGGCTGTTTCCACGGACATTAATTGTCAATCCAAGTAGAATGAAATTGTTGACAACTTCACTCCTTTTTAAAGGCCTGGGGCAGATGTAGTTGACACTGAGATTCGGGTCCTGGGGGATTGAGTTGGCTTCACAAAATTATCTAAAGCTTCCAGAAGTTCCAGGTTGAGAACAGGTTGAGAAAGTCAAGCAATCCATATCCTTTAAAAGCACACTGGGTTAAAAACTTGGAAGCCAAATTCAGTCCAGTGTAAGAGGTAAGCATGAGGCCAGAGACAAAGCCAACAAGTGGTGTCCTAGTCAAAGTTATCTAGAGTAACAGAACAAGTTATAAGAAATATAAGGGAATGTCAGCAATAGTGTGGCTTCTAGGGAATCTCTTTCCTGGTCAAAGTGTCCTCCTTTACCCCTCCTTCTTCTTGAAGTCTTCTATGAAGACTGACTTGTCCAACCAATACATAATCATGAAAATTGTAGAAATTCAAGCCCTGATATCTCTGAACTTCTGAACCCAATGCCAGCTACCACCTAACACAACTTTTGTAATATGAGAAAAATAAGCCTCTATTTAAGTTATTGTTGGCCAGGGTTTTGGTTACTTGCATCTGAAAACATTCCTAACCAATATGGAGAAATGGAAGTTGAATATTAAGCTAAGGTATCCAAATAATTAAAAATGAACAGGTATACAAGGTGCCCATCAACGGATGAATGGATAAATAAATTATGGTATAATCACATACTGGAATACTACACAACAATTAAGAACAATGATGAATCCATGGAACATCTTATAACATGGAGGAATCTGGAAGGTATTATGCTGAGTGAAATTAGTCAGTAGAAAAAGACAAATATTGTATTAGACCACTATTATAAGAACTCAAGAAATAGTTTAAACACAGAAGAAAATATTATTTGATGGTTAGGAGGGTGGGGGAGGAGAAAGAGGGGTATTCATTAATTAGATAGTAGACAAGAACTATTTTAGGTGAGGGGAAAGACAACATACAATACAGGAGAAGTCAGCAAAACTGGACTAAACCAAAAGCAGTTTCCTGAATACAACTGAACACTTCAAAGGCAAGAGTAGCAGGGGTGGGAGTCTGGGGGCCATAGTTTCAGGGGACTTCTAGGTCAATTGACATAACAAAATACATTAAGAAAATTTTCTGCATCCCACTTTGATGAGTGACGTCTGGGGTCTTAAACCTTAGCAAGCGGCTGTCTAAGATGCATCAATTGGTCTCAACCCACCTGGAGCAAAGGAGAATGAAGAACAATAAAGACATAAGGTAAATATGAGCCCAAGAGACAGAAAGGGCCACATAAACCAGAGGCTACATCAGCCTGAGACCAGAAAAACTAGATGGTGCCTGACTACAATAGATGACTGCCCTGACAGGGAAAAAAAACAGAGAATCCTTGACGGAGCAGGTGACCAGTGGGATGCAGACCTCAAATTCTTGTAAAAAGACCAGACTTAATGGTCTCACTGAGACTAGAGGGACCCTGGAGGTCCTTGTCCCTGGACCTTCTGTTAGCCCAAGACCTGAACCGTTCCCAAAGCCAACTCTTCAGACAGGAATTGGACTAGACTATAAGACAGAAGGTGATACTGGTGAGGAGTTTCTTGAGTCAAGTAGACATATGAGACTATGTGGGCAGCTCCTATCTAGAGGTGAGATGAGAAGGCAGAGGGGGACAGAAGCTGGTTGAATGGACACAGGGAATACTGTGTGGAGAGGAGTGTGCTGTCTCATTAGGGGGGAAGCAGCTAGGAGTACATAGCAAATTGTATATAAGTTTTTGTATGAAAGATTGACTTGATTTATAAACTTTCACTTAAAGCACAATAAATTAAAAAAAAAAAAAAAGAACAGGTGTGAAAGTTGCTAGTATGTAGGGAAGAGAGGAGGCTATGGAAGAGTGTTAGGGAGTTGATGGGCATGCCAGGGATAAAAACACAGACAGAGGATGGGAAGATCTGTAAAGACCTTTCAGCAAGCATTCACAACCCTGACTGCATATTTGAATCACCTGGGGATCTATTAAAACCTGTGATTGTTCAGACACTGCTCTCTGAGATTCAAAGTGAATTGTCCAGGGTCTCAGGAGTTTTTAAAAACTCCCCAGGTGATTGAAATATTCAGTCAGTGCTGAGGACCATTACCTTGTAAGGTATTACATGACCTTTCTACTGCCTACCTCTCCATCTTTGTTTGGTATTACCATTCTCTCATTCTGGAAATATGTTCTAGTCTCCAGCCACACTGTCCTTGAACTTACCTCCCTTGCCTTTGCCTGCCTGAATTCTGCTCATGCTGCAGGTTTTAGCTAGACTGTCACACCCACAGACTTGAGAGGTCTCCCTTGTTCTCCCTGTACCAACTGAAATAACTGTTAATTATTCTCTCATAGCAATGTTTGTTTCCTTCCTAGATAGTTTGAAGCCATCTGTGTATTTGGGGGCTAACAATTGATTGATTGAGAGAGACAGGGAGAGCGCAAAGATTCTTGCCTATTTTGATCATTGCTATATTTCCTAATACTTTCTCCATTATATCTGGCATATACCTACTGCCATTGAGTTGATTCCTATTCATGGCAACTCCGTGAAAACACAGTAGAACTGTGCCATGTGGTTTTTTTTTTTGTTTTGTTTGCTGTAATGTCTATGGAAGCAGATCACTAGGCCTTTCCTCCGTGGTGCCATGGAGTGGGTTTGAACTGCCAACCTTTAAATGAGTAGTTGATCACAAATTGTTTGTGCCACCTGGTGACCTTATGTCTGGCATATAGTGGGAGCTACATAATTATCTGGAGTCCTTGGATAGTGAAGACAGTTAACATAATCGACTGCTAAGTGAACGGTTGGAAGTTCAAGTTCACCCAGAGCACCTTGGAAGAAAGGCCTGGTGGCCTACTTCTGAAAAATCAGCCATTGAAAACTCTGTGAAGCACAGCTCTGCTCTGACACACAGTGGGCTGCTACGAGTTGGAATTGACTTGACGGCAACTGGTTTTGGTTTAAATAATCATTGGTAAATTGAATTGATAAAATAAAGGCCCCATGTTCCAGACCAAGTTGTGTAACAGCAATTTTGCAGTTACTGGAGGGAAGTAGTCACATTAGTGCTTTATCAAAACCCTCCTGTGGCTCCATGGAAGGCAAAGTAGAGAGAAATGGGGAAGGGAAACTAGATAGACGATTGCTAGAGCATCATAGAGATGAGGACAGAAGCCTGGACAGAAAATACACATTCAGCTGTGTGTTACTAAGTGCCTAACCCTGTGCCTGGCATATAACAACTAAATTAACATTAAAAAATTGGAAAGAGAAAAAAATGGAGGGCAAAAGGAGTATTGATGAAAGAGGACAGAACAAAATTTAAACGGTGCAGATTTTGACTGGGATCTCTGGATTTTTGAAGAGAGGAAAGTATGCAAAAAATGTACACAGAAGTATGGTAGGTTAACTCTGTCAACTTCCTAACACATTTTGAAGACATTAAGAATTTGCCCCGAGTCCCCAGCTAGTACGTGTACTTCAGGACAGAAGGTTAAGGCATCTTGTGGCATTTTGTTTTTTTCCTTTGTTAGTAAAGAGGGAATTTAAATGAGTTTAACCTTTGATGATCTGGAGATTGTAAAAATCAACCCACTGAAGTTCAGGAGGTGTCAGACGCAGAGACACCCTTTTTGGGACAGCTCCTCTTCCCAGACCTTTCTCTGTCAAATGTCAAAGCCCAAATGAGCTTGTTTGGAAGGCAAATTACATGTTGCAAAACAGCCATTTCCTGTAGTTGGCAACATCTATTCCAAATAATTAAATAACGCAGCAACAGAAATGCTCTAGTCTTCCAGTCTGCACACAAGGGTGTAAAATTGTCTCCATAGTCTCTGGACTTTGGGGGAGTTCAGGTCTTGAACCAGATATCAACAGTCATGTAAAAAGAATTGACCGTTATTTAAGGATTCACTCTGTTTTATGTAGGGGCTGCATTATGAGTACAAGTGATATAAGGCAAGAGGAGAGAGAGAAATTAATTCTTCTTAGAAGGGGAAGAGGATCAGGGCAAGGTACTGAGAAGGCTTAAATGAATCGGTAGAGCTTGGTCTGTGAAACTGAAGGAAATGGTTTCTGGAAAGGTATGGCATCGTCATATTCATCATCCCCACCCTCACCCTGCTCTACAGTATTTTCGTAATGGAAGCCTTCATCTTGACACCACAGTTTAATCTTTGTAAGGCGTACAAGTAGGTAGGGACAATCTTATTACCATCATTTAACATATGAAGTAAACTGAGGCTCAGAGAAATAAAGTGACATATAAGATAATGTAGCTAGTAGGTGGAGAAGTCTGGAGGATGAAGTCAGTGATGCCCCAAGACTTCTGATATCTGAGAGACACTGTGGCATAGAAGAGACAGCAAAGACTCTGGACTCACAGAGAAGGAGGATTAAATATCGGACTCTGAAACCAGCTTTGTGGCCCTCACAAATCATTCAACCTCTCTGTATCCCAATCTTCCGTCACCTATGTCCCTTGACTCCCACCTCCCATCTGAGCCCAATGCCAATCTCATATATATATATGTGTGTGCGTGTATCCTTTTATTCTTCTCTTTTCCAACACTGCTTACTGATTCAGGTGCTCGAGCCTCTCACCTTGATGGCTACAGCATTATGTTCACTGCTCTTCCAGCCTCCAGTGTGAACCCCACCCCATCCATTTGCCACCATGTGACAAGAATAAACATTCTAAAACACATACTAGATCAAAACCAAGTCGTGCACTTAGTTAAAAACCTTCCGATGAATCTCCATCTTCTCCATATTCAAACCTTAACCCCCTAAACCTACCCACGACTCCACTGAGATTTGGCCTTACCTATTTCTGAGACCTTGTCTCCTCCTACCCCTTTTATCCCCTTGTACCCTAAATTCTAGACCTTTAGTGAGTTATTATGTAAAGTGCTTAGAACAGGGTCTGGCTCTAAGTGCTATAGAAGTGTTAGCTAGGGTAGTCATATTTCTACTATTACTATCTTTATCATCAGTCTCATTGAACTTCTTGGATTTCCCAGCAAGCATCATGTTCTCAACCTCTGTCCGTGCGTACATGTCTCTCTTCTCCTTCATCTAATTAACTATGATTCTCTTGCAAAACCTAGCTCAGATGTTACTACCTTTTGAAAGACTTTCTTGATTCATCCAGCTGGAAGAGGTTAACTTAAAAAAAATTATTTTTTGTTGTTGAAAATATACACAGCAGAAAAACAAAAAACAACAACAATAACAACAAAACCCACTGCTGTTGAGTCGATTCCGACTCATAGCGACCCTATAGGACAGAGAAGAACTGCCCCATAGAGTTCCTAAGGAGCACCTGGTAGATTCGAACTGCCAACCTCTTGGTTAGCAGCCGTAGCACTTAACCACTGCATCACCAGGTTTTCCATACACAGCAGAGTATACACCAATTCAACAATTTCTACTTATACTATTCAGTGACATTAATTACATTCTTCAAATTGTGCAACCATTCTCACCTCCTTTTCTGACTTGTTTCTCCTCCATTAACATAAACTGACTGCCCCCTAAGCTTTCTGTCTAACCTGAAAGGGGCGCCTCCTAAAGTCCTGTGCTTCCTTTATTGTAACATTCACCATATTGTATTTTCATTTTGTTTTTAAAAATTCTGACTACTCCCCACTCCCTCTACCAACAAGGAGTTGTATTTTTTCTCTGTAACTACAGTACTTACCACGGTACCTGGCACACAGTAAATTCTCAGCACGTGTTTATTAATACATCAGTAATATGGCTGTGTTTGGTCTGAGGCAAAATGAGCAGTCTTAGGTGCCTGCTTTCTGAACTGCTGTGCTTTGGAGTTGTAAATATCACGTAAATGACTATTATCTTTTCTTTTTTGAAAACAGTAACTGTGGACAAGCAGGTTATTCTCTTCACTCTTTAGCCGCACCAGTTAGTAAGCATATGTAATAACTACCCTGGCTCTGATCCACTGGCTCCCTGGGTGTGGGAGCAGGCTGACCAGGTGGATTGGGAAAGGGACCATAACCCAGTGGCACTAAAGAGCCCCCTAGAAGCCCTTCCAGTTGATTCAGCTCTGAGTATTAGGTGGTACTACATGTGCAGCAGAGAAGAAAACTAGCCCTTCCAGTCTGTGTACATGAGTATGTGCGTGTATGTGCAAGGGTGTATGTGTGTGTGAGCGTATACCACTGACTTACAGATACACTCTCACACACACACACATTCACACACATACACTTGCATATATATACACACTCACACACAGAGATCGTATACATACACCCACACACACGACACACTCTCACACCATACTTAAGTCTTTGCCCAGCTTCTGCTTTACGACATCCATTTCACAAATGATTACTGAGCTCATTCTGTATACTCATTGCAGAGATCAAATTGGGGTTCCTGTCCTCATAGAGACTGCAGTCTTATAGGGAAGCGAACTTGAAATAAGTAGATAAATCCAGAGGTAGCAGCTACAAGTTCATGATGATGATGACTGTGATGGTGATGATCAAGTTAGTGCCCGTTTATTTCATAGTTACTATGCACCCGGCTTTGTACAAAGCACATTATGTGCGTTCTTTTGTTTAATCTTCTCGATGATTGTATGTGGCATAAGCTCCTAGCCTGTCTTACGGATGAGGAAACTGAGGCTCTGGGAAGCTACGTAACATGCTGAAGTTCATGCTGTTAATAGGTAGATAAACTATGTTTATCATCTCCAAAACTCAGGCTTAGAGGTGATGAAAGTGAACGGAAAGAAGATAGAATGCAGAAGGAGGGAATATAGGGGGAAATAAGAGTGCCTTGCTTCTGGAGGGTTTACAAGTTAGGAAATCTTGAGAACCTCGGGCAGGCCAGAAATCCCAGAGGGCATCCACAGTGGTTGTTACTAGGCTAAACTTGGAGGAGAGTCATACCACTTGCCATCCAAGAACCCAGCTGTGTAGAGTTAGGAACGGGGTCAGGCATGTGTAGATAACAGTGGATGGGGCAATGTTACATGTGAAGACATACACCAGCATGGGAGGGGTTGTTTACTGGGGCTGGCAGAGGAGGTGATACTGCTGTGGTCAAGGGAATTTCTTAGAAAACACACCCACTGTGGGTAGGTTTTTGACTTACATACAAATGATTAAAATTTTGAGTTTTTGCTGAACCTCTCTATTTTCATGATGGAGAAACCCATAGGGGCCAGAGACTTGTGCAAAGTCCGACAATAAGTTAGTGACAGAGCAAGAAGTAAGTAGAAGCCAGAGTTGCCTCCATTATGCCTTTTCTGTCCTCCTCTGGAGAAGGGGTGAGGTTTGCTTCCACTCTGTGCCCTCGCCTGGCACAGCCAAGAGTCTCCATGGCTCCATGCAGGTTGGCCCACAGTTGCTTTCTTTCCCCAATTTCCTTTGATTTTGGCTCCTTTTCTATGCCTTCCTGCTGGCCACATGTGCAGAGGCCATCAGAAAGCCTGCTAGTCACAAATGTTCAGGCTGCACCTAGAAATGGTACATTGAGCTCTCTGTCCTAGTGGTAATCCTTGGAGTGGGCTGCCGACCAAAGCAAATGCCAGCCATTGAGCTGCAGGGGGCAGGCCCACAGGGCCCTGATTTGGCAAGTCCTCTTTCACTGTCCATCCTCCCCTACCCTTTAGGGTGATCAGTAAGTCCCTGGTGAGACAGTTCGGCTCTGGGCCAATAATGTTTTGGTAGAACATAATATATTTTGAAATGATGTGTACCTTAAAAGGTGTATGATGGTCAAAAGTTCAGAAGTCAAACTACAAATGAGCATGTGCTAGGGAGAGTCCTTCCCTAGAAAGCTAGAAAATGAATAAAATTCATGTTCGCTTCTTCTTTTAGAAAAAAATTTTCCATGATATATTTTAAATATTCCATACGTGCTCTTTAATTTTGATTTTCTTTCACAATTAACCATAAAGTCAATTGGATTAAGCCCAACGAAAGCCAGAAATAATAAAAACAATAAACAGAACCACAAAGCAACCAGTTGCCATTTATTGAGGCCTTGCTATGTGACAGGTAAGGGTTTTTCAATTTAATCCTCATTACAAATCCAGGATAAACAACATCATTCTAATTTTGTGGGGGAAAAAGCCAGGGCTTCAAACTGATTTGAACCAGTTCAGTCATCGCTGAGAGGCCAAAACTGGAACAGACCTCAAGTTTTACAATTTGAGCGATCCAGAACGATAACCAAAATGGGAAAAATTACGGTTGAAGCCCTGAAATAGGAGACTTGGAAGTGGTGTAGCAAGCCCTTTCAAGAACCTGATGCATGAGATTAGATTATTGCCAAGATTGTAGAGAGCAACACGCATTCAAAGTGGTGCAGTTGGCTGCCACCTTTGAGTAGGGCACAGCTGTTTCTAACTCTGCTCTAAATCCAAAGGGCAAGAGATTTGGTTGCTATACAGTGCACACACTACCCCTGTGTTCTAGGAGGGAGGTTAGATTTCTAGCAGGGTTTCAATCCATAATTTTTCCTGTTCCTGTTATTGTTCCAGTTCATCCAAATTTTAAAAATTTATATCTTTTCCAGTTTTGCTTCTTTTGCCATGACTGAATGGGAAAGAACTGTTTTCAAGCCCTGGAAAGAACTAAGGCACTAACAGGTTATTTAATCCACCCCAAATCATGCAAGCACTAAGCAGAAGAATAGGGATTCAAACCTAGGTCACCAGCCTTTTGAGTTTGCTCTTTTCCACCATAACTTACAACAACAACTCTCAAACTTTAGGTGCATCAGAATCACTGGGATGGCTTGTTCATATACAGACGCTGGGCCAACCCTCAGAGTTTCTGATTTAGTAGGTCTGGGGTGGGGATGGAGGATTTGTATTTACACCAAGTTCCCAAGTGATGCTGATGGTACTGATCAGAGGACCTCATTTTGGGAACCAATGCCTTATACGCTCTCAAAATAACACTTTTCAGGAAGACACAAGTCTTAGGGGACACTGAACTTCTTTCGTTAAGTGTGATGGAAAAAATTTGGAATGGTTAGTGGCGATGGTTGAACAACATAGCGAATATAGTTAGTATCACTGACCTTTACCTGTGAAGATTGTTGACGTGGCAAATGTTTTGTTACCTATGTATGTACCATAATAATAAAAACAAACTTTCATGGACTATGTAATTCAAACTTCACACGACATATGAGAAAGGAATTATTATAATCCTTATTTTATAGATGAGGGAAAAGTAGTTTGTCTAAGGTCATGCATTCTTAAATGATGGAGCCTGAATTCAAAGCAGGCTATACTCCAAGCCCACGTGCATACGGAAGCATTATGCTGAAGTGATTTCCATCTTTTCTTTGATTGTATTAAACTTATTATATCTCTGCTTTTTTTGACAAGTAGCAGCCCTTGCATTTTCCCATTTTCCATCCACAATTACAAAAGAGGAAGGTTGAAATGCAATAAAAAAGGCAATCACTTGGACAAACCTTGCTATACAGAGAGCATGGCAAAGCTGCCTACTCTGAACTGTTGGCAGGCATGCAGTGCCACTAGGTGGTAGCTCAAAATGTCGAATGACCGGCAAATGCACAGAAGTTCAAAATCAGTTTTTTATACAACTGAGTGACTGTTAAATATATGACTTTAAAAGATTGCTTCTGAGGATGGGTCCTCCTGAGCCCTAGGCATTAGCCAGACCATCACAGTCCCATGCGAGTAACTTTGTGACCATGCCCACAACGCTAATACTTGCAGTTTGTACATATGGGCTCTATTCTGACATCTCTCCCCAACCTCAGACATATCTCTCCTATTGTACCTCATAACCAAACTTAAAGAAAGTAAAGTAAAGTAAATAAAGACAATAAGAACTGTTAAGTACTTGTATTTGCTGTCAACAATCCCAGGTCACTTGGTTAAAAATGATTGGTCAAAAGCATTTCTTTTTTTTTAGTAGCAGCAGCAGGGCAGAAAAGAGGCTGTTCTGAGGTTATTTTTGTTTTGTTGAAGAGGATGAGAGTAGAGGGAGTTTTATATCTTAGTGTAGCCTTCTGTTTGACCATGACAAAGATTCCTCCTTTTTCAAACTCTTGGGCTTGGATTAAATGAGATCATGCATGGTAAACTGTAAAGTTTAATGCCAGAGGGGGAAATTATTCTGAAGAAACACAGCAAAGTGAAATGGTCAATTTGGTAGCTTTAAAAAAAAAAAAAAAGGACAGACAAATTGAAGTTTAAATGCCAGTTATGCTAATTAATAGTGATATAATCTTGGAATGTAAATTAACCTTCTCTGAGCCTCCTTCTTCTAAACCATAAAATGGACATTACAGTCCTATTTTATGAATGTAATTGAGGGAATAACATATGGTCAAGAAGGCATTATAATCAGATATTATTTTTAGATAATACTGGGTTAGTAAATTAAAGAAAAAGTCAAATTTTATCAAAAAAATCATAACTATTATCTATTGACCAAAATGCTTAAAGATGCATAAAAAAAGGCTAAATCATTCTCAGTGAAAAATCATGAAAGAGAATATTCATTTTTGATCAGAATCTGGTCTTAGCTAAAAATTATAAATAATACATAAAGTAAGAACTGGGCTGATGATATAAAAAGTATGATTGTAAGACCTCAGAAAGATTAGAAATGGTGTCCAGTGGACCCCTTCAGTCAGACAAGGAGCTTCTAAAAATCTTAAGGGCATTGTTTCACAGCAGCATAATATACAACACACACCAAAATAAAGAGAGGTCTATCAAAAGAATTGCAACTGTGGCTCTATCAAATGAATTGAAGCCCAAACCGATACATAGAAAACCTACACAGCTTTTAAGGGAGCTGTATTAGCAAATGGACCACCAACTTGAACAAAAAAGGACAGACATTGCTCATGTTTCTAAAAGGTCTCTAATTCCCCAACTTCCTATAGGTAGGAAACAAGCTGAGGAAGTTAATTAACTGTAAACAAGAGCCATTTGTTTTGAAATAGTAAAGACATCTCAGAGGGTGGAGTCAAAAGCGCTAAGGAGAATAAACTAAGGAGCCACTCCCAAGAAGTAGAAAGTGGCCATGATCAATGAAGATTTGTCCCTAAATTAGGGGGTAACTGGCAACATTGTGACAGTTATGGTCCTCCAATTCCCCTACCTTTAATGGGATTGTCCTTTGTTATTAGTTGGTCTCTATCTCACCATTGGAAACCCTGGTGGTGTAATGGTTAAGTGCTACTCCTGCTAACCAAAGGGTCGGCAGTTTGAATCCACCAGGAGCTCCTTGGAAACTCTATGGGGCAGTTCTACTCTGTCCTATAGGGTCGCTATGAGTAAGAATCGACTCAACGGCACTGGGTTTTTTGAGTATCTCACCATTGTATGTTGGGTAATTGGGGAAAGATATTGCCTTTTCAGGTCACAGGTATTTGGATAAAGAACAGCAAGACTCAAGCAGCTGTGCACATCTGGATCTGATTTAAATAATAACACTGTAGGATCTGAGCCAGATACCATAATGACTTTGGTCAATGGCTCCTCCAGTAGTGTTAGCAGAGAATAAAGGTGAAGTCTAATATTTCTGGAAGGTGAAGACCTCCAGTGGCCTCTCTTTGACAACACTGCAGAAATATATCTTGAGTCCATTTGTGTCTTGCTACAGTATGAGGATTCCTCTGAGACCATCATTCCATTTAGTAGAAGTCCTAGATGACTGAGGGTCTGCCATGTTAAGCTTCTAAGGGTTTCCTTTCAACAATATTTAGAGGAATGCATTTCTTAAATGTATCACACATGCTTCCTTGATTCTTGAAATAATGAACTCAGAACATCAATTTTGTGTTTTTCCACCTTTAAGCCTTACTTATTCTTTTTTCCTCTCCTAGAACACTTGTCTACATGATTTCCACCTGCAGAAATCCTATGAAACCCTTCCCATCCACCAGAAGCTGTTGAAATACTATTTCTTTTGAGGAAAATTTCTTGGCTGTTTCTCAACTAATTTAATAATAACATATAATTATCATGATGATAACTATCATTTATTGAGCAGTTACCATTCACTAATTATTTAACTAAATTATATGATTTAATTTTTACAACAGTAATGCAGGGGTTGTTCTATTATTATTTGATCCACACAGATGAGTTAGGAAAATATAGGATTTTAAAAATGAGGAAACTGAGGTTCAAAGAGGTTTACTGAACCTCCAAAAGTAATAAGCTCAATGATACTTCTAAGTAAAAGAACTAAGAATGGGTCCCAAACTCATTTCTCACAAACCAGTACTCTTTCCATTTCACATATAAAAATCTGCCCAAATCAGGGAAAGGGTGATATGACTTTTCCAGCTTCTCCCTCACCTAAGATATTTTTTTCATTCCATTCTAGCTTATTTTGTATTAATGATGTATAATGTAGGGATTAAAAAGTCAGTCTCTGGAATAAGACTAGCTGGGCTAAGTACTAGATCTCCCCCTTACCAGCTATTGGATCTTGGGCAAATCACTATGGGTAACAGTGAGTGGTGCCACTCCCATTCCCACTCCTCAATTCCTGGACCCACGAATCTTGGCTATGGGAGAAACAGCACCATATATTGGATGTTGACTTAGACCATGTACAGCCTCTTGAAGAATATTGCCCCAGGCTTGTAAGGTATTACCACTTAGCTGGCACTGAAATTAGGTCTTCAGAAGATCGTTCTATCAAACCAGCTATTTTAGGGTGATGGAGAATAAGGTAAGACCAATGAATTCCATGAACATGGGCCCATAGCTAAACTTTTTTGCTGTGACATGAATTCCTTAATCAGTGGCAATACTGTGTTGAATACCTGACATTGTTAAGATATTCTGGAAGTCCCTGGATGGTACTTTGGGCAGAAGCATTGTGTGCATGGGAGGTAAATCCATATCCAGAGAAGTGTTGATTCTAGTAAGAATGAAATGCTGGCCCTTCTGTGATGGAAGTGGTCCAATGTCATCAACTTGCCACCAGGTAGCTGGCTGATCACCCTGGGGAATGGTGCTACACTGGAGACTCAGTATTGGTCTATGCAGCTGGCAGACTGGGCACTCATCAATGGCTGTAACCAGGTCAGCCTTGGTGAGTGAAAGTTCATGTTGCTGGGTGCATGCATAGCCTCCATCCCTGCCACTATGCTGCTTAGTTCATGAGCCTATTTGAGTCCATACTTCAGTGTCCTTACATATGAATGGTGACAACAAATGCAACCTCCTTATAGAGTTATTGTGACTAGTCAATGTAACAATTCACTCAAAGCATTTAAAACAGTGCCTGACACACAGTAAGAACTCAATAAATGTTAACTATTATTGTCTTATTCTTTTTCCATCCTTGCTTGCTCTTTCCCCATTTCTCCTTCTTCTCTCATGTTTTGAAATTTAAAAAATAACAATTTGGCCTCAACTGATGAAGCTGAAAAGTAAATAAATAGTAGGTGCAGATGGAAAACAGATGGAATTTACTCTGGGCTTCCTTTTCTGTTAGCTTTGGACAGGTTTAATGTTTGCATAAGTTGTTCTTTCCCTTCTTTCGAATGACTTTGTATGAGTCTCTGTATTTGTTAATTCACAAATTCTTCGCACTTCATTTTCTTCCAGATATTGCACGGCATCATTCCTCTTACTGTTAATAACAGCTGCCATTTATTCGGTACTTACTATGTGCCAGTACCCTCTATACTTTCTTTTGTATAACACTTACATTTTCACTGAGATATATTGTTTTTGTTAGGTGCTATTGAGTCAGTTCCAACTCATAGCAACCCTGTGTACAATAGAACAAAATACTGCCTTGTCCTGCACCATCCTCTTCAGCCCATTGTTACAGACACTGTGTCAATCCATCCTGTTGAGGGTCTTCCTCATTTTTGCTGACCCTCAACTTTACCAAGCATGATGTCCTTCTACAGGGACTGGTCCCTCCTGATAACATGTCCAAAGTACTCGAGATGAAGTCTCACCATCCTCACTCCCAATGAGCATTCTGGCTGTACTTCTTCCGGGACAGATTTGTTTGTTCTTCTGGCAGTACATGGTGTATTCAATATTCTTTGCCAACACCATAATTCAAAGGCATCAATTCTTCTTTGGTCTTCTTTATTCATTCTTCAGCTTTTGCATTCACATGAGGCAACTGGAAATAGCATAGCTTGGGTCAGGTGGCACCTTAGCTCTCAAAGTGACATCTTTGCTTTTTAACACTTTAAAGAGGTCTTTTGCAGCAGATTTGCCCAATTGATACGTTGTTTGATTTCTTGACTGCTGCTTCCATGGATGTTGATTGTAGATACGAGTAGAATGAAATTCTTAACTTAAATATTTTCTCCATTTATCATGCTGTTGTTTATTGCTCTAATTGTGAGGATTTTTGTTTTCTTTATGCTGAGATATAATCTATACTGAAAGCTGTAGTCTTTGATCCTCATCAGTGTTTCAAGTCCTCTTCACTTTCAGCAAGCTATGTTGTGTCATCTGCATAACGCAGCTTGTTAATGAGTCTTCCTCCAATCCTGATGCTCTGTTCTTCTTCATATAGCCCAGCTTCTCAAATTATTTATTCAGCGTACAGACTGAATAGATGTGGTGAAAGGATACAACCCTGACACACAACTTTCCTCATTTTATACTATGCAGTATCCCCTTGTTCTATTTGAATGACTGCCTCTTGGTCTATGTACAGGTCCTAAGTGTTCTGGAATTCTCATTCTTTGCAATTTTATCCATAATTTGTTATGATCCACACAAATGCCTTTGCATAGTCAAAAACACAGCTAAATGTTCTTCTCATATTCTCTGCTTTCAGTCAAGAACTATCTGACATCAGCAATGATATACCTCATTCCATGTCCTCTTCTGAATCTGGCTTGAATTTCTGGCAGCTCCCTATTGACACTGTGTCATTCCATCTCGTCGAGGGTATTCATATTTTTTGCTGACTCTCTACTTGTACTATTTCATGTATTTAATGCAATGAGTTCCTTTATTATTTAAGAATAATACATATATATATATACACATATTACTACAAAAAGCATCCAAAATGATATAATCAGACTGGCCATCTCAATTAACTTCATCAGTATCAACATCATCATTTCTACAAATACTGCCATTTCTGTGACCACCTCTACAACTTAAGCATCCTTGTCTATGAAAGTCCTTAATTAGGGACCAACACACAGATGTGAAAGAAAGAAGTGCAGAAATTTGGTAAGGAGGTACTTTGTTTTCTGTTAATATTTTTTCATATATGTATTTTTTAAAATTCTATTTTCCTTCATCTTTAACATTATTAAAAATGTTGATTTTAAGAGCAACCTAGCATGCACAACGCATTTTATGTTCCAAATCTCATAGAATTATTCTATATCTGAAAGAATTCTAGAAATCACCCAATAGTGAATGTTAATGCAGGAAGATATGGTGGGAAATGTGTTGGATCAACTTCTTTCTTGAACAGGAATCAAGAATCGTGATTTCCAAGAGTTCCAGCCATTAACTTGCATATGACCTTGGGCAAAATCTTTCTCATCTCCGGACTTTCCTGTCATCATCTCTAAATTGTTAGGGTTAGTCCAAAAAAACCCAGGTGTTCAGAAATAATCCTTAGATCCTAAGGCAGATTTCAGGCTTTCTGAGGAGTGGAGAAGTATATTTTAATAGAGTTAGTATTTCTGGACAAGTCACACATCTAAGTTCAGTACCTTATAAGTTTATAAAAATAGAAGCAGAATCCTAGACTGTTAGAGATGGAAAGAACACAAGTCACCTAATCCAACTCCCTTACATTTGAGATAAGGAAACTAAGATCCAGAGAGACTGAATGATTTATTCAAGGGCACCCAGGCAATTTCATAATCATACAATTTACCCAATCCTTATGACCTTAATTTCACTTATTTTTCTTGAGATAATTCTTTCCTGTCACCACTTTGAATATTGAGAATTCCTCAGTGGTAGGTTAGTTTGCATTTTTTTTTCTTTCTCACACAGCAAATGAACCACAAGACTATAAGCATCTCCAAAATGGGATCGTGACTCCATCATTTCTGCAGCCACCAGTCCCCAGACTGACAACATATGCAAGTTGAATGAATGAATTGCAGTGAGAGTAAGTCATTCTAACCATTCCCCTGCCTCTGAACATGTATTCCCTAAACAATCACAGATGAGTGGGATGGATGACTTTTAAGCCTTTAGGAATCAGGTGGGAGTCACATTGAAGATGTGAGCCCTTATGCCAACTATCTAAAAGGTGCTAGGGAAAGACTATGAAGGTTCCCACAAAATCATCTGCATTTGTATATCCGTGATCTGGTTCACCCACCTCGTATTTGCTATCCTTTTCTAAAATATCAGTCAGGTAATCATGAGAATGGTTGTAAACGGTGATTTGATTGTTTCGCAGTGAATTTGTCAGTTCTGCCAGCTAATAATCTATCAGCCTTCCTTGTCCAAAAAGAGGAGGGCAGTTCATCCATGGCCTTTGCTGACCTCCAGAAGCTGAGAGTCCAGATGGGAGAATTTAATTTGCAATTACAAGGACTAATGCAAATGGGGACCATATGAAAGTGGCTTCCTGAGGTCCTTCCTATGGACCAAGATCTGAGATGGAGGTCATCAGCTCATTCTGCTTTGAGTAACCTGTAGGGGTTACAGTAAGATCACATATCAAATTCCACATCCTCTTTGAAAGAAAGGAAAAAACCAAACCAAAACAAAAAAACTGTGTGTTTTCTGAGAAACCATACTTGCAGGATCTCTGCAGGGAATGAGAGACCCATCTTCTGCTCAGCCTCCTTTCTGGATCCTGAAGCTAACAGCCCAAAGTTAATATAGATGAACTTGCATCTTTGTGACCTTCTTTACCTCTTCTCCTCTTCTAGAGGCAAGCAACGTCATGGTGGCAGGACATGAGTCTATGAGTCTCACAGAATGCCCTGCCCCAAAGTCAGTATGTCAAGAAAGCAGCTGTGGGGTAGTGGATCTGTGTTCGGGAGACCTGGGTTCAAGCCCTGATCCAGCCACTTTCTAGTTGTGTCACTTTTTACTTTTGTCACTCAGCCTCCACATATTCTTCTGTTAGGTGGGGATAAGATCCCTAGGTGGTGCTAGTGGTTTGCATTCTGCTATTAACCTAAAGGTTGATAGCTCAAATCTACCCAGTGGTACTGCAGAAGAACGGCCTATAAACCTGCTTCCATAAGATTACAGCAAAGGAAACCCTATGGATCAGTTCTACTCTGTAACACATGGGGTAGTTGTGAGTAAGAATCAACTGAACAGCAACAGGTTTAGTTTTGGTAGGTGGGAATAATACCTACCTGAAAGGGTGAGTGTGACTGTTATAAATGATATATGTAAGCTGTTTGGCCCATAAAACCAAAACCAAACCAAACGCATTGCCATCAAGTCAATTCTGACTCATAGTGGCCCTACAGGACAGAATAGAATTGCCCCATAGGGTTTCCAAGGAGCAGCTGGTGGATTCAAACTGCTGACATTTTGGTCAGCAGCCAAGCTCTTAACCACTGCACCCATAGTTGCTGCTTAACAAATAATATTTGCCACTATTATTATTTTAATAACCGCCAGGGCTGAAGAAAATATTGCCTAAGTTTATTAAACCCAAGACCAGCATTTATCTAACGTCAGGATGTATAAAAGAAGTGTCACTTGGGGCATTGTTAAAACACAGATTGTAGACATTAACTTGAGAGAGTCAGAGTCAGGAGGGTGAATCTAAGAATCTAAATTTTTAACAAGAGCTCCAGGTGATTCTGATGCAGATGGTTCATGATCCACACTTTGAGTAAAATGTCACAAAGAGGAAAACGAGCAGCAAGCAGGCTTAACAAATATTTGTTGATTCATTGATTGACTCATCAGGGACTCCTGCTTCCACCTGTCGAGGAGAATGGAGGTGGGCATCATTTTATCCCCGTAGTAATCAAGAAATCTCTCCTTATGTCTAATTGCATCCTTGCCTGCAATAACTAGCATCATTCCTCTTAGTAAAAATGTGAACAAGTGATCAGGAGTTCCATCGTAAAAACTCTTCAGATATTTTCAGAGAGCAGTCAGGCCACCCCTTCCTTATCCATCTCATCTTTTCACAAGAAAACTCTTCTATTTTTTATAATTTCAAGCTACTACTAAGACTCAATAAATGCTCCCAGATGTATAAAGTCTTGATGAGACAGGAATAAAAATCAAAGAATATCAGAATTCAATGAGACATTGGAGGTTTTCTAATACAAACACCTCATCTGACAGATGAGCAAATTAAGACCTAGAGGTCACATCACATGTTGGTGACAGAATAAGGATTTGTTGTTGCATGCCACAGAGTCAATTCTGACTCATAGTGGCCCTATAGGACAGAGTACAACTGCCCCGTAAGGTTTCCTAGGCAGTAAATCTTTATGGAAGCAGATCCCCAGTTCTGTTCTCCATGGTGGGTTCAAGTCACTGGCCTTTCAGTTAGCAGCTGAGCACTTAACCATTGCACCAACTGATTTCCTGCATTCTGGTTAGTACTCCTACTGCTATATGACATTGATTTTAATTCATTTTACATCTACTGAGCATCTACTCTTTCCCAGGCTTTGTTCTGGGCACTGCTGGGAGTCAGTGAGGTGTGTTGACCTGAAAGACCAGTCTTTGCATGAAAGGAGCTCACTGTCTGGTGGGGAGAACATTAAGTTAACAAGCAATTGTCAAAACAACTGAATAATTATGAACTAGGCATTATTGTCCCTATTTTACTAAGGTGGGAATGGAGGCCCAGAGTGGATGAGTAACCTGCCCAAAATCTAATAGTATCTGAAAGAGCCTAAATTTGAAATGTGGCGTTTTAATTCACTCAATCGACAGATACTATGTTCCAGTCCTATGCTAAGCATGCTCTATATAATGGCAAAGAGGACATTCACCATGGAACAGAATAAAACAAGCCCTAGAACTTATGGTCTAGAGGTCTTCTTCTCCCTCTCTCTCTTTAAGCACAAGACTAACTTGCTTGTAGTTATTCTGGAACTTTCAAAAGGAAAAGAATGGCAGCTCCATAGAACTCAGGCAAGGAAAGCAAAGGTTCTTTCTTGGCTAACAAAGGTGAATTCATAATCCTTGGAAAGTCAAATCGATCTTTTCTTTACTCTTGGGAATCTCAACTGCTAAGCCCTCCCCCCTCCCAAAGATGGATAGCCCATCTTGAGGCTGTAATTAAATTTCCCACAATTATGTTCCCAACAGTCAAATGCTGGGGTGGTGAGAGAAAGGAACACATCCTGGGTGCCCTCACATGCATTAAATGTTGAATTATCTTACAGTTGATAGTTCCCTAGATTCCTCAGCCTTTAAATGCTGAACACGACATGCCTGTTGAATTTTAATCAATTTATTTTTTTCAACTGGAAATGTCAGACTTCTGTATGGAATTACTCAGCACTGCTGATGTGACAAAGACTCAAAGTTCAGTGTCTGAAGTCATGGATTAGCAAAGGAACCAGCATGCATCAGGAGACATAATTTGCAGGCTGCCAAATGAGGAAGTGAGAGAATATATATTTTTCATTAGCTTTCATTTAGAAGGCTTAGGGATCTGAATTTATTTTGTGTCCTATCCTCTGACCTGAATAAATCTAGTCAGAACTTGTAATGACTTGAATCAAGTCACTAAGAAAGCTGAAGAAGGGGTGGTAATATCATATTCATAAAGTGCCTACTGTGCGTTTGAAAACTTAATATCATTTAACCTTCACCCAAACACTGCGATACAATAAAGGAGTTACGAATCCTATTTTACAGAAGCAGAAACAGAGGCTCGAAGAGATTTGCTAGTGACTTCAGAGCTTGTAAGTAGCAGAGCAGAATTTAAACTCGGGACTTGCTGGTTCCAAAATTCCTACTATGCCCATTATGCCAACTGCCCTGAACAGAGTCGACATTTCATCACTCTTTTCTTCATAGAGAGTCAGTCTTCAAACATGTTTAAGATGAGCACAACTAGCCAGTTCTTGTCACCAGTTTCCATCTTCTCTTGACTTGACTGGCCCAGAGCTTTCATATTTGTGTATTTTTGTATTCAGGTAAATAAATTCCATAACATTTGTCTTCTCCGAAAAATAACCATATCTAGAATGTTCTCTGAATATTGACTGTCAGAAGAACAAATAAATCTGTCTTAGAAGCAGTACAGTCAGAATGCTCCTTAAGAGTGAGGATGGTGAGGCTTTGTCTCACAAATTTTGGACATGTTATCAGGAGGGACCAGTCCCTGAAGAAGGACATCATGGTTCGTATTAGTAGAGGGTCAGTGAAAAAGATGAAGACTCTCAACAAGATGAACTGACACAGTAGCTGCAATGATGGGCTCAAACATAGCAACAATTGTGAGAATGGCACAGGACAGGGTAGTGTTTTGTTCTGTTGTGCACGGGGTTGCTATGAGTCAGAACTGACTCGATGGCACCTAATAACAACAAGGCATGTTCTCTAGGAGTCCCTGGGAGGCACAAACAATTAAGTGCTCTACTACTAACTGAAAGGTTGGTGGTTCCACCCAAGGGTGCTTCAAAAGAAAGGCCTGGCAATCGACATCTGAAAGATCAAAGCCATTGAAAACCCTGTGGAGCACAGCTCTACCCTGACACACATGGAGTTGCCATGAGTTGGAATCAACTCAACAACATCTGGTTTGGTGTTTGGTTTAGCATGTTCTCACAGTATGAGGACCAGTAAGAAAAATACCTGATGTATACCAGCACCAGCTGCTGTCCAGTCAACTTTGGCTGATCCCATGCGTCAGATCCCATGTGTGTCAGAGTAAAACTGTGCTCTATAGGGTTTTCAGTGGCTGATTTTTCAGATATAGATTGCCAAGGCTTTCTTCTGAGGTACCTCTGGGGGGAATCAATCCTTTAACCTTTTGGTTAGCAGCTTAGTGCCTTAAGGATTTGCACCACCCAGGGATTTTCACATGATGCATAGTAGGGGCCAATAAATATTTGTTGAATTTGTCTCTTTTTGTAGCGTACGTTCTCACTCTCTCACTACCTCTCTCATTCTTGCCCTCTTTCTCTTTCTCCCTCCTCTTGAATTCCAGCCCTGCATTTATCTCTAGGTTAAGAAAATGCCAAACCAATCTTAGAAATTCATGGGTCTCCCCTTCACTAAGCCATTACCGTCTCCCAGCTGGCTAAATAAAGCTAACATTTAAGTCACAGAACAACCCCCAGGGTAATAATGCAGAAGTAGGGCTTCACTAATCACTAAGTTTCACCTTTTAAGAAAAGACTGTTGCACCAAGCCCACAACCCCATACCCCTCCCATATGCCTACTTCTTGTCTAGAGAATTCTGTTGAGTAGGTTTGCTGACTATAAATTCCTAGGCAGGAGTGGACTTGTCCAGGACTGTCCTTGCTCCCTGGCTCCATTTCCCCACAGAGGGATGTGCTAAACGCTTATTTAAGCGACTGAGAGCAGACAGATTCAATCGCTTCAGCTGGTTTTTTCATCAACTAGTCCCCTGGGGAAAGGAATTTGCTACTCCCCCAATCTATCCTTCCGACTTCATCCACTGCCACTTACTCTAATCTTCTACTCAGGAGGTTAGACTGCTTAAATGCACACAGCAGCTGAGCAGGTGATATTCATTGGCTCAGGCGACCTTGGGGGTAGATAATTCCTGTGAAGGGGGCAGCTATTACTTAGCTTCTGCTGACTTTGCCCAGTGAGGGAAGCTGGCCATCTACTGCCATGCCTACCAATTTTTCAAATGAATTCTGAAATCCAGATACATATGTGAAATCTTCCAATCCTTAAATACTGTTTCCAATGTTCTAAAATTAGGTCTGGCTGTCACAACTTCTCCTCTTTCCTGCCATGATTCCCAGTAAATGCCCTGTGCTTTCTGACCCCTAGGCTTTTCTTCACACTCTTTGCTATACCTAAAACACTTGGCTCCCTATCCCCACCTAACCACAACCCAAGATGCTGCCTCCTCTAAGAAGGCTCCTCCCAGCTGTAACTGACCTTTCTCTCTTCTGAGTTCCCATGATGTTCTTTACCGACTTGAATCAAATGTAGTACTTTCTAGACTATCAGTTCCTTGGTGGCAAGATTTGACTCAAATTTTCATTCTTCTCTTTCCATAGCTTTTAGTCCCAGGATTAATTCTCAGTAAATATCTGTTAAAAGAAAGAAAGAATAAATGAATGAACAAATAGGGAGGCTTTGTGGTATGCTGGAAAAAAGCATGCATCTTGATGGCAGGCTTTGGTGACTTTGGGTTCAGATTTTATATCTGCCATTTAGTAGTTGTGTGATCTTGGAAATACTGCTCTTGCTCCCTCTAAAAGAGAGACAAAAATGTCTACACTCTAAGATTGTTGTGATAATTAACGTTACTGATGTTCAGAGCCTAGGCATATGTTCTCATTTCTCCTTAAGTTTCTCCTATCACAGTGTTTCACAAACAAGGCTGATAATAAGAATCACTGAGTCGTTAGTCACCCTTATTCCAGGGTCCACCCAAGGCATATTGAATCAACGCTTCTAGATAAAGAGTGTAGGGATGTTTTTTCTTTTAATCAAGGAAGCTTAGAAAATAAAGCATACTCATCTCCACTAGCAGTCTTCTGGATGGCTCAAGATATTTCAATCTTTTGGGATCAACCTTACTGCTAATATTTAAATAAAAACAGAACAAGCCTCATTCTTTTCCTTAGTCTGGATGTGAGGCTGTTTTCCCAGTAAAAAAAGCCATTAAAAATTCATCAATAGGAGTCATACTGTGGAGTTTATTTAAAAACATGTAATTCCTGATTCCATAGGCTTCCAACAGAACGTTAGCTCTATATCAGCTGCCATCAAGTTGATTTCGACTCGTGGAGACCCTATGTGTTTTAGAGTAGAACTGTGCTCCATAGGGTTTTCACTGCTATGACTAAACTAACTACAGTGATAAACAAACCCAAAATCTCAGTGCCTCAGCAAAAACAAAAAACCTGATGTTTTATTTTTTTTCTCACGCAAAGTCTAGGCAACTCTCTAGAGCAACTATACTCCATGTGGTGACTCTGTTGCACAGGCTGATGGAGACTCCACCCTCCTATAGCTGCATCATCTGGAACACATAGCGTCCAAGGTCAACTGGCAGATGCAGGGAATGCAGAAGGGTCCCATATTGACCTTTAAGTATTTTGGCCCAGAAATGACCTACCTCGCTTCCTCTCACAGCCCAATGGCCAGAACTAGCTGACTAACTATGAGGTATTGCAGAACTGTAACATTATTGTGTGCCTGGAAGAAGAGGGTATGGGTGGATACTAGAAATTTCAGTCACAAAGTCATATTATTCTTTTATATTATATGGCAAAGGTAATTAATGAGTTATCATTGTGCTAATGGAAATTACTGTATTGAAGTCATATGACAACTTTTAGCTGATTGATATGTGAACACAATTTTTAAAAAGTATTCTGGAGTACAACTGGCAATATACATGTCAATATCTCTATTAACATGAAAGAATATTCATTAAGTGTTCATTATTACTCTGAGTGGTGGAGGTCTCCAAAAAATTGCTTTCTCTATCTCGATGTGGGATCATGATCCTATCAGATATAACTGGAATACCACATCAAGAAGGGCACAACCTTTTGAGTCCTTTTGGGAGCAGAACTGCGAAGGATATGAAATAGAAGGAAAGAACATTTTAAATCTCTCCATAGACTAAATGGTTTAGGGGTAGATAAAACATACTCAAATTTCTCTGAAGTCATCCAACCATTAAAAAATTCTGTGCAACAGAGAGCTGTGTTAAACTGAAATAAGACACGTGCAGACATGCAGGATTCCTGAGGGAAACAACCAACTCTGCCATAAAGGTGATGGTTGGGGAGGGGACTGATCATAGGCATGAAAGCATGTCTCACAGTGCACGCTGCAGGCAACATCTAACCACTGTATAATGGACTAGACTCTCCAATTAGACATTGGAGTCCAAAGTACTGAAATTGTGGATTGGGAAAAATAGCTACAGGGATAATAAAAATATTTTATAGGCTTAGAAAAATAGAAAGTATTTCAAAATGAATCATGCTTTACAATTTGTATGTTCATACAGGAAGAAAAATTGGTAATAAAGAGTTAATGAGAGAGCTAGATGAAAATTGTGCTTTCTTGTCCAGGGTATGATTTTATTTACAACATCTCTATTGTGTGTAAAAAGTAAGATCTGCCTGGGAAGTAACATGGTCCAGACATGACCCCCAGAAGTGTCATTTTAGTTTTTTTCTTCCAGGCCATTGTGTTAAATTTGTAACTGCCCACGCATCCACACATCCTGAGTGTACCATGCTGAACCACAAAGATGCATTTTTCCCAACTCAGCTCAGAGTCTTGGAAACCTGTTCATTGCAGCTTCTGTAAAACCGTCTGGTTTTGCTCTAAGAAACAGTGGGTGCCATATCTGACCACTCCTCTGACAGTGAGAAAAGATTGTTGTTGTTAGCTGCCATCAGATTGGCTTCAACTCATGGTGACCTTACGTATAACAGGATGAAACTTTACCCAGTTCTGTACCATCTTCAAGATCATTGGCGTGTTTGAGCCCATTGTTGTGACAATTGTATCAATACACCTCACTGAGGATTTGCCTCGTTTTTGCTGACCCTCTACTTTATCAAACGTGATGTCTTTTTCTAGCAACTGGTCTTTCCTGGTGAAACATCCAAAGCAAGTCTTCCCATTCTTGCTTCTAAGGAACATTCTGGTTGTGTTTCTTCTAAGCCTGATTTATGCATTCTTTTGGCAGTTCACGATATATTCAATATTCTTCATCACCATAGCTCCAGTGCATCAATTCTTCTCCTGTCTTCCTTTTCCCTCCTCCAGCTCTTACACGCACATAAGGCAATTGAAAAGACCATGTCTTGGGTTAGATGCACCTTAGTTATCAGATTGACATCTTTGTTTTCTAAAACTCTAAGGAGGTCCTTTGCAGCAGATTTGCCCGAAGAAATACATTATTTGATTTCTTGACTGCTGCTTTCATGGACACGGATTGTTGATCCAAGTGAAATGAAATTCCTAGGTGATTCTAATATTGGGTTGAGAAACTCTGTGTATTCATGTAAATAAAGAAACAAATGCTTCTGTCAGTGTCCTTGGGAAGACCACAGCCTTCAAAGCTATAGAGTCCCTAACTGCTGACACCAATTTACTGCCTGAGGGTAAATGGTGCACATCAAAAAGAGTCTAGTGTTTGGGTCAAATTTTTGAGGGCTATGGGTGTTATTCTTAAATACAACATTCGATTTTTTTTTTATGAGTGTTATTCTTATTATAAAATTTGAAGTAGATTGAAACGTACCTCATTCGTAGGTCATCTTGTTGTAGGCACATCTGAAAAGGGGCAACCATATCTGGCAGTATATAAAATTAATAGAAGATGAAGGGAGCATAAAGCGGAAAACACATGGACTCAACATGATATATATAACTCAAATTAACAGTCAGTTGGAAACTTGTGAATAGAGATCTCGGAGCTACGGAGGTAAAAACTCTATGCCTGGAAACTTGGACGTTGCTAGGTTGACGGTTGCTCTTTCAATGGCCCAGTGCTGCCAGAAAGTACCAGGTTCCTTTTTTAATTCTACTAGGGATTCTGGCCAAATACAAGAATTTCCGTGCCTTGAAGATTACTGCATTCAGCTTTTCCAAATTAATAATGAGAATTAAGTGAGAAAATGTGCCAGCATCCTGGGAAAATCCCTGCAAGCTTAGGCGTTTTGACCATTTTTCATGATGACAATCATTCCTTCATCTGGGGACAAGAATGGGCCTCCTACATTGTCACCTGGAGAACGTGGACCACAAGGCATGTGCAATTTGAATCTCAAGAGATGGTTTATATATGTACAGTAAAGGGAGAATGCAAATACTGAAATGTCCTATAATAGCCTTTTTATCTTGCGTTATGTGACATGATAAATTTTCCACGCTTAGTACTTTGTCATATTCCTATTAGTAATAGGAGAAGCCCGACCTACTTTGTCATATTTTTTGCTAGAGGAGAAGGGATGTCTAACTCACAGAGCCCCAAATGAGAAAGAAGTTATAACTGGTTGTTACTATTCTCAGACATATTGAGGATAAGTGTCAGAGGCATATTCCCTCACCCCCAGGAGCGCCCAGGCTGAATCAGCTGAGTTTGACAGCGGTGACCAACCACTTCTGCTTATCCCTTCTCAGACAGAGCAGGTGGCAGTGGTCTCAGTGCTTGTAAAAATGTAAAAATTAAAGAACCCACCCTAGAAGTGATGCCAGAGTAGCATGTTTACTTGAGCAGTATTGTTGCAGTATGTTTACTTGAGTAGAACAGCAACAACAACAAAAAATTGTTAAAGAACATTTCTCCTTACATGCATTTCTTGAAGTTCTACCATGTTCACTCACTGGTTTATAAAAATAATCAAGTACATCTTTGCTGATCCCTAAAGTACCAACAGCCTTCTAGTATTCATGGGGTTCTTCCATCCCTTCTTGTTACATCCTCCTCTTATTGACTTGCTTCTAAATTATTTATCTCATTTATATTTTGCCTCTCGCAGGTTTTCCTTTCTCTGCCTGTCGTGAAATCATGGGATCGTGGCATATTTTCCTTAAAGTACACAACATACTACTCACAAAGAGATTTGCGGTCCTGATGGAGTTTAAATCGCAGCATCGCAACTGAAATTAAATGTAACAGACTCGAATATGTTAATTTGGGGGTTGGTAACCTTCTTCCTCACTTTTTATTTCTCCCTGTCTAACTCTTTCTTCCCCATGAGGATGACAGGGGTGTTATTTATTGGTCTCCCTCAAACAATAATGTAAATTCAATACAAATACAATGTAAAGGCCTTTGGCTATTCCTGAAACCTGAATTTTCTCGGTGGTTATCTCCTCTTTGGGTTCAGGTGATTCTGGGCTCCCTTTCCTTCCAAGAGCGATCCCATCCCCAACAAAGCATACCTATGTGCAAACATGTACACACACAAGCTTGTTCCTTTCTCCTCACCTGGTACCTGGCCTCCTTTATTTCTTTTCCCAGATTTACCCAGGAAACTCAAAGTCCCTCCAATTTTTTAACGCGTAGTAATTAAGCTCTCTGTTCATCTCAGCCCGCACATTCAGATGAAATATCCAGTTTGTATTCTCAATCGAAGCAGCTAAGTGAAGTAAAGCCATTTACCCTAGAGAGAAGTTACCACTCTATCCATGAGGCAGTTCCAGGCAGCTGTGATGTACAGAACAGCGTGATCATAAACTCCATGAAGGGAGAAATAGTTTCTGTCACGTTCACCGCTGAAACCTCACTTCCCAGAAGAGTGATGGGCATATTGTGGCTAGAAATAAATATTGATTGAAAAGGTAATCAATGAATTTTTTTTGTTGTTCACATTTTAAAATGAAAGGCAAGGAGAATGTAAAGAATTTATTGGCTAGTAGTGGAATTTAAAGTTCTGCTGACACTGGGTAATGGAGATAATTTTGGGAAAATTGGGCCTTCCTGGAGCTCCTCAAGGGCCCTAGAGTGCAGCCATCACTCACATGCACTATTTCTGTTTCCCGGTTTCCAGGGCCCTTTCCTCTACCAGTGTGAAGTCTTGAAGGTGGCAACTATCCTCCATGTCCCCTCTTCAGGGTCTGTGTCTATGTTCTTCCCTTGGCCTTGAATACTCTTTTCATTTCCCATACACACTCCTACACACACCTCCTGCATACACATACTGGTGGATTCCAATTGCTAACCTTCTTGTTAGCAATCTGAACTCTTAACCACTGTGCCACCAGGGCTCCAAATGTGTTTAAATATTAGGAGCTCCCAGTGGTTTTTTTGGGTCCCAGTTATCTAGTTTATCTTCTGATGTTTGTGCATCATTACTGTTTGTATTGTACTTATGCCATGTATTAGGGCCCCTAGCATTGTCACTATTTTTTCTTGTATGATTTTTATCATTTTAGATTTTATATTTAAGTCTTTGATACATTTTGAGTTAGTTTTCGTGTATGGTGCGATGTAAGAGTCCTGTTTCATTGTTTTACAGATGGACATTCAGTTATGCCAGCACCAGTTAGGCCAGTCTCTTTGTTAAAGAGACTGTCCTTTCCCCATTTAATGGACTTTAGCCCTTTGTCATATTTCAGCTGCCCCATAAAAAAATAGGTGGGTAGATTTATACCAGTGTTCTCAATTCTGTTCCATTGTTCAATGTCTCTATTGTTGTACCAGTACTAGGTTGTTTTGATTACTGTGGCTGTATAATAGTTTCTAAAATCAGGTAGTGTGAGACCTTCTACTTTCTTATTCTTTTTCAATAATGCTTTATTTATTTGGGGCCACTTCCCTTTCCATAAAAAGTTGGTGATTAGTTTCTTCATCTTGTTAAAAAATGCTGTTGGAATTTGGATTGGGACTACATTATATCTGTAGATCTCTTTGGGTAATATTGACATTTTCACAATGTTGAGTCTATGAGCACAGTATATTTTTCCATTTATGCAGGTCTCTTTTGGTTTCTTGCAGTAGTGTTGTGTAGTTTTCTTTGTATAGGTCTTTTATGTCCCTGGTTAGATTTATTCCTGTTATTTTATCTTCTTGGGGGGTATTGTAAATAGTATTGGTTTCCTGATTTCCTTTTCAAAGTTCTCTTTGTTTGTATGGAGGAATCCAACTGATGTTAGTCCTGTATCCTGTGAAATTGCTAAAATGTTCTCTTAGTTCCAGTAGCTTTCTTGTGGATTCTTTGGGGTTTTCTATATATAGTATCATATCATCTGTGAATAGGGAGACCTTTACTCTTTCATTTCCAATTTGGTTGCCCTTTATTTCTTTTCCTTGGTGTCTTGCTCTAGCTAGGACTTCCAGCACATTGTTAAATAGGAGCGATGATAAAGGATATCTTTGTCTTGTTCCCATTCTGAGGAATGCTTTCAGCCTCATTCCATTGAGAATGATGTTGGTCATTGGTTTTGTTATTATGTTGATGACTTTCCCTTCTTATTTTATTGAGAGTTTTTATCAGGAATGGGTGTTGGACTTTGTAAAAAGCCTGTTCTGTGTCAAATGAAATGATCATGTGATTATTTTCTTTTGTTCCACTTAAGTGGTGGATTACACTGGTTGATTTTCTAATGTTGAACCGTCCTTGCATTCCTGGTATGAATCCCACTTAGTTGTGGTGTATTATTTATTTATTTATTTTCATATGATGCTGTAGTCTATTGACTAGGATTTTGTCGAGAACTTTCGCATCTATATTCATGAGAAATATTGGTCTGTAATTTTCTTTTTTTGTGGTGACTTTGCCTGGTTTTAGGAAATGCTTTCAGTCTCTCTCCATTTAGGATGATGTTGGCTGTTGGCTTTGTATAATTGCCTTGTATAATGTTGAGGAATTTTCCTTCTGTTCTCATTTTGCTGAGAGTTTTTATCATGAATGGGTGTTGGACTTTGTCAAATGCCTTTTCTGCATCAATTGATAAGATCATGTGGTTCTTGTCTTTTCTTTTATGTGATGGATCACATCGATGGTTTTTCTAATGTTGAACCATCCCTGCATACCTGGTATGAATCCCACTTGGTCATGGTGAATCATTTTTTGTTATGTTTTTGAATTTTATTGGCTAGAATTTTGTTGAAGATTTTTGCATCTAAGTTCATGAGGGATATTGGTCTGTAATTTTCTTTTTTTTTTGTGGTGTCTTTACCTGGTTTTGTTATCAAGATTATGCTGGCTCAACAGAATGAGTTTGGGAGTATTCCACCCTCTTCTATGGTCTGAAATACCTTTAGTAGCAGCAGTGTTAACTCTTCTCTGAAAATTTGGTAGAATTCTCCAGTGAAGCTGTCAGGGCCAGGGCTTTTTTTTCTTGGGAGTTTTTAAATTGCTTTTTTCAATCTCTTCTTTTGTTATGGGTTTATTTAGTTGTTCTATTTCTGTTTGTGCTAACTTAGCTAGGTAGTAGGTAGAAATTTGTCCATTTCCTCTAGGCTTTCAAATTTGTTAGATTACAGTTCTTTATACCACTCTGATATGATTCTTATAATTTCAGTTGGGCCTGTTGTGATAACACCCATTTCATTTCCTATTTGGGTTATTTGCTTCCTCTCCTGTTTTTCTTTTGTCACTCTGGCAATGATTTATGGATTTTGTTAATCTTTTCAAAGAACCAGCTCTTGGTCTTGTGAACTCTTTCAATTGTTTTTCTGTTCCCTATTTCATTTAATTCTGCTCTAATTTTTATTATTTGCTTTCTTCTAACACATGAGGGTTTCTTTTGTTGCTGTCTTTCTATCTGTTAAAGTTATAGGGATCATTCTTTGATTCTGACCCTTTCTTCTTTTTGGATGTATGCACTTATTGCTATAAATTGATATTTGAGTACTGCTTTTTCTGTCGCAAAGGTTCTGATCGGAAGTATTTTCATTCTCATTGGAGTCTATGAATTCCCTTATTCTCTCCTTAATTTCTTCTATAATCCAATTGTTTTTGAGCAAAGTGTTGTTCAGTTTCTATGTGCTTGATTTCTTTTCCCTGTTTTTTCTGTAATAGACTTCTAGTTTTATGGCTTTATGGTCAGAGAAGGTGCTTTGTAATATTTCAATGTTTTGGATTCTATTAATTCTTGCTTTATGGCCTAATATGTGGTCTATTCTAGAGAATGTTCCATGTGCATTGTAAAAGAAAGTATACTTGTATGCTGTTGGGTGGGGTTTTCTGTATATGTCTATGAGATCAAGTTGGCTCATTGTGGCACTAAAATCTTCCATGTCTTTATTGAGCTTCTTTTGGATGTTCTGTCCTTCACTGAAAGTGGTGTGTTAAGATCTCCTACTTTTATTGTGGAGCTGTCTTACTTGTTTTTCAATGCTGTTAGAGTTTGTTTCATGTATCTTGAAGCCCTGTGGTTGGGTGCATAAATATTTAATATGGCAGTATCCTCTTGGTATATTGTACTTTTAATCATTATATAGTGTCCTCTCTTATCCTTCGTGGTAGATTTAACTTGAAGTCTGTTTTGTCAGAAATTCGTATTGCCACTCCAGCTCTTTTTTGATTGTTGTTTGCTTGATATATTTTTTCCATCCTTTGAGTTTTAGTTTGTGTCTTTAAGTCTAAGGTGTCTCTTGTAGGCAGCATAGAGATGGAGTATTTTTTTTTATCCATTCCGCAACTTTGTCTCTTTATTGGTGCATTTAGTCCATTTACATTCAGCATGATTATAGATAGTATGAGTTTGGTTCTGTCATTTTGATATCTTTTTTTTGGGTGTTGTTGACAGTTTCTTTTCCCACTTAATTTTTTGTGCTGAGTAGTTAATATATTGTCTTTTCCTCTTATTCGTTGTTGTTGATTTTGTTTTTGTTGTCTTTTTTTTCTTATATTTTATTTTGATGAGTAGGATTGTTAATCTTCTTTGTGATTACCTTAATATTTATCTCTGTTTTTCTAAGTTTAAACCTAACTTTTATCTCCCTATTTTGTCTTGATTTCCTCTCCATGTGAAAGATCTATGACTATTTAGTCCCTCTTTAGTGACTTAATATTGTCATTGTTTACATAATGACATTCTTAATTTCCTGTTTTGAGTGTTTTTTTAATCTTGATTTATTTTTGTGATTTCCCTATCTGGGTTGATATCTGGTTGCTCTGTTGTGTGTTCTAGTGTTGGGATGATACCTGATATTATTGATTTTCTAACTACAGAATTCCCTTTAGTATTTTTTGTAGCTTCGGGTTGGTTTTTGAAAATTCCCTAAACTTCTGTTTATCTAGAAATGTCCTAATTTTGCCTTCATATTTGAGAGACAGTTTTGCTGGATATATGATTCTTGGCTGGCAATTTTTCTCATTCTATGCTTTAGCTGTGTCATCCTATTGCTTTCTTGCCTGCATGGCTTTTGCTGAGTAGCTGGAGCTTATTCTTTTTGACTCTCCTTTGTAGGTGACTTTTTGTTTATCCCTGGTTACTCTTAAAATTTTCTCTTTATCCTTGGTTTTGGCAAGTTCGATTATAATATGTCTTGGTTACTTTCTTTTGGGCTCTACCTTGTGTGGGGTTTGATAAGCACCTTGGATAGATATCTTCTTATCTTTCATGATGTCAGGAAAGTGTTCTGCCAACAAATGTTCAACAATTTTCTCTGTATTTTCTGTTATCTCTTCCTGCTCTGGTACTCCAATCACTTGTAGGTTATTTCTCGTGACACTGTCTCACATGATTCTTAGGATTTTTTAATTTTTTTAAATTCTTTTATCTGATTTTTCTTCAAATATATTGTTGCCAATTATTTTATCTTCATTCTCACTAATTCTTACTTCAATTTCCTCAGTTTTGCTCCCCTGTCTACTGAGTTGTCTAATTCTGAAATTTTATTGTTGATCTTTTGAATTTCTGATTGATGTCTCTCTGCGGATTCTTGTGGGCTGTTACATTTTTCATTATGTTCTTGAATAATCTTCTTAATTGCCTAAACTGCTTCTTCTGTGTGGTTCTTGGCTTGTTCTACAGTTTGCCTGATCTTCTTCTTGATGTCTTGAAGAGTTCTGTATATTAATCTTTTATAGTCCTCTTCTGGTAATCCCAGGAATACATCTTCATCTGGAAGTTTCCTTGATTCTCTATTTTGTGAGTTCGTTGAAGGAATCATGGTCTACTTCTTTATGTGACTTGATATCGACTGTTGTCTCTGAGCCATCTATAAGTTATTGTATTAATTTATTTTATGTTTGCTCACTGTGTACTAGCTTCTTGATTCGTTTTGTTTTGACATGCTCTAAAAGGCTGCTAGAGTGAACTAACTTGATTATTTGAGCCTTTGAAGCACTAATATCCTGTCACCAGAAGGCTAGAGCTGTTAACAGGTATATGAGCCTAGGAGACCCATTCACTATCCTTGTATAGATTCATCTCAGGTACCCAGGTAGTCAGTCACCTAGTGTGTGGTATAGGCTTTCACCTATGACCTTAGAGGAGCAGGTGATTGTTGTATGCACAGATTTCAGGTTGCAGCAGGTGGTAACACTCTGAGGAAGGCAGGAGGCTGACGACCTTCCCCCAAGTGTCTGTGAGGCAGGCACATCCCTGTTCTCTAGAGTGCTCCGGTGGATAGGCTCTGCAGCTGTACCATAGTCACCTGATGCTTTTAATTTTATGGATTGGGAGGCATCACTTATCCTTGGACCCCTGTCATGGGTGGCTAGGTGGAGTGGGTGGAGCCACCAGTCCTCAGGCCCCTGCTGTCTGTAGGTAAGGGCCCTGTTTAATAGGCAGAGAGGTATCAAATGTCAAAAACTCGCCTCTTCACTGCACAGCTGAAACAGTTATAGTCAGACATCAAACAGATTCACCCTTTCAATATAACAGCCAGATCCTATCTACTGTAATGGGGCCACCTGGATCCATTCAGGGGTGAAAGACAAAGTCTGCGGACTGCTTGTGCCTAGACAGGAGCTGCTTCTGCTCGGAATTTCCAGATTAGGGGAGTTCACAGAGTATATTCCCCCATTTGTTAATTTTTTTCTTCTCCAGTGCCAGGAGAATGGCTCAGAGAGCACAGCAGTACCTATCTCAGGCCTAGGGAAATCAACTGTTACTGAAGCTGGCTGGGGCAGAGGGTGGAGGGATCACATAGATGGGACAGTGTTCTTTCAAAAGGAGGAGCTATTACATCCACTTGGTGAATTAGACAAAATCACTTATTTTGTGCCAAGAGTACTGTTTTATCTCAGATTCCAGAGGTGTGCATATATTTTGTGCGCTGGCTTGGTCCCACCGCAGTTGCGACAGGGGCTCAGGGCTGCTCCACCTCACTTGCCTTCTTTCACTGAAACATCCACATCCTAAATGCCACTGCCAGCCCCATCACAATCACGCCAGGGGATCAGGGGTGCACCACTTCACTTGCCTTCTTTTGCTGAAGCAGCAGCCTTCTGACCGCTATCGCCAGCCCTGCTGTGGTCACTCCAGGGAATCAGGGCTGAGGCGCTCCTGCTGACTTGGCAACACCTCGCTGCTTCTGTGCTATCTCTATCCCCCCCCCTTCATTCAGTCTGATTTCTTAACTTTGGCTTTGATGATCATGGTTCCTAGCTTATCATATGTATGATCGATTCACTTGATTTTTTGGGTCTTTTTTGCAAGAGGGACCACCAGAAGTGTCTGACTACTCTGCTGTCTTGGCCCTGCCTCCCCAGAAAAAAAAAAAAATTTTTTTTTTTTTTTTAGAGTTTAGTCTTATTTTTTCAACTTTTTAAGTGATTTTTCTTTTTTCTCCAGTTGTTCTCAGGGTTCTTTCTTTGTCTTTGTCTTTGGCAAGTGTAATTATGATATGTCTTGGTGACTTTCCTTTGTGGTCTATCCTATATAGAGTTTGTCGAGCTTCTTTGATGGTTCACTTTTTGTCTTTCATGATATTTCGAAAGTTTTCTGCCAGCAAATATTCAGCAATCTTCTCTGTGTTTTCTACTTTCTTTCCCTGTTCTGAAACTCCAATCACACAAAAATTTTTGTTCTTGATTGTGTTCCACATAATTCTTAGGTCTTCTTCATTTTTCTTCATTCTTTTCTCTGATTTTTCCTCAAATTAGTGTTCATGGAAGTTTCTCCTATCTCGCTGATTCTGTCTTCCACTGTTTCCAGTTGCTCCTAAAATCTTTTATTGAGTTGTCCTTTTCTGAAGTTTTATCGTTCATCTTTTGGATTTCTAGGTGCTGTTTTTGTATGATTTCTGTTTATTTATTCCCAAGTTTTATTTTTATATTCCTGAATTCTTCTATTGCTTTTTCCGTGTTTTCCTTGGTTTTGTATGTGTTTTCCTTGATCTCTTTCCTAATCTCTTGGATAGCCCTTAATATTAGTCTTTTGAATTCCAAATCAAGTAGTTCCAATGCCTTTTCTTCTGTTGAAAGGTTATCTGATTCTTTATTTTGGTCACTTGCTGAAGCCATCTTTTCCTGATTTTTTAAATATGTTTTGACATTGTTTACTGTCTCCGAGGCATTAAAGGATTATTTTCTCTATTTATTGATTGTATGTTCATTTGTTTTGTCCTACTTGTTTGTCTTGATTTAGCAGGGCAGGTGAACTGGGTGTGCTTTGATGCTTGCTCGTCTTTGAGCATGATATCTCTCATCACCTTGTCTGGGTAAGCAGGGAAGCAGCAGGCTGGGTGAACCGACTTCACTGTACACTGGTTTGGTGAGGTTGCTGAGGGCAGAATTGGCATGTACTGCCTACCTCCTGATGTCACTCCAGCAGTGTGTGATGGTTCACAATGCATCACGAGATGGGTGGGGGGTTGAGTGGGAAATGATACAGGCTGTCTTTTCACCATTCAGCAGCTAGTTGAATGATGGGAGGGAAGGGTAATGCAAGTCTGGTGGGGTGATGGGCCTGAGCACTGGGGGTGCTCTAGCCTTAGCAGCACTGTAGGGACCAGTGGAAAGGGGGAGGGAGGTGGTGACCAGGGCTAGGTGGGAGGGAGAAAGAAAAGAAAACAAAGAAAAAGAAAAAAAAAAAAAGGGTATTGCAGGAGCAAGTAGATGGAGGCAAGGTGGACCTGGGGTTCTTTAGGAAGGGGGAGGTGGCATATAGGGATAGGTGGGAGGGAAAAAGAAAAAAATGGTGGCACGGTTGGGGCCAGTGTGTGGGGGCAGGGTGGACCTGGGGGCCAGTGGAAAGAGATGGGGGGTGGCATACAGGGCTAAGTGGGAAGAAGAAAAAAAATAAAGAAAAGGTGCTGTGGGGTTGCTGACAGGAATGTTGGGGGGGTGGCATAAGAAGAAGGAGAAAGAAAAGGAAGAAAAAAAAATCATGCAGCAGGAGGGGGTGAGGCTGGCCCAGGGCAGGGAGCTAGTATTGTGGACCCCAGCAGTGGGGTCTGCCAGGATAGGCGAATTCTTACTTCTATTCACCAGAACAGTGAGGGGTGGGAAAGCATGTTTCTCTGGTTACCGGGTGCTCTAACACCTGTTGGGAGCTGCATGAAGTTGTCTTCCCATACTCCCTGTCTGGTGTCGTTGCTGGATGAGTTTCAAGATGGCCATACTGTGCTGTGTTAGTTGGTAGGGGACATCCACTCCATATCTCTTCTTTTTCTCTTTTTTCTGTAAATTTCTTCCCCCATTCGGTGTTTGATCTAGTTCTTTACCCCTCCCTTTGATGCACAGGGTTCCAGGATTGACATTTGTATCTGTTTTACTTAGTTTTTCAGATCTTTGGTGCAGAGGGATGGCATGGTATGTTTATCTAGGGCACCAAACTGGTTCCTTCTAGTCACTCTTAATGTCCCAGCTCAATATCACTTTCTGACTAATATTTTCTCTGACCCTATCTAGCCTGGGTCATTCCACCTGTTAGATCAATTTTAGCACTCTACACTTGTCAGTGCAGATAACTACATACACGCAAATTGATTTGATAAGTTTTCCTTTTCCCCCACTAATTTAAGCCTAGTACATGTACTTACTAAGATCTCAAAATTACTCACTGAATGAATTAATATGAGGAGCCTCAGAGGTGGCAGATGTTATTATTCTGAATGAATCATTGTGTAGATCTAAAGCTGACATTTAAAATAGTGAGCCGGACTCGTAGACAAAGAACACAAAACAATAGTCATGAACATAACAACAAAAACAACTCAAGAGAAAAATTCTTTACCACGTTCCTCACTAATCACAAGTACCACTCACATTTAAAAATGAGTTTGGCTGAAGACTATTGATTTTCTCTTTGCTCTGCTTTGAGCTTTGTGCTGAGATTCCACCTCTCAAGAGGCAGAACACCCTGCCCTGATTCCGTTTGGCCTTGGTTTACCTCCAGTTCAAACATGCTTGCCTGGCTGTCAGATTTAATTAAAGGGCAAGACAATAGAAACAAGAACAACAGAAACAGGAGAGTCAAAAGACCTTGCTTGTTTTGTTAAACAGAACATTAAGAAGGGAATTTTCAAAAGGCAAATGAACAAAGCAAAGATCCCTGCAGTAATCACTTACCTTGGCAGCAACAGAGAAAGCAGCTTCAAGGTCTTTGGGTCTCTCCCTAGTAGACAGGCAATAGGGGCCAGGGGAAATAGCTCTGACCACAGTGATCTGAGAGGCCATGCCATAGAGTTTCTGCAAGACAGGATCTGAACAGTCAGACCTAATCTGAGGTGGCAGATGTCCAATCAGAAGTTGTTTGGACCTATAGCCCCCTGACATAGTTCCTTGGCATTGGGCAGGCAGCAGCCAGTAGGCTTAGGCAGCGGGGGGGCAGGATATAAAAACATTAGAGGGTGGCATGGTGACAGAAGAGAGTAAGGTGCCCATGATAAAAAGAAGGTAGGAGATGGTAGTGTAGTAGACCACCTTGGTGCAGATTTTCACTCTCTCATAGTTTCAAAGCACACTGTTCTCTTTCATAGTCCCCTTCCAAACCCTTCCCTAATCTTAGCCTGTGTACTTTTTCCTCTTCTCTCCATTCTCCTGGTTCAGTATCACAACACCTCAGATAAATCCTCCTCATTGTAAGAGAATACATGGGTGGACTGGGGAGAAAAACTGAGTGAGCAAAGTTGAAACCTTTTGTAATATCCAGGGGAGAGAAAATTGTACTGATACTCAAAGGACTTTTGTCCATCACTAAGAATGTTCCTTAAGAAATATTTGCATTTTTAAAAAGGTGAGGGTTCTTCCATTTCCCCCAATTTTTATTTGAAAAATTTCCAACCCTCAAAAAACCTTAAAGAATGTTCATATATGCCTAATCTAGATTCATGATTGCTAACATTTGCCACTCTTCCTTTATCTGCATGTTCGTGTACATAAACAGAGACACATACACACACGCTGGCTTTTTCTGAACCGTTTGAAAGTCACTTGCATTGTGGCATTTCACCCCTAAATACTTTAGAGTATATCCCCAGAGAACAAGAACCTTCTACATAACTGTACTATTATTGCACCCAAGAAATTTAACAGTGCTTTTAATGGTAATTGCCTAATATATGGCCCATATTCAAATTCTCCCAAATGTCTACCAAATGTCATTCATAACTGTTTTTCTTAAATACGGGATCCAAATAAACATCGCTCGTTGCATTTGGTTGTTATGTTTCTTTAGGCTCCTTTGATATACAACACCTCCCCTCCAGTATTTATTTACTTATTTACAGTCTTTCATGTTATTGACTTTTTTTGTTTTTTTTTTTTTGAGAATCTACGCTAGTTGTAGAATATCCCAACATTTTGAATTTCTCTCACTGCTTACTCATGATTAATTTCAAATTAAACACTTTTGGCAAGATATTATATAACTGACATTGCATCGTATCAGGAGGCAAACCATGTCATTTTGTTCCATTATTGGTGTTGCCATGTGTAATCACTTGGTTAAGGTGGTAATCCAACAAATGCCTCCATTATAAAGGGACCTCTTTCCTTTTATGGAGTCCCTGGATGGTGGAAATAATTAAGTGCTCAGATAATAACCAAAGGGTTGGCAGCTCAAATATACCCAGAGGCATTTTAAAAGAAAGGCCTAGTGATCTACTTCTGAAAGATCACAGACATTGAAAATCTTGTGGAACACCGTTCTGCTCTGAAACACATGGGGTCACCATGAGTAGGAATTGACTTTTGGTGTTTTTTGGTTCTTTTTATAGTTAAGAAGTGACCTGTGGGATAACTTTGAAATCCCATAAATATCTTATTTCCAAAAAATCTTTTGCCCAATTATTTTAATTTCCAATGTTGATCCTTGCTTGAATCAAATATTCCTTTGATGGTTAAAAAATGATGACTTTCTGTTTCACTTATTTCTTTCTTATTCTTGTTACATTTATTAACTGATATTCTTTTGTAAAGAACTTTCCCTTTCTCTTTAAGGGGGAGGAGTGTGGATTGTATCTTGAAGAAAAGATATCAAAGGGCATAGGAATAAAGCCCACAGTACCGACCACATCCTGCTTAAAATGCTCCATATCAGGTTAGATGCTTTCCTTTATGACTGATATTGTTTGATTGAGGTCACAAGTCTGTCAAGATCTTTGACAATACCACAGGTACCTGCTTCTTCCTGGCTCCCTGAGAGTGGGAAAATCACCAGCATTATATGAGGAATTTGTGATATTCTGTGTAGAAGTCAAAAGTATGAATACGTCTGTCTGATGCTCTCTCTCCTTGGAGGGTGGGATTAAGCCAGCAGGGGACAAGTTTGGGCAGAAATGAGATACAGAGTATTATGCACCAGATTGGGTCAGGTATAGTTAGGGAGACATACATCAAACACTGCCAAGTTGATACAAGTCTAACTACTAGTTCACAGGCTGAGTAGGCCAAGAAGAATAAAGCGGAAAGTGCAAGAGATGGAGGTTCCAATACATTTCAAAAAATGGAAAGGACAGGGGGACACTGGGGCTCCCTTGTCTATTTCAGAACCCTTTGAACTTAGTGTGGATTCAAAACACATTGAGCTCCCTCAGTAGGGTCCACTGCTATGGAAGACAGATGGATTAATGGCATCAAATCAGTCTGATTGGGACAGCCACGTTTATAGGGGTGTTTGACCACCCTGACATTCTTGTTCCTTCTCACCTGGCCTCTGGGGCTCATTTCCAGTGGGCTTTGTTCTTAAGCAGCATCAGAAATGAAGCTGAGATATAAGCTCTTTATCTATACCTGGCAAAGAAGTCCCCGCTGGGATTAGAGAAGGGATAAGTGAGTGCGAGTGCGGGTGGGGTGCATGGTGGCAGGAAGGAGAGGGTCGACACAAGTATGTTTAAGTCAGTGGAACAATCAGTATGAGGTTGGAGCAGTTTTGAGATGAAGGCTTTGGATGCTATTTTGTTTTACTTTTTATAAAAAAAGATGATCTCCTTCTGATGAAAAAGTCGTGCTGCTCTATTGTTGTCATCTCACCTCCACTCCCACAGTTGTGCACCGTTTCATTTCTGACCCACTTTCTTCATCTCCTTTGCTTGTTTCCTTCAAGAGCAGTCTTAGCTCCCAACCCCAGCCAGTACCTTGCTTAAATTGCTTTAATCTCCAAGTGCTTCTTATATTGATTTTAAACAGTTAAGCTGCCAATCAACTCCTCTCCTTGAGCAGCAGCCTAGGGCAGAAAGATTAAAACAAGGAACAAATAAGACCGGCGCTAGGAAGTTTGTTAGAATTTTCATATATAATGTCAGCAGCTACCAGCGGCTCCCCTTTTCCCCTCACGTCATGGAGGTGCAAGACTATTATGCAGCGGCTAGACCTAACTTTGTCATGTTAATAATAGCTAGCATTTAATGAGCAGTTGTTCTGTGCCAGGAAGAGTTCTAAATACCTTATTTATATTCACTCATTTAATACTCACAGCAATCCTACGAGGTAAATAGCTTCATATCATAAAAGAGGTAAATACCTCTGTTACAGAAGAGGAAGCTGAGGAATGGATAGGCTAAGTGATTTGTCCAAGATCCCACACCTAGTAAATGGCAACCTGTCTCTAGAATAGTGCGCATAGCCAGCAAGCTATAAGAACTCTTTCACATAGACACAAGATCTTCACCAGGCTGGAATATCAACTGCCAGGACAAGAAAAAGTCAGAGTCAGTAGTGCTCAAGACAAAGGTAAAAGTTAAGTACCCTTTAATCCAATAAACGTGCATCAAGTTATGTACAGGCACTAAATTTTTCTCAGATGCAGAGCTGGCTATGATGCTGTTACTGACTACAACAATCTCAGTGTCTAACAGAGCTTAATTAAAGAGAAGTAGTCTACTGGAGAAGATAGTGGTGAAGGAGAAAAAAGAAATTCAAGCAGCCCTTTAGTCATGACTCAAGCCTTACCTCTTCCAAGAAGCCTTCTCTAGCAACTTTTGGCTGGCTGCTTCTTTCTTGTCATAGCTCTGTTGAATACGGTACCTGTTGAATCCCTTGCTTGTCTCTCCCACTAGGTGAGGGGTTGGAAAACTATATCCTGAGAATCAAATCCAGCCCACTGTCTGTTTTCATAAATAAAATTTTATTGGAAGACAGTCAAGATCATTTGTTAACATATCGCCTATGACTGCTCTTTAGTTACAACAGCAGACATGAACAGTTGCAACAGAGGCCGTCTGACCTGTGAAGCTTAAACTAGCTACCTGGCCTTTTTCAGAAAAAGTTAGCTGACCCCTGCTGTAGGCTATGAGCACTTTTGGGACAGGGAGTTTGCCCTCCACTTCTGAATCTGCAGTAGCCAGCACTATAAGGGTAGAGCCATTCTGGGTAAAGCTTGCCTGTGCCATTCTTGCAGCTTCAATTCGTATTTTAAGGTTGGCTTGGGTAGACTCTCAAAACAATAGTTCCTGCTAGACAGAGAAGTAGAGGGGATGGGGATGGTGGGGCTCCTATTGAGCATCTCTGTTTTCCAGCTCGGTGTACATCCAACCAATGACACAGCAAATGGGTGGCAATTTAGTAATCCGACGCAGGCCTGCTGAAACCACTCTGCAAGAACTAACACATATAAAGAAGAGAGGCTTGGGGGCACGCAGAAGGAATGAAGTAAAGAAAGATGAAGGAAAAATAGACCAGGAGTGGGATGACTTGCCACTTTAATTTTCCTAGGGGGTGACATAACTTCCGTGACAGGTAGGTTATTTTGGTTCTTCATTAGGACTCTTATTAAAATGGTGTTGGATGTCTCTAACTGCACCTGCTGTGTTGGGGATCATAGAGTGGAGTGTATAATAACACATCTATCTTGGGAAGGACTGAACAGGAGCTGGTGTGAGGATGGGCAAGCAACGGATTGGACAGTGGGTAGAAATTACCTGCACAATTTCTGTGCTCTGAGCTGGTAACAAGCCTGAGGTGTTTGAATGAACACTCCATTCAAATAATTGGTGGCAAGAGGGTCATATGTCTTCAAAGAGAATATTTTGCCCAAATTGCAGCACCATGAAAGGGCTCAGCTGGGCTGAATGCGCTTGGTGACTTGGTCGGCAGTTTCCCCTGAAGTGGTATGAGGGGAAGAGTGCAGTTTTCCAGTGGGCTGGTGGCAACCTGCTGAGAGCCCCATGAGTCATTAGGGAGATGTAAACCTGCTGAAAAGAGGTGTCCTATGACTCCTAATTTTTATGACTAAGAGATTGCCAGACAGAAGCAAGCTAAGTTTTTTTCTTTTTGAAGAACTTGCTGCTTTGAGTCACATTTCAACCTAAATCAGAAGGTCCTGGATGCTATCAGGGCCTGTGTTCTTCCTTAGCTGAGGGGCAGCCAAGAATCTCAATTCCTCCTGTTAGTCATTAGTACTTGAAGTTTAAAGGGACATTAAAAGTCATGAAGTTCTATCACTTAACTGGCCTTTAAAATTCAGTTAGGAAACTCATGACAGTGAGCAGTCTTCACTTAAGCACCTCTTTTCATGAAAAACTGAATCTTCCTAAAGCAAGCCATTGTATCTGGGGCCACCTTAACTGTTACAAGGGTTATAGGCAGTCCGCCTCATCTTGTACCAAGAGTTGCCTCCCTGATGTAATAGGGCCAGCCCAATCTTGCTTTTGTACAATGTCTTCACATATTTGCAGTTGGTTTTCTTTCTATCCCTACCACCCAGACCATAAATCTTCTCTTCTCTAGTTGTATAATCCTATTTCCTTCAATCTTTCTCATAAACATGGTTTTGAGTTTGTGCATAACTTTGGTCTTTTTCAAACATGCCTTGGCCTGTCTTTAGCCTGTTTTTACTTTGCCATCCAGTATTAATGGGATGTTTCTTTCCTCCTGCTAAAGGCACTTCCATCACAAGTTAAAGGCATGGAGGAACAGCAACTCTCATAAGTAAAAAATACTCAGCTCTCAAAGGGAAACCTTCAAACCCTCATTGCAAGCATAAGTACAAAGAGAAAGAAGAATTCAATGGGCAGTGGTAAGCACTAGCACTATTTTATGATGTCCCTCCTTCTCTTTTTTGGGGGGGCTCCTTCTCTACATCAGGAGTACTCACCCAGAACGTAATAAGAACATTGAGTGCTGTGCCTTATGTTCAAAGTTATTTTTGTTTGTTTGTTTCTTCTTGGGTTTATGAAAATTTGTTTGTAAATTCTGCAATTCTAGTTGTACAATTATTTATTCTAAAAGAATGTTCTGGGGGACAAAAGAAAAAAAAAAAAGAGTAACCTGAATGGTTGTTGTGCAGATGATAATCCTTTAGCAATGCTCTGCTAACTTATACTACTCACTTTCTAATCAACCTCTTCTCCATGAATACTGTTTTTTCAAAAAGCAGAATAAATTTTCTTGAGCTAAATAATTGAACTTGTGTTTTCTCCTCCTCTCATTATTTTGGCAAGAGATTTTACTTTTGTGGTTATTCAAAGGATTCCCAAACTTTTTTTTTTTTTTGGACAAAAGTCGTGTCATTTTGCTTGGGCCAGAACTTTCTAGAAAGTGCCAAATTGTAGGATGTCAGTAATGGAGGAATCCAAGAAACCATCCTGCCAAGACTCTCACTTTACAGATGAAGAGAAGATGAATGGCTGCTATAGTTGATCCTGGACCAGCTCTGAACATGATCCAAGACTTCTAACTGTCTTTAACTTGTGTCAAAATTGAGGTGTCACTAGTATTCTTTTTACCCTTACAGGATAGTAGAATTAGAAATGCGATATTTAAAAACTTGACAATGTATGTACTTTTTTTTTTTTTTTTTTCTTTTTACTTCCCTCTTGTCTTTTTTTGTAAATTTTTCTTGAAAATATCAGTCTGTCTCAGCCACACTGATGGGAGATGAGGGAGAAGAAGTTATGCATCATTGGAGTAAAGTGTTAGAGAGGGAGCTGTGTATCCTGGGGCCTGTGGTGAGGGCAGCAACACAAATCAAAGTCAGAGAGAGAGTAGATAAGTAGCCTGGGGTGGGCATGGCAACGTCATCTCCACGGATGTGGCACTCTGGTGTGCTGGGCAGAAGCTACACTGCTGGGCACCACAGCCCCAGGGGAGCAGCTGCCTAGGGAACAGTGCAGAAACTGTAGCCAGTTTCCAACATCTCCAAAGTCTCCCATTTTCATCTAAAAATTTTATGTCAACTGTAGTTTGTACTTCATAATACCATAATCCATAAAATCTAAGATGCGCTTATTGTAAGACACATCATTATTTTATTTTTCACTAAGACAGAAAAAAAAGCACTGCGAATTAAACTGCGACACAGCATTGATTGTAAAATGCATTCCAATTTTAAAAGTGTTAAACGAATGTCTGTGAATCAGTGAAATATTGGATACTTGTCTGTATTTAACATAAAAACCTTGTTTGCCTCCTACCCCACATCTTTGAGTAAACTTGCATTAAAAAAGAATGCCATAGTTATCCTTTAGGCCTGTGTACTCAATGGCACGTGACTACAAATCCCCAGAAGTATTCATATGCCCCTTTAAATACCATTAATTACACCATATTCTGGAATCTGTGGTACAAAGAAGCTTTGTGCTAGGGAGGCGGGGGTGGGGCACTGTGAAAACTTTTTCAGTGAAAATCCTCTAGACCCAGAGGGTTGAAAAAATATGTTCAAATAAGACCTTTAGCGTGACTGTCCATAGCAGCATTATATGTAACAGCCAAAGAGTGAAAACAATCCAAATACCCATCAAGGGATGAATGGATAGACAAAATACGCTACATCTATACAACAGAATATTATGCAGACATAAAGAGAAATGAAGTACTGATACATGGATGAACCTTGAGGACGTTATGCTCAGTGGAAGAAACCGAACACAGAAGGCCACATAGGGTATGATTCGATTTATATGAAGTGTCCAGAATAAACAAATCTATAGAGACGGAAATTAAATTAGTGATTGCTAGGGACGGGACTGGGGAAAGGGAGAATGGACAATGACTGCTTGCCGGGTACAGGGTTGTTTTTTTTTTTTTTAGGGCTGATGAAAATGTTCTGGAATTAGATATTGACGATGGTTGCATTACTTTGTGAATATACCAAAAAAGACTAAATTGAACACTTTGAAAATGGTAAATTTTATCTCAGTTTAAAAAATGGGAGGGGGGCACCCATAAAGAATACCCTCAGTTAAAAGTAGAAGCAGCTTTCTTGGAAATAGGGTTGGGGCTTGGGGGGTATTTTAGCTCAGCCTGCTCTGCTCTTCTTTACCCTTGCTCCCAAGACTGACTGCTGAGGTCCTTCTGCAGAACCTTGGAACTCTGAGGAGCCAATTTGAAATCCACTACCCTAAACTGTCACCACAAGGGAGCTCTATCCTCCACTTCCTTTTCCCTGGTGCACTGTAAGTCCTGGGGTCTCCTTCTTCTGGGATCAGGCTCCCTGTGTAGTGAGGCTAGTGAGCTGCTCCAACACTGGTCCATCTTTTCCTCCCCAGATTTTCAGGTATTCCTGATTCAAACTCCTTCTGTGCTGGCATCATGCTTCTCACACATTCTGGAGCCAACTTTTTATGCCGCCCACATCTGCCATGAAAGTCCAGTCGTGAAGACAGCAGAGAAGGATCACGCTCTGCTAGAAAGATTTTTTTTTCCCTCAAATCATGAGTCTTGTCTAAAACAAGGCACACGTACAAATACATTTCAGGTGCATACATAGAGCATGTGTTTTGCTCAGTCCCAGGAACTGCTTTGGTTAGCAGTGTCCAGTTCAACCTGCCCCAAACCAGTACATTAAAAAAAAAATTCTTTATGATGCAATCTGTTATTTAGCTAAAAGGTGACCCCATGGGAAGAGTTTCAGTTCCATTCTATATATGTACCACATTTTGTTTATCCATTCATCAGCTGATAAGCACTTAGGTTGTTTCCATCTTTTTGCTATTGGGAGTAGTGCTGCAATGAACATAGGTGTGCATATGTGTCTGTTCATGTCTTTTCTATTAGATCTCTAGGATATATACCTAGGGGTAGAATTGCTGGGTCATAAGGTAGTTTTATTGCTAGTTTTTTTGAGGAAGTACCATACTGTTTTTCAAAGTGGTTGTACCGTTTTACAATCCCTCCAGTGGTGAATAAGAGTTCCAGTTTCTCCAAATCTTTGCTAACATTTGCTGTTTTCTGTTGTCGTTGTTTTATCAATGTCATTTTAGTAGGTGTGAGATGGTATCTCATTGTAGTTTTCATTTGCATTTCTCTAATGACTAATGATCATGGGCATCTTTTCATGTGTTGGTTGGTCACTTGAATGTTCACTTTGATGAAGTGTCTGTTTATGTCTTTTGCCCATCTTTTAATTGGGTTGTTTGTCTTTTTGTTGTTGAGTTTTTCACATTTTCTATATATTTTAGAAATTAGTCCCTTATGTGATATGTCATTCCTGAATATTTTTTCCTGGTTGGTAGGTTGTCTTTTTACTCTTTTGATAAAGTCTTTTGATGAGCATAAGTATTTAACTTTTATGAGGCCCCAGTTATCTAATCTGTCTTCTGCTATTCCTGCATTTATAGTTGTGTTTGATTATTTATTTATTTTTTAATTATGCCCCATAGTTTTGTCCCTGTGTTTTCTTCCAAGAACTTTATATTATTAGCTTTAACATTTAGGCCTTTGATCCATTTTGAGTTAATTTTTGTGTATAATGTGAGATATGGGTCCCGTTTCATTTTTCTGCAAGTGGATATCCAATTTTGCCAGCACCATTGTTAAAGAGACTGTTTTTTCCCCATTGAATGAATGGCCTTTGACCCCTTGTCGAAATCAGTTGTCCATAGATAGATGGATTTAAATTCAGCACATTTTGATGTTTAATCCTCACAGGGCTACTTTTTGCTCCACGTTGTGACTTTAATTTTTTTTTTTTTTTAACATTAACTTACTTGTCCCCCACCTCTGTATCTCTGGTTTCATGCCTGATACAACACCTCTGGCACTAACCCCAGGTCGATCTGTTACTCATTATGATGTTTGTGGAGTTTCTCCTTCTAGTAGCAGACTGTGTTTGGCTCTAATGAGCAGCCAGAGCCCTAGGCTCCACTGGCACTAAATCAGCAGAAGGAGCCCACAGTCCTGTTTCCCGTTTCTTTCCTTATGCTATTTTCTCTACTTGGAATACTCTTTCCTCCTCTTTTTGCCTGACTAACTCAGTCTTTTTTTAAGGCGTAGTTCAGATCCAGAAAATGGAGGCTTAAGCATATATGGAAAGACTCATCTCACCTCCCACTTCACGCACACAAAAATGTTAGATAAGATATAATTAAGATAAATAATGCACAGCCAATCTTAAAGCAGAAAAAAGGAAATCTCAACGCCAGCACTGAAAAGGAACTTGAAGTTGGTGCTATGAATAAAGAGTGATCCCAAACTACTCACAGAGGTGGGGAAGGGTAATAAATGGATATACCAAAAAAATTTAAAAAAATTAAAAAAAACAAACCCATTGTTATCAAGTCGATTCCAACTCATAGCGACCCTATAGGACAGAGTAGAACTGCCCTGTAGATTTTCCAAGTAGTGGCTGGTAGATTCAAACTGCTGAGAAAAACTTGGATATAGGCTCTATAAACCAGGTTGAACTAAAACCTTGAGTAAAGACAGAAGCCTCAAGAAATGCCCTGTCAAAAGAGTGAAAATTCTGCCATCAACCACTTATCACCAGCATCACAATTAGAACGCTGTTAGAAATCAAAATCCTTGGCGTAAACCTGATATAGTTGTGGAGCTCAAGTTCACATAACCTTTGTGAAGTCACAGTTTAAAAATAAAAATTAACATTAAAGAGCTTGTCCTGAACTTGTGACACCTATAAGGACACTTCTATAAGACAGAACACAGAACAAAATAAACAACTCCTACTGTGTAGTTTAAGGTCAGGAAAGGTGCATGTGTCGGGACTATATCCTTTCATGATACTTATTCAACTTGTATGCTGAGCAAATAATCCAAGAAGCTGGACTATATGAAGAAGAACATGACATCAAGATTGGAGGAAGACTCTTTAACAACCTGCGTTATGCAGACAACACAATTTTGCTTGCCAAAAGTAAAGAGGACTTGAAGCACTTACTGTTGAAGATCAAAGATCACAGTGTTCAGTATGGATTATACCTAAACTAAAGAAAACAAAAATCCTCACAACTGGACCAATAAACAACATCATGATAAATGGAGAAAAGATTGAACTTGTCAGGGATTGCATTTTACTTGGATCCACAATGAGCAGCCATGGAAACAGCAGTCAAGAAATCAAAAGACTTATTGCATTGGGCAAATCTGCTGCAAAAGACCTCTTTAAAGTGTTGAAAATCAAAGATGTCACCTTGAGGACTAAGGTGCACCTGACCCAAGCCATGGTGCTTTCAATCATCTCACATGCGTATGAAATTGCCTCATATGCTGGATGACGAATAAGGAAGACCGAAGAAGAACTGATGCCTTTGAACTGTGGTGAGAAGAATATTGAATATACCATGCCCTGTCAAAAGAACAAACAAACCTATCTTCGAAGAAGTGTGACCAGAATGCTCCTTAGAGGCAAGGATGGTGAGACTAAGTCTTGCATACTTTGGACATGTTATCAGGAAGGATCAGTCCGTGGAGAAGAACATCATGCTTGGGAAAGTAGAGGGTCAGTAAAAAAGAAGACCCTCAATTAGATGGATTTACACAGTAGCTGCAACAATGGGCTCAAGCATTACACTAATTGTGAGGATGGTGCAGAACTGGGCAGAGTTTCATTCTGCTGTACATAAGGTTGCTATGAGTCAGAACTGACCTAATGGCACCTAACAACAACTGAGATGATCCATACAGTTTTCAGACACAAGGATGGAGAGACTTTGACTCACTTACTTTGGACACGTCATCAGGAAAGACCAACTGTCAGAAAAGGACATTATGGTTGGTAAAGTAGAGAGTCAATGAAAACGAGGGAAGCCCTCAGTGAGATGGATTAACACAATGGCTGCAACAATGAATTCAAACATGCCAACAACCATGAAGATGGCACACAGCCAGGCAACATTTCTTTCTCTTATACATAAGGTCACCATGAGTAGAAGTTGACTTGATGGCAACTGACAACAGCACTGAGATGACTTCCTAGTAAAAATGATGTATCTCACCAAAGAAATCACAATGAAAAAGAGTCAGCATATGAAGCAAAATGAAGAATTTATGCTGTATGAATCAGTGGATTGGGCAATGTGAAAAAGATTTTAAATTAAGTATGTTTAAAATGGTAAAAAGAGATAAAGTAGAACACATAAAACAAGAACAATGAAATGTGTAAAAAGAATAGGAGGATTAAAAAAAATTATTAAATAGAAAAAAATTCCATAAATTAATGTAGTTATTGACAGTTACAACATAGTAACTGGATAAAGAAGGCTGGAAGAAGAGAGAATTAGTGAATTATAAGTTAGCTCTGAGGAAATCACCTAGAATGCAGGTCACAGGTGTAAGGAGATGAAAAGTATGAAAGATAAAATCAGACCTAGAGGATAGAATAAGATTTAGCATGTATCTAATAGAATGCAAATTCGGAGGGAGTGATGTACATAGAGAAATAGTTTACATATTTTTCAACTTTAAAAACATTCCAAAATAACATACAGTCCTGAGTAAGATTAATTAAAAAAGCTATATCCAAGATATTTTATATGGATATGATAGCATATCAAAGACAAATTCTTAAATACTACCCTAAAGGGAAAATTAATTACTTACAAAGGATCACTACTAGTCTGACATCAGATATTTCATCAACTATAACTACCGAAGAAAAACAACTGTCAAACTAGCATTGCATACCCAGCATAATCTATCACTCGGGAGGAAGATTAAAAAAAAATTTTTTTTCAGACAGAAAAAAGATGAAGTAATTGTCTACTCATTGACTTCTCCAAAAGGACTATAAAGGATGAACATGAGTAGAAAGAAAACTGAACCTAAACAAAACTTGTGGGCTGCAGAGAGCAATGTTAAGTAAACATTATTAACCAGGCTGTTACTACTAAATAAGTGTGTGTGTATATACATAAATAAATCAAGGGGTTAAAAACAAGGCTGGAATAAAATACTTGCCAACTACATGGAAGATAAGAGAAGGTATTTCATAATTAGAGGGTTTTATGGGCCTCACAGGAGCCCTGGTGAACAGTGGTTAAGACCTTGACTGCTAACCAAAAGGTCTGCAGTTCGAATCCACCAGCCACTCCTTGGAAACCATATGAGGCAGTTCTACTCTGTTCTGTAAGGTCGCCATGATTCAGAATGGACTCAATGGCAACAAGTTCTTTTTTTTTTTTTTTTATGAGCCCCACAAAGAGCCCTTGTGGTGCTGTGCTTAAGCGCTCATTTGCTAACAAAAATGTCAGCAGTTCGAACCCACCCATCACTCTGCTGGAGAAGGATGTGGCAGTCTTCTTCTATAAAGATTTACAGCCTTGAAAACACTATGGGGCAGTTCTATTCTGTCCTCCTATAGGGTTGCTATGAGTCAGAATCAACTAGACTGCACACAACATCACTATATGTGTATACCTATATAATTACTGCTCACTTATCAACTACCTCATTAACTGACATTTCGCTTTTACAACAATAGTAAAAAATCTACTATCTGACTATTTTGCACATTATTGATGTATGCCTTGGCAGTAATGAACCCCGAGTTTCAAGGCGAGAGTAATGCTGGCTGTGATGGTTAAAGTTACATGTCAACTTGGCTGGGCCATGAGTCCCAGCGGTTTGGCAGTTATGTAAGTATGTAATATGGCAGTTATGTAATGATGTGGTCATTCTTCATTTTGTGATCTGATCTGGTCATCCTCCATTTCCAATAATGCCAATTTTCACATAATGACCTGGTCTTTGGAAACTCACCATGTTGATAAGTGAGGAGTGGGTGTATATATGTCAAACACATTATTCAGAGGAGACAAAAACATTTGGACAAATTTTATGTGTGGTGTTTCTATATGTACTTATAACACATGAAATCATGCTGTCAGTGTTGTTTGTAGATATGTACAAATACAAAAATATTGTGCTGAAGTGTTACCTTCATTACCAAAACAGGAATGGCTTCTGGAGATAGAAGAAAGGGAAAGGAATTGAAAGGTCACAAAGAAATTTTCCACTACATCAGTAGTCTTTTATTTTCTGTAAGTTTTGAAATATATATGAAAAAAAAATGTTGATATTTATTAAATCTAGGTTGGGTGTGTGTGTTTTGTTATACTTGTGCTTTTCTACTTTTGAAATATTTTCTAATTTTGAAATTTTTCACATTGCAAAGAAGATTTAGCTCAGAACACCTCTCTCCCAGGGAGCCTTCACAAGCCCTTTATCCCTACACTGCAGCCAATACCTCTGCCCTGTGCCCCGACACACCATGTACCTCCCTTATCGAAACACCCATCACAGGATGGCTTAGGCTGAGTTTTTTAGAAGCAAAGCCTGAGTCAGGGATTTGGGCCCGTGAGGTCTACAGAGAGAGAAGTCTTCAAGAAAAACCTGTAAAGGAGAAGTAAAGCAGGGTAAGGAAACACAAATCGGTCTCAGGCTTAGCCAAGCTTTGACCTGATCCACAGGGGTAGGGATAGGCTCTGAAGCAAAAATTCCCAGGACAGCGTTGCCCCCATTGAGGTAAGATGACTGGCCTTTTTTTTTTTTTTTTTTTTAAATCTCAGTAACCATTTGGCTGTGGACTGACACCTACTGGTGGTAGATGGCTCTAGGCAGCCAAGGGCAGTTCTAAGAAGTGGGGGAGCAGGAGCCGTGGTGATGCAGTGGTTAAGCACTCGGCTGTTAACCAAAGTGTCGGCAGTCGGAACGCACCAGCCACTCCTTGAAACCCTATGGAACAGTTCTACCCTGTCGTATAGGGTCACTGTGAGTTGAAATCAACTTGACAGCAACGGGATTCATTTGGCTGTGAGCTGACACCTAGTGGTGGTGGATGGCTCCAAGCAGCCCAGGGCAGTTCTCCTAAGAAGGGCAGAAGTTTGTCAAGGGCATTTGGGTGGGGCACTAAACAGCACCTACCACACATGTAGCTTCATTATATGTTCATGTGCCTCCCTATATTTCTTGACTGAGTTTCTTAAATCAGAGCCTGGGTGCTGCTCAGCTTTCCGATCACTGGCCTGGCATTGTGTGTGCATGTAAAAGACTCTAACACACAGTTAGTGAACTGAAATGAACCTAGAAGAAAATGACTCAGTAATGCTAAAAGGGGGACATTGATAAGAAAAAGGCTACAAGCCTTATATTGCTCCTGCATCTGAACTCATTGGTGGACTGCTGACTTGCTGACCTCCTGCTAAAGATACACACATGCATGTATTCACTCATCAAATATTTATTCAACACCTACTATATGCTAGGCACTGGAGAGTAAAAGTCATTTACAATATGCTTACGTCCTTGAGGAAGTTCCTTTTAGACAAATGAGCAAAGCATTTGATTTACATCAATTAATATTTACTGAGGGCCAGCTCTAGGACCAGTGTGAAATACCATGTTGAATAATTGATGCTGCCTGCCCATAAACCCTTATAAATTCAAGAAGGGAAGTAGGCATACACATAAGGAAAAATCTGATACCAGATGAACTGTTGTAAGTGCCATAACTTGAGTTTAACAATGTGTTATATGTTCCATATGATATATAATTCATTCATTCATTCAAATTCTTCATTTGTCATTTCTTTGAACAAATACTTAAGGAAGGTCTATTGTGTACTAAACGCTGGGTATAGAGTATTGAACAAGACAACATGGTTCCTCAATTTACATAGTTTACAGGCTAGTAGGAAAGATAACCATTCTACAGTTAATCATAAACACGTAACGGCAAAGTGCAGTAAGTCTTTGAATGAAAAAACTGAGTGCCATGATGCAAGGTAAAGGGGAAGACCTTGATTTGGTTTCAGGAGTTATGAAAAGCATCTCAAATGAATTGACGTTTGTTTGATATAAGTGAAGAATGAGGGAAAGCGAATAAAGAGTAGGGGAAAAGCGTATTCTAGATGTAAGAAAAAGTGTTGCAAAGGTTCTGATGTTGGCACACAGGGGTAGAGTGAGTTAGAAAGTGGCCACAGTGAGGTAGTTTGGGGGGGTGGGTTTTGTATTAATCCTCGGTTCACCTTAACATATCTTAATTTTTGTCCCAAATGTAAAGGGAAGTCATTAGAACATTTAAGCAGAGGTGTGATTGGATCTCATTTGTGTTTTCAGAAAGAATAATCTACTATAGAAAACCCTGTTGGTGTAGTGGTTAAGAGCTATGGCTTCTAACCAAAAGGTCAGAAGCTGGGATCCACAAGGTACTCCTTGAGAACTCTATGGGGCAGTTCTACTCTGTCTGTCCTATAGGGTTGATATGAGTCAGAATCAACTCGAAGACAATGGCTTTTTATTTTTTTAAGTCTACTACAGAAAGGAGAATGGAATGGAGGAATGGAAGAAAGGATATAAGAAGGGACAATAAACTGTTGTTCAGTGGTGAGATGATTGTGGCAGTAGGTGTGGCAGATTCAATACACATGTTGAGGGTTGGATGGACAAGGGTAGGTGATGGGCTGGATATGAGGGATGAGAGAGAGGAAGTGTAAGAATGATTCCAGATTTCTGGCTTAAGTAACTGAGTATATGAAAGGACTATTAACCGAGCTGGAGAAGAATGGGTTAGGAATTAATTCTGAGTGAGAGGACTCAGGAAGGCCTCTAGGAGTAGGTAATATTTGAGCAGGAGCTAGAAAGGAGGACATTCTAAAAGGTTCATACTGGTCAAGGGGATTGTTCTAGACAGGGAGAAGGATGTGAATAAAAACCTGAGATGGGAAGAGTGCATGGTTCAGAGAATGGCAGTAAAAGAGTATGGCATTGGGTCTGTAAATTGACAAATTTTGGGGAGGTTGTGTATTGGAAACAGGACTGAAAACTTAAGTAGGCATTGAGAATCAAAGTATTTGACATTAGTGCTGTGTACAGAGATAATCTTTAAAGGTTTTTAGGCAGTGGAACAACATGTTCAGACTTTTTTTTTTTTAGGAAGATCTTCAGAATTTTTGGAGCTCTGTAAGGGAGAAAAAATAGTTGGTGTTGGAGAAAGAGACATTTTGGGAAAATTGAAATATATGCGATCTTTTTTTAGCATCTCTAACAGATCAGTTTAAGAATATGAGCATGCATTATGTATAATTTGGGTTGTTTTTAAAAGAACCATTTGTTATATATAGAGCTGCAAAGGCCTGGATGACTCTTGGAATAGATTTTACTTGTCCATTGGGATGGAGGTGGGAGTGTGGTGACTACCCATTTGTCAACAATATTTTCATATCAAATTCTGTCATTTCCAAACTGCATCTTCATATCTGTTTTATAATTCAAAAATGGAAGGCTAGTTTTGTTTTTGGAGGGCCTACACCACTGCCAATGAAAATGTTCTTTGGACCAAAAAACCAAGGCGGAAAAATGCAACTAGAAAATTATGGGACAGCATTTACTATTCATGATGTTATAAAATTTTGAAAATTTATGATTTTTTTTAATCCTTTATGCATTTAAAAAAGAAAAAATCAAAGCTGCATCTTTGACCAGGAATCAGCAAACTTTTTCTATAAAAGACTAGATGACAAATATTTTTGGCTTTGTGGGTCATATAACGTCTGTAGTAACTACTCAACTCTGCCTTGTAGAGCAAAAGAAGCCATAAAAAATATCCAACCAACCAACCAAACAAACCCATTGCTGTCAAATCGATTCCAACTCATGGCAATTCCATGTGTTACAGAGTAGAACTGAGCTCTATAGGGTTTTCTTGTCTGTAATCTTTATGGAAGCAGATGGCCAGGCCTCTCTTTCATGGTGCCACTGGGTGGATTTGAACCACTGACCTTTCAATTAGCAGCCAAGCACAAATATAGGGGCCTTCGAAAGGAGACATAATGCATGAACAAATGAGCATGACTGTGTACCTGTACAATTTTGTTTACAAAAACAGGTAGTGGTCCATAGTTTGCTGATATCTGCTCAAGACCTCAAGATCTGATAGCATTGTAAGTTTTATTTTTGTGTGTGTTTTGTCACTATTTTAAAACAGGGTCTATTTCTGCTTTGATATGCCATATGTGATTTACAAAACATTGCATTACCATATCTCATTTGTCACTCACAAAGGTTGTCCACTTTAACCTACTCATGTGCAGCAGGGTTAGTGCCCAATAAAAGTAAGCCCTAGAAACAGCAGCCCTTTGTCTTGATCACAGTTATTAAATTTTGTGTACAAATCCACTCACTTTTGCTTTGTCTCAAGGTTATTTTAATCTTTCTGTTGTTTATGACTAATCCGTTGTCCCCTTCAGAAAAAATTCTCACTCACCCTTGAGAAGAGAGTAGGTAAGGGAAATAGCAGGAAGAGGAAGAGGAAAATGATAACAAACATGAGGAGGTAGGAGGCATAAGGAGAAGGAGGCATTACATTATTTTTGAAGGAGGTCTACCCCCTCCAAAACTTTGCAAATATTTAATTCCCTTACCAATCCTATAAAGTGGGTTGTTATCACCATTTCAATATCAACAAGAATACTTTTAGTTTCTTAACCAGCAGATATTGGGGCAAGGATTTGAGTGCAAACAGTAATCCCAGGAAATAGGGTGAGGGGTGAACACATGACCTTGTAAAGAGACAAAAGCCAATCATGGATGTGGTATTGAGGTGACAACCGACACTTTATTCATCTGGGTATCCTCTTGGAGACTGTGTAGAACATACCTCATAACTGTCCTACTCAGAAGCAAGGACAATGGGGCATTTAACCATCAACTCTCATTCCTTGTTGGTTAAGTTTGCTCCTGGGGCCATTAACTCTTCGTGTCTTCCATCCTATCCTACATGTGGGCTGATAAAATTCCCAAAGGCCAAGAAAGCATTAGGGAGAGGCAGACAAATGTTTGAGGTAGGAAACCGATGGTACACACAGGAATTGTCTACTGGACCTTCAGACAACCTCTGACTGGGCCAAAGGGATATGGATGAGACATCGGCAAGATACACTACAGTCACTGAAGCAAAGTCTCTAAGGCATGCAGCTATTTTTCCTGACTCAAACCCATTGTTTATGGCTCTTTTCACCCCACTGAACACTTACCAGAAAGGGGGCCAATTTCCAGGAGGGACTTTACTAATTCTTCCAGTTTTTCCAAAGGCTGTTTCTTCCCAGTGTGTCAGAGCCCACCCTTAACCCAAAGACTCTTGTTTGCATCTACTCTGGCAAGTAAAATGTTAGTGGGAAGAAAATCAAAGCTAAGTAATCAAAATCCACTAAATGATTGACAGCCCAGTGTTTACCTGTGTGGAATACAGATGCAGAATTTGCTAGGTATTGTGGTTAACAAGTCTAATCATGGCTATTTTAACAGCAATGGTGAATGCTCTTCGTTTGGAACCTTGCAGGCTAAAACCAAGAGGTATAAAGGAAAGGTGTTTAGAAAAAAATAGATTAAATGCTTTATAAAGTGCTAGCTAGTATTATTATCATTGATTTTTTTTTTTTTTCATAATTGACTAATTTTTAACATTTCCTCCCCTCCCCTGCTTAAGATCCATCTCCTGAGTCGGAGTCAGTGGAAGGTTGATTTATTTATAGCACAGGGCTAACTTATGGGAAAGGCACCAAACCTGTTTCTATGTTCTTCCAGGGGTCAGATCCAGAACTGATAGGGGGAAAACTCCAAGAAATGCTTGAACTCCGTATAAGGAAGAATTTTTTAGTAGTTAACCCTTTCCTCTCTAATATTAAAGCTATACTGCCTTGTGAAGCACTGAGCTCCTTACCATCGAAGGTGCTGGCTTCTCATTTGTTGCAGTTAGAATAGTGGGAACCATGGGGAGCCCTGGGGGTGCAAACAGTTAAGTGCTTGACTGCTAACAGAAAAGTTGGCGGTTCGAACCCACCCAGTGACTCAGCAGAAGAAAAACCTGGCGATTGGCTTTCAGAAAAGATTACAGCCAAGAGAACTGTGTGGGGCAGTTCTACTCTGTGATGCGGAGTGGCTATGAATTGGAGTGACATTAGGGGAAAAGCGGGAAGGGATGATCACTGTAGTTTCCTTGAAATAATGATCTCTGATATCTGAGAACCTGGGTTTTGATCTTGGCTCTGTTACTCTGAGCTTTAGTTCCCTAATCTGTAAAATGGGGAGTGTAAGTTTGCTCTATAAATTTCATAAGATAATGTATGCAACATGTTTAGCACATTGTCTCACCATACTAATCATTAAATTGGTAAAAAACCAAACCCGTTGCTGTCCAGTTGATTCCAACTAACGGCGAGCCCATATGTATCAGAGTAGAACTTCTCCATGGGGTTTTCCTGGCTGTAATCTTTACAGAAGCAGATAGCCAGCCCTTTATCCCACGGTGTTGCTGGGTAAGTTCCAACCATCAACCTTTAGGTTAGCAACCAATCACAAACTGTTTGTGGTACTCAGGGACCTTGTTAAATCAATAGTGTTGTTGTTATTATTATTATCACCATTATTCTTATCCTTCAGGAGCCTAAAACAATGTAGGGCTTTACATAGAAATTCTGTCAGCAAATACACACTGAACACCTTCTTTGTCTCAGGCTAGAGCCGGAAAGGAACCCCCAGGGTGCATGTGTTTGTGTACAAGGATCTCCCAAGATTAATTAGTCCAGAGAGAACTCCTGGACCGAGTCTCAGGAAATGACACCTGGCTGAAGCCCAGCAGCTCTGCCAAGAAGAGGGCTGGTCTTATGGGTAATTGAAAAAGTGAACCATATGGTCCAGTTTCATTTCTAGAGGGGTAGAAAGCAAGCCTGGTAAACTCTAGAGGATTGTTGGGAATTAGACAAACAAGTTCTAAATGCTTATTTAGGGACATTCAAATGAATGCTGAAGTCGGCCTTCAGGGTAAAAAGAAGTCTCAAAAAGTCGGTCTGACAGTATGCATGGGGGTTAGCAGGCCCATGAAAACAGTAATTAGGGAAAAGATTTAGAAGAACTACAATTTGTTGAGCACTTGCAAAATATCAGACTTTGCCCTTGATAATTTACATGCATTTTTTATTGTTGTTGTTAGGTACAGTCAAGTTGATTTAGACTCATAGCAACAACAGAATGAAATGCTGCCTGGTCTTGTGCCATCCTCACAATCCGTTGCTACATTTGAGCCTATTATTGCAGCCGCTGTGTCAATCCATCTTGTCAATGGTCTCCCTCTTTTTCTCTGACCCTCTATGTTACCAAGCAAGATATCCTTCTCCAGGGACTGGTCCCTCCTGATAACATGTCCAAATTATTGAGATGAAGTCTCCCTATCTTTGCTTCTAAGGAGCATTCTGGCAGTATTTCTTCCAAGACAAGTTTATTTGATCTTCTGGCAGTCCACTGTATAGTCAACATTCTTGGTCAACACCATAATTCAAAGGCATCAATTCTTCGCTCATCTTCATTATTCCTTGTCCAGCTTTCATATGCATATGAGGTGATTGAAAATTTCATGGCTTGGGTCAGACACACCTTAGTCCTCAAAGTGACGTCTTTGCTTTTTAACATTTTAAAGAGGTCTTTTGCCGCAGATTTGCCCAAAGCAATGCAATGTTTGATTTCTTGACTACTGCTTCCAAAGACATTGATTGTGGATCCAAGTAAAATGAAAACCTTGACAACTTCAGTAGTTTCTTCATTTATCATGATGCTGCTTATTGGGCCATTTATGAAGATTCATGTTTTCTTTATGTTGAGGTGCAATCCATACTGAAGGCTGTGGTCTTCAATCTTCATCAGTAAATGCTTCAAGTCCTTTTTGCTTTCAGCAAGCAAGGTTGTATCATCTACATATCACAGGCTGTTAATAAGTCTTCTGCCAATCCTGATGCCAAGTTCTACTTCTTATGGTCCAGCTTCTTGGATTATTTGATCAGCATAAAGTTTGAATAAGTATGGTGAAAGGATACAAGCCTGACACATACCTTTCCTGGTTTTAAACCACACAGTATCCCCTTCTTCTGTTTGAACAACTTCCTCTCAGTCTATGTACAGGTTCCTCATGAGCACAATTAAGTGTTCTGGAACTCCCATTCTTCACAAAGTTATACATAATTTGATATGATCCATACATTCAAATGCCTTTGCATAGTCAATAAAACACAGGTAAACATCTTTCTGTTATTCCCTGGTTTCAGCCAAGATCCATTTGACATTAGCGATGATATCCCTTATTCCACACACTCTTCTGAATCCAGCCTTGAATTTCTGGCAGTTCCCTGTCTATGTACTGCTGCAACCTGTTCTGAATTTTCTTCTGCATAATTTTACTTGCATTTGATATTAAAGATATTGTTTGATAATGTCTGCATTCTGTTGGATCATGTTTCTTTGGAATGGGCAAAAATGTGGATCTCATCCAGTCGGCTGGCCAGGTAGCTGTCTTCCAAATTTCTTGGCATTACAGTATTTAATCTGCTCAATAGCCTTCTGAAATATATAATACTATTATCATTATCTCCACTTTATAGAGAGGAAACTGAAGCTCATAGAGGTTAAATGACCTTCCTGGGTCACATGGTACACAGGTGGGAAGCCTCCCCAGCTAACAGTGTGTTCATGAGGGAAGGATGATCAGCTCAGCAATCATTCTCTGGCTATTTGATCTTATCTAGAAATGATACTGGCTGTGGCTTTTGGGCTTTATGCGGACAGCTGAACATTCTAGACCTCAGATCTGCAGCTGACTTGTTTGTGCCTTCTGTGCTTCCCTGTTTGTAACCTGGAGTCACACCTGTCTGCAAAATTGCTTTGAGATGAATAATATGAAATGGGGAAAGAGGGAAAGAGGACAGAAGTGACATGTCATGGACTGAATTGTGTCCCCCCAAAATGTGTCAACTTTGTTAGGCCACAATTCCCAGTATTGTGTGGTTGTCCTCCATTTTGTGATTGTAATTTTATGTTAAGAGGATTAGTGTGAGATTGTAACACCCTTACTAAGGTCACATCCCTGATTCCATGTAAAGATAGCTTCCCTGGGGTGTGGCATGCACCATTCTTTTATCTTACAAGAGATAAAAGGAAAGGGAAGTGAACAGAGTGGGGGACGTCATACCACCAAGAAAGAAGCACTGGGAGAAGAGCGTGTTCTTTGGACCCAGGGTTCCTGTGCAGAGAAGCACCTAGTCCAGGGGAATGTTGATGAAATAGAACTTCCTCCAGAACTGACAGAGAGAGAAAGCCTTCCCCTGGAGGCGACACCCTGAATTTGGATTTCTAGCCTACTAGACTGTGAGAAAATAAATTTCTCTTTGTTAAAGCCATCCACTTCTGGTATTTCTGTCGTAGCAGCACTAGATGACTAAGACTTGGCAGTTGCCATGGAAATGCAGGAATCCTTGTATAGCCTGATTCTGGATGATTACACTCATAAAGGTGTGTGAAAGTAGAACCTTTCTTGTGATACAACAGGAAAGTGAGATTACAAGTGAGACCTCTTCTCCAAAAGAGTAGTGGGTTGGGTTTACTCAGGCTGGGGCACAGAAAGAGCCCAGGATTCATAGGCCCAAGTTTTATGCCATTTCTTAGCTGTGTGATCTTGGACAAGATATTTAACCTTTCTGGGTTTCAATTTTCTTTAGGTAACTGTCTACTTTGTAGAATTGCTGTAAATATGAAATGAGCTACTGATACAAAGGATCAGACATTAAGTGTTGTTGTCGTTAGGTGTTGTAGAGGCAATTTAGATTCATAGCAACACTGTGTACAACAGAACAAAACACTGCCCAGTCCTGTGCCATCCTCACAATCATTTTTATGTTTGAGTCCATGTGTCAATCCATTTCATTGAGGGTCTTCCTCTTTTTTGCTGACCCTCTACTTTACCAAGCATTATGTCCTTCTCCAGGGACTGGTCTCTCCTGATAGCATATCCAAAGCATGTAAGACAAAGTCCCACCATCCTCACTTCCAAGGAGCACCCTGGCTGTATTTCTTCCAAGACAAACTTGTTTATTCTTCTGGCAGTCCACTGTATATTCAATATTCTTTGTCAACACCATAATTCAAAGGCATCAGTTTTTCTTCCGTCTTCCGTATTCATTGTCCAGCTGTCACATGCATATGAGGGGATTGAAAATATCATGGCTTGGGTCAGGCACACCTTACTCCTCAATGTGACATATTTGCTTTTTAACACTTTAAAGAGGTCTTTTGCAGCAGATTTGCCTAATACAATGCATTATTTGATTTCCTGGTTACTGCTTCCATGGGCGTGATTGTGGATCCAAGTAAAATGAAACCCTTGACAACATTAATATTTTCTCCATTTATCATGGTGTTGCTTATTGGCCCATTTGTGAGGATTTTTATTTTCTTTATTTTGAAGTGTAATCTACACTGAAGGCTGTAGTCTTTGATCTTCATCAGTAAGTGCTTCAAGTCCCTTTTGCTTTCAGCAAACAAGGTGTGTCATCTACATACTGCAGGTTTGGTAATGAGTTTTCCATCAATACTATTGCCACATTTTCCTTTATATAGTACAGCTTCTTGGATTATTTGCTCAGCATACAGATTGAATAGGTATGGTGAAAGGTTATAACCTGACACACACCTTTCTTTTTAAACTGTGTAGTATCCCCTTGCTCTGTTTGTATGGCTGCCTGTTAGTCTATGTACAGGTTCCTCATGAGCACAATTAAGTGTTGGGGAATTCTCATTCTTCACGATGTTATCTATCATTTGTTACCATCCACACAGACATTAAGTAGGTTCTCTATAATTTTTCCACCTCCCGTCTGTCAGTTTGTTGTACCGTGGTAGCTTGTATGTGGCTGTGATGCTGTAAACTATGCCACTGGTATTTCAAATACCAGCAGGGTCACCCATGGTGGACAGGTTTCAGTGGCTCCAAGACTAAAGCAGGCTAGAAAGAAAGGCCTGGCAATTTCCTTGTGAAAATTAGCCAGTGAAAACCTTATGGCTCACAACAGAACATTTTTCTACTTGCTTGCTTTGGACACACCATTAGGAGGGATCAGTCTCAGGAGGGGGATGTCATGTTTGGTGAAGTAAAGGGCCAGTGAGGGCAAGGAAGACCCTCGATGAGATGGGTTGACATAACAGCTGCAGTGATGGACTCGAACATTCAAATGATCATGAGGATGATACAGGACTGAGCAACATTTTATTCTTTGTACATAAGGTCGCCATGAGTTGTTGACTTATCTATCTATCTATCTATCTATCATCTATCTATCTATCTATCTATCTATCTATCTATCTATCTATCTATCTATCTATCTATCTATCATCTATCTATCTATCATCTATCTATCTATCTATCATCTATCTATCTATCTATCTATCTATCTATCTATCTATCTATCTATCTATCTATCTATCTATCTATCTGTCTATCATTTCTATAATTGTTTGGTACTAGAAATATATTCTAGAATATTATTCATAATACCAGACTCTATGTGTGACCTTGGGTTTATCATTCTACCTATCTCAATTGAATTTTATTCAACATAAAAAAAAGTGAGCATGGAACTTGGCTTGTTTCCTGAACTGGCAACAGAGCCAAGGTGGAAGTAGTCACCTCTTCCAGCCTCTGTTAGATCTAATCTTGTGGAAAAATCAAATAAACAGCATCTTATACCAAATCCCCACAGGAACAGGCATGTACAGGGGTCACTCATACTCTGGTAACTATTGCCTTTCTTCCCTGCACATTTCACTGGTAAAACAAAACTCTCTATGTCCAACAGAATAGCAAGGGGCAGAAGGAGGTTTCCACTCCCTCTCCCTTGTTGCCAATGTGTATCTAGGCCTGCTGATGAAAAACCAGCATCAGTGTTATAAGGTTGGCAGCTGCAACAGGAGCGGTGATAACTAGGGCCTTCCAGACTGATGTAGCCCAGGCTTGTAAGCAGAAATTGCTCTCCAAAGAAAGGCTGGACACAGGCAAGATAAAAGGACTTTGTAGATGCATGGAAGTTTCCCTGGGCTCCCTAATGATTCTAAATGGATTCATTGGCATTGTATACCTGCTCAGATCCTTCACATCTTTACCCAACCACCACCCCCCTCAAAAATTTTCTTAATATAAAACCAATGAGCTGCCAACAGATGCATTCTAGAAAAACTGTCTTGAGGTGACCACTTCACTCTTTCTTTCACAGCTATGGTGGCTTGGACAAATGACTCTGCCCTTGGAGTTTCTGTTTCTACCACTGTAAAATGAGGAAGGACCTATCCTGAAAGATCATTATAAGTGCAGAGATTTCCTGCCAATTTTTGAATCGATGAATACTTGTTAAACATCATTCCAAGAACTGGGGATACAAGGGGTGAATAAGATTAGGTTGTTGCTCTCAAGGAGCCTATATTCTGGTAGGGAATAAGTATAAACAATAAATAAACAAATGAGTTAATTTAAGTTTCCGAGATAAGTATAAAGAAGATTTGCAGTTGTTTTTAGCTTCCATCAAGTCACACCAACTTATGGAGATCCCATGCAAAATGGAATAAAATGCTACCTGGTTCTGCACCAGCCCCAGGATCAGTTGAGGACTGAACCACTGTGATCCATAAGATTTTCTTTGACTGATTTTTGGAAGTAGATCCCCAGGACTTTCTTCCTAGTCTGTCTTAGTCTGGAAGCTACACTGAAACCTGTTCAGCATCATAGGAACACACAAGCCTCAGATGGATGGTGGCTGGCTGTGCATGAGATGCGTTGGCTGGGAATTGAATGCAGGTCTCCCACATGGAAAGCAAGAATTCTACCATCATTATCTCCATGAAGAAGATAAAACAGATACATAATGACTCAAGGTATTACTTTATTTAAGTGGTTAGAGAAGCACTTTGAAGAGTTGACATTAGAGTTGAGGCATCAATGGTGAAGAGGTGTCAACTGTGCAATTTGAGGGGAGGATATTTCTAAGAGAAGGAGCAAGTGAAAAAACCCAAAGATGGGAACAGAGCCTTGAATACTGGAGGGTTATAGCTTGGGGTGGTAAACAAAGGAAATACTGGAGACAGATGAGTTTACATCTTACGGCTTTCACCACCGAGAGTGACTGCCTGACTCTCAGCTCCAAAGCCAAAAATCTCAGTGAGGGGAATCATTGGTAGAGTTTGGGTGAGGTCTCCACTCCTGAATCTGTCAACTCTGGAAGGTCAGGTTTATTTTGGAGCATGGTAGCTCCAATGGGAATCATATGGATGGAGTGAGGGGAAAATATAGTTCCCAGAATAAAAGAAGAGGGGTTTCCCCAGAAGGGAGGGAGAATGGCTGGTGCTTGGAGAGACAGTCTTTCAGTAAACCAGCTTCTGTGTTTCCAAAGAAATTTGTCCTTGACGTAGGTTGGTTAGGTCATTGTAGCTCCAATTTACAAAGAGGAACCATACTACAGAGGCTGAAGAGTCTTGTCCAAAGTTACACAGGTAATACAAGACTCAGACAGGAAACAAGTTTTACATCTAAATCCTAGGACACTGCTCTTCTCTATCCTTTGTTCATTTATTCATTTATGTTTATTGAATATTTACTATGTTCTAATGCTTTTTGCCCCCTAAAAGAAGTTTGGAAAACTCAGCCTACTATCTTTCAGAGATTCAAAAATTATATTAGCATAAAAGACAATCTCTTTTAAGCACAGCATTTATGAAAATTTCTTTGATCGCTTAATTTGCCTTCTACTATGTGAAATGGTAGCCTAAATTCCTTTTAGTTATTCCTTATTCACACAAAAAGTAGGTACCAAATACCCACTGTAAAATAAAATGGAAAGGACAAGGAGCTGGAAGTCAGAAAGTATGGTTTAAACCTGATCTCTGATACGTGATCTTAAGTAAATCAGTTATTATCTGTACAGTGGGTTCCTATTTCTCTATAAAATGAGGGGAGGTGTCAGATTAAATGAGACTAAAATATCTTCCTGTTCTGATAGTCAGTGATTGTGTTTCTGTTTCCCAATGCTGTGAAAGATACAGACAAGAAAAAATATGGTCCTTGATTTCAAGGAATTCATACTTCACTTGCAAAAAGAGGCTGCATGTACACACGTGTGTACATATGCACATGCACAAATAAAGGATACAGAGATCATGAATGTGTGATTATATATCCTAATAATATACAACATTGCTCATCTCAAGGTGACAGTAAAGATAATGTTATTTGTTGTTCTATGAGGATCACAGTGAACATAGAAAGCTTAAACAATTTTCACAAGGGTACATGAGATTTAGCTGCATCTGCTAAAGCCACAGAACTAATTCCAGAACCCTGAATTGTGCTCATGAGGAACCTGTACTTAGATCAAGAGGCAGTTGTTTGGCAGAACTGAGTGATTTAAAGCCAGGAAAGGTGTGCATCAGGATTGTATTCTTTCACCATACCTATTCAATCTGTATGCTGAGCAAATAATATGAGAAGCTGGACTATCTGAAGAAGAACAGGGCATCAGGATTGGAGGAAGACTCATTAACAACCTGCGTTATATAGATGACACAACCTTGTTTGCTGAAAGCGAAGAGGACTTGAAGCACTTACTGGTGAAGATCAAAGACCACAGCCTTTAGTATGCATTACAGCTCAACGTAAAGAAAACAGAAATCCTCACAACTGGACCAATAAACCACATCATGATAAATGGAGAAAAGATTGAAGTTGTCAAGGATTACGTTTTACTTGGATCCATAATCAACAGCCATGGAAGCAGCAGTCAAGAAATCAAAAGATGTATGCACTGGACAAATCTGCTGCAAGAGAGCTCTTCAAAGTGTTGAAAAGCAAAGATATCACCTTGAAGACTAACGTGTGCCTGACTCAAGCCATGGTATTTTCAATCATGTCATATGCATGTAAAAGCTGGACAATGAAGAAGGAAGACTGAAAAATAATTGACGTCTTTGAGAAGTTCAACCAGAACGCTCCTTGGAGGCAAGGATGGTGAGACTATGTCTTACATACTTTGGACATGTTGTCAGGTGGGATCAGTCCCTGGAGAAAGACATCATGCTTGGTAAAGTTCAGGGTCAGTGGAAAAGAGGAAGGCCCTCGAAGAGATGGATTGATACAGTGGCTGCAACAATGGGCTCAAGCATAATAATGATTGTAAGGATGGCGCAGGATCGGGCAGTGTTTCATTCTGTGGCACATAGGGTTGCTATGAGTTCCGGCATCGACTCGATGGCACCTAACAACAACAATGCCACATGTGTCCACAGGAGTTTAGGACGTCCACAAGTTAACTGATAACTGACCCCCTGGAATAGAACTTATGCTGATTGGAAACTGCACAGTGGACAAAATAAGAACGAATATAGCTTGAGCATATTTCATCCAATCTGCACAGGCTAGGAATATATATGTATATAATTTGTTTTCCTGTATAGGAATCCTTGGGTGGTGAAAATGGTTAAAGTGCTTGACTGCTAACTGAAAGGTTGGATGTCTGAGTCAACCCAGAGGCACCTGGGAAGACAGGCCTGGTGATCTACTTAACAAAAAAATCAGTCATTGAAAAAACCCTGGGGAGCACAGTTCTACTCTGATGCACATTGGGTCACCTTGAGAAAGCTGCAGCTCAGAGGGTTTAAGCATTAGTCCTAGGTCTAATAAGTGGCAGGAGTGCTTCTGTCCACCTCTATAGCTGACTCACTGGCTTAGTGGGAACATTGTATTACTAGACCTTGAGGTAGAACAAGGGTGAACCTCTTTCTATACTGAAATTCTAATATTTCACATAGAACAGGGGCTAAAGGTACCACCTCCATTTCCTCTCGTAGCAACTAAATATTTCCATTCCTGATTTTGTTTTGACAGTTGAGATATTTGAGGTGGAATGGAATAAAGGGGATTAAAGACATAGCTCATTTTAGTAAGTACTGTGCAGCCCACTCTCTTGACACTTGGTCCTTGATGATAGAACATAAAACATAAAAACATATTTGCTACATTTTATGCCTCCACCCTCAGTTTCCTGGAAAAATGTTTCTCATAGAGCTGTCAATAAATTAAATATTATACAGACAGAGCACAGTTGAAGGCCAAAAGACCCTAGTTTCTGTAACTTATGGGCTACGGGTCTTAGTCAATTTACTTTGCTGGACCGCAATTTCCTAACCTATGAAATGGGAGTAGTAATGATATTTCAGTAATCAATTGCTGTTGTAAAAATCAAACAAGATAACATTTGAATATGTGTTGTAGTCTTCCATGAGAAGTGCACAATGAGGAAATACTACTTTGAGAATGAATATTTTGTGGGTAGTGCTCAAGGAAATTGTTGTAACCAGAAAAAGAAAGCATTGTTGCTAGGAGTCAAATACAGGAGTACATACCTAGCTTTGTTCTACAGAATTCTTTGTCATTGTAATTTTTAAATGGAATTTGACCTATATTCAAGAGAGACTGTTCTAGAGGTTTGAGTCAGGGTGCTCACAAGACAACAAGCAGTAAGGAGAAGATGTGAAGAAGGGAGAGGACACAGTAAACAAGTCAAGATTGTATAGAACAGCTTCCAGGGGGAATCAAATCCTTTCCCCAGAAGCGTCCATGCTAGATCTGTATGGGTAAATACACATTGTCAGTCATCAAGGCCATGTACTCTTCCCTACCTTGCGTGTTACCTATCAGTCACAGCATCTAAGCCCTCATAATGGGGAAGAGATCAATGGCGTGTCATCTATTATACACAAGCACCTCCAAGCAATGCTTCGGCAGCCGGAGGAGGGTTCAGTGAGCACTCTCTAACCAGGACAAGTTTCCATATCCCTAACACAAAATGAATGCTGGTATTTTGCAATAGAGGTTGAGGTTTACTACTTTTTATGAAGGCTCCATTCTGCTTATTTTGTGAGACAGGGACTTTGGGAACATACCTAGGTTTATCTAGAAGGCCTTGAGAAAATTGCTGTACTTTTTTGAATGTGTTTTCCTCTTTAGCAAAAAGAGTCCTTCCTTACTTATCTCAGGGAGTTGTATTTTGACAACAACTTCAGCACTCCTTTCACTGTCTCTCCAAAGGACCAGTGCCTTTTGGATCAAGCTGAAGCCTTGGAATGCAGAACCTGTACTTTTTGTTAAGATGGTACAGTAAGTTACACTTTGACGAATCTTTCCTATGCCCACAGGATAATTGAAACTAGAGTGTTCAATGACTCCTTAATCGTGGAGGGCTTCCCCCACCCCATGGGAAACTGCAAAGCACAAGCTTACAGCTGCTACTACAGGTGATGATTTCAGTAATGCTGTACCCCTAGGGTGGAGGGGGCATACAGACATAGCCTTGCAATCAGAAGTAAATGGAAACCCCTACTGGTTTAGTTCCTAGATATGAAGAACATTTATATTGATGCTTCTCAGACTCTCTGTGTTAAAAGAAGTTTTTTTTTTTTCCTACTTCATCACAGGCAACACTTTTTTTAAAAGTAAAATACAATTCAAGTGAACTTAAAAATGAAATTAAACATAGACATAAAAAATACAAGTCCATGTTTTGTTTTGGTGTATTCAACAGAAAACTACTCTGTCAAATGGCTATCTAAGCTTCCAGAGGCCAGTTTGTATAAATGTCTCTCTGTGGAAAGGTTACAGTTTGCAGATTGGTACCTGACTGTGGACCACACTTTGAGAAGTTCTGCTCCATATCACTACAGCGCAGGAGCCCCTAGCTGATATTCTGGACTGGGGGCTCTGAAGAAACAGATGAAGGCAACTATAAAAAAATTTACATGTTAAATGACTTACATATGTGTTAGGTATGTAACCTTCCTCTGGAATGTAATCTTCATGTAGCCAGAAATTTTTGTATGTCTTGTACAATACATATTCCCAGAGCCTAGATCTGGGCCTGGTGTATATGAATGAATAAACTCAGAAGGGAGAGGTGAGAAGAAGAAGAGGGAGGAAAACAAAACAAAAAAAAAACATATGCACACATACATAATTTTCCCATAAGAAAAAAGTTAATGCCAAGAAAATTAGCAGGTAAGACTAATAACCAAAACCTGAATTCACTACAAATTAACTCTATAAAATGTTTGACAAACATTTATGATAGGTTGCTCCCAAAAGTGAGACATAAATGAATCACATCAGGAATTTTATACCCAGCTAAACTATTAGTCAAGTTTTAAGAAAAGATAAAGCATTTTTAGAATGCGAAGACCAAGAGAGTGCAATATTCCCAGATCCTTGATGGAAGAAATAATGCCAGGGGATTTTTATTTAAAAAAAAAAAAAAAAGTGAAACAAGAATGAAAATATACTATACCAAAAAAAAGGTAAAAGTTAAAAAAGGAAAGAACAAAAAATGTCTGTGAGTTGAGAAATTGACAAAATAACAGTAAATTTAATTAACTTTTAAATTTAACATTAATAATTTTTTTGTGTGAAAATTAAAACAAACTTTAAATAATAATTAACCTGATAGGGGCTGGTGTTCAGTGTTCTAAACATACTCATATTCAGAATATATTAAAAATTCTGAATACTTTCAGACATGGCCCAAAAATCTACTAATATTTATGTATGTTAAAAACCTAACGGTAACCACTTAAAGTTTAGACATACGATCTATAGCTCTTAAACATCAAAGAGGAATAACACATATAGAAAAATACACCAATCTAAGAGGAATCAGGAAAAAATGAAAGAGAAAAAGGGTAGAAATAAGTCTAACTATATCTGTAATCTCAAATAGTGTAAAAGAAAAAAAATTGCCATTATAAAATATATTATCAGATTAAATTAAGAAACACAATTATAATATTGCTTACAAGAAAGCCACACAATGTGTTTGAAATGAAAAGTAATAAAAATGATATACTGTGCAAATACTAACCCAATAAGTGAAGCAATAATTAATAACAACAACATGTAATCCAAGGCAAAAAAGCATTGTTAAAGGAAAAGAAATAGATTAGTTATAAAATAAGAAAAAAACAAAAACAAGAAAACATGATGATCAAGAATATGGTTGGACTTAACAATATTCTGAAAATACAAAAGCTAAACTGATATCATTATTTGCAAAATTGGCAAACACCCAATCATCAGTAAGAAATTTTAAAACGTCTTTATCAGAAACTGGTAGATTAAATAGACAACAAACAAACAAATAATCAAGCTGAATTATATACGTGTGTATACATATGGAAATATACATAAACACATGATCCTCAAAATTGGCAATAGATTTTTCTAAAATATACATGTTACATATGGTACATAAATATGTATACATGCATGCATACACACTTATCCACACCTGCATAAAAACAAAAAACAAAAAAAACCCTGTTGCTGTTGAGTCGATTCTGACTTGGAGACCCTCTAGGACAGAACAGAACTGCCCCATAGAATATCCAAGGAGCACATGGTGGATTTGAACTGCCAACCATTTGGTCAGCAGCTGTAGGTTTTAACCACTTTACCTCCAGGGTTTCCATACCTACATATATATATATATATATATAGATAGATAGATAGATAGATAGATAGATAGATAGATAGATAGATAGATAGATAGATAGATAGATAGATAGATAGATACACTCAGACACACTCATCCATACATAAATATATATTGGATCATAAGATTTAGCAAACATTTTAAACAATTGATATTGAATAGACCACATTTTATTTCTTCAATGCAGTTAGACATTGACAATAAAATAAAAGAAGTGTCCTATTACTTTTCATTGGGTAACTATAATACAGTGAAAGAAATATTTATTTACAGCAGTGGTCCTCTCACTGACTGAGTATTGGAATCATGCAGGAGCTATAATAAATATTGATGCCTGGGTTCCATCCCAGAGATTCCAATGCAATTGGTCTTGGTGTGTGACTAGGGCATTGTGATTTTTAAAAGCTCTCCAGGTGATTCTAATGTGCAAAGTTGAGCACCACAGACTCAGGGTCTGACAATATTCTACCCTATAAGTGCTACAGTAGAACTGCTGCAGCCTTTGAAGTTGGTATCACAAAAACAAATGCCTTTGCTTTCCTTCAAGAGTTACCAATAAGATAGACTCTTCATTGAAAACCAAGTAACTGGTGATGTCATCACCACAGCAGCTGTCAAAGCGCCTTCAGTCACTGTGACCAAATTCCTCCATCTGTCCCTTATTTCACTGGCTTGCAATCAAGCACACATCTTAATTGACCCTTACACAGAAGACATCTGACTGTGAGCTGCTGTGGTCTCCACATATGAAGGGGTCTGAGTCAATCATTTTGTTCATCCTCTCCTGGGAAAAGAAAACAGCAGACATGCTGAAGCATCTCTACTTGGTCTAATCAAAAGGCCATACATGACTGGGGATGAAGTTCTCCGTGAAAAGGAGTGAATTGGAGTGAAATCCAAATGTTCCTGAGTTGGCCAAAAGTAAAGATTGATGACTGAGATTTGCAGTAATAGAATTCTATATAGTTTGATGAATTGCAAGTAATAAAATACGATTTATGGGTATGTGGGCTTTGACATCAGACAGATTGGGAACATATCCCAGCTCAGTTAATCATTAGCTATGTGACTTTGGCCCATTATTTATTTGTAAAATTTCTAATGTTTAAATGAGATGATGTAGATAATAAGTGTGTGGTAAATGATATCCATTATTATTGTAATTGTTATTGTTCAATAATTATCTAAAGATACATACTACATGAGTCATTCTGGATGTCAATTTTTTTAAAGTTACTGCATCTTTCTTTCATACATTATAGGGGTCATAGGATAAGCCAGGAGAAAGGAGAATGTCTTAAATAGTGAGAAATACAAAAATGTAAGTCCAGAGAAAGAGAGAAAGACTTTGTATTAGCATTGAAATGCCTCAGTAGCACCCATTTCCAGGTTTTTTTGGAATGGGTAGTGAGCTCCCGTAGAAGAAGGTCACCCAGATGAAACAGGATTCTCTAAAGCTTCAGGGTGGAGCTTGGTAGGTGACACTCCATGCACATCATCATCCCAACCGGGGGAACGAAAGAGGGACTAGGGCGCTCTAACTGAAGCAGAAAGCGTATCGTACATCTTGTCATCTGCTGGGAATTCACATCTTTCTCCCCCAACAAGGTACAGAGAGAAGGTACAGAGAGACACACACATTCTTCCTCCTTGTTTTCTAACATCATAGTCTAAAAACAGATATGCAATGATTTACAGGTTTTAAGTTGGGTCTTTTGGGGAATTCATCAATTTCTGAGATACCATTCTAAGTCTTTCTTCCTACTGTGTTGTACTCAAAGTTTTCTATTTCTTCATTTGTAGGAATATAGCATTTATTGCTTTCCTATGTTCTTCATGAAGGTTTGTTTCTCTGACACCTCTTCATTGTGTAACCAGTATTTGCTGAGTACCTAGTATGTACATGGAGCCCCTGGGTGGCATAAATAGCACAGTTGGCTGCTAAAGGAAAGGTTAGAGGTTCAAGCTCACCCAGAGGCATCTTGAAAAAGAGGCCTAGTGATCTACTTCCAAAAACCCAGTCATTGAAAACCCTTTGGAGCACAGTTCTACTCTGACACACACGGGGCCAACATGAGTTGGAATAGACTCAATGGCAACTGGTTTTAATATGTTCACTGTACTATGTGCTAGGCATATGAGGAGAAAGAGCCTCTGATCTCTATTTAGCCTGGTGGAAGAACATGGGTGTATCAGGAATGCTGACCCAGACTTGAGGCAGGAGAGGCTTACTGGGAGTGGGTAAAGTTGGCCTTGAGCTGAAGCATAAGTAAGAGCTAACCAAGTGAAGAGGAGGAGGAAGAATGTTTCAAGCAGAAGGAATAGCTCTTCAGAAGCCCAGAGAAGGTAATGAAGTAGGTTTTCCAGCAGGAGACCATCTCTAAAGGTCATTTGATGCAAAGATAAGGTTCTTAGGCACTACCCTGAAGACAATGAAATGCCATTAAAACTGTGCCATCCAGTAATGTGGTCACTAAAGTTATGTAGTTATATAGCTGTCGAGCATTTGAACTTTTGTGAAAATGGCACGGCAACGGTATCGTCTGACCTCCTCTAACTTCACAAGGAGAAGGAGAACCAAGATCAACAATCCAAGGCTGATTCCTATGAGGTGGAGGTCAGACATGTGTCCTTTCTTGGAGATCTTTACCAATTCGGATACCAAACATCCCTCCCATGGCACTCTCTCTACTTCTCTGCTGAGTTTGATAATTCACTGCAATGGCCACACAGAACTTACAGACAATACCATGATTATGGGATTTATTAGGAAAGTAACAGGTTACAATTCAAGTTCAGGAACGGTTAGGATACAGTTCTTCCAACAGGACAGCCTCTTCTCTGCTGTGTCCACAGGCACGCCTCTCTCTCTGGCTCTTGGCCTCTACCCTGCTTGGGCAAGTGTTACAAAGCTCTTTTAGTTCTGCCAGTAAGTGGCCAGGGGCATCCTACTCCATCAGTAAGACTTGATCCGAAGGTGCCCAGCTTTTTTGCTCTGTGGGCTGGAAAGCCCACTGCACCATCTCCTGCTGGTCTCTTGCCAGTCTCCTGGTTCTGCTACCTCTGCTGCTGCCATTTCTCTGCCACTGCTTCTCATCGTCTTCATAGTTATAGCTTTCTCTGTCTACTGGATCTAGGAGGGTCTCAGTGCAGGGATCCCAGGTCCAAAAGATATGCTCCACTCTGCTTCTGGCTCTTCGTCCTTGGTGGTGGTGAGATCCTCTCCTTCCATCTGTGGGACAGCTCATTTTTAAGCCTAGCAGAGTGGAAAAACTGACCAATTCCATTGGTGGGCAACAATTCCCTTATTTGCAAATGATTGGGTGGGAGTTACAAGACCATGGCGAGAGAGGCCATATAAAAGTTATCCATCACACTGCAACTCTATTAGTCCTAACTGAGATGTGCTGAAATTGTAAAACACACATTGATGTCAAAGACAGTACTAAAAATTAATGTATGATAAATATTTTAATATATTGTATAGTAATTATACTAAGGTGATAAAATAATATTTTAGATACACTGGGTTAAGAAAATATTATTGAAATTAATTTTACTTGTTCTTTTTACTTTTTAATGTGGCTACTAGAAAAAATATAATTATATATGTGACTTGCAATTTTCATTATATTTCTTTTGAACGCATTAGAGGCTTTTGAAAGGGTGTGATCAGGTTTCACAATATTATTCAGTTATGATATTTTCTTTATATGATAAATATACTGCTTAGGGAGAAGCACTAAATAGTAAAGGCATTTCCATTAAAGTTAGGAACAAATAAACAAAAAGCCAACCACCAACAAAATAAACCCACAATTATTATATATATTTTTTTCCAGAAAATGCTAGACAGTGCCATGAATTAAGAGAAAGAACCAAAGATATAAACATTAGGAATGAATATGTAAAATTATCACTATTATAAATAATATGATTGTATACTTGGAAAACAAAAGAGAATAAAGTGAAAAACTGTTACAAATAATTAGAGAACTCAGTGAAGTGGCTGGACACAAAATTAATATATTAAGGTCAATAATTTTCATAAATCAAGTAGAAAACATTTAGAAAATGAAATGGGAGAAAAACTCACCTTGCAATAACAATAAATAAGAAATGCTCAAAATCTTTATAAAAGAAAGTCATAAAATATTCTGGAAGACTTGATCAAGAGGAAGGATGAGCCATATTCTTTGACAGGAAATGAAATCTCCAGACCCATATGCTGCACAGGACGGGAGTTCTCTCTCCCCATTAGGCCGTCTCTGAAACCATTGTGGCTGGGAGAGGGTAAGAGTACTTTGTTACTGCTCCCTGCACTGCCTTCCTCTGACACCACAGGGTGATGGCCCCATTACTGATAGGTGGTGGTGAAAGTCCTGACTCTTTGCTAGGCCTCCTCTGACAACTTCAGTGGGGAAAAAAAAGGGTGCCTCTTTATTGCTGGGTCCAGGCTCCACATGTGGTCTTGACATTGCCTGGCAGTGATGAAAGTCTCATCCTTCTACTTGGTCTTCTCTGGCAACACTTTGGTGGGGTGACTAGGATGTCTCATTGAAGCATGGTGAATGTAGAAGTCTAGGCTCCCTACCTGCTTGCATGTGTGAGGGTGTGGCCACAGTTCATTCTGAGGTGTCTGGCTGAAGGAGAGAATTTAGTGATAGTCTACAAGTTTTCTGTCTTGCTAGGCTGCCTCTTTGCTGGTCCTTTGGCTACAGAAAACAGACTTTTGTTTGAGTTTTTTTCCCCCTCGTCTGTTGGCATGTCCAGAGGTTTTTGTTTTGCTTAGGAGGAGGGATAGGGCAAATTGCATCTATTGTATCTTCCCAGAAGTGAAAATTGCTCAATTTTTTTTAAGTCAATTTTCTGTTAGTACATACATTTAACAACATTTTAGTTAAAATATAAACACAATTTTTTGAACTACGGATCTGATTCTGCAGTTAATGTGGAAATTTAAACAAGTATGAGAAATAAGGAAATTTTGGAAAAAAAGGAGTAATAAGGGAATAGTATCCCTATTAGATATATAAAAATGTAACAAAGCTATCCTAATTAATACACTGTGGTATTTCCCCATGAATAGACAGACGGATCAATGCAGCAGAACAGAAAGCCTAGAAATAGTACTAAATATGTGTAGAAAGCTGTTTTACGATATTGATGGCATTTTATATCATTGGAGGAAAGATGGGCTAATTCACTAATTAGTATGGAGAGGAAAAAATAACTATTGGAAGAATAAATTGGCTCAACATCTCCCTCTTTGCTTTAGAACAAAAATTTCAAAATACCAAAGCTAGAAATGTAGAAAATGAAACCATAAAAGACTATAATAAACCTAGAAAACAAAATTAAAAAATCTTAGGGTTGGAAATGTCATTCTAGGTGTGGTATAAAGTACAAACTCCATAAAAGAAAAGTCTTACACATTTCAGTATATTAATTTTTTTTAAAGTCTGCTTTGCAAAATCCATTATAAACAAAGTCAACAACAACAAATGAAAAAACGATGTGACAAACTCAGATTACAAAAGGCCAAGTTTACTCTTACATTAAGAGCTCCCACAAATAACTCAACTGAAAAATGGACAATGTATTTGAATGAACAGCTTAATAAAAATAAACACAACTTGCCTTAAACATATGAAATTATACTCTATCTTATTCATGATAAGAGAAGATCTAATTAAAACTAAACTGAGACAATAGCTTTCACCTTTCAGATTACTTTTACTAGGCCATCTCTGACAACCCCAGCCGTGAAAAGGCTAAGACCCAAAAGTCTGATTAAACATGTCATTGATGATGATGTGAGGAAATAGGCAATTTTGTATATTGCTTGTAGGTTTCTAATTTGGTAAGATCTCTGCAGAGGGCAATTTGAAAGTATATATTTAAATTATGAATGCACTTACTCATTAACATATAATAAGAATGCTCCTTAGAAGTAAGGATGATGAGATTTCAGCTCATTTACTTTGGACATGTCATTAGGAAAAACCAATTGCTAGAAAAAGGACATCATGTTTGGTAAAGTGGAGGGATGCCAAAGGGGAGGTAGGCCTTTAGTAAGATGGATGGACATGGTGGCCGAAACAGTGGGTTCAAACATAACAATGATTATGAAGATGAAGCAGGACCAGATAACATTTTGCTCTGTTAAACGCAAGGTCTCTATGAGTTGGAGATGACTTGACAGCAACTTTCATGGATTGAATTGTGTCCCCCCAAAAGGTGTCAACTTGGTTAGACTATGATTCCCAGTATTGTGTGGTTGTCTTTCATTTTGTGATTGTAATTTTATGTTAAAGAGAATTAGCGTTCAATTGTAACACACTTACTAAGATCACATCCCTGATCCAATGTAAAGGAAGTTTCCCTGGAGTGTGGCCTACACCACCTTTTATCACTCAATAGATAAAAAGGAAAGGGAAGTGAGCAGAGAGGGGGGACCTCACAGCACCAAGAAGGAAGTGCCGGGAGCAAAGCGCGTCCTTTGGGGTCCCTGTGTGAAGAAGCTCCTAGTCCTGGGGAAGATGGGTGAGAAAGCGGACAGAGAGAAATCCTTCCCCTGGAGCTGATGCCCTGAACTCGGGCTTTTAGCCTACTTTACTGTGAAGAAATGCATTTCTCTTTGTTAAAACCATCCACTTGTGGTACTTCTGTTATAGCAGCACTAGATGACTAAGACAGCAAATAACAAAAACAACAACACTCATGAACAAAATTCCACCTCTAGTACTTTATCCTACAGAGATACTTGAATGCATGCAAAATCATGAATAGACAATTTATTGCAGTATTGATTATAAAAGCAAAGGATTGCAGACAACCTTTATGTTTGCAGGTCAATAGGTGACTTGTTAAATAGGGGATTTATATAGAATGGAATAGTACAAAGCCATAAAAAGAATGAGGGATCTTTTTACACAGAGGTAGAAAATTATTTGTAAGTCACATTGGTAGATGGAAAGTGAGGGATAAGTTGAATAGAATGTTATTACATGTGTAAAAAGGGGAAAAGAAATATCTATACCTATTTGCTGATCAGTGAAATCTGTAAGTTCGAGAGAACTAAATGGGATTTTCTTTTTTTTCGGGTCTCACAACATTTCTACCTTTGCAGGGTGCAGTCTTATCACTTTTTTACTGCTCATTTTAGTGGAAAATATTCAAGTTTTCCAACTCTGACAGATATCCTCCTTTCATAGGTTCTAATTTTCTCAGGTTTTACTTATATGAATAAAATGTTGCTTGAGGGCATATACAGAAAACTGAAAATATTGGTCACCTTTGGTGTGGAAAACTAGATTGCTAAGAGAAGTGGTAATGTATCCTTTTGTATTTTGAGCCATGTGTAGTTTCAGGTACTCAAAAAATAAATTGAAGAATACTCAGGCAAACATTAGCATATAGATATTGAAAGAGGGTCTGACAAGAATATCAGAGGAAGAGAAAATAATACAGGCAAAGCCAGGGAGTAAGATAATCTCGATAGTGAGAGGAATTGATAAGTGATCAGTTCAGCAATATGGTGGATTGACTAAAGATACCAGCTGTTGTGTCAGAAAAACCAGGAAGCATATACCAACTTTGTAACTTCCTACCTGGAGACTGTTGGCTGGGTATTTAATTGTTTGAACTTTGTTTTCATGTGTATAAGAGGTGATAATAAAACCAACTCCATCCTGTGAAGAACGGCATAATAAATTGGCATGCGCATGTCTTTGGTTTTTTTGGGTGTATGTTATAGACACGGTATGGCACAGAAGAGACATTCAATAAAGGAGAGTTATTAGGTTTTTTTTTTTCCCTTCTTGCATTTATAACAGTACTTACACTCAAATACAGTCTTGTTTTATAAAAATAAGTTCATATTATAAAAATACAAAAAAAGTTCTACAAATTTTTGTTTCAATTAAAAAAAAATATATGTGCATCCTTCCATATTAGGACATATGACATTATCACACTTCTTAAAGTATCTGAGCACTGTGACTTATGTTATTACTCACCCAGACAGGGGCATTGAGTTGTTTCTAATACTTTACTATTAAAAGTAAGGCTTAAGTGAATATTTTTACCTGTATTTCTTTGCACTTATCCTATAAAATATTTTCCTAAATTAGATACATAGATAGATTCCTTTCAGTTCATAATGACCCTATATGACAGAACAAAATGTTACCCAGTCCTGGGCCATCCTCACAATAACTGGCATGCTTGAGTCCATCATTGTAGCTTTGTGCCAGTCTATCTCACAGAGCCCCCACGTGTCTGTCAGTTTCTTATACTGTGGGGGCTTGTGTGTTGCTGTAATGCTGGAAGCTATGCCACAGGTATTCAGATACCTTCAGGGTCACCCATGGAAGACAGGTTTCAGCTGAGCTTCCAGACTAAGACAGACTAGACAGAAGGACCCGGCAGTCTACTTCTGAAAAGTATTACCCAGTGAAAACCTTATGAATAGCAGCGGAACATTGTCTGATATAGTGCTGGAAGATAAGCCCCTCAGATTGGAAGGCACTCAAAAGATGACTGGGAAGAGCTGCCTCCTCAAAATTGAGTCGACCTTAATGATGTGGATGGAGTAAAGCTTTCGGGACCTTCATTTGCTGATGTGGCACGACTCAAAATGAGAAGAAACAGCTGCAAACATCCATCAATAATTGGAACCTGGAATGTATGAATTATGAATCTAGGAAAATTGGAAATCATCAAAAACGAAACAGAACACAAAAACATCGATATCCTAGGCATTAGTGAGCTGAAATGGACTGGTATTGGCCATTTTGAATCAGACAATCATACAGTCTACTATGCTGGGAATGACAACTTGAAGAGGAATGGTGTTGCAGTCATCATCAAAAAGAACTTTTCTAGATCTATCCTGAAGTACAACGCTGTCAGTAATAGGATAATATACATACACCTACAACGAAGACTGGTTAATACAACTACTATTCAAATTTATGCACCAACCACTAGGGCCAAAGATGAAGAAACAGAAGATTTTTATCAGCTGCTGCAGTCTGAAATTGATCGAACATGCAATCAAGATGCATAGATAATTACTGGTGATTGGAATGCGAAAGTTGGAAACAAAGAAGAAGGATCAGTAGGTGGAAAATATGGCCTTGGTGATAGAAATAATGCTGGAGATCAAACGATAGAATTTTGCAAGACCAACGACTTCTTCATTGCAAATATCTTCTTTTAACAACATAAACAGCGACTATACACATGGACCTTGCCAGATGGAACACACAGAAATCAAATTGACTACATCTGTGGAAAGAGATGATGGAAAAGCTCAATATCATCAGTCAGAACAAGGCCAGGGGCTGACTGTGGAACAAAAAAATGCAAGTTCAAGCTGAAACTGAAGAAAATCAGAGCAAGTCCACAAGAGCCAAAATATGACTTTGAGTATATCCCACCTGAATTTAGAGACCGTCTCAAGAATAGATTTGACGCATGGAACACTAGTGACCAAAGACCAGATGAGTTGTGGAATGACATCAAGGACATCATCCATGAAGAAAGCAAGAGGTCACTGAAAAGACAGGAAAGAAAGAAAAGACCAAGATGGATGTCAGAGGAGACTCTGAAACTTGCTCTTGAGCGTCGAGCAGCTAAAACAAAAGGAAAAATTGATGAAGTAAAAGAACTGAACAGAAGGTTTCAAAGGGCAGCTGGAGAAGACAAAGTAAAGTATTATAATGACATGTGCAAAGAGCTGGAGATGGAAAACCAAAAGGGAAGAACATGCTTGGTTGGTGTTTCTCAAGCTGAAAGAACTAAAGAAAAATTCAAGCCCCGAGTTGCAATAGTGAAGAATTCCGTGGGGAAAATATTAAACGACACAGGAAGCATCAAAAGAAGATGGAAGGAATACACAGAGCCATTATACCAAAAAGAATTAGGCGATATTCAACCATTTCAAGAGGTGGCATATGATCAGGAACCGATGGTACTGAAGGAAGAAGTCCAAGCTGCTCTGAGGGCACTGGTGAAAAACAAGGCTCCAGGAATTGATGGAATATCAACTGAGATGTTTCAACAAACAGATGTAGCCCTGGAGGTGCTCACTTGTCTATGCCAAGAAATATGGAAGACAGCTTCCTGGCCAACTGACTGGAAGAGATCCATATTTATACCTATTCCCAAGAAAGGTGATCCAACCAAATGTGGAAATTATAGAACAATATCATTAATATTACACCCAAGCAAAATGTTGCTGAAGATCATCCAAAAATGCCTGCAGCAGTATATCGACAGGGAACTGCCAGAAATTCAGGCCGGTTTCAGAAGAGGATGTGGAACCAGGGCTATCATTGCTGATGTCAGATGGATCCTGGCTGAAAGCAGAGAATACCAGAAGGATGTTTACCTGTGTTTTATTGACTATGCAAAGGCATTCGACTGTGTGGATCATAACAAACTATGGATAACACTGTGAAGAATGGGAATTCCAGAACACTTAATTGTGCTCCTGAGGAACATTTACATAGATCAACAGGAAGTTGTTTGGACAGAACAAGGGGATACCGATTGGTTTAAAGTCAGGAAAGGTGTGCGTCAGGGTTGTATTCTTTCACCATACCTATTTGATCTGTATGCTGAACAAATAATCCGATAAGCTGAACTATATGGAAAAGAATGGGGCATCAGGATTGGAAGAAGACTCATTAACAACCTGCGTTATGCAGATGGCACAACCTTGCTTACGGAAAGTGAAGAGGACTTGAAGCACTTACTAATGAAGATCAAATTCACAGCCTTCAGTATGGGTTACACCTCAATATAAAGAAAACAAAAATCCTCACAACTGGACCAATGAGCAACATCATGATAAACGGAGAAAAGATTGAAGTTGTCAAGGGTTTCATTTGACTTGGATCCACAATCAACACCCATGGAAGCAGCAGCCAAGAAATCAAAAGACGCATTGCATTGGGCAAGTCTGCTGCAAAGGACCTCTTCAAAGTGTTGAAGAGCAAAGATGTCACCCTGAAGACTAAGGTGCGCCTGACCCAAGTCATGGTATTTTCTGTCACATCATATGCATGTGAAAGCTGGACAGTGAATAAAGAAGACCGAAGAAGAGCTGACGCCTTTGAATTGTGGTGTTGCTGAAGAACATTGAATATACCATGGACTGCCAAAAGAACGAACAAATCTGTCTTGGAAGAAGTGGGGCCAGAATGATCCTTAGAGGTAAGGATGGCGAGACTGCATCTTACATACTTTGGACATGTTGTCAGGAGGGATGAGTCCCTGGAGAAGGACATCGTGCTTGGCAGAGTACAGGGTCAGCGGAAAAGAGGAAGACCCTCAACAAGGTGGATTGACACAGTGGCTGCAACAGTGAGCTCAAGCATAACAAGGATTGTAAGGATGGCGCAGGACTGGGCAGTGTTTCTTTCTGTTGTGCATAAGGTCGCTATGAGTCAGAACCGACTGAATGACACCTAACAACAACAACAACTAACATCTCACAGAGGATCTCCCTCACCCGCGCGGGTCCTCTACGTCACCAAATGCCTTGTCCTCCTCCAGCAATGGGTCCCTCCTGATGATGTGTTCCAAGGAAGTGAGTCAGAAGATGTGCTGTTGTGATCCATAAGGTTTTCATTAGCTAATGCTTTGGAAGTAGATTGCCAGTTCTTTCTTTCTAATATGTGTTTGTCTGGAAGCTCCTCTGAAACCTGTTCAACATGGGTGACTCTGCTGGATTTCAAATACTAGTGGCTTAGCTTCCAGCATCACAGCAACACGCAAGTCATCACAGTACAGCAAACTGGCAGATGAGTGGTGATTCCTAAATTAATATATATATATATATATATACTACCATAAATTAGATTACTATTATTTCTGTATACTTGGCTAGGGGGTTTGATTAATAAATGGATTTTCTCCTACATGTCGGCAAAACTTCTTAGCACTCATTGCATTGTTTTTCAAGGTGGGCCTACTTGAAGTTCTTCCTCTGTGGGACTGGATGATCACATCACCAGTATGACCCTGGTGGAGAGTGTCTGTGTCCCCGCAATTTCTCTAATCACTGTCTTCAGCCTGATGGATGTTAAAGGGAGATAGATGCTTGTTGGCTGAGTAATTTCTACACAACTATTTAATGGTAGATCATTTTAAAATGAACAACACTTGAGCAGCACATTCTAGTAATGAGGTGGAGAGTAATGAGCAGAGTTCAGGTTATGAAAACACCATGCTAAAGGAAATGGCTTTGGAGCAGAATGACTAAGAGAGTGATTACAGAGCAATGTTGAGAATGAAATGGTCCCGGGAGCAGTAGACAGAGCATGGAACCACAGACCTTAGGCTTTCAGGGGCCATCTAGTCATTTCCCTTCTTCTAGGTAGAATTACAGGCTGTTAGAGTAAGAAAGCATTTAGAAACTCTTGAGTCTGGGCCCATTAATAGGAGTGTGTGAGATCTATAGATATAGACCCAGAGGTCAAAAAGTCTATGAATCTTTCATTTAGAGGAGTTTTAAACCTACAATACAAAATAAAACAAGCAAACAAAAATACAACAGATTAATATAGTAAACAACCTTGTTCTCAGCTGCTCAGAATTAACAAATATTTAGATTTTGTTATTTTTGCCCTACACTTGAATAAAGGTTACAAATAAAATTGAAGGCATTTCATGCCTTTCACAGTACCAGGCCTTGTCAGCCCATTAAAATATTATATGTGCAATATTTTATATAATAATATGAAAATATTAATATAATTTAATATGATATTAAAATATTAAAAGCCTGTGTGTATGTATATATGTTATTGTGTGCCATTGAGTTGGTTCCTATAATTGTGTTGATTGCAATGCTATACAACAAAGTAGAACTGTCCCATACGGTTTCCTAGGCTATGAGTCATCACAGGAGCAGATTGTCATGTCTTTGGATAACATTGTGAAGAATGGGAATTCCAGAACACTTAATTGTGCTCATGAGGAACCTGTACATAGAATTAGAGGCAGTCGTTGGAATAGAACAATGGGATATTGCACGGCTTAAAATCAGGAAGTGGTATGTCAGGGTTGTATACTTTCACCATACTTATTCAATCTGTATGCTGATCAAAAATCTGAGAAGCTGGATTCTATGAAGAAGAACGGGGCATCAGGATTGGATGCATAACAACATGCATTATGCAGATGACAACACCTTGCTTGCTGAAAGTGAAGAGGACTTGAAGCACTTGCTGATGAAGATCAAAGACTACAGCCTTCAGTATGAATTACATTTCGACATAAAGAAAACAAAAATCCTCATAACTGGACCAATAAGCAACATCATGATAAATGGAGAAAATATTGAAGTTGTCAAGGATTTCATTTTACTTTGATCCACAGTCAACACCCATGGAAGCAGCAGTCAAGAAATCAAACAATGTATTTCATTGGGCAAGTCTGCTGCAAAAGACCTCTTTAAAGTGTTGAAAAACAAAGATGTCGCTTTGAGGACTAAGGTGCACCTGGACTATGCCATGGTATTTTCAATCACATCATATGCATGTGAAAGCTGGGCAATGAATAAGGCAGACCAAAGAAGAATTGACGTGTTTGAATAATTGCTTTTGTGAAGAATATTGAATGGACTGCCAGAAGAATGAACAAATGTGTCTTGGAAGAAGTACAGCCAGAATGCCCCTTAGAACTGAAAATGGCGAGACTTTGTCTCATGTATTTTGCACAAGCTATCAGCAGTGACCAGTCCTTGGAGAAGGACATCATGCTTGGTAAAATAGAGGATCAGTGAAAAAGAGAAAGACCCTCACGGAGATGGATTGACATAGTGGCTGTAACAATGTGCTCAAACATAACAACTATTGTGAGGATGGCCCAGAACCAGTCTGAGTTTCATTCTCTTGTACTTAAGGTCCATAAGAGTCAGAACCCACTTGAGGGCACCTAACAACAACAACAACAACAACAACACCACCACACTGGAATGCTAAGAGGGTCTGGGAAATGTAGTTTTTAACCTTCTAAACCTTGTAATACAGTGAAGAGATTAGAAGGGCATGGGCTATGTGAATAAGAACAGCCAATTTTCAGCACAATTGCTATCATTATTTTATATTTGAGGAAACAGAAACACAAAGGTTTAAGGAACTTTCACAAGATCACACACATAGGAAGAGACAACACTTGGACTCAGGAAGCTTAACTCCAGAGGCCATGTTCTTAATTTGAGGGATATTTACCTTGTTCTTAATTCTTCACAACTATAAACAAACCCACAGGGAATATACTTGTCCACATGCTGATTATAATTTTCAGGATGACCTAAAAAATTACTACATGTTTACACAAATAACGAGTGGCTTATATATATATTTTTGCAAACCGCACAACCTCCTTTTGTGTTAGTTTCCTACCCATACTGTGTATTATATGAAAAAATAAATAAATAAATACAGTAATGTTAGCATTCTCTAGATTTTCCAAATTATTACCTTACAACCAAGAGCTACCATCTAATTTCAGAACCCTTATTGTATTTGCTTTCCATAATTATGTCAATGCCAGGTTAGAATGCCAATTGACAGCATTTAACTTTTAATGCGTTGGTAAGCAAGTTTGACGGTATGTAGCCTTCCTGTTTTAATGTCAGAATGACAATATTTGTTCTGCATCTGCCATTGTACTCATACATTAATTTAACATTTATAATGGCGAAATTATTCTTTGCAGTGATGACTGGTAATCAAAAAATATTTTCACGGACTAAGAAATTAATTTATTGACTTATTTAATAAATTAGGACTTTAATTTGACATCATGAAAACGATTCAGTGAAGGATCGTACCAACCTATCTTAAATGGTGAAGGCTAATGAGAAACTCTGTTGCCAAACACTTAATAAATATTATATTCGAGCCGAATGAAGACCAATTGACCTCATGACAAGCTACAGGGACAAATAGTCCTTGGAACTTTGAACAAAGAAAAGCGGTGGAAGAATTCAGTCATCAGAAGGCACATAATGGTATTACTAAAACAAAACACAATAAAATCTAGGCCATTTCATTTACTTTCATATTTAAGTTCTGAGCAAACCCACAGCATAGAACACTCCTTTGAAAATATTATCTAATACGCATTTAACAATAAATTTGTGAGTAAAAACATAGTAATTTATATATATATATATGTATATCCAAACCAAAAAACCCATTTCCATCAAGTCGATTCCAACTCATAGCAACCGTATAGGACAGAGTAGAACTGCCCTATAGGGTTTCTGAGGAGTGGCTGATGGATTTGAACTGCCAGCCTTTTGGCTAGCAGACTGAGCTCTTAACCACTGCACCACACCACCAGGTCTCTATGGAAGCAGACTGCCACATCTTTCTCACATACAGCCACTGGTGGTTTCAAATTGTCAACCTTTTGGTTAGCATCAGTACACATACACACAAATATTTCATTTTTATTTATAATGCTAGAGGTGTCATCTGTGTTTTTTCTTCAACTCTAGAAAATTTCAGCAATTCTCTTTTGAAATATTGGTTCTCCACCATTTGTTCTGTTCTTTTAGAAATTATGTTGAACTTTTGCATTATGTTTTATATACTGCATAATCACTTTTATCTCATATGTTCCATTATGCCATACTCTGAGATATCTTCAGATCTATCTTCAGTTCACTGATGCTCTCTTCAGGTGTGTCAAATCCGCTGCTTACTCTACTTGTTGTGCAAAATGCATGGAAAAACAGCACGTGGTATAGACTGAAACTCACAGACACAAAGGTCAGTAGTCTGCGGAGAGAGAGATTTGGGAGCTAGGATGCAGCTGAATGCACCATGGGGCTCTGCTCAACCATAAGTTTCCTTCGATGTCCTCTTTTAATTTCTTGGCTTAAGATCCCTGCAATATGAAAAAAAAAAAAATTTTTTTTTAGGGTGCTGTAAATTCAGACTCAGTTTCTGCAAATGAATGTGTAAGACATGATACATTTGTATTTTTAATTTTTTGTGGGACTTTAAAAAAATTTTTTTTTAATTGTATGGCTCTCTGGCCAGGGACAAACTTTTTAGACTATTGTTTGGAATTTTTTTTTTTTTTTTAATCTTCTTTCATGGAAGAGACTGTCCTTCTGATATCATAATTTTATGCAAGGATCTTCATTACAACTTTTTTTCTTACTTTGTTTTTTGCTTCATGTAGCACCAAAGTTACATATTCTACCCCTGAAAAGGTACCAAACCATATCATTAATTCTAAAGGACAAAAATTTGGTTCCAATATTACTGTAGTTCTCTTTGGTGTTCCGTAGAGTATTTACTGAAGTGCTGGTGGCACACTGGTTAAGAGCTTGGCTGCTAACCAAAAGGTTAGCAGTTCAGATCCACCAGCCACTCTTTAGAAACCCTATGGGGCAGTTCTACTCTGTCCTATAGGATCACTATGTGTCGGAATTCACTTGATGGCAAAGGATACAATGGAACAGGTAGAGTATTTATCATTGTTTGTTCTTTGTTTCTGGAACTTAAGAATATCTTTTTTAAAATTTTATTTATTTATTTGTTTTTCCTTTTGAGCTTACTTTTGTCTTTATTTATTGTTAAAAGTTACTGTGTGTTTCAAGGTATTCATAGAAGCCACCACTTGTCTGTCAGTTTGTCAAACTGTGGTGGCTTGCCTGTTGTTGTGATGTGTGCCACCAGTATTTCAAATACCAGCAAGGCCACCCACAATGGACAGATTTCAGCTGAGCTTCCAGACTAAGACAGACTAGGAAGAATTACCTGGTGGTCTACTTCTGAAAAAATTGGCCAGTGAAAACCTTATGAATAGAAGTGGAATGTTGTCTGATATAGTGCTGGAAGATGAGCCTCTCAGGTTGGAAGACACTCAAAATATGACCTGGGAAAAACTGCCTTCTTAAAGTAGAGTCAACCTTAATGATGTGGATGGAGTCAAACTTTCATTTACTGATGTGACATGACACAAAATGAGAAGAAACAGCTGCAAACATCCATTAGTAATAAGAATGTGAAACATATAAATTATAAATCTAGGAAAAATGAAAGTTGTAAGAAAGGATTGACCAATTTCTGTAGTCTGAAATTGATCAAACATGCAAACAAGATGCACTGATAATTAATAGTGACTGGAATGCAGAAGATGGAAGCAAAAGAGCAAGGAATGGTATTTGGAAAATATGGCCTTGGTGACAGAAATGACTCCAGAGATTGCATGATTGAATTTTGCAAGACCAACGGCCTATTCATTGGAAATACCTTTTTTCAACAACATAAACAGCAACTATACACATGGACCTCACTAGATGGAATATGCAGGAATCAAATTGATTACATCTGTGGAAAGAGATGATGGAAAAGTCCGATATCATCAATCACGACACGGCCAGAGGCCTACTGTGGAACAATCAACTGCTCATATGCAAGTTCAAGTTGGAGCTGAAGAAAATTAAAACAAGTCCACAAGAGCCAAATTATGACCGTTGAGTATTTTCAGCTGAATTTAGAGACCATCTCAGGAATAGATTTGATACATTGAACACTAATGACCAAAAACCAGACAAGTTGTGGGATGACATCAAGGACATCTTACATAAAGAAATCAAATGGTCATTAAAAAGACAGGAAAAAAAAAAGATCAAAATGAATGTCAAAAGAGACTCTGAAACTTGCTCTTGAACATGGAGTAGCTAAAGCAAATGGAAGATGTGTTGAAATAAATGAACCGAACAAAAGATTCCAAGGGTGGCTCAAGAAGACAAAGTAAAGTATTATAATGAAATGTGCAAAGACCTAGAACAGAAAATCAAAAGGGAAGAACATATTTGGCATTTCTGAAGCTGAAAGAACTGAAGAAAAATTCGAACCTTGAGTTTGCAATAGCAAAGGAATCTATGGGTAATGATGATGCAGGAACCATCAAAAAAAGATGGAATGGGTACACAGAGTCACTGTACCAAAAAGAATTGATTGGTGTTCACCCACTTTTGGAGGTAGCATATGATCAAGAGCCGATAACACTAAAGAAAGAAGTCCAAGAGGCGCTGAAGGCACTGGGGAAAAACAAGGGTCCAGGAATTGATGGAATACCAATTGAGATATTTTAAAAAAGAGATACAATGCTGGAAACACTCACTTATCTATGCCAAGAAATTTGGAAGACACCTACCTGGCCAGCTGCCTGGAAGTGATCTATATTTGTGCCCATTCCAAAGAAAGGTGATCCAACAGAATGTGGAAATTGTAAAACAATATTAATATCATAAGCAAATAAAATTTTTCTGAAGATAATTCAAAAACTATTTTAGCAGTACATCAGCAGAGAACTGCCCGAAATTCAAGCTGAATTCAGAAGAGGATGCGGAAGGAGGGATATTGTTGCTGACGTCAGATGGATCTTGGCTGAAAGCAGAGAATACCAGAAAGATGTTTACCTGTGTTTTATTGGCTACGCAAAGGTATTCAACTGTGTGAATCATAGCAAATTATGGATAGCATTGCAAAGAATGGGAACTCCAGAACACTTAATTGTGCTCATGGGGAACCTGTACATAGACCAAGAGGCAGTTGTTCGAACAGAAAAAAGGGATACTTCATGTTTAAAATCAGGAAATGTGTGTGTTCAGGTTATATCCTTTCATCGTACTTATTTAATCTGTATGCTGAGTAAATAATTTGAGAAATTGAACTATATGAAGAAGACTGGGGCATCAGGATTGCAGGAAGACTCATTAACAACCTGCGTTATGCCAATGACACAACCTTGCTTCCTGAGAGTAAAGACAGCTTGAAGCACTTACTGATGAAGATCAAAGACTACAGCCTTCAGTATGGATTACACCTCAACATAAAGAAAACAAAAATACTCACAACTGGACCAATAAGCAATATCACTGATAATTGGAGAAAAAAAAAAAAAAGGAGAAAGTATTGATAAATTTCATCTTACATGAATCCATAATCAATGTCCACAAAAACAGCAGTCATGAAATCAAATGACATATTGCATTGGGCAAATCTGCTGCAAAAGATCTCTTTAAAGTTTTAAAAAGAAAAGATGTCACTTTTAGGACTAAAATGTGACTGACCCAAGCCATAGTATTTTTGCCTTATATACATGCAAAAGCTGGACAATAAATAAAGAAAACTGAGAAAGAATCGATGCATTTGAATTACGGTGTTGATGAAGAGTATTGAATATACCACGGATTGTCAAAAGAATGGATCCCTGGTGGTGAAATGCTTAAGAGCTATGGCTGCTAACCATAAGGTTGGCAGTTGGAATCCACCAGCTGTTCCTTGAAAACACTGTGGGGCAGTTCTACTCTGTCCTATAAGATAGCTATGAGTTGGCATCGCCTTGATGGCAATGGGTATGCTCAGAAGAATGAACAAATCTGTTTTGAAGAAAGTCCTGCCAAAATGCTCTTTAGAAGGAAGGATTGTAAGACTTTGACTTATGTGCTTTGGACATGTTATCGGGAGGGACCAGTCCCTGGAGAATGACATCATACTTGGTAAAGCAGAGGGTCAGGGAAAATGGTGAACTGTTTCAAAGAGATGGATTGACACGGTGACAGCAAGAATGAGCTCAAACATAGCAATGACTGTGAAGATGATGCAGGACCAGGCACTGTTGCATTCTCTTGTACATAGGTTCTCTATGAGTCAGAACTCATTTGAGGGTACCTAATTTTTTTTTTTTTTTTAACAACAACAACATAGAGACAAAAGGAGGACTATGTATTGATTTGGACTGTCAATGTGCCAGAACGAAAAATCATAGAGCAAGGCATGTTTTATGTGGTGGATTGTGGCAACTATATAAAGATGGATTTGTGGTGAAGGGCAAACCTAGAGTCAGAAAGCTGATGAAAGGAGGTGAGAAAGCGGACTACCACATAGTGAGCACACACCATCACATAGGCTCTGTGCTGCATACTTTATATATATTACATAACTAATTCTTGCACTACTCTGGCTCACCATGGTGTCTACCAACCCAGAAAAACATTATGCACAGTAAAGCTCAGTGTAGCATTACGCACAATAACCCAAATGTGGAGACAATCCAAGTGACCATCAACAGATGAATGGATAAACACAAAAGACAATGAACAAGGAAGACTGAAGAAGAATTGACACCTTTGAATTGTGGTGTTGGTGAAGAACATTGAATATTCCATGGACTGCCAAAAGAACGAACAAATCTATCTTGGAAGAATTACATCGGAATGCTCCTTAGAAGCAAGGATGGCAAGACTAAGTCTTGCATACTTTGGACATGTTATCAGGAGGGATCAGTCCCTGGAGAAGGACATTATGCTTGGTAAAGTAGTGGGTCAGGGATAAAGAGAAAGACCCTCAACGAGATGGATTGACACAGTGGCTGCAATGATGAGCTCAAACATAGCAAGGATTGTGGGGATGGTGTAGGACCAGGCAGTGTTTTGTTCTATTGTACATAGGGTCACTATGAGTTGGAGCTGACTGAACAGCACCTAAAAACATATATATACATATACATATATGTTTGTGTGTGTGTGTATATATATATATATACGTGTATAAACATGTGTGTCTCTATAAAATGCAATATTATTCAGTGATAAACAGAAATGAGGTTGTGATGCGTTCCACAACATGAATGAACCTTGAAAACATCATGCTGAGCATAATAAGTCAATTGCAAAGGGACAAATATTTCATGATCCCACTGATATGAAATACCCACAGTAGGTGACTACGTAGAGACCAAAGTTTATTAGTCACCACCAGAGATGGGTGGGAGAGGGCAATTGGGGGATGTATTCTTTAAGGGGTACTGAGTTTCTGTTAAGGGTGTTGAAAAAATTTGTAATGGATAATGATGATAATTGACAACATGAGGAATGTAATCAATGCCACTGAATTGTACAGGTAAAAATGGTTGAAATGGCAAATGTTTTGTAATATACATTTTATCACAATTAAAAAAATGTGGAAAAAAAATTAAATGCAGATCCTAGGGTGTCATCTTGCTCTGTCACCAACTCCCTGGGTTTTTCCCCTTTACATTCAATTTCGCCACCCAAAAACTGAGGGAGGTGGAGGAATGGATTTTGAAAATAGCTTCCAGGTCAATAACTCCGTCTTTCTAAGACCAGGCTGCCAATTTCCCCACGCCAGGCCCAGTGGCCAAAAACACACGGTAGGACTTTGTTGATTCTATATCAGCAGGAGAAGAAAGGTGGTGAAGCCACCTCGGGCCAAACTCGTTAACAGTTGTTTCATTAATCACAGTTTGTGTTTCAAATCCAAAGACAATCTGTCCAATTAACATTAAAGCTCTGGCAGCCGTGAAGAGACCTTTAGGAAAAGGCAATTTGACACAATTGCTAATAATGCTAACATTTAGGAAAGTGCTCCCAAATATTACATTCTCCTGGTGACAGCTTGAGTCCAGTCCAAAGCAGGAGCACAGGCTCCAGGCACCTCTACAATCTGACTCCTTCCCTCCGTCCAGCCTCATTGCCCTGGCTGCCCAATATGTGCCAACAATTTTAACAGAATCAGTCTTCCAGAACCTGCCATTGTCATTCACACGTCTGTGCCATTGTCCATTTGAACCCACAGTCTCCATGCCTTCCCGTTTGTCTTTGGCTCAGCCTAAGCTCCTGAATACTACTTTCCCAGTAGTATTTATTTAAATAAATAACTCTTGAAGTGTGTTGAGACTTGGATTTGAATCTTGCTTCAGTTCAGTTAATTATTAACTTGGATGTGCTTTATGTTTTTATTTTCAAGTAATACGTATACACAGCAAAAAGCATTCAGATAATGCAAATAATTATACAGCAAAACCTAGATTTCCCTCTCTTCCTGGCCTCCAGACTCTTCCTCAGACACAATGTTGGTTGCCGATATCTTCTATGTCCTTCCAAAGATAATTTTTACCTACAAAAAGATATAAATACGTCCATATATACGTACACACATGCATGTATTTCCTTTTACCCACACACCAATCCTACTATATTATACAAGCTATCTTATAACTTGATGAACAATGAATTCTTTCAGGTTGTTCCATGTCAGTAAGAATGATTGCTCCTAGGTAGGATTATGTGAAGCGTAAGTCATGTGATGCATATGAAAACACTGTAGAGGAGAGGTAGCTTTAACTGTGAGGACAATGTTAAGGAGATCCGTATTTGATCTTAATATAATCAAACCCCTCATTTGATGCTCTTGCCTCACAACTTTGCCTACTTTTAACCTGCCCACAACAGTTACCAGGTGGCAGAAGGTTCTATGCAGCTCGTGAAAATGGAGATTCAGGCAGATATGCAATGTGGCTTTTGTGATCTATTCGTAACAATACCCATCCAGTGGTTAGGGTTAGGGTTAGCACTAGACCCATGTGAGCAGAAGAAAGTAAGGACCAGGTGGACTGTCAGGACTCCAGAAAAAGTGACTGAAGGTCATGGTGGATCATCTCCCCTGGAAATATGAAGTACGGAAAGAGGAGAGAAGAGAGGCAGCTGTGCCAGGAATTGTCTTCCTCCCGATCAACTTTTAGTTCCAGGCATCATTCCTAGCACTGGTGAGTAAAGAGAACCTATTTCACAAGTGCTAGTTTATTTCAGTGAAAATTGGGGTATTTGTGATGGGGGAAATTGAACAACTTTGAGATGCCTAGGTATCCATGACTCATCAAAAAACAAACAAATAAACAAAAAACAGTTATTGAATCAATTCCTTGTGTCAGTAGAACTGTGCTCTATAGGAATTTCAGTGGCTCATTTACTGGAAATAGATCACCAGGCCTTTTTCCTAGGTGCCTCTGGGTTGATTCAGCCCTCCAATCTTTTAGTTAGGGCCTGAGTGTGTCAAATGTTTGCACCTCCTAGTGACTCCACGACTTACCCAGTGTACCCTAAATGCTGAATGTGAGGCTGATGGTATGGTTTCTGTCATGAACGGGAATGACTCAGGGACTACAGAGGGTCCTTTGGGAGAGGTACACATGGCGAAGTGAAGAGGGATCAAAAAGGAGACCTAAAGTACTGCTGTACACTTCCCAGAGTCTGGCCTTCTGAGAGGGTTGGGCATCCCATGGCTTATTGGTAATTATCAGCTGCACTCAGCTGCTCAGCAGTCTGAGATGGTAGATGATGGTGCCTTCCGTGCCCCTCCTCTCTCCTCCCACTGGCTGGCTCTCCATGGGTGCCCTTGCCATTCTTTCTGCAGGTTCTTGCCAGCTCTACTGCAGCAATAGACACAAAAGGGGTGTCCTGTTGATTCTTTTCTTTTCCCCCATGGAATCATTGAAATGCAACCGGGGAAGGGGAATGAAAGGAAATGGAGGGGTCATTAGATACCAGGAGAGAGGGAGACCTTTGACAGAATGTTCGCTGGGTGACACCTGAAAAATCCAAGCCTGCAATTTCACCAATGAATGTTCAGCCTCTTCACATGCATCCTTTAATGACAGTGTAGGCGTTGGATAGAGACAGGGCAGTTGAAGCTTAAAATATATGCCAAGGAGATATTAAAAGCCATATAACTACCTAGAAGTGGAGAAAACCAGCAGGAGAGCAGAAGAAGATAGGATAAGAAGTTCTGCTCCTTGTCTATTAAGATGCTGGAATCACCTTTTGTTCGTTCTTCTATTATTCCACATGCCATCCGCCTGATTTGTCATAATGCCTTCAATCTCTCTCCACTTCCTCTCTATTCCCAATGTCACTGTTCTAGCCTAGACCCTAATTACCTATCTCTTTGACAATTACAGTAATAGACTCCCTGCCCTCAGGCTCTGCCACCTCCAGTCTACCCTATAGATGTCACCAGACTGGGCTTCTTAAAATAACACTTTGCACATGTCATTTTTCTGCTCAGAAACTTCACTGATTCCCCATTGTCTGTAAAGGCAAAAAAAAGTCAGTCTCAAAATCAGTGCTGCCAAACCTTAGACATTCTTTGTCCACTGTCAAGGCTGGGAGTAGATCATATTTATCTTTCTATCCCTAATACTAATATATAAGTTTCATGAGGGAAGGACAGATTTAGTCTTCCTTACTGGCCCATAATGAGTACTCAAACAATATTTGTTGAATGAATACATTAATTAAGTCATTAATGATGCATGGCATAGGGCATGATAGGTCTTCCATAAATGTTGAAGCTAGAGATGAAGGGAGACTGCCAGGGGAGGAAGGAAGATGTGTTATTAACACAGACACAGATCATAGATGGATACCAGATGCAATTATGGGCATATAGCTTCAAAACAGGACAGTAGCAACTTGACAGAAGGAGTTAAAATATGAATGAAGCACAGGCTTAAGGCAACGTGAGGTTCAGGCCAGGCGTTGGGAGTGGAAGAGGTCAGAGGAAGACCCAAAAAAACCACCCAGGTGGTGAGTAGGGGCTCAGCAGCCAGATCAGAAGGCCAGTAGTCATACAACACCTGGGTGAGGAGCCAGAGACTCAGAGAGTTGGTACATCAAAATATGCTGGGTAAGTTTTCATAGCTGTTACGAATTACTTATCCTATACAAGTGGCACTTAAATTTTGAAAATCATGTAAGCTTTAAATAAAGCTGAGGACCCATTGGTCAGAACAAATAAATAAACCTACACGATTTTATACGCAATTACAGGGGTTTGGAGATATCTCTGAAGCAAATCCCCAGGTTAAGAAAACCGATTTTACATAGAATACCTCACATTTACATTTTATTGTGTATTAATTTGATGATATTTGTCATCCATGAATGGATGCAACTCTATGAAAATTGTAATGAGGCTGAGCCTCAGGGAGAAGACGGGCATTGCCCAAGTGAGGAGTATGTGGAAATACATTCAGAGGTAGGGGTCAGGTATTTTGGTTTCAAGTGGAGTGGTTGTTTTTCTATCATATATCTATCAAAACAAGCTGTGCTAACATTTTTGCATGAACCAGAAATTCCTTTTACAAGGATCGATTGAGCACCTTGAACAAGCACCTTATGCACTTTAGATGCATCAGTGAACAAGAACAGACCAAAACCCTGACCCTGGCGGATCTCCAGGCTCAACTCTAGTTAAGTACATACCCATCCTGAAAGCTCAATTTGGAATGTTCTGGTCATGTGGTATTTATTTGTGTATTCGATGCTTCCTGAGCAATCATTGAGCCAGTAGGCATCTTCCTAGGTATTAGTTGTTGTCAAAGGTAGATTTTATGTCAACTAGCTTTGAACTATCCTCATATCTCATCACTAACTAATCATAGACTCCATTCATTTTCATTTCTTTTTTAACTTCTTTAAAATATTAAGCTCTAAGTCCTAACATTTTCCCATCTTACCAATGGAAACAAGGCCCAAATAAAACATTTAACTCACAGTTGTTCAGAAGAGGACAAATAACCAGACTGAGTTGGGAGGCCTGGGCTCTATTCCCAGCTCTGTCATTGGCAATGTTATCCTGAGCAAAACCAAAAAACAAACAAACCCCTTGCTCTTGAGTCAATTCCATTAGGAAGAGCAGGCCTGCCCCACAGGGTTTCCAAGGAGCAGCAGGTAGATTCAAACTGCTGACCTTTTGGTTAGCAGCCAAGTTCTTAACCATTGCACCACCAGGGCTCCACTCTGAGCAAGTCTTGCCTTTTCTTTAGGCCTCAATTTCCTGACCTGTAAAGTGCATCTGGAAGTTTCTATGCTCCTCTTCCTCCCTGGGGGCCCTGGTGGTACAGCGGTAGGAGCTTGGGTGCTAACCAAAAGGTCGGCAGTTCGAATTCACTAACAAATCCTTGGAAACCTTATGAGCCAGAATGAACTCTATGGCAACATATTGCTTTTGTTGTTGTTGTTGTTTGTTTAACCCTAACATGGTACAAGGCTATGAATGCCTGAGAACTTTGAGCCTGCTCGAGGGAAAAAAAAAAAAAAAAAACTTTATAATTGCATAGTGGTAAGAGATAGATGGAAAGGGAAAACTTGCCCCCACAGTTAGTAGCTGCCCTCCCCCACTCTGGGGCTAAAGGGTTCTCAGACGAGTGGGGGTGTAGGAGGCAGGAAAGGCAAGAGGCAGGAGGAAAGCTTGATTTCTTATCAGACAAGGAGTAGGACGGATCAGTGGGTTGGAGTGCTGAACGCAAAATGTCGGGCGTGTTTCTTTCTGAAAAGGTCACTGCCCTGCCAAGCCAGGGCTGTGATGTGGTGGCCTTTAGAAAAGCAGATTGTCAGAGAGGCTGCCACTGAGCTCACGAGTGTGAGGCAAACTCAGATCTCTGGCATGTCAGAGTAGAAAACACCTAGTTGCACTGGTCCAGTTTCCCTCTTTTATTTTGCAGGTGGGGACACGGAGGGCCAGCATGACTTGTCCGAAATCACAGGTCTTGCAGTCAGCACAACCGTGACTAGAGTCCAGGACTCCTGAACACTGAAGAGACTCTCCCTAGTTACTTAAATAAAAGTGAACTGCCCTTTCTTCTGCTTACTGTCTCCTCCAATAAAGTCCTTATTTTTCTTTTATCTGCTGTTTGCTTAGTATCTCAGAATAAATATATTGTGGTCATAGCAGTTATCCTTCTTGACAGCATGGAGCCTGACACTTAAAAATGGAAGATATGACTCATTAAATCTCTAGGTATGTTTTTAGAGTCATTTTGTAAATGGCTAAGTGTTTATAATTCGTTGACAAATTGTATTTTTGGGTTCAAATGCTCTTACCCATTCATTCTTTTCCTTACTCTCTACCTGGTGAGAGTTATGTCTCCAGTGAAAACATTAAAAGCCTCCCTGCTTGTGCCTAAAATATCTCATTCGCTCCTCCTAACAGTCGTTGGCTCCCACCCCATAAAATGACTTGCCGTTTCCTATCTCCTGGATTGATTTGGAAACCCTGGTGGCATAGTGGTTAAGAGCTATGGCTGCTAACAAAAAGGTTGGCAGTTTGAATCCACCAGGCGCTCTTTGGAAACCCTATGAGGCAGTTCTACCCTATCCTATAGGGTCACTAAGAATCAGAATCAACTAGACAGTAAAGGGCTTGGTTTTTTTTTTTTGGGCGGGGGCTGATTTATACACTCCTTCCCCAACCCCACTCTAATCTATTGAAAAGTTGTTATTGGTTAAAGACTTCCAGGAATGCAGACTTGTTTTGTGTCTTGAGAGTAAAGTGAACTAGGGCAAAAGTTTAACCAATTTGTGTTCAGTTTGCGGTTGTGCAAAGTGGAGGTAAAGATAATTCCTAACTTTTAGGTTATGGTAAGGTTAAATAAAAACAATACCTAACATCTCTAATGCCTACCCTGTGCCAATGCAAGCATTTAACACTTATCATTTTATTTACTTAGGTTCATTTTTCTGATTGCCTACCTGCTTTTGAGCAAAAGAAGCCAGGCATGAAAAGAACATAGGCTGTAGGAATCCGTTTATATAAAGTTCGAAAGCAAGCAGCACTAGCTGATAGTGTTAGCAGCCAGCATTGTGTTTATTCTTGGAGACAGAGTGAGGGGATAAGCGTGGGGCTCCTTCAGGAGTGCTGGTGGCATCCCATCCCTTGATCTGGGTGTTACATGGTATTCTCACTTTCTCATTATTTATTGAGCTGCACAGTTATGAGCTGTGCACTTTTCTGTTTGTACTTTACATTTCAAGAATAATTTTAAAATCAAAGTTCTATTTTTAAATTTTTGGGGTAGAGACAAAACATTTAATGAGCACCTACTATGTGTCATGTATCTTATACAGGATCTCATTTAATTCTTGTTACAATCCTGTGTGCTTCTAAGCTTGCTTGACAGCAATAATTGCTTTCTTAAGATTAGAAAATCACCACGTCCCCCTTAAGACTTTTAATATATCAAAATCTCCAGGGGAAGATCCTGGACACCAACCTTTGGAATAGGTGAACTTATAATCAGTTGAGTTTGGCAAGTGCTGGCAGATGCATGTATTGAGGAATAAGATTTAATGTGATGTCTAACAAATAATATGAACTTAATAAATGGAAGCTCTTTTCATTTTTAGGTACAATGATCTCCATTTTATAGAAGAAGGACTGAGGTGCATAGAAGGACAGTGGCTTGTCTAACGTCACTGACCTGGAAAAAAAGGGTTTACACGAGTTATCTCCACTCACGTTAATTACTGTTCTGGGGAATAGATTCCATTAAGCTCCTCTTACCCCTGGGCAAATTTTGGCTCAGGGAATTTAGGTAACTTGCCCAAAGACACTTAGCCAGGAAATGGGGGGGGGGCCAGGTCAGTCTACCTCATGAGGCTCTGATCAAGTCACTTCTCAAAGTTCTGCCATAGGGAAGGAGAGGTGGAAGGAAGACAAATCCAGGAGCATGTAAGACAGACTTTGTATTTTACACATCGCGAGTCCGGCCTTTAATGTTAACATATATCCTCTTTCCTACACAGCATCTTTCCCTCCAATGTTGAAGCCAGCTGCATACTTTGGCAGCCCATCCTTAAATGAAATCTGAGAGAAGAAAGGGGTCTGAGGAAATGCTCTAGAGATGATAATTTGGCTTACATGATCTGTTCCTAAAAAAAAAAAAAAATCAAATACGGTAAATAAAGATTCAGGAGGTGCGCAACCAAAAAGTTGGTGGTCTGATTTCACCCAGCTGCACTGATGGTCTCCTTCGGAAAGATCACCATCACTGAGAACCCTGTGGAGCACAGTTCCACGTAGGATTGCCATGAGTTGGAATTGACTTAATGGCAATAGATTTGTTTGTTTTTTTGGTGCCTAACGTAGTTGTCACTTGCACCATCTTCCTTCACAAATAACATTTGGGTTGTTGTCATCACCACTTGGGAAAATTTGAAGCTAAAAGGCAGGCACCACATCTTTGTGAAAATTTCTTTCGTTTTTTTGGAAGCTAGCTCTTGGCTAGACCCGGTTTGAAATGAAGCGTACTCTTGTCCATCTTCTATGTGGATAAGTAATATTTCTGGGAATTGAGATGGTAGCTAGAATCTACTGTTGAGTCACAAGTGTTGTTTAATCCCTATTATTAAAGAGGGAGAATGCTTCTTCTGTCTCAGGCTGGGGTGAAGAGGATGGATAAACCCCAGTGGTGTAGTGGTTAAGAGCTACAGCTGCTAACCAAAAGGTCAGCAGTTTGAATCCACCAGCTGCTCCTTTGAAACCTTCTGGGGCACTTCTACTCTGTCCTATAGGGTCGCTATGAGTAGGAATCGACTCGACCGCAATGGGTTTAGATTTTTTATTCATATATTAGAATAATCTTCGATCTCATTATTAATCACTTTCACTAGTTCACTGCCATAGGTTAAAAACCGGAACCCAGTTTTTTTAGTGGGTAGTGTTTTCGTGCATTAAAGGAAAGAACCAGAAACCGAGCTACGTTTTTTCACTTCTTATACTTGGGTTTTTTATACTTAGGTGGAAACCCTGTAGTGTAGTGTTTAAGAGCTACAGCTTCTAACCAAAAGGTTGGCAGTTTGAATCCACTAGGCACTACTTGGAAACCCTATGGGACAGTTCTATTTGGTCCTGCAGGGTCACTATGAGTCAGAATTGACTTGACCAGCAAGGGTTTGATTTGGTTTTTGGTATTTTTTTTTTTTTTTTTAGGTGTCATCCATGTCCAGTAATCAATACTATCTGTTTGAAATGACCGGAACTTTCTTCTCCTTAAGTGGGAGGCTCTGAAATCTCGACTCTGTTCTCCTTGGCTTGCTTTGGAACTCTGAACACAAGAGTAAAGAGTTTAGGCTGCCTTAACACTAGGAATTGAAGGGAAATGTGTTCTTTGTTGTCTGTCTCATTTCTTTTTCCAACACGTCTGGTGGATGTGATTTTGACTTAATTTTACCGGTATGGCAAGGGCAAGGTCCTGGCCGTGGTTAAAGTTTCAGTGAAGAGGAAGCAGAAAGCCCTACTTAAGACTTCTGGCTCAGCTGAAATCTCCAGCCCAGCTTTTATTGTGAAAGTCATATTTGGTTTCTAATTTGCTGAGTGCTCCTTGTGTGTTTAATTCCCTTGCAAGAGGACCCTCCATCATATGTCTATCTTCCACCATCATTTTAATTGTCTATTTTTATTACTATTTTCATAATTATCTCTATCCTTAACCTGAGAAAGCCTTGACCATTGCTGACTGGAAGTTGACCACCATTGAATGATATCCTCTGAGGAGACAACATTATGTTTGGCATATTGAGTGATCCCCACAGAGGCACAGACCTCTCTGTCATTCAGAGAGAGTAGACGTGGTCAAGCATCCACCTCCCCCTCATCCTGGGGAGTTGTTGACAATGCAGATCTGACCACGTTTATTATAGTTCTGAATGGAACACAAAGATGACAATGAACTCTGAGTGTTTATGCAGATAGAGGGGCTGAGCATTCAGTTGGGGAAGCTGAATACTAACCAGACTTGGAGTTGGAAAAGCCAACTGTAGCTGTTTTTCTAACATTCTGGCTTTGATCAAACATTACAGTTTTGCTCAGAGCAATTTTGCTCCTAATCATTTAACTCACATGTGCTGACGAAAGGTACATTAATCGATCAGGTTTTAGATTCATTGACATTCAGCCCAAACATTCTGGTCTTGTAAGAACAGTCCAATTTCCCAGATGCCTGCGGGCACTTGCTAAGCTGTTGCCCTGTGCTTTGGAGGGAGAAAAGTACCCATTCGTGCAAAAGACAGAAATTCTTAAATCAAGAGAATGGGGTGGGAGAGAGGGAGGAAGGGAGTCAGGGAGGGATGAGGAAGAAAAGAAAGAGAGAGAGGCCCAGAAACCTTTCTTTGCCCTTGCTCAGCTTTTCATTCCAAAGAGGGGAGTCCGATGAGGATGAAAGGTAAATGGAACCAGGCAAGCTTTCAGTTAAAAAGACAGTTGGCATGAAGGAAGAAACAATGGCTTTGGAGCCAGACAGATTGAGATTTGAGACCTGGCCCTGCTACTTATCAGTTGTGTCATTTTGGATAAGTTTCTCGACTTCTCAGTTTTCTTATTTGTAAAATGGGCATGAATTGCCTGTTTTCAAAAGTTGTTTTGTGAATTATAGAAACTGCACCTGATACATATTAAAACAAAACAAAAAAAAAACCATTGCTGTTGAGTCGATTCCAACTCATAGCGACCCTATAGGACAGAGTAGAACTGCCCCATAAAGTTTCCAAGGAGCACCTGGTAGATTTGAATTGCTGACCTTTTAGTTAGCAGCCATAGCATTTAACCAGTACGCCACTGGGTTTCCACACTAATATAGTAACTAGCAAATTTCTTCACTTTTTAATACAAGGCAATTATTAGTATTCTTTTGGGATCTTTGAGTGGTGAAAATCAAAAGGTCGGAAGTTTGAGTCTACCCGGAAGTTCTTTGGCAAAAAGGCTTGGTGCTCTACTTCCAAAAAATCAGCCATAGAAAATTCTAAGTACCACAGTTGTACACTGACACACATAGGTTTGCCATGAGTTGGAATCAACTCAAAGGCAACTGATATTATTTTTCTTTAATTCCAGATAGTGGATAGACATAAGGGTACAAAAACAAATAGGCCACATAATCTGCTCCTCTAGGAGCACACTATGTGAGAAGATGAGACACAATGTTACCCAGTTACTATAACAAAGGAGGGTGATTATAAATTCAAGTTTGGTTATGTCACCACAATTATTCCTATCATCCAAGCAGAAAGCTTGAGGTCATCTCAACTCTTCTCCATCTCTCTCCCTGCATCTAATTATTCTACCACTTCTATTGCTACAATATTTCTCAATTCAAACCTCCTGTCTCTATGTCTATTTCTACTGGCCCTGTTCTAGTTTTGTACCAATTTTCTCTATCCCAGGCTGTTGCAGTTCCTCCTAACTAGTCTCCTCTAATCTTTTTCCACTTTAATCCATTTTCCAAACAAGTTGTCTTTTTGACACAGCTCATTTTCTAATCAATATTTGAGGATTCCATATCATCTATTAACAAGGTTGTACAGCTTGTCTTGATAGTCAAGATGTCCCACATATTGGTTCTAACCTATGTATAGAGCCAGATGCTCTCAACAAAAGGTGATTTTGCTCTCCAAGGGACATCTGTCAATATCTGGAGCCACTGTTGGTGAAGGATGCTGCTTGACTTTCTATAATGCAGAGGACATCAGCCCACAACACAGACTATTCAATACAAAATGTCAATAGTACCAAGGTTGGAAAATCTTGCTTTATAGCCAAGGTAATCATCATAGAGAATAATTTAAGGTCCAGAGCAAGGCTGTAAACAGAAAAAAACAACTGCTAAATTGCTAATCAATAGCTGGGAGGCTGGGAGAAGGCCACATGAGAGGTTCAAGAAGAGACCATTAAGAGTGATGTGCACTTCTTTTATATGACTCACTGCAAATGTAGGAAGTGAGCATGGAACATTAAAGAAATTGGTCTTTGCCGGACCACTGAGTATAAGATATCCTTTAGAAGAAATTTGGCCTATCCAGATGTGAGGTGATCCAGTGATCGTCTCAAACTGAGGTGACAGGAAAGGAGAGGAATTCTGCATTTTCTCTAAGATGTCTCGTTTTTCTTTTTTGTTAAGAAAGTACATATTGTAAACAGATTCGTTATCTCTCCCAGAGGTAGAGGCAGATATTTTCAATAAGTGAATGCAAAAAAAAAAAAAAAAAAAAGTATGAAAGGATCATTTCTGGAAGTATAAATTTAAAATATCAAAATATAAGATCAAATTAATTCAAGTAACAGGAGTTGCACAATAACAATGACGACAATACTAACAATTATGATAGTGATTGAGATTAATACCTCATTGGATGGGAGAAAGGGATCTGAATTAAATTTCTATAGCGATATAAGGAATTGTGTGATAAAACCTTTGGTGGTGCTATTTTCAGATAAAATATAAATCTCTAAAGTTCCAGATGCAAGGTGGTAGAAAGTTGTTTTTTTTTAATTTTTTTTCCCCAATAAATCCCTGAACTGGAGATAATTTAAAGGGAGAACTTAATGATACGATTTAGGCAATGACGTTAGCGAGAGGGCCACAGCCATGCGCCTTTCCGGTATGAGAACCAGCAGCACTGAACTGTTTAGGTTGCTGTGGTTGACTCGTACTTGCATTAGGACCTCTGTGAGGTGACAAGTATTATTAATCACTAATATCATTATTAATATCTCTTAATATAGAAGATGGATCATCGTGTATCTAAATTGCACCCTGCCTCGGCTGTTACCTAATTAAAAAACTGAGACCAACAGTCAGGGAAAAATATTAATGGCATGCAATTTAGTTTAAATCTCAGTTCACAAGAGACCTCAAAAATAATTGTACAGTGAGGGGATTGCAACTAATCATGAAATAAAATGTGTACAAATTATTGAATGGGAAACTAATTTGCTCTGAAAACTTTCACCCAAAGCACAACAAAATGTTAAAAAAAAAAAAAAAAAAAGGTATGTTTATGTTAAAAAAAAAAAAAAAAAAAGGTATGTTTTGCCACGAGGAATACCTGTTATGCAAAACCCATCCTGGTACTAATCCCTTGCTCCCCAGATCAAATGAATGCCGGTTCCGTATTAACGTGTTTACTTTATCTCAGGTTGTCAGTAAGACCCTGAGAGAACAGCTTTGGAGACTAAGAAGGATACAAATGTAAATTACAGGGTGAAAGGAGGAATTTATTTTTAACCTCATGGAGGGTAGGACTTTAATGAGACACTACTCAAGGTTTTACCTGGAAGATTTGCAACAGGAAAAAAAAAAAAAAGGTTGAATGTTATTACTAACCCAATTTTGTTTTCACAGGATGCTTTCTAAATGACCATAGCTTATATTTGGGTAATAAAAAAAACACCAACAAAAACCCAGTACCGTCGAGTCAATTCCGACTCATATATTGAGCCATTTATGTGAGGAGCACTTACATGTAGCTTGTTTCACTTGATGTCACTGCAAACTAGCTGTCAGAGATGGCAAAAGGTGTTGTTGTTAGCTGCCTTTGAGTGGGCCCCCAACTCAAGGGACAAAACACTGCAGGGCCCTTCACCATCCCCAGGATAGGTTTCACATCAGACTGTCATAATCCAGAGGGTTTTCATTGGCTAAATTCTGGGAGTAGATTGCCAGGCCTTTCTTCCATGGCAGGAAGTGCCATCCCCATTTTACAGATTAGGAGTCAAATCATTCAGAACCGACAGTTATTGAGTCAAAAATTACACAGTAAAATAACCGGTCTTGTCTACAATAGGTTTCTTTTCTTTTCTTTGTGCACTAGATGACCATCACAGTCTTTTCTAAACTTGGTATTCTAAAATTATGTTTACATGTAATTTACATTAATGAAGTACTCTATGGTTTATGTACTGTTTTCAAATGTGTTACCTCATTTCATAGTCACAACCACCCTCCAAGCTAGGTATTGGCATCTCTGACTTAGAGTGGAGGAAATTGATGCTCAGAAAGTTTGAAGGGCTTGCCCAAAGACATTGTTTTTGAGACATGGCTAAAACCAGCTCACATGTTCTGAGCACGAATTTACTGTAAGGGTCTATTATTCTTATTCCGAAATACAGCTATAAAGTCAGTCGATGTCAACTTCCTAGGACTCTTTGACTTTTAAAAAAACATTCAAATCTCCAAAGTCTTGAAAGAAACAGATATATGAATTTGTCATGTTAAAAACTCAGGGACTGCCAGGGATTGGATAAGGACTTCTTTTTGGCTCATCTGCCTTTCCAAGTTCCCTAACCCTAGTGTGTGGGCAGCTACTAACTGTGCTCAGGATAGCTTGCTGGAGAAGCTGAGCAATCTCCTTCCACTGTACAAATGGAAAGAAATACGAAAAAGTAAACATGCAAGACAAATGGCCAGTTAACCTTTTTCAGGGAGGCTAGGGATGGGGAACTATAAAGAAGTCATTTATCATTTTAAAAGTGGCTCTGTCCCTTTAAATGCAATCTGTAATGACTTATGACTCCAGCGACCCTTCTTGATTACTGCCTATTGCCATTCATTATCACCATGGAAACAGCACTGTTGCCAGCTGTGTGCTTGGTGGTGGGGTGGAGGCGGTGCTGTTGGCTGGGGACAAGAGGCTACTGCATGTGGGACTCTGGATTTGCAGGAGTTTTTTGCAAGAGGAGAGAAATGGTGAGGACAAGGCTCTTTCCCTCCCACAGCAAGCCCCTAGATGGGGTGTAATCCAAAGGGGAGTATAGAACAGATGGTCTCAATGTCCCTGTCTCTCTCTGGAAAGGAAATAAAATGAGATCAGAAGCACTCTACTCTGGAAGATAATCCACCAGGCCGCAGAAGGCATGAGGAAGGGGCAAACTGCATGCAAATTTCATTAACGCAGTTTCTCACGGAGGCTCTTCAAACTGGTGAGCCAATCTTCTCAGCTGCCTCATTCTTAAGCCTCTATGGTGTGACAGCTTCAAGTGTGATCTGCAAAGTCCACCCAGCCTCTCCCTCCTTGACGTGGCCTCAATTCTATCCCTGTCTGCCTCCTATTTGACTTTCTGCCGCCTCGTCACTCCTTCTCACATTTGTCCCTTAGCCTTCTCTTAATGGCTTCTCTATGTATGTATCTCTATGTGTATGCATTAATGATTCCAACAAGGTAGACTGGGAAGAAAAGGAGAAATTATTTATCCCAACCTCCTCCTGTTACAGTTGAGAAAACTGACATCCAGACTGGTTTCAGGAACTCGCCAAAGCCACACTGAGTGCTCTTGGTACTAAAACCCAAGTCTCCTAATTCCCAGCTCAATGCTCCTTCTAGCACAGGTGCTGCTCGCTCATATTTTTTCCTTTGCTTCTTGGGCTAATTCTCTGCTATGCAGAAGTATAGTCAAATCTCAACTCTCCAGGCTAATTATTATTTAGTGCAGAGTAATCCTTGCTTTCCCAAAGTGTCTCTCTTCTGCAGAACTTGGTGTGCTCCAGAGACATTATAGGATTCATTCTCATGAGACACTCTAGAGGGAGGGAAGCAGGAAAAAAGACGCTTTATTCAGTTTCTACTTTATTTAGAGTGAATATTAAAGTTCCAGGACATGTGGGCATATAAAAAAGGGGTAGAAAATCAGAATGATCACTCTGAGCTGCTGAATTCTGATTGAGCTGGAGTCTCCTGGGGAAATGAAAGACATCATTTCCAGGTCTGCTGCTAATGAATGTGGTTCACACAAACATCATTTGGATAGCAAAGGGATTTTTTTTTTTTTTACACAATACCTTATATTCAATTTCTATGATCTCTGGAGAATGCCCACAATCAATGCATAGTGTTAAGATAGAGGCAGGTTGGTAAAGTGAAAAGTGTACTGAACTTGAAGACTGCTGCTCAGGATGGCCGTCCTGGTTCTGAAGCAGAGCTCATCAAGAAGCTGCAGTTGATCCTTTTCCCATCTCTGGACCTCTATGCTCTTGTCTGTGACATCTGGTTGTGCGTTAGCGTTATCCCCTAGAAGGACCTCTCCTACTACAATATAATAGTAGAGATAACAGCAGAGGCAGAAACTGCTACCCTTTATTGAGCCCTACTATGTATCTGTCTTAGTCATCTAGTGCTGCTATAACAGAAATACCACCAGTGGATGGCTTTAACAAAGAGAAATTTATTCCTTCACAATAAAGTAGGCTAAAAGTCCAAATTCAGGGTGTCAGCTCCAGGGGACAGCTTTATCTCTTTGTCAGCTCTGGATGAAGATTCCTTGTCCTCAAACTTCCCCAAGGAGCTTCTCAGGCACAGGGACTCTGGGTCCAAAGGACACGCTCTGCTCCCAGTGTTGCTTTTTTGGTGGTATGAGGTTCCACAGCAAATCTCTGCTTGCTTCCCTTTCCTTTTACCTCTTGAAAGATAAAAGGTGATGCAGGCCACACCCCAGGGAAACTCTCTTTACATTGGCTTAGGGAGGCGCCCTGAGTAAGGGTCATGTTACAATTCCACCCTAATCCTCTTAACATAAAATTACAATCATCAAATGGAAGACAACCACACAATACTGGGAATCATGACTTTACAAAGTTGATACACACATTTTTGGAGGGGACATAATTTGATCCATGACAGTACCCTCACCTCACATGTCAGTCAGTTGGTCATGCTATGGTGGCTTGCATGTGGTTGTGATGCTGGAAGCTATGCCATTGATATATCAGCCACCAATAGGGTCACCCATGGTGGACAGGTTTCAACAGTGCTTCTAGACTAAGACTAGGAGGGACTTGGAGATTTACTTTTGATAAAAATTGGCCAGTGTAAAATCTTATGAATAGCAGGGGAACGTTGTCTGAAATAGTGCCAGAAGATGAGCCCTTCAGGTTGGAAGGCACTCAAAATATGACTGGGAAAGAGCTGTCTTCTCAAAGTAGAGTCGACCTTAATGATGTGGATGGCGGCAAGCTTTTGGGATCTTCATTTGCTGATATGGTATGAATTAAAATGAGAAGAAACAGATGCAAACCTCCATTAATCATTGGAACATGAAATGTATGAAGTATGAATCTAGGAAAATTAGAGGTTGTCAAAAATGAAATGGAATACAAAGATCGATATCCTAGGGATTAGTGAGCTGAAATGGGCTACTGTTGGCCATTTTGAATCATAATCATATGGTATACTATGTTGGGACCGGCAAATTGAAGAGGAATGACATCATACTCATCATCAAAGAGAACATTTCAAGATAATACCCGTATGCCTACAGGGAAAACCAGCTAGTACAACTATTAAAATTTACACACCAACCACTAAGGCCAAAGATGAGGAAATAGAAGATTTTTATCAACTTCTGCAGTCTGAAATTGATCAAACATGCAATCAAGATGCAGTGATAATTATTGGTGATTGAAATGCAAAAGTTGGAAACAAAGAAGAATGATTGGTAGTTGGAAAATGTGGACTTAGTAATAGAAACGATGCCAGATATTGCATGATAGAATTTTGCAAAGCAAATGACTTATTCATTGGAAATGCCTTTTTTCAGCACATAAAGTATAACTATCCACAAGGACCTTGCCAGGTGGAATACACAAGAATCAAATCGACTACATCTGTGGAAAGACGTGATGGAAAAGCTCAATATCATCAGTCACAACAAGGCCAGCGGCTGACTGTGGAATAGATCATCAATTGTTCATATGCAAGTAGAAGCTGAAGAAAATTCAAACAAGTCCACGAAAGCCAAGAACAACCTTGAGTATATCCCAACTGAATTTAGTGACCATCTCAAGAATAGAGTTGACACATTGAACACTAATGACTGAAGACCAGACGAGTTGTGGGATGACATCAAGGACATCAGACCTAAAGAAAGCAAAATGTCATTAAAAAAACAGGAAAGAAAGAAAAAAACAAAATGGATGTCAGAAGGTGCTCTGAAACTTGCTCTTGAATGTTGAGTAGCTAAAGCAAAAGGAAGAAATGATCAAGTAGAAGAATCATGAACAGATTTCAAAAGGCAGCATGAGAAGACAAAGCATTATAAAGTATTATAATGAAATGTGCAAAGACTTGGAGTTAGAAAGCCAAAAGGGAAGCATGTGATCAGCATTTCTCCAGCTGAAAGAACTGAAGAAAAAATTCAAGCCTCGAGTTGCAATATTGAAGAATTCTATGGGAAAAGTATTGAATGATGCAGGAAGCATCAAAAGAAGACGGAAGAAGTACACAGAATCACTGTACCAAAAAGAATTGTTTGACTTTCAACCATTTCAGGAAATAGTATATCATCAAGAACCAATGATACTGAAGTAAGAGATCCAAGCTGCACTGAAAGGAATGGCAAAAAATAAGGGTTCAAGAACTGACAGAATAGCAATTAAGATGTTTCAACAAACATGCAGTACTGGAGGTGCTCACTCATCTATACCAAGAAATTTGGAAAGCAGCTTCCTGGTCAACCAACTGGAAGATATTCATATTTTGCCCATTTCAGAGAAAGGTGATCCAACAGAATGCGAATTATTGTATTATCGAACAATATCATTAATATCACACAAAGAAAAATTTTACTGAAGATCACTGGAAAGCGGTTGCAGCAGTACATCCACAGGAAAACTGCCAGAAGTTCAAGCCAGATTCAGAAAAGAATGTAAAACAAGAGATGTCATTACTGATGTCAGATGGATCTTGGCTGAAAGCAGAAAATACCAGAAAGGTGTTTACCTGTGTTTTATTGACTATGCAAAGGCATTAGGCTGCGTGGATAACATTGTGAATGCAAGCTCCAGAACACTTAATTGTGCTCATGGGGAACCTGTACGTAGATCAAGAGGCATTCATTTGAATGGAACGAGAGGATTCTGTGTGGATTCAAGTCAGGAAATGTGTGCATCAGGGTTGTGTTCTTCTGACATACTTATTCAGTCTGTATGCTGAGAAAATAATCTGTGCAACTGGATTATATGAAGAAGAACACGGCATCAGGATTGGAGGAAGACTCATTAACAACCTGTGTTATGCAAATGACACAACTTTGCTTGAAGAAAATGAAGCTGACTTGAAGCAGTTACAGAAGAAGATCAAAGACCACAGCCTTCAGTATTGATTGCACCACAGCATAAAGAAAACAAAATTCCTCACAACTGGACCAATGAGCAACATCATGATAAACAGGGAAAATATTGAAGTTGTCAAGGATTTCATTTTATGTGGATCCACAATCAATTCCCATGGGAGCAGTGGTCAGGAAATCAAATGACGTGTTGCACTGGGCATGTCTGCTGCAAAAGGACCCTTTAAAGTTTTGAAAAACAAGATATCACTTTGAGCACTAAGGTGTGCCTGACCCAAGCCATGCTATTTTCAATCACCTCATATGCATGTGAAAACTGGATAATGAATAAAAGAGGCCAAAGAAGAATTGATGCCTTTGAACTGTGGTGTTAGCAAAGAACATTGACTATACCATGGACTGCCAGAATAATGAACAAATCTGTCTTGGAAGAAGTACAGCCAGAATGCTCCTTAGAAGGGAGGATGGCAAGACTTCGTCCCATGTACTTTGGACAGGTTATCAGGAGGGACCTGTCCATGGAAAGGGACATCATGCTTTGTAAAGTAGAGGGTCAATGAAAAAGAGGAAGAACCTCAATGAGATGGGTTGATGCAATGACTGTAACTACACTCTAAAGCACAACAATGATTGTGACGATGGTGCAGGACCAGGCAATATTTTATTCTGTTACATATAACGTCATTATGAGTTGGAGCCAACTTAGCGCACCTAACAAAAATAATAACCACTATGTACCCAGGAACTCTGCAGAGATCATTATGTATTAATGCTTACAACCTCTCACATGGCTATGTATTTCCATTCCATTTTAGAAATAGACTCTTGTTGATGCCATGGAGTCCGTCCCTGACTTATGGCAACTTCATGCACAAGGGAACAGAATGCTTCTTTGTCCTGCACCAACACCATGATCTGTTGCAGACTGAATCATGTGATCCATAGGGTTTTCATGGCTGATTTTTGGAAATGGATCATCTGGCCTTTCTTCCTAATGTGTCTTAGCTGGAAGCTCCTCTGAAACCTGTTCAGCATCATAGTAACACGCAAGCCTCCACTGCTGGACGGGTAGGTGGGGACTGCATAAAGTTCATTGGCAAGAGTCAAATCTGAGCCTTCCTCATGGAAGGGTGAGAATTCTACCACCGAAACACCACTTCCCCCTCAGAAATAAGTACATGGATTCAAAGAGGTTAAGGAACTTGCCTTGGGTTGTTATATTCTAATTTAAACAGCAGAGATAGGATTCGTACTCAGGTCTGTAATGTCAATACTACATGCCCAAATAACAGTGTCTTTGAATGCTCTATAACTTTGTTATCCTCTCTGATTTCTTCAAAGCTGCATGATCACTTACTTGATGTGCATTTTTAACTTTCTAAGGAGCTGGTGATACCTGTTGCCATCGAGTCAATTTTGACTTACAGAGACCCTATGATACAGTGATGAACAAAAGAAACAGAGGCCCTGTCTCTTGAAACTCACCCTCTAGGGTGAGGAATGTGTCAGGTAGGGAATAAAAAGAACAGAGTGTTGAGTGAAGAAAGTTTGTCTTGTTTAAGGAACAAGTAGAGTAGGGATAAGAGAGGAATGAACCCTAGTGAGCAAGGAAGAGGATATCAGCTGATACAGGGGTCAGATGTGTGCAAACTTGAAATTGTGTGCATTGTAAAACCATAGGACCCCATTTTAAGTGTGAGATGGCATCAAAAAAGATTTAAGTATATATAACTGGAAGTACTTTCATGAACATACACCTGGACTCCATGAATGGTGCATATTTTTAACATGCTTGGCTGCTAACCAAAAAGTTGGAGATTCATTCAATTCCATTCAGAGGTGCCTTGGGAGAAAGGTCTGGCAATCTACTGCCCAAAAATCAGCCATTGAAAATGGTATGGAAGACAGTTCTGCTCTGACACACATGAGGTCACCATGAGTTGAAATCATCTTTTTTGTTTATTCGCTTGTTTTATTGAGGAGACTGAGCTCTCTGTAGTATAATAGGAAGTAGTTTTAATTTTTCCAAAAAATACCTCAACAGTACTAAAGGAAAGTCTCCTTAATGACATTTTGATCATGTTCTTTTACTTCTTAACCTCTTTCAGATGTTGGAACACTCTTTTTACTATATTTAATTCTTAATCCCAGTCATTTCAGTGTTAATCTCAAACTTTCATCCAGGTTTTTTTCTTCCTAATCTTCTCGGTGCAGGCTAAAACTGTCCAAGGCTCTAGTGCAGGGGTTGGCAAATATATTGTAAATATTTTAAGCTTTGCAGACTATATGGTCTCTGCTATAGCTGGCCTGTACTCAACTCTGCTGTTGTAGTACAAAAACAGCTATAGATAATATATTAATGAATGTGTGACTGTATTCTAACAAAATTTTAAAGACACTGAAATTTGCATTTCATAAATTTTCACATATCACAAAATTTTATTATGAAAAACAATTTTTTTCCCCAACAACTGAAAAATGTAAAAAAATTCTTAATTTGTAGGCCAAACAAACAGATGGCAGGCAGGTTTTGGCCCATGGGCCATAGTTTTCAGATGTCTGCTCTAGAGACAGGGAGTTAGGGGAGGTGTATGGTCCATTCCACACTATTTGTTGTTGTTGTTAGGTGCCATTCCTACTCATAGCAATCCCATGTACAACAGAACGAAACGTTGCCCAGTCCTGCACCATCCTTGTAATCGTTGCTTTGTTTGAGCCCATTGTTACAGCCACTGTGTCAATCCATCTTGTTGGGGGTCTTCCACTTTTTCACTGACCGTCTACCAAGCATGATGTCCTTCTCCAGGGACTGATCCCTCCTGATAACATGTCCAAAGTATGAACGACTTAGTCTTGCCATCCTTGCTTCTAAGGAACATTGTGGCTATACTTCTTCTAAGACAGATTTGTTCATTCTTCTGGCAGTCCATGGTATATTCAATATTCTTCACCAGCACCTAATTCAAAGGCATCAATTTTTCTTCGGTCTCCCTTATTCATTATCCAGCTTTTGCAAGCATATGAGGTGATTGAAAATAGCATGGCTTGGGTCAGGCACATCTTAGTCCTCAAAGTGACATCTTCGCTATTCAACACTTTGAAGAGGTCTTTTGCAGCAGATTTGTCCAAAGCAATGCATCATTTGATTTCTTTCTTTTTTTTTTTTTTAATTTTTATTGTGCTTTAAGTGAAAGTTTATAAATCAAGTCACTCTCTCACACAAAAACTTACATACACCTTGTCACATACTCCCAATTTCTCTCCCCCTAATGAGACAGCCCGCTCTCTCCCTCCATTCTCTTTTCATGCCCACTCCACCAGCTTCTAACCCCCTCTACCCTCTCATCTCCCCTCCAGACAAGAGATGCCAACATAGTCTCAAGTGTCCACCTGATCCAAGAAGCTCACTCCTCACCAGCACCCCTCCCTACCCCATTGTCCAGTCCGATCCCTGTCTGAGGAGTTGGCTCTGGAAATGGTTCCTGTCCTGGGCCAACAGGAGGTCTGGGGGCCACGACCATTGTGGTCCTTCTAGTCTCAGTCAGACCACTAAGTCTGGTCTTTTAATGAGAATTTGGGGTCTGCATCCCACTGCTCTCCTGCTCCCTCAGGGGTTCTCTGTTGTGTTCCCTGTCAGGGCAGTCATCAGTTGTAGCTGGGCACCACCTAGCTTTTCTGGTCTCAGGCTGATGTGGTCTCTGGTTTATGTGGCCGTTTCTCTCTCTTGGGCTCGTAATTACCTTGTGTCCTTGGTGTTCTTTATTCTCCTTTGATCCAGGTGGGTTGAGACCAAATGATGCACATTGGATGGCCGCTTGCTAGCGTTTAAGACCCCAGACGCCACTCTTCAAAGTGGGATGCAGAATGTTTTCTTAATAGATTTTATTATGCCAGTTGACTTAGATGTCGCCTGAAACCATGGTCCCCAAACCCCCGCCCCTGCTACGCTGGCCTTTTAAGCATTCAGTTTATTCAGGAAACTTCTTTGCTTTTGGTTTAGTCCAGTTATGCTGACCTCCCCTGTATTGTGTGTTCTCTTTCCCTTCACCTAAAGTAGTATGTACCTACTGTCTAATTAGTGAATACCCCTCTCCCACTCTTCCTCCTTCCCCCCCTTATAACCATCAAAGGGTATTTTCTTCTCTGTTTAAACTATTTCTCGAGTTCTTATAATACTGGTCCTATACAATATTTGTCCTTTTGCAACTGACTAGTTTCACTCAGCATAATGCCATCCAGATTCCTCCATGTTATGAAATATTTCACGGATTCATCACTGTTCTTTATCAATGCATAGTATTCCATTGTGTGAATATACCATAATTTATTTATCCACTCATCCATTGATGGGCACCTTGGTTGCTTCCATCTTTTTGCTATTGTAAACAATGCTGCAATGAACATGGGTGTGCATATATCCATTTGTGTAAAGGCTCTTATTTCTCTAGGATATATTCCAAGGAATGGTATTGCTGGATCATATGGTAGTTCTATTTCTAAAAAAGCATTTTAAGGAAGCACGAAATCAATTTCCAAAGTGGTTGTATCATTTTACATTCCCACCAGCAGTGTACAAGTGTTCCAGTCTCTCCACAACCTCTCCAACATTTATTATTTTGTGTTTTTTGGACTAATGCCAGCCTTTTTGGAGTGAGTTAGAATCTCATTGCAGTTTTGATTTGCATTTCTCTAATGGCTAATAATCGTGAGCATTTCCTCATGTATCTGTTAGCTACCCGAATGTCTTCTTTAGTGAAGTGTCTGTTCATATCTTTTGCCCACTTTTAATTGGGTTATTCATCTTTTTGTAGTTGAGTTTTTGCAGTATCATGTAGATTTTAGAGATCAGGCACTGATTGGAAATGTCATAGCTAAAAACTTTTTCCTAGTCTGTAGGTAGTCTTTTTACTCTTTTGGTGAAGTCTTTGGATGAGCATTGATGCTTGATTTTTAGGAGCTCCCAGTTATCTATTTTTTCTTCTGCATTGTTAGTAATGTTCATTTGATCTCTTGACTGCTGCTTCTACGGGTGTTGATTGTGGATCCAAATAAAATGAAATCCTTGAGAATTTCAATATTTTCTTTTTATCATGATGTTGCTTATCAGTTCAATCGTGAGGATTTTCTGTTTTCTTTATGTCGAAGTTCTCCTGTCTAGTGAGCAGGGCCAGAGGAAAGAAAAGTCTTGTGACAGCTCCTGGTCAGTTTCCTATATTTTTTTCAGACTAACACTAAATGGGAGAAGCAGAAACTTTCAATGCCCCATCCATATCCCCCATGCCTTTATCTTTTTCATGCAAGCTAGCTAACTTTCAACTTGTAATACCTACATTCCTTCTCTTGAGGGCTTTCTCTGGCTGCCAGTCTCCTCTTCCTATGCAGTAGTAGGTTGGGAGTTTTGGAGAATTCATATTTCCTAAGGGAATCCCTCAAGCAATGACTGACAGGAGCTGGTAGATAAAAACCCAAGTTCCCTCTCTTCTTAGGATAATTCTGAGGTGTGCTCCCCACACTGACCCTGGAGTTCCCACGAAGGATTTAGTTTCAGTTGTACCTAGTGGATAACACACTTGTTATTGGTTGCTTCCCTACACTTGTCTCATTTTCTCATTCCCATTCAAGTGTTTTTTTGGGGCACCCCCCTAATAAACTACCTGCACTTGAATCCTTGTCTCAGGGCCTGTTTTTAGGGAAACTGAAGCCAAGGTAATGGGTGTCCAGACCCTCTGAGCCAGCCAGTGTCCAATGCTACACCTCTCCTGGGACAACACATGGGTGAGTAGTATGAAGGTCTCTAATTGGTGTCTCTGTACAAGGTTAGAAGTAAATGTTGTCTTAAATGATCTGAGACATATCCCTGAGAGGAAGGATTTGATTTAAAACCAGTGACTCTAGAGGACAGAAATAGAGTCATAAAACAAAAGGCATGGAAAGATATAGCTCAGATAAGGAAACTCACTGTTTTTTAAAGCGAGTTCCTAGTCAATGGAGATGGCCAAATGAAATTCGGCTGGCAAACTCTTGGTAAGGATATTAAAGACTATCCAGTCATCTGACTGAGGTTAAACTGGCAATTGCTTTAATGTCTCATCGCACTCTTATATTCCTGGATCCTGGGATTAAATATAGAATTCCTGAAGCACTAGTAGAGGCAAACAAACCAAACTTCAGGAATTGATGTACAACAGAAAAGAATCTAGATTCAAGCTGTGATGATAGAGTTTGGCAAATGGTCATTTAGCCAAAACCTCATACTGGTTTCACAGGATAGTTTCCTAAGGATCCAAAAACCATTGATGTTGAGAACAGTGACTCAAAGTCCAGTCTGGCACCTCTTCATACCTGCAGAGAAATCGATCCGTAGTTGGACAACTGTAATCTCCCCCAGGAAGAATTATGGAAGAATTGCTCTCCAGTGCCTTTTTATTTCCTTCTTTGTGGAGAAAACTGTGGGCAAAAAGTAAAATACCTTATTGCTCTCAAAATCATGTCAAATATTTATTGGTGTAATTCTCTAGTTATCACCACCATTTGCAAACCCTGGTCATGCGGTAAATCTTATCAGTGTCACACTCATTGAAGAGACCAGTCTGACTTGGGTACTTGGTAAGTGGGAATATTTTATTCCATAGAGAATAGGATTTTAAAATTTCATCTGGGAACTGACAGGGGTGATGGCGATCAGGTGACCAGAAAGTACCAGAAAGACAATGAATCATTTAGAGTCTTCAGCTTTAGTGCTGTGGTGGGGAATGATGGGACTAGCACACAGGCTATGGCGTCAGCTGACCAGAGTTCTAATCTCAATTCTGTTCCTAATTCCCTAAGTGATATTAGGCAAATCGGTTACCTTCACTGACTTTCAATGTCTTCATCTGTAAAATCAAGGGATTATTAAGGTCACTGCAGCTTTCAAGTTGTGTGATTTCCAGCTGCATTTATTATTATTCTTTTCCTGAATAATTTTTCTATGGATTCACACAATAATATGAGTTAAATACATACGTAACACACATATATATATATATATACATGTTGTTGTTGTTAGGTGCTGTTGAATCAGTTCTGATTCACAGTGATCCTATGTGTAACAGAAGGAAGCACTGCTCGGTCCTGCACCACCCTCACAATCATTGTTATGCTTGAGCTTATTGTTGCAGCCACTATCACTATGTCAAGCCATTTCATTGAGGGTCTTTCTCTTTTTTGCTGACCGTCTACTTTATTAAGCATACACACACACACACACACACACACACACACACACACAGAGAAAGAGAAAGAGAGAGAGCCCTGGTGGCACAGTGCTTAAGCGCTTGGCTACTAATTGAAAGATTGGTAATTTGAACTCACAAGCCACTCTGTGGGAGAAAGATGAGGCAGTCTACTTCCATAAAGATTACAGCCTTGGAAACTCTACGTGGTAATTCTACTCTGTTCTATAGGGTCACCATGAGTTGAAATTTACTCGACAGCAGTGAGATACATATACATACACATACACGTACACACACACGTATATATATATAGACATACATATCTATGTTTATACATGCATGTAGGTGGGCATTTGTGTGCATAAGAACATGCATATATAAATAATTATATATGCATGTTCTTATGCACACAAATCATATGTATATATGCCTATACACATGAGTGTGTGTTTGTCCAAGTATATGTCTATATTTTTAAGAAAGTAAGAAAAGAGACTGAGAAATATGTGGCAGAGAGGTACAATGTCAAAATAGCTGAAAGGTGGGGAAACAATTCCTCTACTTAAATCAGTTACAGAAGGCTTCCTGGAGGAAGTAAAATTTTATTAGCTATTTGATTAAGAAATTCTGAAAACTAGATAGGTTGCAAGGGCCTTGAATAGATACTTCACCAAAGAAGGTATACAAATGGCCACAAATACATGAAAAGACTCTCAGCATCATTAGTTATTAGGAAAATGCAAATCGAAACCACAATGAGATATCACTTCACTCCCAGTCTTAGTCATCTAGCGCTGCTGTAACAGAAATACCACAAGCGAAGTTTTAACGAACAGAGATTTATTCTCTCACAGCCTAGGAGGCTTGAAGTTCGAATTCAGGGTACCAGCTCCAGGGGAAAGCTTTCCCTCTGTTGGTTCTGGAGGAAGACCTTTGTCATCAATCTTCCCCTGGGTCTAGGAGTTTCTCAGCACAGGGACCCTGAGTCCAAAGAACACGCTCCACTCCTGGCTCTACTTGCTTGATGATAATGAGGTCCCTTTCCTTTCTGCTCAATTCTCTCTTTTATGTCTCAAAAGAGATTGACTCAAGACACAATCTAATTCTGTAGATGGTGTCCTGTCTCCTTAACATAACTGCCTTATTAACATCATAGAGGTTAAGATTTATAAAATATAGTATAAATACATTGTATCACAAAATGGAGGACAACTGCACAATACAGGGAATCATGGCCTAGCCAAGTTGACACACATTTTTGGGGGACACAATTCAATCCATAACATTCGCTATGACAAAAAAAGGGAAAACAACAGGTATTGATGAAGATGTGGAGACACTGGATCCCTCATCCATGACTGGTGGGAATGTAAAATAGTGCAGTCACCTCGGAAAACATTCTGAAGGTCCGTCAGAAAGTTAAACATGGAATTATCGTATGACTCAGCAATTTCACCCTAGAAATGTATACCCAAAATGATTGAAAGCAGGAATGCAAACAATAACATGTGCACTAATGGTCATTGAAGCACTATTCATCAACAGATGAATGAATAACCAAAATGTGGTAAATACATACAACAGAATATTACCCAGCTATAAAGAGAAATGAAATGCTGTTCCATGTTAAAACAGAGACGGACCTTGCAAACATTATGCTGATTAACATAAATAAGTGACAAACGGACAAATATTGTATGATTCCACTTAAATTCAATATTTAGAATAGGAATATCAGTAGAAACCAGAGTGTATTAGTGGTTATGGGGCAGTGGGAGGGGGCAATGAGGAATCACTGTTTAGGCGGCACTGAGTTCCTGTGAAGGTGATGAAAAAATTTGCAAATGGATAGTGTTGATGGTTGTACAACATAAAAAACATAAATAATGTCACTAAACTGTATACGTAAAAAATGTCGATGTGTTGATAGTGGTGATGGTGAGGCAGTAGTCACATCACTATCACAAAGAATATCTTGAGATCAGACTTGTATCTTGGTGGGACAATTTTTTTTTTTTAAGAGGACACTAAACTAACACGACAATAGGAATGGGCAGACATTTTCATTTGGCTGAGAAGAGTAATTCAATATTGTGTTGAGCAATTTGTTTTGCTGAGTGTTTATTTTGACCCAGGCACTAGGAATACCAAAATAAATAAGATGTAGTTGCTGCTTTCAAGAAGCTGACAGCATGTTGAGGGATAAAGATTGAACAAACAGTTTAATTATTAAAATGTGTACTAAGTTCAGAGTAACAAGGAAGGAATGGAGGCGAAAAGAAACAAAAAGAGCAGACAATACATAAAAGCTTAATGGCAAGTAACAGAGACAACTGAGTGAGTGCAGGGGCCGTAAGGAATCAGTGCTGATGAGGGAGAAGTGAGGAACAAACTGTGGCTAAAGGGAGGGCGGAAACGTTGGGTCGTGAAAGTTTTAAATGCCATGTTAAGGATATTGAAGTTTATCATGTTTTATGCAGAGGAGTGACATGTTCTTATTTTTCACCTATTGGAGGATAATTTAGAGGGAGACCAGACTGAAAATAGGGAAACAAAGGTTATTCTCATAGTCCTGATAAGAAGAGGTAGGAGAACACAGGTAAAAAAGTGGGCCTGGAGAGAAAAAGGCTGTATAAGTTTCTTAGGATCATTGTAACAAATTGCCACAAGTTTAGTAGATTAAAACAACAGATATTTATTCACTCAATAGTTCTGGAGGCCAGAATTCTAAAATTGTCAGAGAGCCTCTGGGAGAGAATCTGTTCCTTGCCTTTTTTAGATTCTGGTGGCTCCTAGCACTCTTTGGCATTCTTTAACGTGGGCTGCATCACTCCAAACTCTGCCACTGTCTTCACACTGCTTTCTCTTCTGTGCGTCTCAGGCTTTGTCTTATAAGGATACTTGTGAGAGCATTTAGGTCTCACACAGACAATCCAAGACAATCTTCTCATTTCAAGATCTTTAACTTGGAGGGCTCCTAGACATGGCCTCCCCTCCACCCCACTCCCCTCTTCTCCCCCTCTGCACTTCCTTTCCATCCACTGCCCTCCAGCCGCCCAGATGCAGCCAAGTGCAGTCCCCTGAGCCATGCGCCAGCAGCACACCCAGCCATGGGGGACCTGCAGGCCTGGCGAGCCTCTCCATTGCGCTGCGCATCCAGCCCAACCAAAGGCCAGTCTTCTTCAAGGTGGACCAGCAGCGCTTCAGCCAGAACTGCACCATCAAACTGCTCATCTGCCCACCACTCTGCAAGACCAGAGCATTTCCATTGATGGCATGCTCATCCCTCTGAAGCTGAAGTTTAAAGAAACTGATGGAGACAGAATTGTTTCTACCAGCATATATGACACAGAAGGTGGGGACCCAACAAAGAGTGGAGAATGGCAGCCCATTCAGATCACCATGCCATTCACGGATATTGGGACCTTTGAGACCCTGTGGCAAGTCAAGTTCTACAACTACCACAAGCAAGATCCTTGCCAGTGGAGAAGCCCCTTCTCCATCACTGAGTATGAATGCAAGCCCAATGAGACACGCAGTCTCATGTGGATGAACTAGGAGTCCTTCCTCTGAAGAGGAAGGCTCTTTCTGATGTTGCTGGGCAATCTCTTCAGAAATCTACTTTTAGGTAAACCAGCACAAGCTTTACCCAAGGCATCCACACCATTGCTGTTTCCCATCTGGTACTGATGACCTACTAACTCCAATTATTTTGAAAGTATAATTCCCCTCTGATGCAATATTCCTGATGAAAAAGACTATGACTCACCATCTCTGAAAAGATTTCTTTCTGTATTATTGTGCTAGTAATTCTGCACCCAACAGTTCTCGGTCATGCTAATTGATTGCTTGACTGGAGCTCAGTGGAGGTGCCACTATGTCCTAAACTTGATGGTTCCATTGAATGACTGTGATATTTTGTTTCCAAGTTGAGTAATTCCCCCTTTTTTGTTAAATGTTAAATAGTAATAATGTGTACGAGTTCTTCCACGCATAATATGGTAACATGTAACTTGCAATGTTTTCCAACTTTTAAGGCAGGCTTTGTGAAGTGAAAATGTAGCACAAACAGCAGCGAATGGGACTCAAGTGTTGGCTTCCTAGAAACAGTTCTGCTTGTTCAGAAGGGATGATCACAAATGAAAGGACAGATATCTGATAATTATTTATAACTTGCTAAAACTCTTTCAAGTAACTTAAGGTATTCTGCTTATGTCCTAGTGGAAATGGGAAAAATCATTGTCGTGGATCACTGTTATATAAGGTTTACCCCTTTGGAAGGTACTATAGTGTTCAAACATGCATACTGTTGGCTTCTCCTCACTCCCCCTCCCTGGAACTTTGTAAAACCGTGTTTGGAACTGTAATCAACTTTTGATAGTTCTTAATAAAGGCCATTGAAAAGCAAGGGGGGGGGGGATCTTTAACTTAATCACACCCGCAAAGCTAAGTTTTTTCTCAAATAAGCTAATATTTACGGCTTCCAGGGAAAAGGCCATAGACATATCCTTGAGGCCACTATTCAGACCATTAAAAGGTATGACAATGGAAACAAAAAGGAGGGAAAACTGTAAGATGAAGCAGAGTCAGGAGAAAAGTCAAGTCTGATATATAGAATTCTAGCTCAGATAATTGGTGAATAGTGATGTCAGCAACTGAAATAGAGAACATCAAAGGAGGAGCAGATTTGGAAAAGAAAATGACAAGTCTTAATTTGAACCTCATGAGTTTAAGTTCCTCTTGGCATTCAGATAAAGACTTATGGTTCTGAAGTTAAAGTGTCTGGGCAGGAGACGCTTATTTGGGAGCCACTATCTATAAATATGCTGGAGAAAGATGCAGCAGTCTTCTTCCATAAAGATTTACAGTCTTGGAAACCCTTATGGGGGCAGTTCTACTCTTTCCTATAAAGTCCCTATGACTCAAAATCGACGCAATGACAATGGGTTTGGTTTTGATATCTATAAATAAGAGTCCCTCGGTAGTGCAAACGGTTCACATGCTTGGCCGCTATCTGAAAAGTTGGAGACTTGAGTCTGCCCAGAGGTGCCCCAGAAGAAAGCCCTGATGATCTGCTTCTGAAAAAATCATCAAATGAAAAGTGTACGGAGCATAGTTCTACTCTGACACACATGACATTGTCATGAGTTCAAGTTGACTTGACAGAAACTAGTGTTATGTATAAATAAGTCCGGAGTCAAAGCGATCATGCAAAGTGAACATATGATAAGGCGAGCAGTAGGTGAAGGATAAAATCCCAGAGGACACAATTTGTAAGAGGCAGCAGAAGAAGACAAGAAAGAGTTAGAGATTTAAACCAGGGAGAGAAAATTGTTCATATGTGAAATGAGAAGACGAGTTCACAGCCATGGAACCAAAGGGAAGTAAAACATCAAGACCTAATACTCAAATTCTGATAATAGCCTCCTAATAATAACATCTGGCATTTCCTGACTGCCAGATCTTTTAATAAGGGCTATCCATGGTTAGCAGCCATGGTGGAGCAGTGGTTAGGTGCTATGGCTGCTAACCAAGAGGCTGGCAGTTCGAATCCAGCAGGCACTCCTTGGAAACTCTATGGGGCAGTTTTACTCTGTCCTATAGGGTCACTATGAGTCACAATCGACTCGACTGCAGTGGGATTTTTTTTTATATACATGCATTACATCCTGGAATCCTGAGAACTTTCCTGTGATATCAGTGCTATTATTCTACCTGTTTATAGACAGGAACTGGAACTCATACAAAAGAGGTTCCGACCCAAGATGAAAACGCTAATCAGTTGCAGAAGTCAGCAAAAAGTACAGGTCTGTAAGACTCCAGCATATATACTCTTATGCATTCCCATATACTGTCTACTTTTTCAAGAACAGACGAGAGTGAATGGGGGTGGGGGAGGAAGGAGAAGGACATGGATGTAGCAAGTTCACTGGTCTTCCCAGAGATTGCCTGATTAAAAAAAGGCAGAGACTGGATGATTAACAGATGGTAACTGCAGGTCAGATTACCTTTTAAAGAATATGTGAGACTTGAGCATGTTTATTGCATGAAGAGGAGAATCCTAAAAGGAAAGGGCTAAGTGCAAAAAGCAAGGGAGTAATCGGCTGATTTATTTCAAGGTTGTAGAAAGGGGGAAGGGGTGTCAAAGGCACAAGTGGTTGTACTGACACTTGAGTCTCAGTTTTGTCATTGGAAAAATGTGGACAGTAACTCAACACATAAAAATGTAGTGCAGATCGATTAAAATAAAGTCCTGGGAGAATTTTTAAACTTAATTATCATACTAATTATTGGTTTGTTATCCATAAAAGGATGCCCATAAGAGATGAATTTGTTTGTAAGGGACCACAAAGTAGCTAGGAGATACCTATTCATGTGTGTCTCTAAGATTTCTAAACTGTATTTGGCAAGCAATAAATATGAAGTTGTGCTTGTTGTTAGGTGCCATCGAGTCAGTTCAGACACATAGCAACTCTGTGTACAACAGAAAGAAACACTGCCCCATCCCGTGCCATCCTCACAATTGTTGTTTTGTTTGAGCCCATTTTTGTAGCCACTGTGTCAATCCATTTCATTGAAGGTCTACCTCTTTTTCTCTCTACTTTACAAAGCTTGATGAGGACTGATCCCTCCTAATAACATGTCCAAAGTATTCCTTACTTCTAAGGAACATTCTGGCTGTATTTCCTCCGAGACAGTTTCATTCATTCTTTTGGTAGTCCATGGTCTAGTTGATATTCTTTTCCAACACCATAATTCAAAGGCGTCAACTCTTCTTCAGTCTTCCTTATTCATTGTCCAGCTTTCACATGCATATGATGTGATTGAAAACACCATGGCTTGGGTCAGGTGCACCTTAGTCTTCAAGGTGATATCGTTGCTTTTTAATACTTTAAAGAGGTCTTTTGCAGCAGATTTTCCCAATGTAATACACCTTTTGATTTTTTGACTTCTGCTTCCGTGGGTGTTGATTGTGGATCCAAGTAAAATGAAATCGGTGACAACTTCAATCTTTTTTCTGTTTATCATGATGCTGCTCATTGATCCAGTTGTGAGGATTTTTGTTTTCTTTAATTTGAAGTGTAATCCATACTGAAGGCTGTAGTCTTTGATCTTCATCAGTGAGTGCTTCAAGTCCTTTTCACTTTCAGTAAACAAGGTTGTGTCATGTGCGTAACAAAAGTTGTTAATGAGTCTTCCTCCAATCGTGATACCCCGCTCTTCTTCATATAGGCCAGCTTCTCAGATTATTTGCTCAGCATGCAGACTAGATAAGTATGATGAAAGGATACATCCTTGATGCATACCATTCCTGACTGGGAAGTTAGGGCATTTTAAGTCATATCAACTGTGTTTTTTGGGATCCTAAGTGGCAGAACACCATGGGTTGCATTCTCCTTGCCTTTGCCTATGTCTTTGCCATATCTTCCCCATGGGCTAGCTATAAAACTAGGTGAGACTTTTCGTCATGATAAGCCTCTGCTTTCACCTGTGAAAATGGGAATTAAAATATTCACTCTCTAAACCATGTGTTTCCTTGATCTCTAACGAGTGGTGTGCTGGAGCCAACTCATGGTGGCTCGCAAGAGCTACTTTTAATCACCTCTTTGCAATTCCATGAGAAATAAATCCACCTCAGTAAAGTTCCAGCTAAGGATATAGGAGGCAGTAACAGCTGTCATGTAGACAGTGGAGGGAAACAAGTTTGAATTGAGAAGGAGGTGTGCTGGCAAATGGTTGTTGTTGTTGTGTGCCATTGAGTCAATTCCAACTCATAGCAATCCTATGTTGTTTTTGTTAGGTGATGTTGAGTAGGTTTCGACTCATAGCAACCCTATAGAACAGAGAAGAACTGCTCCATAATGTTTCCAAGGAGCGGTGGTGGATTTGAGCTGCTGACCTTTTGGTTAGTAGGTGAGCTCTTAACCATTATACCACCAGGGCTCCAGCAATCCTATAGAACAGAGTAAAACTGCCCCATAGTGTTTCTTAGGCTGTAATCTTTCCTGGAGCAGATCACCAGGCCTTTTTCCCCATGGAGTCGCTGGTGGATTTAAACTGCCAACCTTTTGGTTAGCAACCAAACACTTAACCATTGTGCTACTTTCAGAGGGAAAAGCCCTCACATAGCATTTCATGATGTCCTAGGGAAATATTCCCACTATGGCCAATTTCAAGATACTAACTGGAAGTAGAGTTGCAAAGAGATGCTTACAAGTAGCTCTTGTGAGGCACCGTGAGTTGGCTCCAGCACACCACTGGTTAGGGATCAAGGAAACACATAGTTTAGAGACTGAATATTTTAATTCTCATTTTTAGAGGTGGAAACAGAGGCTTATTATGGCGAAAAGTCTCACCTAATTTTATAGCTATCCCATGGGGAAGATATGAAAGTTGAAAACAATGGCTGCATATGCCAAACATTACGTGCAAAATTTTTTTTTCCTCCTGATTCAAGTGTTGAGATTCCAACTCACATAATCATTCTGTTAACCTCTGAGAAAATGTTTAGGCAACTTTGATTATTTCAATTGCCTTGCCTGGGGGGGGCATGTTTGGAAGTTTTCCGTTTTTAATCTTGTTAAAATCCAAGAGGATCTGAAAGATTAATAAGATCCTTCTTCTCAGTCTAAGTTTTGGACCAGCTGAGAAATAAATCAAAGAAGTAAGGTAAATGGAGTTAAAAATATTAACTTTATTATAGATAAAGTTGATATTGAAAAAACGGCTTATGCTGTGAGGATGTAGCCATGCTAGGACCAAGCCCAGAGTTAGACAGACTTACACACCCAGGTCATGTTGGACCTAGATTAGCCTTTCCTTGTTGAAACATGGTATTGAAAAGCAGAGGAGAACAAGTCCCTCCTGAGAGCAGTTAGCTCCCGAGTGGAAAAGAAAGAAGGGGAGGCTGCTTATGTCCAGTTTCTCTTTCCAAGCTCAGCAATCAAATATATCACTCCACTCTCTCTGGTATGGGAATCATATTAGTTTTCTAGGGCTGCCATAACAAAGTTTCACAAATTGGGTACATTATAAGAACAAAAATTTATTGTGTCACAGTTCTGGAGTCTAGACGTTTGATATGAGAGTGTAGGCTATGTTGATTCCTTCTGATGGATAATCTGTTCCATGCCTCTCTCCTAGCTTCTGGTGATGGCTGAAGACGCTTGGCATCCTTTGATTTGTAGATGCATCACTCCAATTCTGTCTCTCTGTTTGTATGTCTCTCTTTCCTCTGTGTGTTTCTATGCATTTCTTTTTATCTTTTATAAGGACACCACTCATATTGGATTAGGACTCACTCTAATTCAGTATGACATCGTGTTAATTTAACTGATAACTTGTTCGAAGACCTTATTTCCAATCAAGGTCACAGTAGTGGGGGCTAGGACTTCAATGTAACTTTTTAGGGGACACAATTCAATCTATAACAGCAATTAACAACAATTCTTCTTAAATTCTTCCAAAAAATAGAATAGGAGGAAACACTTTTAGCTCATTCTGTGAGGCTAGAATTACCCTGATACCAAAGCAAGACAAACACATTACAAAAAAGAAAACCACAGACCAATATCCTTTATGAATATAAGTCTAAAAATTCTCAGAAAAAATACTAGCACATTGAATCCAGCAGTATGTAAAAAGGATTGCTTATACACTATGATCAAATGGCATTTATCCCAGGAAGGCAAGGTTGGTTCAATAAAAGGATAGAACAAAAAAGGATCAATATGAAATCATTAATAGGGTAAAGGAAAACAAAACAAAACACATGACCGTCTCAATAGATGCAGAAAAAACTTTTGACAAAGTTCAAACCCTTTCAAGATAAAAACACTCAACAAATTAGAGAAGGGGAAAGAATACCTAAAAAATGCAAATAGAGCTTCCTTCACGTGGAAGGAAACATCACTGAGTGGATGAAAAGGTTCCTTCATAAAAATTAAAAAAAAAAAAAAAAAAGAGGGAATTTGGTCAATCTGCCTGATTTCCTGACACCGGCTTGAGGAGGGCCACTCTTAGACATGAGAATTTTTAAGATTGGGAGAAAGAAAAACTTTTGAAGCAGGCCTGGATAGATTGCATGGCGTAATAGTATTATACAAATCTTGGCTTTAATTCTGGCAATCGTACTTATTAGCTATGTGAGTTCGAAAAAGTCATAACTTCTCTGGGACTCAGTTTTTTCATCTGTAAAATGACTACCATAATACTTATTTCTCAAGGTTGTTACCAAATCAAGGTTAATATGTGCAAAGAGTCTACCACGGTGTTAGGCTCAGATTTAGGCACTACACAATAGTAGTTTTACTATTATCAATAATCATGGGGAGCAGTGTTGTAAGATGGGAGGAGGAGTCAGATTGGCTGAGGGAACACAAACTTGAGAAGTGAAGTGGGAAGTAGAAGGTCTCTCTGGTGTATTCTTATGACAATTCATATAATCTTGGGTAAGTCATGACCCTCTTATCGGCCTTCACTTCCCTCAACTATAAAACGGAATAGGTAGGTTAATGATCTTGGGAATCTCTTCTCATGCAAAAATTCAGTGACTTTAATAAGTGGAAGATGGCACAGAAGTAAGGTGGAGAACACCAAGGACATCCATTTGAGGGTAGTTGCAGACCTTGTTTGAATACCAACCCCAATTTGCATACACCACAGGTATCAAAAGGAAAGAACATCAACATGACAACACAGTCCTTTTTGGCTCTGAAAGGCTTCCAGATTGTGTCTAATTTTAAATCATTTTCCGGAGGCCAAAGAGGTGCCTGCGGACAGCTTGATGATTAATCTTTCAGCACACTTAACTCATCTCCTTGTCATCTCAGTGTGAGGAACGTGAGTACTTCAAGCTCCCTCCTTCAGAGCTGTCAATCTGGCACCTGTCACTAGAATCTGATTCATTATAAAAATATTTAATTCTTCCAAGAAGAATTGGTGTAATATCCAAAGGGAGAGGAAAAAAATGGCACAGGGGAGATGGAAAGGCATTTTGCAGTTTTCAAGGAGGGCTTCTGCGTGGCTCAGAAGCCAATAAATATTTTTAGAAGGAAAGAAAACCCAATGGTTTCCTTCATTATCAATATCACTGGTATCATTCTGGAAAAAATCAGCAGTCATGTTAATAACCTCTTTATTGTCCTAGGCTCACAGTTCTCTAAGATTGGCTCCTATGGGGATCTTTATCTCCACTAACCCTTGATAGTCCTTACAAATTCAAAGTCACAGCTAAGGAAGTGCTTATCTTATAGAACTGTTCTACTTTCAAGATTTCAAACTCATGAAGCCCTCTTTCTAATCACTGCCTTAAAAGACCTTTGAGAGCTTCCCACACCTGTAGGATAATCTTCAAAGCCCATGCTTTTGGAAATCAATTGTCATCTGCTTCAACTTAATCTTCCCTGCAAAAGATATTTCATCACCCTAAACTAATCCTGATTCCTGGCTTTATGCTCACCTTGTTCTGGAATGTCCTTTTTTAATATCTACTTCAGAGTTTCTCAGTCACAGAACTACTGACATTTGAGTCAGATAATTATTTGTTTTGGGGTCCTGTTTGTGTATTATATCATGTTTTGCAGCTTCCCTGGCCTCTATCCACTAGATGCCAATAGCACTCCACAATAGTTTCCTCCTTCAGAAGTGTCAATCTGGCACCTGTCATTAGCATCTGATTCATTATAAAAAATATTTAATTCTTCCAAAAAGAATTGGCAGAATGTCCAAAGGGGGGTAAAAAATGGCACAAGGGAGATGGAAAGGCAAATAAAAATGTCTGCAGACATTGCTAACTGTCGTTTGGTAATTGGGGGGGGGGTAGGGATGGGGGATTGTCTCTATTTTTGAACCACTGCTTTACTGGGAAAACTTAGTAATCGGCCTTCAATATCCAGCTCAAATTCTACCTCTTCTGTAGTGCCTTTACTAATTTCTCTAGGCAAGCCAACTCATTTCCTCCCATGGCTCTATTATGACTAACATCGTGTCCAAAAATCCATTGCCGTCGAGTTGATTCCTACTCATAACGACCCCATAGGACAGAGTAGAACTGCCTCATAGGGTTTCCAAGGAGCAGCTGGTGGATTCCAACTGCCGACCTTCAAAATTATTTCAGTAGATGATTGTTTCCTCAACTAGACTCCTCTAAACAAGGCTCTTGTTTTATTTATCACTGTTGTTTCATCCTCTAGTATAATATCTGAAAATGGAAATATGGTTGGTCTTCAAAATCTACTAAATCATCTCATATCACTGTTATAAAATAGAAAGAAAAAATAATTTTTTTTTTCCATTAAGCAAAGCAGATGAAATTCCTATTGCACATGACAAAAATATAATTCAAACTGGCCTGGGAAAAACAAGAAATTTAATGTCTCGTATATTTAGGAAATCCTGACTTGGACTTCAGGCATAGCTGAATCCAGGTGAAAAGATTCTGGGAAGCCAAAAACAATATATAATTATTGCAGATTATTAGTGCAGAAACTTGAGTACAGAAGGTGAAAGTCTTTTAGTGAGCTAGCTCAAACCACGGAGTTAGACTAGGGGTTGAGGATGGGAGAAACTGACAATGTGAATTTGGCTCAGGTTTGCTTCCACTTTAGTTCTCCTAACGGCTCTGTAAGTAGAGCAAAAGAGGCATTTGAGATAAGGACTCAGTTGATTGGTATGAATCCTTATTATCTTCTTTACCTCTCTTAGAAACGTGCCCAATGTTCACCAACTTCCATATCCTGTGTAAAGTGGGATGTTTTCCAAGTTGGAGGAACACAGAATGTGGAATTTTATAATCCAAGCTACTTCACTTCCAGAAATAACCTGATTTAGGCAATAATTCTGCTATTCATTGATCCATGTCACCCAAACTTAATATCCAGGTTCTGAGCCTTGAACTATTCACTGTGCCAGCACTGGGTCACTCTTATTGCTCTTTGTCTGTGTAGTAGACCTAGGAATTTTAAATTCATGTTCTCTTAGGAGGGGAAGTCTAACCACAGACCACGCAGCAGGCTAGCTAGGACTTGAAACCAGGTACTTGAAACCATTGATGATATGCTTTCTTTTTCATTACAATGTAAATCAAAACTTAATAAACTTCACAGCAAGGGCATATTGCAGAAGCGTAGGAGGTGACTTTCCTGAAGGTTTTCCAGGGATCTGTTGCTGTGCACTGTCCAGTAGATCTAAACCCATTGCCCTCAAGTTGATTCCAGTCCATAGCAACACTAGAGGACAGAGTAGAACTGCCCCATGGGGTTTCCAAGAAGCTGCTGATGGATTTGAACTGCCGACCTTTTGGTTAGCAGGCATATCACTTAACCACTGTGCAACCAGCGCTTCGTTCAGTAGATCTAACCAAAAAAACCCAAACCCAGTGCCGTTGAGTCGATTCCTACTCGTAGTGACCCTACAGGACAGAGTAGAACTACCCCATAGAGTTTCCAAGGAGTGTCTGTCGGATTTGAACTGCCGACCCTTTGGTTAGCAGCCGTAGCACTTAACCACTATGCCACCAGGGTTTCCTCAGTAGATCTAGAGGGCTCCAGTTTGGAGATACCTTAACTGACAGCTCTTATGCAGAACAAGACCTCCAGCATAGGCGGAAGCACCCAGTGTAGGAGTGTGGCAACCTGGACTTAATCTACCTTGCTGAGACCTTGGTCCAGTCATAGAACCACAGAATGCCAGTGCTGGAAGAGATTTTAATGATCATTTGTAGGTCTCTTACTTCTGATGATGTGAATATTGGTCCAAAGAGAAAAAGTTGCTGGACCAAAACCTTAGAATGGGAGAATAAGGATTGGAACCAAGATCTGTTAACACTTCCCATTCACATCGGTATCTCCCTTGATTTCATAGGTTACCTATTGTCATGAATTGAATTATGTTCCCCCCAAAATATATCAATTTGTCTGGGCCATGGTTCCCGGTATTGGGTGATTTTCCTATATGTTGTAAATCCTGCCTCTATGACGTTAATGAGAGAGGTTGGGTGACAGCTGTGTTAGTGAGGCAGGAACAATCTACAAGATTGGATTGTGTCTTGAGGTAATGTCTTGAGATGTGAAAGAAAGAAGCGAGCAGAGAGACAGGGGGACCTCATACCATCAAGAAAGCAGTGCCAGGAGTAGAGCATGTCTTTGGACCTGGGGTATCTGCACAGAAAAGTTCCTAGTCTGGGGGAAGATTGATGAGAAAGCAGACAGAGGCGAAAGCCTTCCCCTGGAGCTGACGCCCTGAGTTTGGACTTTTAACCTACTCTACTGTGAGAAAATAAACTTCTCTTTGTTAAAGACATCCACTTGTGGTATTTCTATTAAGCAGCACTAGATGCCTAAGACACCTATTATGTAGGTATTATTTTTATCATTTCCATTTTTGAGTAATACCATTTGGATCCAAAAGAACCTTACCTATGTCCTTCAGTAAATACCAAAAGCTCATTGTCATCAAGTCAATTTTGACTCGTAGTGACCCTATAGGACAGAGTAGAACTGCCCCATAGGGTTTCCAAGGAGCAGCTGGTGCAGTTGAACTGCTGACTTTTGGGTTAGCAGCCTGGGCTCTTAACCACTGTGCCACCAGGGCTTTTTTAGTAAGTAGCAGTGTTGAAATTAGAACCCTCGAGCTGATCTCTCAACTACCAGCCTAGATAGCTACCTGTTAACACTGCCTATAAAATAAAAGCTGAAGAATAACGGGTCTTCCTGTTCTATTATTGCTAACCATGACCTCTGCCCAATGGATCCTTCCACAGAACCCATCTAGTGTACCATACGTGGGAGCAGTCTCCTGAGAGAGTCAAAGCAGATGCATTCTGAAGAAGAAGGCTTTGGGGAAGGCAAGGGATGATCAAATAACGAAGGTATACTATGAATCAGTGGTAGTTCAGTGGCAGAATTTTCATCTTCCATGAGAAGGCCTGGGATCTTCCCCAGGTCAATTCTCAGCCAAAGCACCTCATGTCTGTCAGGGGAGGCTTGCATGTTGCTACAATGCTCAACAGGTTTCAGCAGAGTTTCCAGATTCAGGTAGACTTGGAAGAAAGGCCTGGTCATGTACTTCTGAAAACCAGCCAATGAAAACTCTATAGGTCACAGCGGTCTAATCCGCAGGGCCGGGCAGCATTTTACTCTACTGCGTACGGGGTCTCCATGAGCCAGGAGTGACCGGATGGCAGCTAACAAAAACGAGTTAGATAGTGTGCTTAGATTTTTTTTCTCATTGTCTCATTTTATCATCACAATCAGCCTCTGATTAGGTCTTGTCTTGCTTGACAAATGAAGAAACTGAGTGAGTGATGCTGTGATCAGTTCAAGGTCACCCATTCAGTAGTAACACATTAAAATCTGTCTGTGATGCTAAACCTGCCCTCCTCCTCATACTCCCTCTGTGCTATTCCATTCCGATAGCAGAGTAGGAAACAAGAAAGCCTGATTTCCTTGCCTACTAAAATTTATATTAAATTCATACACTTCCCCAGCCACTTGTTCCCCTCTCTTGTACCTTTCAGCCTCAGCTTCCTCAATTTTCTACATGAAGCCGAAATCAAACTGGAGCCCCTTCAGAGCGCTGCACTCAGGTTTTCTCTCTGGGCTCTACATTTGTTCTTGTCAAATGGAATAAAAGTGATTCCATTGTATCTGTCCCCGACTCAGGTAACAGAAGTGTGCCCCCTCTGATCAACCAGAGATTCCAGTCTTCTGATGGCTCTATGAGTTTTTCAAGTTACATATTTTGTAGGGATTTTGGGAAGTCATGGGGAATAAATTTTAAAATCTGAAAATAAATTAAAAGGTCAACGATGGCTGAATTGAAGGTTTTATAGTGTGTCAGAAAACAGAAATGGTCTAGAAGTGAAATACATTTAGATCCAAATATTGAATTTGCCACTTACTAGTTATGTTACTGTAAGTAAGACCTTCAACCTCTCTGAGCTGTCCTCTATCTCCTCATCTGAAAAAGAGAGAGAGAATAATAACAGAGACCATATCATTGATATAATGATAGTAACACACCTAATGCCATAGCTGTCTTGAAGAATAAATGATATAAAATATTTTCATACTTAGTCCTGACCCATAGTAGGCCTTCAATATATATCAATTACCATCCTACTTGCTACAGCAGTTTAATATTTTTAAATTTTATCTTTTTCCTCTATAAAATAAGAGTGATAATCCTTTCTGAGATTGCAGAGATGTTCAAATGAGATATAGAGGAAACTACCTAGCGCAGTGTTAGTGGGCATTTAGTGTACATAAATTGTCAAGTGTTAAGAAAAAGTCAGCAAAGTACATGTATCTGTTTCTCCTTTATGTGCCTCTTTCACTTATTCCTTAGCCTATGTTCAATCTCTGAATGGCCATGTTCTCAGGTTGTTTCCCTTTAGAGAAGCATTCATGCTAGGGTTCCCTTGCATACAGAACTCAATCATGGAGATGGAGCAATGAATCTAAATGCCATAGTTCTTTGAGGAAATAATCAGAGATGTGCACTTGGTTGATCATTACAGAGGTGTTTGAATATTACAATTTTGTCAAAACCCACAATCTACCAGAAGAGGATGGTAGATTAAATTATTAAATATTTACAAGCTACAATTTTATACATCCAATGAAAAAAAAACTCCCATGTGTCTGTCAGTTTGTCTCACTGTGGGGGCTTGTGTGTTGCTGTGATGCTGGAAGCTATGCCACTGGTATTCAGATACCACCAGGGTCACCCATGGAGGAGAGGTTTCAGCTGAGCTTCCAGGGTAAGACAGACTAGGAAGAAGGACCCAGCAGTCTACTTCTGAAAAGCATTAGCCAGTGAAAACCTTATGATATAGTGCAGGAAGATGAGCCCCCCCAGGTTATAAGGCACTCAAAAGATGACTAGGGAGGAGCTGCCTCCTCAAAGTAGAGTCGACCTTAATGATGTGGTTGGAGTAAAGCTTTTGGGACCCTTGGCTGCTAATGTGGCATGACTCAAAATGAGAAGAAACAGCTGCAAACATCCATTAATAATCGGAACCTGGAATGTACGAAGTATAAATTTAGGAAAATTAGAAATCGCCGAAAATGACATTTAATGCATAAACATCGATATCCTAGGCATTAGTGAGCTGAAATGGACTGCTCTTGGCCATTTTGAATAAGACAATCATATAGCCTACTATGCTGGGAATGACAACTTGAAGAGGAATAGTGTTGCATTCATCGTCAAAAAGAGTGTTTCAAGATCTATCCTGAAGTACAACGCTGTCAGTAATAAGATAATATCCATATGCCTACAAGGAAGACCAGTTAATACAACTACTATTCAAATTTACACACCAACCACTAGGGCCAAAGATGAAGAAATAGAAGATTTTTACCAGCTGCTGCAGTCTGAAATTGATCGAACATACAATCAAGATGCATTGATAATTACTGGTGATTGGAATGCGAAAGTTGTAAACAAAGAAGGATCAGTAGTTGGAGAATATGGTCTTCGTGATAGAAACAGTGCCGGAGATCGAATGATAGAATTTTGCAAGACCAATCACTTCTTCATTGCAAATATCTTGTTTCACCAATATAAATGGCAACTATACACACAGACCTTGCCAGGTGGAACACACAGAAATCAAATTGACTACATCTGTGGAAAGAGACTATGGAAAAGCTCAATATCATTAGTCAGAACAAGGCCAGGGGCTGACAGTGGAACAGACCATAATTGCTCATATGCAAGCTCAAGCTGAAACTGAGAAAATCAGAGCAAGTCCATGAGAGCCAAAATATGACCTTGAGTACATCCCACCTGAATTTAGAGACCATCTCAAGAATAGATTTGACACATTGAACACTTTTGACTGAAGACCAGATGAGTCGTGCAATGACATCAAGGACATCATCCATGAAGAAAGTAAGAGGTCATTGAAAAGTCAGGAAAGAAAGAAAAGACCAAGATGGATGTCAGAGGAGACTCTGAAACTTGCTTTCGAATGTCGAGCAGCTGAAGCAAAAGGAAGAATTGATGAAGTAAGAGAACTGCATAGAAGATTTCAAAGGGTGGCTCAAGAAGACAAAGTAAACTGTTATAATGACATAGGCAAAGAGCTGGAGATGTAAGCCAAAAGGGAAGAACAAGCTTGGTGTTTCTCAAGCTGAAAGAACTGAAGAAAAAATTCAAGCCTTGAGTTGCAATAATGAGGAATTCCATAGGGAAAATATTAAAAGACACAGGAAGTATCAAAAGACGATGGAAGGAATACACAGAGTCATTATACCAAAAAGAATTAGTTGATGTTCAACCATTTCAAGAGCTGGGATATGATCAGGAACCGATGGTACTGAAGGAAGAAGTCCAAGCTGCTCTGAGGGCACTGGTGAAAAACAAGGCTCCAGGAATTGATGGAATATCAACTGAGATGTTTCAACAAACAGATGTAGCCCTGGAGGTGCTCACTTGTCTATGCCAAGAAATATGGAAGACAGCTTCCTGGCCAACTGACTGGAAGAGATCCATATTTATACCTATTCCCAAGAAAGGTGATCCAACCGAATGTGGAAATTATAGAACAATATCATTAATATCACAAGCAAGCAAAATTTTGCTAAAGATCATTCAAAAATGGCTGCAGCAGTGTATTGACAGGAAACTGCCAGAAACTCAGGCTGGTTTCAGAAGAGGATGTGGAACCAGGGATATCATCGCTGAAGTCAGATGGATCCTGGCTGAAAGCAGAGAATACCAGAAGGATGTTTACCTGTGTTTTATTGACTATGTAAAGGCATTCGACTCTGTGGATCATAACAAATTATGGATAACATTGTGAAGAATGGGAATTCCAGAACACTTAATTGTGCTCCTGAGGAAACTTTACATAGGTCAAGAGGCAGTTGTTCGGACAGAACAAGGATACTGATTGGTTTAAAGTCAGGAATGTTGTATGTCAGGGTTGTATCTTTTCACCATACTTATTCAACCTGTATCCTGAGCAAATAATATGAGAAGCTGGAGTATACGAAGAACGGGGCATCAGGATTGGAGGAAGACTCATTTACAGTCTGCGTTATGCAGATGACACAACCTTGCTTGCTGAAAGTGAAGAGGACCTGAAGCACTTACTAATGAAGATCAAAGATCAAAGCCTTCAATATGGATTGCACCTCAACATAAAGAAAACAAAAATCCTCACAGCTGGACCAATGAGCAACATCATAATAAACGGAGAAAAGATTGAAGTTGTCAAGGATTTCTTTTTCCTTGGATCCACAATCAACAGCCGTGGAAGCAGCAGTCAAGAAATCAAAACATGCATTGCATTGGGTAAATCTGCTGCAAAGGACCTCTTTAAAGTGTTGAAGAGCAAAGATGTCATCTTGAAGTCTAAGGTGCGCCTGAGCCAAGCCATGGTATTTTCAATCATATAGTATGCATGTGAAAGCTGGAGAATGAATAAGGAAGACTGAAGAAGAATTGACGCCTTTGAATTGTGGTGTTGGTGAAGAATATTGAATATACCGTGGACTGCCAAAAGAACGAACAAATCTGTCTTAGAAGAAGTACAACCAGAATGTTCCTTAGAAGCAAGGATGGTGAGACTGTGTCTTGCATACTTTGGGCATGTTGTCAGGAGGGATCAGTCCCTGGAGAAGGACATCATGCTTGGTAGAGTACAGGGCCAGCGGAAAGAGGAAAACCCTCAACGAGATAGATTGACACAGTGGCTGCAACAATGAGCTCAAGCATAACAATTGTAAGGATAGCTCAGGACCGGGCAGTGTTTCGTTTTGTTGTGCATAGGTTTGCTAAGAGTCGGAACTGACTCGACAACACCTAACAACAGCAACAACAACAACAAAAAATTATATATTGAGTGCTTGTCAACCTTTCCTGATCATGGGAATGTCCCAGGGTAATTTATAAAAACACAACTTCCTAGGCCCCACCTTAAACTTACTAAACCAAAATCCACATTTAGAAGCTGATACTCTAAGATCTAAAGAATTAGAACTCTGGTGGCATAGAGTTCTGCTCCTAACCATAAAGGTGGGCAGTTCGAATCCACCAGGCACTCCTTGGAAACACTACGGGCAGTGCTACTGTGTCCTATAGGGTCACAATGAGTCTGAATCGACTGGACTGGAATGCATTTATTTATTTATTTTTGGTGCATTTCTCAGGCGAAGCCCCCAAAGGTTGGGTGTTGCTTGGAACCTGCAACAGAATAGGTTTCATGGCCCATTGGGTTAGGTGCACGCAAATCATAATTTTTGGACCAATGAACTAAGAAAAATGTGGACCTTGAACTCTTATGGAGGAAACTAAAAGCTCTTTGGGCAGGCCGTGGTTAGCAGGTTTCTACTTCATGGCAGGGAAGGGAGTGTGTGTGTGTGTTTGTGTGTGTGTGTGTGTGTGTGTGTGTATGGGTGCGTGCATGCCAGGGGGTGGTGATGATTTGAAAATTTATTAGGAAAAAAGCTGTATATCCTTTTAGGGTTCCTTCAGATGCCCAAATCCCTGATCTTGTACCTCTACTTCCTGCAGTGAGCTTTTATGGGCCTTCAGGTGGTGGTCCTAGAGCTCAGAGCCTGCATGGCACTTATAGCTTCAAATCCCAGAGAGAAGAAAGTGTCTTTACAGGTAAATCTGGAAAAGCCTCAGGAGTGTTCTCATTAGCTTGGCATGGGACATGTGCTTGTATTTGACCTAGTCACAGTGGCCAGGGTGACAGGAAGGAAGATGTCCTACTTGGGCACTGTGACCAGGCTTTGATGGGGCAAAATATTCAGGCCCATCTGAACTAAATGAACTGGAGAAAGATTATTAGAGAAAGGTCAAGTGGTAGTATCCCAAAGGAATGGGTAGTGTACAGATTAAAAAAAAATAAAATAAAGGCTATGCCCTGAAATCCTTCCTTCTTACTTTTCAGAAGGAAAACTAGGGCCCAAAGAAGAGAGCTGATATGTCCAAGGTTACACAGCAGGCCTTGTTCACAGTCTTCACACCACTATTTTGTTGTACCTTTTGGATGCTTCTGGGCTCACAAAGGACCATGAGAGAATTTAGAACTTTAAAATTAAGTCAGAAAGAGCCTTGAGCTTCTCCGAGAAACACCTACGGAAGTGTAAACCGATAACTAATAAATGCTCTCACTTTCTGGGCCACCTCACTCACTAATAAACAGTCTCTTCTAGCCTGTCCATCCCTTCAGGGGCTGAAGGAGTTTGATTTTCATTAACTTTGTTTCACTTTCGTAATTCCCCTCCCATCCAGAGCCAGGAAAACTACAGGCAAGTGGCCAAGTGCCAGAGCAGCCTTAGGGAGATCTGCTGATTGAAACAGCTTGTTCCAGCCCTCACAGCTGGATGTGGTCGCCTGGAGAGCTGGATGACCTTGGGCAAGTCACTTAACCTCTCTGGGTTTCTCTGCTTTCTGCTTTTGGATAACAACTCATCAATTTTTGCCTTCTCACTGCATGCAGATTTGGGACTAGAGAAATCTTTTATGGCAGGAAGTCTGGTTGTATGCCAGATGGATGATTTGTGTACTCTTAATTGACTGGTTTTTATACCTACACTCACCTAGTGCCCTAATTCTCCTCTGGTTCTGCTGTCCTCACATAATGAGCTGACATTTCTGGCTCATGAGAAATTCAGTGAAATAAATTCTCTGAGCTTATATGTTGGTGGATAAGACGGTGGGAGAAAGTAGGTGAAAAACCGGAAAAAAAGGGAAAAGAAATAAAGTTCTTGGAAAATATGTAAGATGCATTTCAGGCTTCATGTTCAGCTCTGGCGCTAACAAGAGAGTTCATTTATTTATTTACTGGTCCAAACTGCTGAGAAGATGCTACTGTGATTGGATTGAGTTACCTCCCTGTTCATTCTCTGCTTACAGAGCCGAACAGACAGAGATAAGGTCAACATGAGGGAACGGTGCAAACCTTTCTGAATATCCTACAAGTTGAATAATTTATCCCTAGACAACTGAAAACAATTTAGGTTGGAAATGAAAAAATCAGTTTCTGCCAACTAAAAGTAATTATTAGTTAATTCATTTTACAGACATTTACTGAGCAACCAGATGAAGTCATTTGTTCATTTAATAAATACATACGTATCAAGTGCCTTCCATGTTTACACTTTTCTAGCCGCTGGGAACACAACAATAAAACAAATATGGCCTCTTCCCTCATGATGCTTAAATTCCAAGAGGAGATAAATGGTAAACATATAACAGATAAATAAGTAGGATAATTCACGAGAGTGGTAAGTACTGTGAAGAAAATGAAAAGGTGGAGAGTGACTGGGTTTGGAGCTAGTTAAGACAAGGTAGTCCTCCAAGGCCTTCCCAAGGAGATGGCATTTGAAATAAGAGCTGAGAGATAAGGAACATTGATCAGCTGAGAGAAAGAGCTGGGTAAGTGAAACCAAAAACTAACAAATAATCTCACTTTCCAGTCCATCTCCATCATTAAAAAAATATTCTCTCCTGGCCTGTCTATCTCTCCAGAGTTTCATTTTTATTAACTTTTTTTTTTTCTTTCATATCTCTCACTCAGAGTCATGATCAACATCCTTTGAGTTTCGTAAAATTTGGCGGCAGAGCTTTCCAGGCAGGGGAAGGAGAATGTGCAAAGGCCTAAGACGGAAGCAAGTTCACTTTGAGGAATGAAACAAAGCTTAGGAAGTGAGGAGAAGAGTGGGAATAGATGAGGCTAGAGACAAAGAAAGGGCCAAAATGTGTAGGGCCTGATGCCATGATGGAAGTGCGGCTCCTGTTCCAAGTTTGGAAGGTTTGCATAGGAGAGTAACATAATCTGATTTATCAGCAGACTGGCTGTTATGTAGGCATTGACTGTGGCATGAAAAGAGTGGGAATCATTCACCTTGAGAAGCTCATGGGTAGGAAGGTCAACATCTTAAAGGATGATTATGTAATATTGGGATGATTCAAGATAGGCACTATTAAATATGTTTTCTAGAACAAAATTGGGGTGTACAATCCAGCATACTTAGTGATAAGTGGACTCTGTAAGGAGTCAAACCATTCACAGAGTACCTGTGTAGACAGTATACAGACAGATGGCGTAGCAGAGAGGTGGGGGTGATGAAGGAGTGTCCTAGCAGAGGTGACATTCATACTAAGTCATAAATAATGACTAAGATTTTGCCAATTAGATGGAAGAGGATGGACCTTTCAGACAGAGAAGACAATGCTAACAAAGATCCAGAGTCATTAAAGTTCAGGACATTGAAGCAAAGGTGGCCAGAAGGACCTTTCTAGAGGATAAAATGAGTGAGTAGAGAATGGCTGGATTTAAGTGTGGAAGACTAAATAGAGGCCAGTTTTAATAGGGTTTGTTTCCCATCCTAAGGGGTCTGGACTTTATTTGAAGGCAATAGGGAGTCAGTAAATATTTTTTGAGGCAAGGAATATTTTTTGAATGCTCTCTCTGGTGGCTGATAGAAGATAGACTTAATGGCATCATAATAGAGACTGGGAGGCCAGTTAGAAGACTCCAGATAGCTCAACATAGAGGTAAGGAGTCTACGAACTAGGATGCAAAAATGGAAAAAAGAGCCGAAGACAGATTACAGAAAAGTTCCTCTGGTCCCTATGCTATAGGTTAATAACAAGTGATATAATTATTTTCTAGACTGAATAAGTCTCTAGTCCTGGATAAGTGTCAGGTTAATGGGTATAGGATGCCCAAATGTGAATCTTTCTCATGCTGTAGAGAGATCATAGCCTCAGACCAGTACCATGCCTAAACCTCAAAGTGGCCGTCCAGCTTTCCCATGTAATAGGGTATATTTTTAAAATTGAGTTTTCTATTGTCACTTACTAAATCCAGTGCTCTGTAGGAGCATCACATATTTGTACATTGCTTCATGGTTTATTTTTACAAACAGAGCCTGGATGAATTTGATTTTTATTAACTCCCTTCCTTCCTTCCTTCCTTCCTTCCTTCCTTCCTTCCTTCCTTCCTTCCTTCCTTCCTTCCTTCCTTCCTTCCTCCCTCCCTCCCTCCCTCCCTCCCTCCCTCCCTCCCTCCCTCCCTCCCTCCTTCCTTTCCTTAACTTTATTAGTTTTCATGACCATGTTCTCATACATCACAAAACTCTAGTGAGGTAAGAAGGAGAACAACCACACCCATTTCATAAACAGTGCAACTAAAACTCCAGGAAGACAGGAGATTTGAATATGTTCATATAACCCCTATGTGGCACAGCATTGAAATTCAGTGTTATTGTCCAAATCCCAGCTCAGCCACTGCATCTTGCAGGCTTTGAAATCACCTTGTAGGAATTGTACTTGATCTCCGATGGCAGAAGAGGAATAAATTTTGCAACTTCTTCCTTTTCCGCTTCTGGTGGACATCACAAACCAAACACAGCACTCTTTCTCACTGAACCTGTGCTTTGCCTTGAATCCTTCCAAATGTGGCACTCTAGGTAGTCATTACCAATCAATCGTGGTTCACCACAAATAAAACCTATTTGCCACCCTGGGTCACATGATCTCAAAGGTTCATTCCGACTTTGAATTCTGCAATTTTATATTTAGTTTTGATGGCTCAAGGAGCTAGATTTAATTCAACTAAAATTTATTGGAAGCCTATGGTATTCTAGGCACTTTTTACGCATTTTATGAATAAGATGTGTTTTCTAGCATTTTGCACTCACAATCTGGTGGAAATGATAGGCAGACATACAAGTAACTAGTTTAGATGTATCAGTAAAATGTTATGGAAGAACAGAGGAGGCAGAAGTTCACGTTCAGTGGGGGTAAGGGTGGTACTAGGTAAACAGAAACCATAAACCTTGTGGACAAAGTGGCATTTGAGCAGAGTTTCAAGAGAGCGGAATGAAAGAGACATCTTAAGCCTTGACAAATTCTTGAGAGAAGCCTTCATACTGTAGGGAGAGTTAGATGAGGTAGATTGTAAGCTTCTTGAAGGCAGGGTGTAGACTTCTCTGTTGGAGTCCCATAGTGGCTGAAATCAATTGGAAAAATAATTAGGCACTCAATAGCAATGCAGTGATTTATTCCTTGGTAAAAATACCAAGGAAAAAAGAAAATGCTCACCCTCGAAAGTCTTGCGGTGGAAAAGGAGAGGAAGCAATGATTTGAATACCAGACAATCTGGGCTCTAGTTCTGATTATAACTGTATAACTTTGAGAAATCATTCTCCAAGACCTAGGATCCAAAGGCTAGATAATTGATTCCATCTTAAGTGCAAACCCTGATTAACCTGGAGCACTGTGTTGAAAAGATGCTTTGGGATATCTTGGACACATTGGGACTCAAATGGCTTGATGGATTAGCAAAGTCTGCCATGGGTGGGAGTTGGGAGAGTGGCAGAATGAATGCTATATATTTGGCATTCCCAGACAAGTCCATCTCTAAGACCCTTTTGAACTTTATACTCCTGCAATTTCTGGGATAATCCTTATGCTATAGCTTAATCCAAAAAGGACAGACAGCATAGTGAGGAAATGTGGTCATTTATCCATTTCAATAGGAAAAGAGGCACACAAAATACTGGCAAGAAGAAAGCAAAGCTCCTGGCTACTCTCTTTTATTTCAAGATGTGTTTTGGAAAATTCTTGGTCTCAGGATTCTCAGTTCCTGGCCATCAGCCATGGTAAAATCAGTCTTTTCTGGCCCTTGACAAATTAAATAATCATAACTCTTTTCATCAGGAATATGTACACAGAAGGGATACATGAGCCAGCAATTAAGGCTCCAAGCTTTTCATTGACTAACTCCTGGGCCCCCATAAAGACGATTTAACTTGAGACAGTGAGCATCCCAGGGAGCAGGCAGAGGCTGCCTGCTCTTGCCTGGCTCGGCGCTTCCAGTGTAGTGGTTTTCAAGTGGTCGGATTGGAAGTGGATGTCTTCCTAACCTCGTTCCTGGCACACACTACAAAGTGTGATAATATTTGCGGAAAGAAGAGAGAGCCAATAGGCAACTGGGCTGAACATCTTATGAAGCACATATTATGTGCCTAAACCGCTGCTAGGAATAGAAAGAGGTTTCCCTGAATACAGTATGGGCTTTCTGTGAAGATACGAGAGGTTAGGCTGGATTATGGCTAACAATTTATGAAATAGAATGTGACCAGTCACAGGGGAATTCGGCTGAGCAGGGCGATTTTTCAGGTGATATCCATTTGGATGACAGCTTGAGAGGGGCATTTGAAGCCAGGCCAGGAGTCCCTGGCTAATGCAACCACTGTTTGTGGTTCCCTGCTCATGTCTGCCTTGTAACGTCTGTCTTGGGCTGTCCTCATTGCATCTCAGTGCCATCTTGCTTCCATCTAGAGCCAGGTTACTTTTACTGTTCCTTTATTTGCCCTCTAAGAAGCTCTCTATGAAAAGTCCACCACTTTGTATTTACTGTCACCAGCCCTTGCTGTTTTTATTTATTTTCCAGCATGCTTGTGTTAGGACTTCTGAGTCGAGTTGTGTGATGTTGGTTGTGTACTTCTATTCTGTAGTCGTTTTACTTTGTATTGCAATTTGTTTTGCTTCCATCCAACATTTTTTTTTCCCCCAAACATTTAATGAGCACATAGTCTGTGTAACCAGGTCCTGTGCCTTAGGCTAAGTGGGAAAGGTTACAGCTCTGATACAGCTGGTCTTTCTGAGTACACTCAGAGCTCTACTAGTTATGTTATGTTGTCGTTGCTGTTAACTGCAATTGAGTTGACCCCCAACTCATGACAACTCCATGTACAAAGGAACAAAATGCTCCCACGTCCTGAGCCAACCCCATGACAGATTGTGGGTTGGATTCTTGTGATCTACAGGGTTTTCACTGGCTGATTTTTGGAAGTAGATCACCCGGCCTTTCTTCCTAGTCTGTCTTAGTCTACTGAAATCTGTTCACCGTTATAGCAATACAAAAACCTCCACTGACTGATGGGTGGTGGCTATGAATGAGGTGAATTGAGTGGGAATCGAACCCAAGTCTCCTGCAGGGAAGGCAAAAACTATACCACTGAACCACCAATGTCCCATAGCTATGTCATAGGCTTTTTAAACTATTCATCATTCATTTGAATGAGACCTTAGTGATTAGTTTGATTCAATCCTCTCTTTATACAGATGGGAAAACTAAGGCTCTGAGAGGGAGAGTCACTTCCCCAAGGGCACACAGCTGATATAGGCAAATCTAGTTGATTGCTAGTCCAGGGTTTCTTAGGTCTGCCCCCACAGTGTCCAGCACTGAGCTAGGAAGAGTAAGGGACAGTCATCAAGGTAAGAAAATGCAGGGTAGCTACGGGGATCAGTGGGTGATTTACTTGCAGATTTTCTTCTTCCTTTAATACACATTTACAGACCTCCTACTATTTGTGAAGTGTGAAAATAACATGGTCTCTGCCATCTGCCAGTTCACTTCCTGGTAGGGGAGAGAGATACACATTTAATTTCCATGCAGTTTAGAATTTTGGTAAGTGCTACAATAGCAATAAAGAAAACATGTTTGTAGGTCAGAAAGGTTAATTTGCTTGGTAACCTGGGCAAGTTTCTTACTTAGAATAGACAGGAGAAAAGGCATTCCACAAACACCAGCCCAAAAGCAAAGATGAGAAGGCAGGAAAAGGGACAGAAAAACTGAACGAATGGAAACAGGGAAGCCGGGGTGGAGAAGAGGAGAGTAATGACACGTGGTGGGGTTGGCAACCAATGTCACAAAACAATTTGTGTACTGTTTAACGAGAAGCTAATTTGCTCTGTAAACTCCATCTAAATCACAATTACAAAGGGGAGGGGAGGGGGGTGGAATAGCATGTAGAGAAAGATGAGCTCTTTCATCTATTCCAGGGAAGATCTCAAGGATGGGTGGCCAAGGTAGGTAATCATTCCATATATTTTTGCAGAATATACTAGGTCTCTTTATAAGAACAAAGAAATACTCCACTTACGATCTGTTGGAGGTCACCCCCAATCTTAGTCCACATCCCAAACCCCATTTAAGTTTTCGCTGGTTTCTGCGGAAGCTTAAGTGGCTGTAGTGCAGGCTTTGGTCACACGATGGCAGTGCAGGGCCACAAAAGGGTTGAGCAACCTCTCGTACTTTTTTGAAAGGTTGTTTGTGAAAAACGCCAGGAAAGATGGGTGCCCCAGACCAGAAGCCCGAGCTGTCCGAGGGTCTCCTAGAGGACCAAAACCTAATCAAACCCATTGCTTTCGAGTCGATTCTGACTCATAGCGACAGTAGCCTTCAAAGCTGGGAAGGCAGGTGCTGTCATTCAGAGTCTGATCTGTCTGGAATCTCTGCAAATAATATAGATGTTATCCCAGGTGCAATCCATGAAGAAAAAAGGAAGCCCTTTTGAGTTATACCCATTTAAAAAAATAAGAGTACTTATGAGACCCCACCCCCAGGCTCTCCTCAAATTTTTCTCCATTGTCAGGCATAAATTTGTGAAGATTGAGAGGGAATGGCTTGTTCACCTTGGTTGGAGAAAATGAGAGGTGGTAATTCAAGGTGGAAACCCTGGTTGTATAGCGTTTAAGTGCTATGGCTGTTAACCAAAGGGTCGGCAGTTCGAATCCACCAGGCGCTCATTGGAAACTCTATGGGGCAGTTTTACTCTGTCCTATAGGGTCGCTATGAGCCAGAATCGGCTCGACAGCAACGGGTTTTTTAATTCAAGGTGGTGGTGGAAAAATGATGAAATAAATGTTGTAAGCTCTCAAAGAAAATATACAGTGAAGAAAAGGACCCAATTCAACAACCCTTCCATGTGGACTTACCTTGTTTGAGTCGCTCTCCTCAGTGATTTGTTCATCCGTGAAATGCATGTGGAGGCATACGATTGTGCATGTGGAATTGAGTGTGTGTCTGATTGTGAGTGTGTGTGTACTGGTGGTGCTGATAGTTGTAAAGGTGGTGGTGCTGGCGTAGACCATAATAACTAAGGTCCCTTTCTGGCTCTGTGTGGAGTGTGGGACAGAAAAAGGAGAGAGAAAGAGAGAGAGGAAGAGGGAGAATTATCAGAAGTTTTCTAGGGTTAGGGAAATGATTTAATTTTCAATCTCTAGAAAAGAGTGGGTTTGAAGTTAAATTTCTTTCCTTTTGCCCCTGTTCTTTGATTTTCTCAATTTTCATTTCCCCTCACACATTCTCTGTGTCTGTTTTGTTCTTCCTATTTCAGAATAGTTCTCTCTCCCTCTCTCTCTCTCTATATAACTCACTGCTGTTGAGTCAATTCTGACTCATAGCGACCCTACAGGACAGAGTAGGACTGCCCCATAGAGTTTCCAAGGAGCGCCTGGTGGATTTGAACTGCCAACATTTTGGCTAGTAGCCGTAGCACTTAACTACTATGCCACCAGGGTTTCCATATATATATCTATATATATATAGATATATATAGATATATATAGATCATATCTGTCTGTCTGTCTGTCTATTTATCTATCTCCCCCACCTTCTCTCTCACCCTCTCCCCAGCTTCCATCTTCTTTTCTACCACTCTCAAATAGAAACATTTTGGGGAAGGGAAAAGGGACCAGAGGCCAAAACTCTACCATCTTCTCAAGGAGAGAAAGAAAAGGGTGCTGGAAGAACCCTTGCTTGTGTGTGTATGTCTGTCTGTGTGGTGTGTTGCGGGGCATGGAACAGGGTTGGGGTCAGGAGCAGTGTTGGAGGAGGGGAATGATGAATAGATAAGCCTCCCAATCAAAAAGGCAGCCATACAGGAGAAAGCCTGCTTTACAGCTGCAGGGGAGAAAAATAAGGACAATGTCCAGGAGATGGGGGTGGGGCAGTTATTGAGATGGGGGATGTTCCTGTGTGTGGAAATTGTAGCTTTCCTCCTTTTTATTTTAAATAGGCAGAACCTCTCAATTTTTAAGTCACAATCAATTTCCAGAAATGGTTTATTTCTAAACATTACCTGTCAAATCCCCCATTTCTGTCTGCTTTTAGAGTTTGAATGAAATTGATTTGTGTTTTTAATTTTAAAGGAAAAAAAAAAAAGCTTGCTCAAATGTCCCTCTGGCTTGGAAATTCCGGGCATGAGTTTTCTTTCTCCTTCCTCCCCTCTCTTCCCACTCCCTCTCTTCTCATCCCCTCATCTGCTCCAGGGAGGGTCACAGAGGTGAACGGCCCAAGTATGTAGTCATTTTAAATTGTTTTTCTCTGTACTATCTATGATGCAACACGAGAAGCATTTTTTTCCCCAGAAGTTGATATTTGTAAAGATCATTTTCAAAGATGCACAAGTAGATGAGGCTGCATGGGTGAGATTTGAGAAAGAATGTGTTGTTGTTTTTATTATCATTTTTATTTACTAACTTTTTATTCAAGGACTGTGATGGCAGATCGACAAAACCACTCTCATCCCATAATCAATTGTAGCTGGAAGACAATAAATAGCTAGTCAACATTTCTTTCATGTTCTGGGAAAGAAGGATGTATCGACTGCTTCTAAAGCTGGGAGCCTTTACATAGAACTGGGTGGGCAGTCGTAATTGGTTCTTTTAATCCAGTAATCTCTATGAGCATGGTAGACATAAAGATAATAATGACAAAAATAATAATCGATACTGGCATTGGATATTACAGTTCATAAAACAATTGCGTATGCATTATGCTATTGAATTCTTTCAACTGTCCTGCGAGGCAGTTATTAGTATTTCCATTTTACAGGTGAGGCAACTAAGTTTCAGAGAGCTTTGACTTGAACCAATATTCTTCTCACTACATCTGTGGAGATCAAGAGGAAGGCTAACACATTCTATTTCTACATATGAAGATGCCAAGGCTAAACTACATGGGATACCCTTAACTAGAAGAGAGGCAGAATGGTGAGCTGTGCCTAGAAGCACAGTAAGTAGACCCAGGGTAGAGAATTCCTTTTTCTGCAGGCCTGTTTTCAAGTTCGGACTTCACTGTTACTAGGTCAATTGAGAATGTTCATTGACTTCTCTAAACGTTTGTTTCTCCCTCTGTAAAATGGGAATAATGGTACCTACTCCTTGAGAAGATTAAATGGAAGGATGCGTGCAAAGTGCTTGCAGACACCCTTCCTGTTATTACTCCAGCTAGTATCCATGTGGACTACTAAGTCCCAGGCCCACCTTAAGCTTTTACCAGACCCAAGTAAGAAAGAACCTATATCTATGGTTGTGTGATAAATTACCTCAAAACAAACGAGTACCAGTAGCCACTGAGTCAACTTAGCCTCATGGCAACCCCACATGTGTCGGAGTAGAACTGTGCCCCATAAGGTTTTCAATGGCTGATTTTTCAGAAGTATATCTCTAGAGGAAACCCTGGTGGTGTAGTGGTTTAGTGCTACAGCTGCTAACCAAAGCGTCGGCAGTTCAAATTCGCCAGGCGCTCCTTCGAAACTCTATGGGGCAGTTGTACTCAGTCCTATAGGGTCGTTATGAGTTGGAATCGACTCGACAGCACTGGGTTTGGTTTGGTTTTGGTTTCTATCTCTAGACCTTTCTTCTATGGTCCCTCTGGGTGGACTGGAACCTCCAATCTTTTGGTTAGCAGTCAAGCTAACCATTTGTACCACCAAGGGACTCCCCTCAAAACATAGCAGCTTAAAAAAAAATGTGGATTCTCTCACGTTTCTGAGTTTCTGTGGATCAGATATTCAGGAAAAGCTTACTATGCTGCTTATTGTTCAGGGTCCCTCAGGAGGTTGCAGCCAAAATGTTGGTCTGAGTTTTGGTCAACTGAGATTGACTGTGGCTGGAAGACCTGCTTCTAAGATGACTCCTTCATAGGCTTGGTGAGTCGGTGGTGGCCGCTGCAGGAGGCCTCAGTTCCTTGCCATGTGGGCTTCTCTGGAGGGCTGCTTGAGTGTCCTCCCAATGTGGTGTCTGGCTTCTGCAGAGCGAGGGAGCCAAGAAAGCAAGGTGGTGGCTTCAATGTCTTTCATAACTGGTCTCAAAAGTTGCACTGGGCTTTTTTGCAAAATTTTGTTGTTTACTCAGGTCAGCCCTATTCAATTTGGGAGCTGACAGCACAGGGGCATGACTGTCTGGAGATTAAAATCATTGGGGCCATCTTGGAAGCTGTCTGCTACCAAGCACCTCCCTGAAGACTCAGGACTAGTAGTTTGGGGCCAGGAATTTGTTTTGGAAAGGCCTCGGCCCTTTCAGCTAGGTCATGGTGATGAGGTAGCTCTTGACAAACAACTTCTCAGAGAACAAAAACTGGGGCCAGCTTCAGAAAGCATTGCACGGACCTATAGAAAAGGTACGAGTCAGGGAGAGCAACCTCACACATTGAAGCAGTTGAGGCCTGGAGAGGTTTTTTTTTTTAAAAATCATAAAATTAATATATTTATTTCCAAATAGTTATTTTTCAATATACAGGGCATGTACAGTTTGCATGCCATACTAGAATTTTTGTATTTAGAAAATAGCCCTGAAAATAACCTGCTTGAATAAGGTAACATCTATTTAAAATTACAGTTAAAAATTAAGAGAATTTCTTGAAATGCCTTATTTAAAATTATTTTTTGTGTTTTAAAAAAAAAGTTTTTTTCATTGTACTTTAGGTGGTTTACAAAGCAAACTAGCTTCTCATTAAACAATACACATATTGTTTCGTGACATTGGTTGCCAACCCCACGACATGTCAACAGTCTCCCCTTTTTGACCATAGGCCCCCCATTACCAGCTTTCCTGTCTCATTCTGCCTTCTTGACCTTGCCCCTGGGCTGGTGTGCCTATTTAGCCTCGTTTTGTTTTATGGGCCTGTCTAATCTTTGGCTGAAGGATAAACCTCAGGAGTGACCTCATTACTAAACTAAAAGGGTGTCCAGGGGCCATACTCTTGGGGTTTCTCCAGTGCCTGTCAGACCAGTAAGTCTGGTCTTTGTTTTTTGAGTTAGAATATTGGTTAGGAGCTGAGTGCTTAACCACTGCACCACCAGTGCTCCTTTACACCACCCAGGGACTCCAAACTATCTTACCAATTTGCTTGATATTACAAATCACCTGAGAAAATTGCTAAAACACTGATTCCCAGACTCCGCTCCAGACCTCTCCGTCAAAATCTCTCCAAAAGGCACTTGGGAATCTTTAAATGGTTCTTAGGGCCAAGAATTTTTTTTTTTCAGCTCTGTCTGGGACCGTCTATTGTGATCCCTATCAGAGCAGGTGGTGGTGGTAGCCCGGCACCATCTAGTTGTGCTGGACTTAGACGGGGGTAGGGGGGTGGGGGGTTGGGGGAACCACTGTGGTAGTTGTGATCCATTAGCCCTTTGGGCTACTCTTTCCCAGGTGTCTTTGGTTTCCTTCATTCTCCTTTGCTCCAGGCAAGATGACGCCAGTGGAGTATCCTAGATGGCCACTCACAAGCTTTCAAGACCCCAGACGCTACTCACCAAAGAGGAATGTAAAACATTTTCTTTGTAAACTATGTTAGGCCAACTGAGCTAGAATAGATGTTCCCTGAGATCATGGTCCCCATAGCCCTCAGCCCAGTAATTTGGTCCCTCAGGGAGTTTGGTTGTGTCTGTGCAGCTTCCATGTCCTGAGGCCTGAAGAGTTTAAGGACACACTGGTCTCCCAATTTCTAACCTGGCCTTCCTTCTGCTATTTTACCCTGGCGACTTGGTTCTTCTCTTCCCTTAATGCCAGCCTGCCACAAAACAGGAATTCAGCTCCCACTGCCAAAGGCAATGTTTCCCTAACTCACCTGGCACTAAGAATCATTAGGGTACTTACTGAATTTAAAGATTCCCAAGTGCCTTTTGGAGAGATTTTGACGCAGGAGGTCTGGAGCGAAGCCTGGGAATCTGTGTTTTAGCAATTATCTCAGGTGTGTTTTTTTTTTTTTTTTATTGTGCTTTAAGTGAATGTTTACAAATCAAGTCAGTCTCTCACACAATAACTTATATACACCTTGCTACATACTCTCAATTGCTCTCTCCCTAATGAGACAACCCGCTCCCTCCCTCTAATCTCTCTTTTCGTGTCCGTTTTGCCAACTTCTAACCCCCTCTACCCTCTCATCTCCCCTCCAGGGAGGAGATGCCAACATAGTCTCAAGTGTCCACCTGATCCAAGGAGCTCATGCCTCACCAGCATCCCTCTCCATCCCATTGTCCAGTCCAAACCCTGTCTGAAGAGTTGGCTTTGGGAATGATTCCTTTCCTGGGCCAACAGAAGGTCTGGGGGCCATGACTACTGAAGTCCTTCTAGTCTCAGTCAGACCATTAAGTCTGGTCTTTTTATGAGAATTTGGGGTCTGCATCCCACTGCTCTCCTGCTCCCTCAGGGGTTCTTTGTTGTGTTCCCTGTCAGGGCAGTCATCGTTTGTAGCCAGGCACCATCTAACTCTTCTGGTCTCAGGCAGATGTAGTCTCTGGTTTACGTGGCCCTTTCTGTCCCTTGGGCCCGTAATTACCTTGTGTCCTTGGTGTTCTTCATTCTCCTTTGATCCAGGTGGGTTGAGACCAATTGATGCATCTTAGATGGCTGCTTGCTAGCATTTAAGACGCCAAGGTGGGATGCAGAATGTTTTCTTAATAGATTTTATTATGCCAATTGACTTAGATGTCCCCTGAAACTGTGGTCCCCAAACCCCTGCCCCTGCTACACTGGCCTTCAAAGCATTCAGTTTATTCCAGAAACTTCTTTGCTTTTCGTTTAGTCCAGTTGTGCTGACCTTGCCTGTATTGTTGTTTTTCTCGTCACCTAAAGTAGTTCTTATCTACTATCTAATTAGTGAATACCCCTCTCCCACCTTCCCTCCCTCCCCCCTCTAGTGAACATCAAAGAATATTTTCTTCTCTGTTTAAACAATTTCTTGAGTTCTTGTAATAGTGGTCTTATACAATATTTGTCCTTTTGCAACTGACTAATTTCACTCAGCGTAATGCCTTCCAGATTCCTCCATGTTATGAAATGTTTCACAGATTCATCACTGATTCTTAATATCAAGCAACTTGGTAAGATAGTTTGGAGTCCCTGGGTGGTGCAAAGGAGCCCTGGTGGTGCAGTGGTTAAGCACTCAGCTGCTAACCTAAATGTCAGTGATTCGAACCCACTAGCCGCTCCAAGGGAGAAAGATGTGGCAGCCTGCTTCCATAAAGATTTACAGCCTTGAAAACTCTATGGGGGCAGTTCTACTCTGTCCTGGAGGGTCACTGTGATGGTTAAGACTGTGTGTCAACTTGGCTAGGACATGACTCTCAGTGTTTTGGCCGTCATATAATGTTGTGATCTCTTTCCTGTTGAGATGTGATATGTAATCACCCCCATGATGGGATCTGCTGTGAGCAGCCAATCAGTTGAAAGAGAGTTTCCTTGGGTGTGTGGCATGAATCTGAATAGAAGTGATATAGGCGGGCGGACTTTCTGGCTTTTACCTGCTCTGAATCCTGCAGCTGGAACCTGTTTGTCTGATCTCCGGTTCTTGGGGGTTGAGCTAGCAGTTTACCTGCCTGCCTTGGGTTTGCCAGCCCCTGTGGCTACCTGAATCAGGAGAAGCCTCTATTCTGATCCATGGACTTGGGATGTTTCAGCCTTTACAACCTCGTGAGCCATTTCCTTGATATAAATCTCTCTCTCTATATGTATGTATCTATATGTTTTACTGATTTTGCTTCTCTAGAGAACCCAGCCTAAGACAGTCACTATGAGTTAGAATCAGCTCAACAGCAATGAGTTTTTAGGTTCTATTAAAAAAAAAAGAGAACCCAGCCTAAGACAGTCACTATGAGTTAGAATCAGCTCAACAGCAATGAGTTTTTAGGTTCTATTAACACACTTAGCACTAGCCAAAAGGTTGAAAGTTCAAGTCCACACAGAAGTACCTTGGAAAAAAGGCCTGGTCATCTACTTGCAAAAAAATCAGCCACTGAAAATCCTATGGAACACAGCCCTACTCTGACACACATGGGGTTGCCATGAATTGGAGTCAACTCCACAGCAATTGGTTTTGGTTAAGGTACTTGACCGAGAAGCTGATGGAGGGATAAGAGACCAGATGCTCTTTCCCAGTCACACTGCATGTGCATTGGATGGTCCACGGCCCGAATCTTTAGCCACACAACCTTTGCTAGCCTCAGGTATCCTCCACGTGTTAGATCCTCTGCTTCTCATCTTACATGTGTGCAGTTCTGGGCCAGCAACAAATGAAAACCCCACAAAAACACATGTAGAATGTTTGTGTGTTTTGTCTGTTTGGACAGGCAGGGGGTTCCCTGGGCGTTTGGAGATAATTTCTTGGTTAAATTATATTTATTCCTTTTATGTTTGAGAAAAAAAAATTGGTTTCTTTACAGTTGTCTCCTCTCTCCCTCTTCATTTCCTGCTGTGGACAAAAATCCCTTACTTTTTAAGAAAATGTCTGCATCACACACGTAAGTAGTCTATTTATAAACCGACATTTTCAGCCAAAAGTATTGCATAAAGAGGAAAGAAGTGAAGGGGAAATCCTTTTTATAACCACAGAAATAATTCCCTAGATTTCCAGCGTTCACGAATGACCTCTTGGATGTTAAAATTGTCACGGCCATTTTGCAAAAAATTGTGAGGTCCACCATTTCTATGCTTATATATATATATGCGTATGTGTGTGTGTATACATACGTATATATGTATGAGCATAGAGATGCTTATATATATATGCGTGTATATATATATGAGCATAGAAATGGTGGACCTTGCAATTTTTTGCAAAATACATAGACGTGTGTGTATGTATATATACATATATATACTGAATTCTTGCTATGTGTGCTTTTTAGAAAGTAAACAGACAAACCTTACACGACTTGACCCTCAACTAGTCTATAGGACAAAGATAGGAGGGCATACATCGTTTTAGTACAAGGTAGAATGTGAAAAGCGTCTTAAGAGATGAGACATAAACATGAAGTGTTAGGGAAGCTTGAAAGAGAGGAAACAATTCTTGGGGACATCAGAGAAGACACTGAGTAGAGCTGTTAAGGATATCATTCTAGGTTAAGACAATAATGAGATGAAGGAAATTTGGGGAATTGCCAAGAATATCTGTGTTTGGGATGGTGCGGTTTAACTGAATTAAAGCAAGTGTGAAAAGCAGAGGAAAATCTGGTGGAAAGGTATGTTTAGATCATATAATCCTCTATTTGATGGCTTGCTTATTTCACTGATGACTATAATAGAGTAAAAAGTTAATTGTAGACTTTTGGTGTTGACTATATGAGCGTTTACTGTACGATTATTTCAACTTTTTATTTGGGAAGAAATAAACTAAGATAGTGGGTCCTTTTATTATTTGCTCTCACTTTGCTACATATTTCATCTGAGCGACTGTTTTTGGTAAAATGCCCTCTAGCCAAATGGTGAAAATAGTCCAAACCTATAAGGCATTGATCTTTTTTACACTGGCAGTTTGGAGATGACCTTTTATAAGATTTTACAAGGTTTAAATTTGGTAACATATTTGCCTTGTTTTGAAGACTAATTTTTTCGTTCCCCCCCTTTTTGGTTAGAAAGAAATTATCACTATGTAATAGCATGGCTCATATATTGTTGTTTGGTGCCTTTGAGTGGATTTTTGACTCATGGCGACCCCATGTGTTACAGAGTAGAATGGCTAGTAGATAGCTAGGTGTTTCTCCCATGGAGTGGCTGGGTGGTTTTGAACCGTCAACCTTTCGGTTAGCAGCCGAGCACATTCACTCATTGAGCCACAAGGGCTCCTTGACTCATATACTTTCCATCTGCTGACTTTTCGGTTAACAGTCAAGCTCTTAACCACTTCACTAGCAGGGCTTCATAGTTTTCATATTTTTTCCCAAATCACTTGGCAAATGGACTGGTTTGCAGGAATTTCAGGATTCCTTGGTCCATTTGGGCCCTGCAAACTTTAGGAATTTCCTTCTGCTGAGGAAGGTATGGAAGTTTGCGAAGATAGCTGAATTGCTGGGGACAGTAGAGAACAGGGCATGTTCTGCCTGGGGAAAACGAGAGAAGAAGTAATACCGGCTTGATAGGGCAGGAGAAAATAAATTGTGGAAACTAACACTTCTACAAAAGATTTTTGGGTAGAATGCTGTGGAATATGAGATAAAAGCAATCTGCTCCATCTCCTCAGGAAAACTTACAGTGAAGTCTTTTAAAAAAACAAACATCAAACATTCCTAGAGGAAAGACACAAGAGGACCTGAGACTGAATAATGGCTGGTGAAGCACTGAACCCATGTGGTCAAGAGGGCAAGTTTTCATCTAGCATCACAAAAGGAGGTTCTTTTATCCACACAATAGCTGTATGGTGAGGATACAGTCTCCCCTGATACAGAGGAGGACACTGGGAACTAGGAAGTCAAAGTGATTTGTTTGTGGTAAATGGCAGTCAGGTCTCATCCCTGGGCTGTAGGCTGCTGAAATGTGTGCTCTAGAAACCTGCACAACCCTCCTCCACTCGTACAGGGATCTCACCTCATTCACCTTGTGTCCTCTATACCCAGCACAGAGTAGATTTTCAATGCTTGATTATTGCATGAATGTTTCCAAAGCACGTACCAAAGACAAGGGAGCCTTCTGCATACAGTGCATGGGGTATTTATTTTGGGGAGAAAACCGGCTACTTAACTAGCACTAAGTCTGGTTGGTGGAGGTGAATGATTCTAAGGAAACCTTCATGAATGACTGGTATCTTTCTGAAGTGCAGGAAGCAGATTTCACAAACAATTGGAGGGAGCTGTGGTAATGAACTCCAATCATTAGCTTCTAAAACTGTTTGGGAATGGAAGTTTGCTTGTGACATAGGTTTCCAGGTTCTCTAATCTCTTGGCCCAGAATCGAGTAAGCCATGACTCTACCTTCCATGTAACAGGCTGCCCTCACAAGCTGTGCACCTAATTAGACACTGATAACCTGTACAAATTAGTATCTGCTGGTGATAAATATCATACAACAAGCCTTAAATAATACATTAGACTTAATTGAATAAATGCATATATTACGGCCTTTAGTGCATATTTACCATAATGAGTTATCTTCCATGCACAAACAAACAGCAATTCTGATTCATCAGGTGGGCCAATTGTGCTATTAAAACCCCAGGTTCAGCAGCAAGATCTCAGGGCTGGTCAGGTGAAGGGAAAAAAAAAAAAAAAAGTTTTCCTTGACTATGTTAAATGAATTTCCTATTTTTGGAAATCTCCATTCCTTGAACTCCTGGGTCTTTGCAGTGATATCCAAGTCTATGCCCTTCCCCCCCTCCTAAAATCTGAATTTGAGCCTCAAACATGCTACTTGCTAATTCTGTGATGTTAGACAATGTATTTAAATTCCCTATGTCTGTTTGTCCCTATAGATACAGAGAGAAATAATAACACTAGTCTTACCAGTTGGGGAGTATCAGAAGTGTCATATGTAAAGCGTTTCGCCTGATGGTAAGCATATAGAAGGTGCATGGTGAATGGAAGCTATTATCATTATGAAATATATTACAAATCTTGCAATCCACTATCTCATTCAATCATGACAAGAATTATGTGAAGGAGGCAAAGCAGATATTATTATGTCCAGTTTTAAAAGTGCAAGAAACCACCTCAGAGATTAAATGACTTATTTATCCATTCAACAGGCATTTCTTGATCATACAATGCCAAATGTTGAAGGAACAAAAATAAAAAAGACTTAGCCCCTGCCTTAGTGAACTTACAGTGTAGTGCAAGTGGAGGAGATATTGAAACATTACCAATAATTATCATTTTGCTACTGTGACAGTGTACCCAGGGTGCCAAAAAAAAAAAAAAAAAATCAGGGAAAGCGCAGTCAAGTTATTCCCTTAAAGCCAAGGACATACTCAAAGAAATAAGCAGAGTTGAGCAGAAATTTGGAAGAGTAAGAATCTGCTGGTTGCTTTGAATTGGGGAATGCTTTCCAGGAAGAGGGAATGATGAACGAGAGAGTGGGAGACAAGAAGAGCCCATGCAAACTTGGGTATTTTTAAGATTTTCAGTGTATCTAGGAGCCCTGGTGGCAGTGGTTAAGAGCTATGGCTTCTAACCAAGAGATCAGCAGTTCAAATCCATCAGCTGCTCCTTGGAAACCCTATGGGGCAGTTCTACTCTGTCCTATATGGTCACTATGAGTAGGTATCAACTCTATGGAAACAGGTTTTTTTTTTTTTTTTTTAGGGTAGCGTTTCTCACCTTCAACACTGTTGACATTTTCGCCAGATAATTCTTAGTTGTGGGGGCTGTCCTGTCTAAAGCAGGATGTTCCACAGCATCCCTGATCTCTCTTCACTAGATTTCAGTAGCACCCCCTCCACCAGTTGTGAGGATCAAAATTGTTTCTACACATTACCAAATGTCCCTGGGGGTGGGTGGATAACCTCCCACAGTCGAGAACCACTGCTCTGGAATGTAGGTTGCAAGGGAAGAAATCATGGAAAGGAGGCGGAGGTGATGGCCAGATCATGGCTAACTCCCTCAACCATACTAAAGCAGTGTCTCGTTTTCTTTTTGGTGATGGGGAACAATCTTATTCATGAGCACATGTGGGAAGCCTCTTAATATAACTTAAATAGAATCCAAATTTTTCCACTTTACCGGTCTGTGAATTCATTAACAGCAGTAATTCAAATTGCAATTGCTCCCTGTATCCACCTGCTGACTCAGGACCCGTAACTTTTTTCACTCCTGCAAAATCTCCTCTTTTTTCCTGAAGTGTGTGCGTGTGTGTTTGGAGTCCTTGCAAGTTTCCAGCATATGCTCGTGGACACACTGGGGCCCACAGCTCCCTCTGCTCCATTAGGGACTGCTGTTGTTCTGGACAGCAGACGTCCACATGGATGGCCAGAAAGGCGTGGCTGAGACAATGCTTATAATCCATGACCTTCGGGGTCCAGACTTAGCGCACTGTATTGGGTGACATGGCCCAGTTGCTCAAATGTGTTTTAATAAATTTTTCTTCTTCACCTGCAATGTTCAAACATCATAACAGCAAACACACTAATAGACTACATACACACTCATTGAAATCCCACTTTTCATTTTAGTCACTTCCCTTACATTTCATCATCAGTGTTCTAGCACCATTCCCTTAAAACAAATAACAAACAAGCAAAGAGATAGGTAGACGGACAGATAGACAGACAGACAGACAGAGACTCAGTATCTTCCCCACCCCATTTCTATGCAGCCTGTCTTTGTGCATCGAAAGGAAACTGCCAGCTATAGTTCACATGCACCTCTTGCTCTTCCTTCCTCCCTTTTCTCCTGTCTCTGTGATTCTCCCTCTATTTTCTGTTTTCTTTATGATAAAAACAGAGAGAGCAATTATACAGAAGTCCTTGGAGGTAAGGAGATAGGAAGCAATGAAAACCTTTACGGGGGCAGAGAGGAGGCCAAGGCTAAGAATTTTGGTTCCATCCCAGAAGATGTAACAGTCTACCTGGGGCACTGTTATTGATTGAGAAATGCTGTACTGGTGGCCGCAACTGCTTCACCAATCTCTGTCATGTCCCTTTTTGTCCGTAGAGCACAGCTTTCCTGGGTGGGCATTTCTGTCTTCTGTCCACTGTGCATTCTACTTTCTCCTGTTGCTCAAAAGTTTCTTACTGGGATTGCCAACAAGCTGCCAGGTGTCACCAGCAATCACCTTGAGCATCACAGAATGCAAGATTCTCAGCTGCCTGAGATGAAGTTGATGGGGATTACCAGTCTCTCCCACGTCATGTTACATATCATTAGAGATGTCTATGCAATGCAGACTGTTCTGTCTTGCACAACAGCATTTACTGTACTTTTTACTCATAGCCCAGACACCCTTCCGGTTGGCTAGCTCAGCACCAGATTTGAGAAACAACCGCAGTGCTGTAACCAAACTCATTATTCCCTCCAATGAGTTGTTCTTGAGTCAGGTGACTTTGCCATTCTTGGAATCGACTCGATGGCAGCTTTTTTTTTTTTTTTAATCTTTCTTTAGAAGAGATATATAGCCCTCTCGCCATGGTGTTTCTCAGTCTCCGTGCCTTTAGGCTTCCATTGGCCCACCTGCCTCTCTGTCGGTCATGCCCACTGTGACTGATCTCTATTCTTGGATGCACCTTACATGCAAGTAGATATTTCTACTATAATATATTCCCTAATCCTCATTTTTATGGATTTATTTATTTCTCACTATCCAGGGGCATGTTTTTCCTGTAAGTCATTTCAAACTCTTTGTGGAATGAGGTAGGTGATAAAGACATGAACAAATCCATACGTTAGAATAGTACATGAAATGGATGTGGAGGGCAGATAAGAGGCAAGTGCAAATAGTGCCCTGAGTGAAAACAGCTGATCTGCTGGAAGGGAAAATAGATAATATGGGATACGAGGCATATAACCTCTAATCAAGTGTAAAAGTATAAAAAGATTACGATGGCGAACACAGTACTGTTGTTGTTTATCTGGCATTACCACAAAATGAGGCGTTCTACTTAAGTGACTTTTTCTGAAAACTAAAGCTTATTCTTTACAAGAGGACACACTTTTCTTTTTAATCATTTTTATGGAAATCATTCTAAAAAGGTCACAAACTGAAATTTTCGATACTGACAAGTTGTTTCAAAAAAAAAAAAAAAAAACACATTGCCAAATGTCATTGGAGGAGGTGGGATCTCCCACAGTTGAGACTTACTGCCCTAGCATGTTGATTGTAAGGGAAAGAATTCTGAAAATTAGACTGAACTGATGGCTGAATCTTTGCTCGATTACTTAAAATCTGTAATATGAGTATGTATTATGATACTATACCCTAACACATTCTGCTCCAGTGTTGTGATGGTTAAGATTGTGTGTCAACTTGTCTGGGCCATGATTCTTAGTGTTTACATGTGATCACTCCCATGATGGAATCTGCTATGAATAGCCAATCAATTGAAAGGGAGTTTCCTTGGGGATGTGGCCTGCATCAGAATATAAGCAAATATTCTGGCTTTTTTATTCACTCTGGAACCTACGGCTACCTCCTGTTCATCTGATCTCTGGTTCTTGGGACTTGAGCTATCAGCTTATCTGCCAGTCTTGGGATTTGTTGATCTTCACAGCTCGTGAGTGGGAGCCCTGCTCTCCGATGTGCTGATCTTGGGTTTGCCAGCTTCTGAAGCTATGTGAATCAGGAGAAGCCTTGCGGTCTTGCCTGCCAATCTTGGGATTCATGGATCTTCACAGCCTGTGAGCGAGAGCTTTGCTCTCCAATCTGCCTATCTTGGGTTTGCCAGACCCTCTGGCTATGTGAATTGAGAGAAGCCTCGATCCTGATCCACAGACTTGGGACGTTACAGCCTCTACAATTGAGTGAGCTGCTTCCTTGATACAAATATCTGTATATATTTATACGCTTTACTGGTTTTACTTCTCTAGAGAACCCAGCCTAAGACATTTGGTACTGAGACTGGTTCTAGAGAAACAAAATTGTAAGGATGAGTTTTCTAAATTAGTTCTCAAGTCTTGTTAGTCTTAAAGATGTTGATGACTTTGCTTCCAGCAGTAAAGAAGGAACTGCTAATCCATGGCGTAAGGAGGCAATACAAATATGCAAAATATCACCACCAGTAGATCAGGTATTGGTGAAAGGCAAGGCCATGGGTGAACACACGCATGATATCTTTCTACAGTTTTGCCAGAATGAGAAATATAAGGAAGATAGTTAGTTGGTCCTATGTTCGCTAGACAAACTGTGAAAGAAAAAGATGCACTCAGGGCTTCAGAGCTAAAGCTCAAGTGCTGCATAGATTACCTCAAGGCTTCCACTTGTGCTTTGAAAGAAAGCTTTATTTCTTGTAGTAACAGAGCTGAAATCCAGAGTCTTATTGTAAGAGCAGTTGAACTACAATGCCAGCTCAATTGCCAACCTTGAGAGGTATCTGAAGTTAAAGTAAGGGCATTGATTAGGGAGAAATGGGATCCTGAAACTTGGGATGGGGACCTCATACCACCAAGAAAGTAGTGCCAGGAGAAAAGCATGTTCTTTCGACCTGAGGTTCCTGAGCTGAGATGCTCCAAACCAAAGGAAGACTGATGCATCACAAGGACCTTCCTCCAGAGCCAACAGAGAGAAAAAGCCTTCTCCTGGAGCTGCTGCCCTGAATTCAGACTTCTGGCCTACTGGACTGCGAGAGACTAAACTTCTCTTTGTTAAAGCCATTTACATGTGGTATTTCTGTTATAGTAGCACCAGATGACTAAGACAAGTATATTCATTTTAGTATCTTTTAATATCTTACATATATTAAGTAAGGCTCTTGGCCATGCAAACAGATTGCTTTTGACTGCTAACATAAAGGCTAGTGGTTTGAATCCACCCAGTGGTACTGCAGAAGATAGACCTGGTAATCTGCTTCAGTTAAGATTACATCCAAGAAAACACTGTGGAGCTCAGGCTCAGGTTTACTTGGTGACATGTGCAGTCATCATGAATCAGAATCTACCCAATAACAACTAAAAATAACAAAAGCGTTATATTGAGTTGTTACTCTGTGCCTGGCACTGTGCTTAAGGATTTCATCTACTATCTTGTGAGATTCTCACAAGGCACATACTATTGAGGCATGTGGAACTTTTTGTCCTTTCACCAAACAATGCCATTTATGTTGTTTTTTGATTCTTATGCCTGCTTTTAATAATTGTTACATCTCCTTGCTTATTGCATGGCTACCAGCTCTCACTTATCCAGCTTCTAATTTTTTGCTTTTAATCTTCTATGCAATTTTATAGCTGGAAAAAACATTTCATAAAATTATACATCAAGAAAGTTGGAGGTCCAAGTGAAAGTCTCAGGGTTTGATTGGATTAAAATGGATGCGTGACTTCAGAGAGTATAGTCACTCAGGATGCCACACCATATTACCCATGAGGCCAGGTTGAGAAATCCCAGACCCCCAAACATCCATCTCTATCTACATGGTTAAGCTGGGCTTGGCTTTTATGCAATAGCCTCTAAATGTACAGCTTCCAATTATGGAAAAACATATGCCTTTATTTTTTACATGTTGATACTGACAGGTGATGGGTAAGTAATGACTGCTCATTAGAACTGAATGTTTCTAAGCATTTAATTAATCTCTTAGAAATTAATCTTAGACTTTCAGCAGCATGTGGCTCTAAGAACAGGTCACTAGTATGAACTTAATACAATGGCTAAAAAGGCTTTCTAAGAATTGTTTGTACCTCTGGGTGTAGCTTAGTGAGAGACTTCTGGTACAAATTGTTTAAATTTTCTGCCACCTGTATTTAGTATGACCTACTTTGTGTTGCTCACTGGATTCATTACGAGTTATATCTGAGATATTTATTGCATTTATAATAATATGTGTGAATGAAGAAATAAAAATGTTAATGTTTATTAAAATATATCAGAATCTGACAGAATAGCACAGCTAGACTGGATATGGCTAGTGGGTTGGGATGCTGAGTTTTTGGTTGCATAGCTTTTTGTTTAATTTTTGTTGTGGTTAAATATATGTAACAATCAAACCAAAAAACCCATTGCCATCGAGTCAATTCCAACTCATAACAATCCTATTGGACAGAGTAGAACTGCCCCATAGAGTTTCCAATGAGCACCTGTTGGATTTGAACTGCCGACCTTTTGGTTAGCAGCCGTAGTTCTTAACCATTACACCACCAGGGTTTCCATACGTAACCAAACATTTCCCAATTCAACTGTTTTTATGTGTACAATTCAGTAACATTAATTATGTTTACCATATTGTGCAACCATCATCACTATCCATTTTAAATTTTTTCATAACCCTTAATAAAACTCAGCACTCCTTAAACATTACTTTCCCATTTCTCCCTCCCATCTGCCCCTGATAACCACTAATAAACGTTGGTATCTATGAATTTGCCTATTCTGGATATTTCGTATAAGTGGGATCATACAATACTCGCCCTTTTGTGCCTGATATATTTTGCTCAGCATTATGTTTTGAAGATTCATCCATGTTGTAGCATGTATCAGAACCTCTTTAAGGTGAAGTAATATTTCATTGTGTATATATCACATTTCGTTTATCCATTCATCTGTTGATGGACACTTGAATTGCTTCAACCTTTTGGATATTGTTAACAATGCTGCTATGAACATTGGTGTGCATACTTTCTTTCTAGGTTGGTAGCCACCATGGTGAACCTACAAGAAAGGTCTGTGCAGACATTTCTGCAAAGGTCTTGAGGTTTGGGATGATACAAGAAGATTTGCAGCATAGTGCTGTATGTCTTTTTTATGGGTAAGGACACATGTCTTTGTGACTTGGATGCTGGAGCCTGAGTCACTCTTCTCATTTGGACCTTAACCTGAAGATGATCTTACTTCAATAAGCTGTGATACAGTTAAAATAACGTGATCTTAAAAAGGTAGCTATAGCTGTTGATCATCTCATCATGGGGAAGCAGCAGGCTCAGAACGTTACAGAAATTTTAAGAGAATGAGGAGGAGTGTCTAAGGATCCAGGCCTAGGCCCTAGCTCTATCACCCCCTAACTTCATGGTTTCTAGAAACTGACTTTCAATTTTATCTCTAAGTTGGAGAGAGCAGTGATGCCCACCTCAGAGGGTTGTTGGGAGAACTACAGGGAATAATGTGTCTGTGAAAAGCATTTTAGGAACTTTAATTTGCCATATTTTTTTTCTTAATATTATTTAGGGAATATTTCCAAGGTTTAATCTCCTTTTACATCATCATCTGGACACAGGTGATATTTAAGGTATGAGCCCTCAAGGAAATAAGGTCACCAATTAAGGCACCAGTGAATTTAGCAAACCTTTAAAAAGCCCTCTTTGAAGTGAGCCATACATCTGTTCTTTTGTATTTCTGTGTTTTCTTCAAGCAGTTTGTCAACAATGATCATTGATCTTCATCAACCATAATAGAAAATTTTGCTTCCGCTGTATAAAAAGACCCAATGAAGAGAGCTTCCCAGACAGCCTAGCAGGAATTCCTCATTTTGGTTCAGTCCACAGTTGGCCTGTATCACTATTTTTATGGTCTCTGAAAATCTCTCTCACTAGAAAGATCATTGTGCACGGTGAGCACATCCTTCAAGGGAAAGATAAAGAGACTGAACATGTAGTTCACTTAAGACATGCACATTTTATGCTCCATCACAATTGGTCCTCAGACTGACCTTGGGAAAAAGAGATTGCAATCCACATATTATAGATGAGAGCACTGATGCTCTTAAAATTTATTTACTTACGTTTATACTGATGGTAATGTCTAGAGATGTACCTAAATTTCATCCTCTCTAACATCTACATCAGTGTGGTTTCTGTAGGGTGTTCTGCTTTTCAGGAAATTAAGAGGTAGCTTCCGAAGTGGTGGCAGTTAGAGTGGGGCTCATACATGTGTGAGTTGCTATGAAGGAAGTCAAAGGGAAAAAAAAAAAATTCACAGGAAAGGATACAAAGTCATCACAAGAGAAAAAAAAAAAATTTCATAAAAGCCCTGGTTCTGGTTTTTCAAAGACACTCCCTAAGAAAAGTTGTTAAGGAAGATGGACCTAAAGTTACATCTAAGACCTTTGAGAAAAGTGCCATAAAGCCTTCGAAACAGGGTGTGAAGCACTTCAAGAATAAGCAGCAAGGAAATAAAGTACTAGAGTACAAATTCCAGCAGGCTAATAAATTTAACAGGAAGAGAGAATTCCAGCCAGACAGTAAAAGTAATCAATCAGCAGCCAAGAAACCCAAATGGGGCAATTTCAAAAAGGCGAAGGAAGAGCTGAAGCAGAGCAGACAACTCAGTGACAAAACCAACTATGATACTGTTGGCTAGGAAAAGCAGATTTGGGAGATCGTAAAAAGAAAAGACTGTGACAAAGAAAAAAGTTGATGATCGATTTGCAGAAGTTGATTCAAGGGACAATTGAAACTATGGACTCCAAGTGTATGATCCAGTGTTACATTCAATATAGAAATGAAGAGCAGAGAGAAGAGGCTTTCAAAGAATTGTAAAATAATTTGGTTGAAATTGAGTAAAGGCAAATATTCCAGAAAGATTGTTAAGAAATTTTTTATGTATAGGAGCAAACCACAGATTGCAGATATCATCCGAAGTGTCAAAGGCCATGTAAGGAAGATGCTGAGACACATAGGAGCCTTGGCCGTTGTGGAGTATGCCTACAATGGAAGAGCAGTCCTGGAGTGGAGGAACCTGCTGACCAGGACCTTTACAGCAATACATTTCAGCTCTACAAGTCAGCAGATCACTCAACCCTGGACAAAGTATTAGAGGCATACTCAGCAAAACTGGAGCTTATTATGGATGAAATGAAACAGATTTTAACTCCAATGGCCCAAAAGGAAGCTATGATTAAATACCCATTGGTGCATAAAGTGTTTTTGGACTTTTTCACCTATGCATCCCCGCCAAAACTAAGATCGGAAATAATTGAAGCCATCCTAGAAGAGGTGGTGTACCTGGCACATAACCATGATGGTGCCACAGTGACCATGCACTGCCTCTGGCACAGCACCCCTAAGGATAGGAAAGTGATTGCAAAAACTATGAAAACTTCCTTTCAAAATGTGGCTAATGGCCAATACTCCCATTTGGTTTTACCGGCAGCATTTGATTGTATTGACGATACTAAGCTCATGAAGCAGTTAAACATATCAGAAACTATCATTTCCTTGCCTAGCATAGTAAATGACATATAAGAAAGGAAGGTCCTGTTGTATTTACTGAGCCCCAGAGATCCTGCACATACTGTATGAAAAATCATCAAAGTTCTGCTGAAAGGAGATGAAAATGCACGCAGTAAGAGATATACAAAGACCTGCTGGCGAGAGCTCTTAGTGACCATCTCCCCAGCTTTGTTAAGCTATCTGCAAGGACACTCCCAAGAGAAAGTGCTGGATAAGTCTGCGTGTGTGCTGGTGACCGACATCCTGGGATCTGTCTGGGAGACATCTAGCCTGCCATCAATCCCACTACCAGCTTGGCAGCAGGCGAGCTGCATCCTGGTGGCTGAGATGAAGAACTTCACTTTGCGGAAGCCCTGTAGGATATCTCATTCTGAAGTGACTCACGGAGCAAGACGGAAAGATGAAAGAGAGCTGAAGAGAAGATTATTTTCCAAAAACACTTGTGATGCATGTTGGGATGAAGAACCTTACATCCTAAAAAAAAAAAAAAAAAAAAAAGCTAGTATAAATCAGGGTGCCATTATTCTCTCCAGCCTTCTCCAGAGTTCTGATCAAGAAGTTGCAAGCAAAGTCAAAGCTGGGCTGAAGAGCCTCATCCCTACATTGAAAAAGACCCAAAACATCAGCAAAGGACTAGAAACGCTACTAAAAAAAACTGACAACATAGGCAGAAACAGTTAAGACCCAGACAAAGTCATTGCTCTTGTTCTGCTCTGCTTTCCCAGGGCAGGAAAGAAGACTTGGGGTCTGCCTTGCTGGTAATTTAGGTGCTCTGTACTTGTGTTCACTCTTTGTATGAGAATCTATTTATAAAGTGGTTTCTAAAAAAAAAAAAAGAGGCAGCTTCCACCTGCCTCATGTTTAGTAAAGGCCAGAGAATTCCACTGAAGGAATCAGAAGACATGTGTTACAGTATTTCTCTGCCATATTGTACACTTGAGAAAATCGTATAACTTCTTTTAACCTCAGTTTTTTCCACCCTTGTGTATATCTCCTGCTTGTTGAGGATCAAATGGAATAAATGGAAGCAAAACTGCATGGTAGGCTGTTGAGTGCTCTATAGAAGTGAAGAATTGGCATTATTCAAAGAGACTTTATCCAATTTTGTCAGATATTTAAGACAGAATGAGTGAGAATATCACTTGGCCCCTACTTCTAGAAAACAACATTTTACTCCACCCAATGGGTTGGCATAAGAGATCCAGCTACTTGTGTTCTTGACAATGACTGTTGTTGTTGTTAGGTGCCATCAAGTTGTTTCTGACTCACAGAGAGACTCTGTGTACAATACTGCCCAGTTCTGCACCATCCTCGCAATCCTTGCTATGTTGGGGCCCATCGTTGCAGCCACTGTGTCAATCCATCTTGTTGAGGGTCTTCCATTTATTAACAGAGCTGCGTTGGACTTATGGTAGAACCTAGATTTAATGGTGGCAGCACATTTAGCACTCTTAGTGGTTAGTGTTAGGAAGGTCTTCCTGGGCCCAGCCTCCCACTTTATTAACTTCTTAAATCTGTGTTGAAAACAGTGGGATGCTTATTGTATCTCCCTCTGACCTATTCATAAAGAGGACAACAGATGTGATGGGAGTATTTTAATCCTCAGGTTTATTAGAATCACATACAGTAATAACATTAGAACTGGAAGGGAAAGCTTATAGATCGACTAATCATTATATTAAGAACTCTATGTGGCAGGCACCATGCTAGGAATCGGGGAGACAAAAATGAAATAAAAGGGTTCCTCCTCTCCACAGGCTCCAAATCTGGGGAAATAATATAAATTCTATATATTCCATAAGTCATGTATTAAATATGTAATTATTAGTTAGTGGCCAGATAAAAAGAAAAAAAATAGAACATTCTAGGCCATAAAATTTTGTACATAACATTTTCTTCAACCACTTTTTGGAAACATTTGAACATAGGCTTTGATGTGGTGAAAAACAGGTGAAATTGTGACTACAGATGAGTAAGTAAACACAAATAAGCCCCTGAGTACTTTCCTTATTGGGTAAGCTGTCCCTGAAGGCTTGTATGCATTAGTCAGCATTTCAGAGCAAGGTGTATAGACACATCTTGGCATCATAATTCATGGTTTGTTACATGCTTGAGTCATGTGCACATGTTGGGAAAGGATATGGCAGAGAGGATAGTGATGAATAACTGGGCTTTGGAGTCAGCACATCTGATTCTATCACATACTTCTTGTGAGACCTTGGGCAATCCCTCTGAATGCTATTAAAATATATATATATGTATTTATATATATATCTTGTCTGTAAATGAGAGTAATAATATGTACCCAATGGAGAGTTGGGAGGAGGTTGAAAGCAAATAATATGTGTCAACTTGCTAGTGCAGTATTTGGCACAAAGTGTTTTAAAAAGCATTGTAAATATCCACATATATACACGCGCTCATGCAGCAGCCTGGGAAGAGACCCGGCCTATGTGGACTCTGACACACGCTCTCTATCAGGTCTTGGGGAAGACACTTTATTTTTCCAAGTCTCCATTTCTTTCTCTGTACAGCATAATGAGAATAATACCTATTCTTTGGGGCTGTTGTTGTTAGTTATTATGTCGGCTCTGACTCATGGTGACCTTATGCATAGCAGAATGATATGTTGCCGGTCCTGCACCATTGTCATGGATTGACTTGTGCCCCCGAAAAAATGTGTGCTTCAATTTGGCTGGGCCATGATTCCCAATAGCGTGTGCTCATCCTCCATTTTGTAATTGTAATTTTATATTAAAGAGGATTTGGGTGGGATAGTAACACCCTTACTAATGTCACAGCCCTCATCCAATGTAAAGGGAGTTTCCCTGAGGTGTGGTCTGCACCACTTTTTGTCTTACAAGAGATATAAGGAAAGGGAAGCAAGCAAAGAGTTGGGGAAACCATACCACCAAGAAAGCAGTACTGGTAGCAGAGTGAGTCCTTTGGACCCAAGGTCCCTGTGTGAAGAAGCTCCAAGTTGGAGGGAAGACTGACGTGAAGGCCCACAGAGAGGAAAAGCCTTCCCCTGTAGTTGATGCCCTGAATTTGGACTTATAACCTACTAGACTGTGAGAAAATTAATTTTTCTTTGTTAAAGCCATCCACTTGTGGTATTTCTGTTATAGCAGCACTAAATGACTAAGATAACCATTTTCAGGATTGTTGGTATGTTTGGGTCCATTGTCGTTGCTATTGTGTAATGCCTTTCAGCCTACAGGGCTCATCTTCTAATGATATATCAGACAATATTCTGTTGTGATCCATAAGATTTTTAATGGCTAATTTTCAAAAGTAAATTAATAGGCTTTTCTTCTTAGTCAATCTTAGTTTGGAAGCTCGCTGAAATCTGATCATCACGGGTGACCTGCCTGCCGTTATTTGAAATATCAGTGGCATGGCTTCCAGCATCATAGCGACACACAAGCCACCACAGTATAGCAAACTGACAGGCAGGGGGTAGTCCTTTGGGGTTAGTGAGGAGATTTTCAATTTCTTTACGCATTTATTTCATGTATATGTGTTGAGCCCCAACCATGCCCCAGGAAATATTCTAGCTTTTGGAGAATCAGCAGTAAACAAGGGGATATAATACCTGTAAAGTTCCTGACAGATAGTAGGAACTTAATAAATACAAGCTAACCTCATGTTACTAATGCTTACAGCACATCTGCTATTACCATTCCATCAAACTTGGTTATAATAATTATTAATATTATCTATTCCAAATTACAGTTTGCCCCATTAAACACATTTATTTCCTTGTGCACATAAGATTTTAATATACTGATAATCTGAAAAGTCCGTGTAGGTTACAGGGACCACTGGGACCAAACATTAGAATTTCCAGACATTTGCATGTGTTTCATCTTCCCTGGAGCCCTGTGTTTGACCTTAACTCCAGCCTCTGAATTTCTGTTTAATAAGAACCTGAGTGAAAACCAGACCTTCGCCCCAGGAAATCCCTCTGCTTCCACTTGTGTTTACAAAAATCACAGTGTTTTACAATGAACTTGCTCTTCTCACTGATTTCTTCTCACAATGCCTTTGAAGGATCAGCAATAGTAAGTTAGTTCTAAGTTCTCTCTTGATTTAGATGGGTGTACTGGCAACTGTGAGTTTTATTTCCTTCCAAGGTGTAGCCACCTTTGGGTGTATTAGGTCTGTGTACTACCAAAAAAAACCCAAACCAAACCCAGTGCTGTAGAGTAGATTCTGACTCATAGTGACCCTAGCGACCCTACAGGACAGAGTAGAACTGCCCCAGAGAGTTTCTGAGGAGAAACTGGCGGATTTGAACTGCCGACCCTTTGGTTAGCAGCCATAGCACTTAACCACTACACCACCAGGGTTTCTGATCTGTGTACTGGGTCTTGAGAAGTATCTCATTAGGCACTGAAGGTGATGCTCTCCCTGTGGTGGGGGAGGTCTGTATCAGTTGCTCACTGAATACGGAGCCACCCACAGATCTGTTATATACAGGTGTGGTGCTGGCCTGGAAGTCGTGTGGTGAGGACTTTGGTTTGCTGACCTCTGATATGGTGTGCAATCACATGGAATACCCTGGAATGTGACTGATTTACTTGGTTCAGCTAAGAATGAGATCATAAGTTCAGGCCACTTCCCCTGTCCCTCACACATCATACCTCATTTGATCCATAAAAGCAAATGTTTCTAGGCAGTGCTTTTCAAACTAGGGCTCTGTGGAAGTGGCTTTGAGTCAGCCTGGGTGAAGGTAGGGTGAGGCAATTCTTTAGGCTCTAGATATTAATGTCATTAAGTGCAGCTGAGTTGCTTCCGATTTGTACCACCCTGTGTTCAACAGAATGAAACCCTGTCTGGCCCTGCACCATCCTCACAATCATTGTTCTAGATAACCCTCTATTTGCCAGAACAGCTCTGCTTATAAATTTGTTTTATAGTTTGCTTCTCTGTGAAATTTCACTTTTAAAAAATATTCCTGGGGCCATTTCTTTGTTTATTCTTGGAAACAAAGCTTTTGGAAAATTGTGCAGGCCCTTCTCCTCCGTCCTTTCCTCTTGAATATGGTGACTCTAGGGACTTCCTTGTGGCTATTTGTTTTATTGCTGCTAACACAGAGTTGGTGTCAAGGAATGGCTGCGGGGTATCCCCTCACTCATAATCTCCAAACCACCTGTGATGATTAGGGTTGTGTTTCAACTTGGCTGGGCCATGATTCTCAGTGGTTTGGCAGTTATGATGTAGTTTGTTTGTTGTATAATGATGTAGGAAACCCTGGTGGCATGGTGGTTAAGAGCTACAGCTGCTAACCAAAAATGTCAGCAGTTCATATCCACCAGGTACTCCTGGGAAACTCTATGGGGCAGTTCTACTTTGTCCTTTAGGGTCGCTATGAGTAGGAATTGACTTGATGGCAATGGGTTTGGTTTTTTATTTTTATTTTTTGGTTTATAATAATGTAATCTCCATGATGAGAGCTGATATAATGTAGTCGTCACCATGACGGGATCTGCTATGAGTAGGCAATGAGTTGAAAGGGAGTTTCCTTGGGGGGTGTGGCCTGCATCCAATATATGTAGACTTTCTGGCAAAGCTCACTGGCTTCTGCTCTGCTCTGGATCCTGCATTTGGCTTGTCAGCATCTGATCTCCAGTTCTTGGGGCTTGGGCCAGCAGTCTGCTGTCTTACCTGCCAATCTTGGATTCATCGGCTTTTGCAGCCATAAGCCAGCAGCCTGCCATCTGACCTGTGGATCTTGGGTTCATCAGCCTCTGCAGCTGCATGAATCAGGAGAAGCCTCTAGCCTGATTCCTGATGGCTGACCCGTGGACTGTGACTTGCCAGCATCTACAACGGCATGAGCTATTTCCTTCAGATAAATCTCTCTCTGTATTTAGTACGTACATGCTTCACTGGTTTTGCCGCTCTAGAGAACCCAGCTGAAAACACCACCCCCCTTTGATATATAGCCTAATCCAGGGCTTCTTAAATTGTAACATGCACATAACACATAAAATGATCTAGAATTTGCCCAGTTTATGAATAGGGGGTGTTTTTTCCAAAAGTATCAGGGGAAAACAATCTCCCAGAATCACTCAGCATAAAACAAACTTCCCTGACTCCATTTTGAAACTTCCATCGTTCATTCTATTTTTTTCTCTTCCTCTCTCCACCTTCATCCAATCAGTTGTTGCATCCTGTTGATCATCTTTCTCGCTGGTTTCAGTGTTCAACTAACTGAGTCCCTACCTCCTGCCTAGCCTATCTCAAATCCATCCTGCATGTGGCTCTCTTTCTCCTTCTGCACCTAAACACATACATATACATAAATGAGATCTATATAAATAAGATCATGCCATCTACTCCTCCTGCAATCCATGATATGTTAGCTTTTCATGTTAATACTCACAGAATCCTGTTAATGACTAGTCACTATTCCTTCTATGAACATATTCTTTAATTAATCACTGCTGTTTTCATTTTTTAAAAATTTTCTAAAGAACACTGTGATGAATATTCTTGTACAGATATCTTTAGAACCTGGACATGAGTCACCTGAGGATTAATTTCAAGAAGTAAGTTATTTTTATTTTCTCATTTTTTTTTTGAATAATGTTTTTATATGTTTTCCCTAACATAAACATATTCTAGACCAAGCACTGGGTAATGACATACTATTTGGCTTGTTTAAAGGAATATTCAACTCTATCATCTGTTACGGAGTTGCTTTCAGAAATTGCATTTTGTGGCTGCTTTCCATTACATGAAAATTAGCCAAGTATTCATGGTATCATTAATTGAAATCAAATTAATGTAAATAAATTCTAATTTCTTATGGAGTCAATATTTTTTACATTTTCCTTAAAGTAAACAAAGATTTGGCAGATTTCAACTTGCTACATTTTTGGAGAGGTTTAGCAATTATCACTCAGGCCTGTGGTAAGAAGTAGCTTGTTTACATAGGATGGTTTTGATCAAGTGTAGGTCATCGCAAGTATGGATAATTACTGGGTTTTATCCTTCTTCTGGACTATTCTTTTAACTTACCTGGAATGACTTCAGTCATCATCCAGAGACCTCCTCTTATATAACTTTCTTTTATTGACTCAAGTCAGAACACCATTTCACATTCTTAAACCTTTATCTTTCTCCATTCTTCGCCCCTCTATACTCCACATTTCTGCCCAGAAATACCAACTGTGACTCTGGAAGATAAGGTATTCATAGAATATCCTAAGGTGGTTTTAAATGGTATGACCTTTGGTGAGTAAAATCATCTAAGATCTTATATTTAAAATTTCAGAATTAAAATGAGGGCTGGTACCCTGTGACATCAATAGAGAGGCGTTCAGGGCTGTCATGGATTGAATTGAATCCCCCAAACATATCTGTCAGCTTGGCTAGGTCATGAGTCCCACTGTTTTATGATTGTCTACCATTTTGTCATCTGATGTGATTTCCCTGTATGTTGTAAATCCTATCACTATGATGTAATGAGATGGATTAGTGGCAGTTATATTGATAAGATCTACAAGATTAGGTAGTGTCTTAAGCCAATCTCCTTTGAGATATAAAAGAGAGAAGCAAGCAGAGAGACATGGGGACCTCATACCACCATGAAAGCAGTGCTGGAAGCAGAGCATATCCTTTGGACCTAAGGTTCCTGTGCAGAGAAGCTCCTAGGCCAAGGGAAGATTGATGATGCAGACCTTCCCCCAGAGCTGACAGAGAAAGCCTTCGCCTGGAGCTGAAGCCCTGAATTTGGACTTGTATCCTACTAAATCGTGAGAGAATAAGTTTTCTCTTTGTTATAGCCATCCACTTGTGGTATTTCTGTTATAGCTGCACTAGATGACTAAGACAAGGTCAAAATAATTTCTGATTTGCTCTTAGAGACAGGTAAGAAAACATAGGCATTTTCCTTTAATGATTTCTAAAGTTACAACCACCTATCTGTATTTTACATGTTTTCTCTAACATAGACACATTCTAGAACAAGCACTGCGTAATGACACACTATTTGACTTGTTTAAGGAATACACAACTTCAACTTCTATTATTCAGTTGCATCCAGAAGGTGTGAATGGTATGACCTCATTTATATAATGTTCTGTGCATATGTACATGCTTAGTTGCAGCAAGAATAAGAAAATCCACGTGCAGGGTGGATTTGAGGTAGAGTAGATAGAAGGAAGGGACCCAGTTAGTTGAACTATAACAGAATCATTCATTTGAAGCACAAAACATGTAAGCTATGTAACTCTCTCCAATCTTCCCACATTTCATAATTAATGTTTATTGGTAGTAGTATTATTGTAATTTACAACAACTTCTTTACCACCTTTTCTCTTTCATTTTAAATTTCTCCTTTTATTTCCCTTCAATGGACACTTTCTTACCTCTTTCACTTTTCTTCATTCCCCATTAATTCTTTGTTCTCTTTTCCTTATATCTTGTCGGCTGCACTTTCACTTCCTTTTTCCCTCATTCCCGTGTTTCATTATTCTTTTTCCTTCTCTTTTCTCTTCATTTTTCTTTTCCTTGAGATTCCTTGCACATAACTCTTCTCTCTCTTCCTCTCTTTCATTGCCCTTCTCTTTTCCATGCTTCTTTTTTCTTTTCTTTCTCTGCCTGCATTTCATTCTTTTTTTATCCCTTCCTCCCCTCCTTTTCTTGCACAGCCTAATTTATCCTTTCCCACTTATCCCCTCATTCTTTTTCCCATCTGTCCCATTCCTGCATTTTTCTGAAAGAACATTGCTGCTTCCCTTTCATCCTTTTCCTGCAAAGGTGCTTTTAGGAGTAGATGTGTTGTGTAAGCATGGGATGCAACAGAGCAACGCAGCAGATGGTGAGCAGTCAGCTCTGGGGAAAAGTTCTCATGTGACAACCTGACCCCTACTTCCTACCTTATTTCTTTTACTCATTTTTTCTTTCATCATGAAAGTGTTTGCCTTTGAAATTTTGTTGCTTTCCTTCAAGAAATCTTTGCTACCATCCCTCAAGATGAATAGCAGTAGGGTACAGGGTATTTTCCAGGCTAGTGCTAAAAACTGTAGAGGCTCAAGAAAGTCATGAGGGCCTAGATGTAATCACCAATTATTATTGCATAGTTATTATGATAAAATAATAATAAACTATTATTTACTGAGCTCTTATTGTACATAAGTCATCTCGTTTAATTCCCATAACAATCCTATGAAGTAGGTACTCTTAGTATCCCTATTTTACAGAGAAGACCCTAGCCTAAGGGGTTTAGAATTGGCTCAAGATAACAGAGCCGATGCATAGCAGATCTTGGAATGACACCTCCTTCATGACAGGCATAATTTGCACATAGCAATTTCAAGGGGGTAGTTGGGTCAGTGCCACCTTTGTGGGACATCTAATCTTTATGAGGCAGCGTGATATAGTAGAGTCATCCAAGCATGGATTTAAGCCTTAGCTCTATCACTTACTAATCGTGGACCATAATGGCATTCTCTCTTAATAATCCTTACAATAGTCTGTTAGGTCAGTATTATTTCCCCCATTTTATAAGCAAGAGATCTATAGTTCAGAGGGCATAGACTGCTTGGCCAAGGTTGCACAGCTCATACTCTAAAATGTAAAATGATTTTATTACATTATACGGGCTTTATGAATGCGTATAATTTTCTTAAAGCAAATTCTCTGGGCACAGAGGAGGGAGGCTGTAGCCTGAACACAAAATCAAGGAAGAAATGAACATGGTATTTATAAGGCAGTGGAGATTGCTCTCTCCAACTTATTCACAAACGTAAATGAGTTACTTACCTTTGGAAGTTAAAATTTCTTTATATATGACATGGAGAAAATAGTATCTGTCCATATAATTGTTATAGAGAAACACATGCATCAGAAGCCTATTGAGCTTTTATGCTATTTTTGAACAAATATCTTTAAATAGCATACCTATGGATATATAAAAATATATTTACTATTGCTGCAATGTTTCATAACAAAGCATCGCCAAAATCTCAATGGTTTACAACAACAACAACCAAAAAAATTTTTTTTTCCACCATTACAAGTCTACAGGCTAACTGGGAGACTCTGGTTTAGGCTGTGGGTAGGTTCAGTTCTGTTCTGCCTGTCTCTCATTCCAGGATCCAGGTTTAAGAAGTGGCTACTGAACACACTCTTGTTAGGGTGTAGGGTAGGAACAAAAGAGACCAAGCCAAACAACACAAGAAAATGTAGAGCCTCTGGTTGCTATGGTATACTTTACATTCACACAAGGCATTGATTAAAGCAAGTCACACGGCTAAGCCCCAAGTCATCAGAGTGAGGAAGTATAATTGTTCTTCAATGAGCAATGACAAGGACAGGGAGTAAAGGAACACTGTGATCCGATATTAAAATCAACCACAGAAATCACCTGAGGTTGATATAATAAACCCTACTTAGTGAAAGTCAATATGACTATCTTTCTAGAGGGGATAAGAAATGGGAAAGAAATATTAAGCCTAATGGGTTCACACATTACCACTGGGTGGTACTGCTCTTCCAGGATAGCTCTGTGCAGGATAGCTCTGTATTAGGATGGTCAAAGGAGGTAATTTTCAATAGGACATTTACAAATTGAGTTCTTACAACTCAAGCTGTGCATATATTTTCATTTCTACTTCATTATGTTAATGTGTATAAAGTACTTAAAATAGTGCCTGGAACAGAATAAGGCTATTGAGTGTTGCTCTGATGAAGATGGTGATGAGGATGATGATAATGTCAAAATTGTGAAGCATTCTGTCTTTTATATATTTCCTTTCTCCTGCTTTAGCCCAGTAACAGGTTCTGCAAAACAGCCCAGAATTCTAAAATTGTACTGAAAGGACAAGACCTTTTCTAGCTTGCAACTCCTGTGACCAAGAATATAATGCACCAACATCTGGCAGTGCTGAGCGTTTTTAGTAATATAATTTTCTCTAAAACACAAAGAGTGAATTAATTACAAAGAGGTTTTTGGAAGTTCATGAGAAGTGTGTAAGAGATATGTTTTTCTTTTACCCACATCCAGGTTTAACTGCTGAGTGTATGTTGTGGTTGGGAACAACTTCTACTTAAAAGGATGAGGCCTGAGAGAGAATGTTGTCACAAGGTGTGGCCCAAAATAAGCCAATTTGGGAAAAGGATTCTAGATGCAACTGGATAAACAGGTAATCTTTTAATTAATTTACCAAATAGAAAAAATTCTTAGCAAATCGTGCGAATCTTGTAAATAACCAGATCAAATAACCAATGTCCCAAAATTTTCAGCCAAAAGCCTTTAACTCTGAGAAGTCCCTACATAGCAAGAGAATATAAAATATTTTTACCAAGAATTAAGTGCCAAGTTCCTAACAGAATCAAGGGAAAAAATTAATTCTTGCATAACAAGGGATTCTTTCATCATGATGTTCTCTATTTGGGATTCTAAAGGAAGATTTGTTTAAGAAAAAAAAATCCTTCTGATTTCTTATTATCATAGAATTGGGATTAAAGCCAGTATGATCTGTTCTTCTTGAATATGTAAAAGAATCTGAGAATCCTAGAATGTCTGAGCTGAAAGCCCTTGAAGACCATACTGAGCCAATGAGGCCAGAGAGTCAATGACACTTTCCGAAGTTCATGGTTGATGAGTAAAAGAGCAGGGACAAACGTGACCCAGATTTTTAAATTCTAAGTCCAGTGTCCAACATATAGTCTTGACCCCAATTGCTTGCCTTTTAGAAAAATCACTTTAATGGCGTCATTTTCCTTGTCAGCAAGATGGAAGGGTTGGACTAAGTCAGTGGCTTCTGTAAGAATGCCCCTTCCACTCCATTATTTTGATCTACTTCTTTTGAGCCATTCCCAATAGGGATATGCCTCCTCTCCCTATTCCCTATCTGTGCAACAGTTCCAAACTTACCAGTCACATAAATCAAGGAACATTTGGGAAGGAAAACTCTTGAGGATCCCATATGTAGCATGTTAAGCACAGACAGATTACTTACTAGTCTTCATTTCATTCAAGAATGGTTATTTCTTCTAGAAGAAAAGTTTTTGCTGAGATTGCTTGGAGAAGTGAACTTTGGAAGATATCTAACTCAGGAAGATGAGACCTTGTCTGACCTGGCTACTTTTTATTAATGTGGTTAACCAATAATTATCAACACATGCCTTCTGGTGCATGAATCAACACTTTCAGGTTTGAATATCAGTAATTGTTAATTTTAGTTGGTGAATATTCAACATGGGGCTCTCTTAACCCTCACAATGGAACTTTTTTGGCCTCTCTTCCTGTGGTTGCTTAGCCACAGTGTTTATGCTCTAGAAACAGATACTTAAAAGATCGCAATCAGTCTTTTCATAAAGCTAGAAAACACCTGATATCATCTTGTCCCATTTTCGCTTGTGGACATTACATTACTAGTTCAAGACTTCTATATGAATGTTTTGCTGTTTGCACATTTCTGCCTTCAAGTTCTCTATGTCACAAAATTATCTTAATGGTAGCATTTGGGAAAGGCAGACTTCTTACTCCTCTCTCCTCCTTCCTTCAAGGACTGAGAGAGTTGCATTATTAATTATTTACATATTATCTCTACACCGCCTACCTCTTTATTAATCACCTCCATGGAATCTCTTGCTATTAATCATCAGATGCGTGTCTGAGTATTACTGGTAATTGCCTCTGAATGTTTGTTACCTGTCATTTTAATTACTTGTTTTCCACCAGCAGTACAGATTGTTCCAGGTCCTAGTCTTTGTTGTGTATACCTATATGTGTACATGAATGTGTGTGCATTAATTAATGTGTTTATGTTGTATTTTGATCTGTTTCCTTCTTTTAAACTTCTACTGTCAAGTCATGGAATAAAACTATATTTCAAATAAGGATTCTTAATTCATTTTTACCTATGAAACCATGTACTCCTTGTTGTATATGAAGACAGAAAGTTAGGTATCGCCTATGATCCTCTTTCATTTAATCTTATATGTTCTGCAACACAGTTTTGAAGTCTTCTCTGAGCTAATTGATTTTATTTATTTCTCCAGGAATAAGCACTGTATGTGCCATGAGGTTTAAAACTCATTAGACACCATTGGGGAAACCAGTAATAACTGAGACCAAAGTATGTGCTCAGTACCTGTCTATTCTTCTTAAAGTAAGTATACAGAGAAGGCTCTATTCTCCCACTTCTGCAAGTATGGGAGCAGAGAGGTGATTACTATGTGTTAAGGGTGTTTTATTCTGCAAAATGTACCCAGAGGTCTTTCAGCCACCTCTATGCCTAGAGAAGAACAAATAAACTAGGTGCTTAGTCTTCTTCGCGAATGTCATTTCACTATAGTAGAAGAATACTCATCATCAAAGAGCATAGAGTCAGGTAAGAGGAGAAAAAGAAGAGGGAATGAAAAGAAAGAAACATGCATTTGTTGGATGCCTACATATGCTATTCTATATAGGTTCTGTTATCTCAGAAAATTTAAATGATTTGCTCAAGGATGGTCAGATGATAAGTAGCAGAACTGGAACTTAAGCCTAGATCTGCCTAACATCAATTTTCACACTCTTCTCCTATACCCTGCTCCCTCTAGGTGAGACATGTATGTACACAACATCAAGTAATGCATGGACGTAAAAATTAGGAAAAGTATAGATAATGTTATCTTAGAACTCAGAAAAGGGATTCAGGCACTTATAGATGGGTTGTTCAGAACAAGCTTTATGGAGGTGACATTTGAACTGAAGAGCATATAGAATGAAAATGTCTATGTAAGTCCAAGGTGTGTCCTTATGTACACCTCTCCACAGCACTCACTACACAAATTTTATGGCATCCGTCTATTGAACTTCATGGACTCTATGGCCCATATCAATATTGAATGCTGAGAAACACAGAGGCACAGGGCTGTGGGAAGATGTGCTGTCTTTTGTTAGCTAGACATTGTCTGGAAAATTGTCCTGGTCCAACACAGACACACACACGCACACATACACACACAATTGTTTAATCTACTTGTCCATCTAGGAGACAATTTCTCTTTCCCTCCCTATTGAAGACAGAGCCCTGGTGGTGCAATAATAACCTGTTCAGCTGCCAACCAAGAGATTGGTGGTTTGGACCTACCAGTGGCTCTGCAGGAGAAAAGTCCTAGTGATCTGATTCCATAAATATTACAGCCTAGGAAAAACTATAAGGCAGTTCTACTCTGTCATATAGGATCACTGTGTGTCAGAATTGACAAGCATACAACAACAACCCGACTCCAAGGTCTTTATCTTCCAAGATATTGCTACAGCCAATTTATCCACAAATCCGCATTGATTTTTGGGTACATCACTTCTTTACCCAACACAGCCTTATCTACTATGGGACTTGCAGAGATGAACTACTGGAGAGATAAGATATGGCTCCATTTATCAAAGAAATTATAATTTATTTTGAGATATAATAATTGTAGCTTACAGTTATCAACCTTACTATGTGTCTGGAACTCTTGCAAGCACTTTTCCAGGTGTGTTATCTCATTTAATCCTACTGATTCCTCTAAGGTAGCCAGTATTATTCTCCCCACTTTACAGAGAAAACTCAGGTAAAGAAAGATTTACTAACTTGATCAAAGGCACTCAGTAAGTGACAAAGCAGGAGTTGAAACTCTCACGAGTGAAAAGTTAAGATACATGCATTTAATACTGCTGTAAGGTAACAGATATCACAGAAGTCATAGAACAATACAGGAGGAGACTCAGAGACCAACTAAGGATGAGAAAACAGAAACCCACTCTTTTCTCTTACAGATGGGTCATACAGTCTGTCAGTGGTATAGCCTGGACTAAAATCAAGATTTAAGGACTTGCATTCTATTTCCGGAGCTCCCATGGCCCAGTGGTTAAGAGCATGGCTGCTAATCAAAAGGCTGACAGTTCGAATTCACTAGCTGCTCTCTGGAAACCCTATGGGGCAGTTCTACTCTGTCCTATGGGGTGGCTATGAGTCAGAATGGGTGTGTGTGTGTACATATTCTATTCCCATTTCCTAGATGGTAAAACTTAACTCAGAGAGGTGACCCAAATTTACATTCTTGGGAAATTGTGAAGCTGAGAGTCAAATTTAAGTCGGATCAGTTCTAAAACCTTCTCCATTTCCATTCTGCCACAATGCCTTCGCTCAGGTGGAATAGAATCTGCTGTTTAAATTGTTCTGAAGTCCTCACCATTAATTATACCTACATTTGACCATAACCACTTATCCAAGAGCTAAAGAATGTTTCTTCACTTCTTTGGGGAGGAATTGTTTTCAGGACAGGATTAAAACTCCTTTCTCCTTATAAGTATTCTCTTCTTCCTATAGGTAATCTCACATGTCTTCTGAGGAGAGAAGAAACTAGATGAAAGTATTTTCTGAAGGTCAGATCCAATGATTTCATGTCCCTGGTATTATCTTTCGGAGGTATTTTCTCTTCTTGATGTTAGTGGAATTCTGATGTCTTTGTGGAATTTGGCAGAGAAGGCTGCTGGGAACTTGTTTAGAAGCCTGGCCTAATTTGGAAGATTCCTTATTGCAAATCCAAAAGCGAAGCATTCTGACATCTGGTGGAAGTCGAATATGCTTCCATTTCCTTTGTATAGCTAGATATTGTACTTTTACTCCTCCATAGACAAACTGGGTATATTTTGTTAAATTATCTGTTATTGTGTTTTTATATATTTGTATTTGCAACTGATAACTTCTGACAACTTCTGTTTAAATGAAGATGATGTTGTGCAGTAAAGAAAATGAATTCCCTTCCTCCCAGAATTACCCAGTTCACCTCCCCACCCTCTCCTCTTCCTGTTCTTATGTTGACTATTTAATTGAGATGTTAAAGTCCCTCACAGCTCTGAGTGGCAATTTTAAACCTGATTTCTCCATAGACTTGGAAGCTAGCAGCATTTGTGAGATGAGGCTGATCCAATTATCTGGGCTGAAAACTCTGGAGAGATAAGATTTTCCGAACTGATGTGTTAAGTCCAGTGTTTTCTCTTTGTTAAAAATAAACATTTCTAAGTTATAGGCTCTTTGAGTTGGGTGTGTAATTGAGGAGGAATAAGGGGAGTGTTCTTTTGGAATCTGAAGTGCAGTATAGCATCTTATAATCTTATGGCTTCAGCCACTTTCCCTTTAGATTTTTTCATCCAATTAAAAAAAATAAAAGTCTTGCCCTTGATTTTTTTAATTCCCTGGGAATTTTCTACCCTTTCAAGTTGGTTTCATCACAGGCCTTTTTGTGTATCATGCCAAAATCTCTGAGGAGGAAAATAACATAGTAGATCTCCTTTCCTTACAGATGAAATAATTAAAGTAGAGGTGTAGTGGCTTTGCTAAATATCTCATAGAAATTTTAAAGCCATGTACATAAAAAAAGAAAAAAATTTGTTTTAGATTTCCAGTCACTCTGTTCTATTTACTACACTCTTCTAATGTTCGTAAGTTACTTTTCTTAATTTTCCAATCTGATAATATGAACATTTTATTATTTCTGTGATTGATTCATTCAATGTCATTCATTCATTTGATGGATTAAAGACCATGAGCATATCTTTGCGCCGGTCTTCCGCCATCTTTGATGAGGGTTCTTAATCCTAAATTTTCTCTGGCTAACATAAAGAGAAAGGAAACACATTGGAAAGCTCTCTGAGGGTACCTCAGGGGAGTAAGTAGGTGTAAGCAGGAGTTTTGGCAAGGCAAGAAGAAGGATATACAACAACTGTGTTTTTGCCAGAGTAGTCTAGTCAGAAGGCCAATGCTACTACGAAAGCAACTCAAACCTATCTCTTCTTTCTTGTGTGATGTGCTTTTTGCTGAAGATCCTAGGAAAGAATTCAGATTGTCAAGCACAAGACATATGCCACTTCTTAAGTGAACTGAGGCAGAGGGGAGACACACTGGTATCTTCATCTTCTGAAGACAGGGACCTGGAAATGCCTCTTCACCCAAACTACACAGTGGGAAGAATTAGTTCCCTAAGGGAAGTTAGAATACCATTTAGAAGAAGTAACCAAGAACATTTGGATTAATAACAGTCCAATATAAAACTCTTACCTATTCACTATGTTGTATTATCATTATGATTAAAGAGTTTTTAATAAAGTTGTTCAGAAGGTAGAGAAAGACATAATGGGAAAAACCGTCTCTAATTTCACCACCTGGAAATAGCCACTTACCCGTGTGTATTTCTTCCTATTTATAAAAATATATTATGTAAAAATTATCTCATAAAATTTATGAATATATATTTTAATGATATGCCACCATTGAGGTTATTCTGGTTTGCAGAGTTTTTTAACCCCCTTTAACTAATAGTATACTTATTCCTTTTGCTCAATAATTGTTTTAAACACCTAGTATATCCGTGGCACTGCAGGAAGCAACACAGGGAGCATGAAGATGAGTCCAATATAGACCTTGTCTTGGAGAGCTCACAATCTAGTAGACTGAAGGATAGGGAGGAGTTGTGCATGTTGAGACAGAAAGGGGAAAAGCATACTTTTTGTAGGAATTCAAGATCAATGTAGGGAAACTCAATATGCAGATAAGTGAAATACTTGGGTGATGTTAGAAGGTGAGGCAATGCGTGATGAAGGACCAGAATGAGGCATATCAACATTAGGTCACTTGCTCCATACCCAAGTTCATCCTGACCAAACTCAGCCAAATACGATGGTTTTATCCCTTTTTTAAATATCCTCTTGCTCCCATTTCTTTTGCCATTATGAGTGTTTTCCATTGCTGTTTCCCATTGCCTTTTCCTTTCTTTTTGCCCCATTCACCTCTCATTTACTATTCTTTTTGTCCATTGCTTGTGTTAGGATTATTGTCCTTACTCTGGCGGTATTGACTTTGGTGTAGAAAATAGCTATTGTGCAGGTATTAATGATGGTCCTCAATTAATGATGGCAATGGTGATGGTGACAAGAATTCCATTGATATGTTGTATTTCAAAGCTTTTTTTTTTTTTTTTTTTTACTGTGCTTTAAGTGAAAGTTTACAAATCAAGTCAGTCTCTCATACAAAAATTTATATACACCTTGCTATAATACTCCTAGTTGCTCTCCCTCTGATAACACAGCACACTCCTTCCCTCCACTCTCTATTTTTCATGTCCACTTGGCCAGCTTCTGGCCAACCTCTGCCCTCTCATCTCCTCTCCAGACAGGAGCTGCCCACATAGTCTCATGTGCCTCCTTGATCCAAGAAGCTCACTCTTCACCAGTATCATTTTCTATCCCATAGTCTATCCAATCCCTGTCTGAAGAATTGGCTTTGGGAATAGTTCCTGTCTTGGGCTAACAGAAGGTCTGGGGACAATGACCTCCACGGTCCTTCTAGTCTCAGTTAGACCATTAAGTCTGATCTTTTCACGAGAATTTGAGGTCTGCATCCCACTGCTCTCCTGCTCCCTCAGGGGCTCTCTGTTTTATTTCCTATCAGAGCAGTCACCGGTTGAAGCCAGGCACCATCTAGTTCTTCTGGTTTCAGGTTGATGTAGTCTCTGGTTTATGTGGCCCTTTCTGTCTCTTGGAAATCCTGGTGGTGTAGTGGTTAAGTGCTACGGCTGCTAAACAAAGGGTCGGCAGTTCAAATCTGGGTTTTTTTTTTTTTTTTCTGTCTCTTGGGCTCATAATTACCTTGGGTCTTTGGTGTTCTTCATTCTCCTTTGCTCCAGGTGGGTTGAGACCAATAGATGCATCTTAGATGGCCGCTTGCTAGCGTTTAAGACCCCAGACGCCACTATCCAAAGTGGGAGGTAGAACGTTTTCTTAATACATTTTGTTATGCCAGTTGACCTAGATGTCTCCTGAAACCATGGTCCCCAAACCCCCACCCCTGCTATGCTGCCTTTGAAAGGTTCAGTTTATTCAGGGAACTTCTTTGGTTTTGGTTTAGTCTAGTTGTGCTGACCTCTCCTGTATTGTGTGTTGTCTTTCCCTTCACCTAAAACAGTTCTTATCTACTATTTAATTAGTAAAAACCCCTCTCCCTCCCTCCCTCCCCACTCTCACAACCATCAAAGAATATTTTCTTCTCTGTTTAAACTATTTTCCAAGTTCTTATAATAATGGTCTCATCCAATATTTGTTCTTTTGCAACTGACTAATTTCACTCAGGATAATGCCTTCCAGATTCCTCCATGTTTTGTAATGTTTCACAGATTCATCATTATTCCATCGTGTGACTATACCATGATTTACTTATCCATTCATCCATTGATGGGCACCTTGGTTGCTTCCACTTTTTTGCGACTGTAAACAGTGCTTCAATGAATGTGCGTGTGCAAATATCTGTTGGTGTAAAGGCTCTTATTTCTCTAGGTTATATTCCAAGGAGTGAGATTGCTGTATCCTATGGTAGGTCTATTTCTAGCTTTTTAAGGAAGCACCAAATCTATTTCCAAAGTGGTTGTACCGTTTGACATTCCCACTAGCAGTGTAGAAATGTTCCAGTCTCTCCACACATCTCCGACATTGATTATTTGGTGTTTTTTGGATTAATGCCAGCCTTGTTGGAGTGAGATGGAATCTCATTGTAGTTTTGATTTGCATTTCTAATGGCTGATGATCATAAGCATTTCCTCATGCATCTGTTAGCTACCCGAATATCTTCTTTAGTGAAGTGCCCATTCATATCCTTTGCACATTTTTTTAATTGGCTTATTTGTCTTTTTGTAGTTCAGTTTTTGCAGTATCATGTAGATTTTAGAGATCAGAAGCTAATCGGAAATGTCATAGCTAAAAACTTTTTCCCGGTCTGTAGGTAATCTTTTTACTCTTTGGGTGAAGTCTTTGGATGAGCATAGGTGTTTGATTTTCAGGAGCTCCCAGTTATCTGGTTTCTCTTCTGCATTGTTAGTAATGTTTCATATACTGTTTATGCCATGTATTAGGGCTCCTAGCATTGTCCCTATTTTTTCTTCCATGATATTTATCTTTTAGATTTTATATTTAGGTCTTTGATGCATTTTCAGTTTGTTTTTGCGCATGGTGTGAGGTATGGGTCTTGTTTCATTTTTTTGCCGAAGGGTATCAAGTTATGCCAGCACCATTGTTAAAGAGACTGTCTTTTTCCCCTTTAACTGACTTTGGGACTTTGTTGAATATCAGCTGCGCATATGTGGATGGATTTATGTCTGGATTCTCAATTCTGTTCCATTGTTCTGCGTATCTGTTGTTGTACCGGTACCAGGCTGTTTTGACTACTGCAGTATAATAGGTTCTAAAATCAGGTAGAGTGAGGCCTCTCCCTTTGTTCTTCTTCAGTAATGCATTATTTATCCAGAGCCTCCTTCCCTTCCATATGAAGTTGATGATTTGTTTCTCCATCTCATTAAAAAATGTCATTGGAATTTCAAATGGAATTGCATTGTATCTGTAGATGGCTTTTGGTATAATAGACATTTGTACAATGTTAAGTCTTCCTATCCATGAGCAAGGTAAGTTTTTCCTCTTAGGTCTCTTTTGGTTTCTTGCAATAGTGTCTTGTAGTTTTCTTTGTATAGGCCTTCTAAGTCTCTGGAAAGATTTATTCCTAAGTATTTTATCTTCTTGGGGGCTACTGTAAATGGTATTGATTTGTTGATTTCCTCTTTGATGTTCCTTTTGTTGGTGTAGAGGAATCCAACTGATTTTTATATGTCTGTCTTATATCCTGATACTCTGCTGAAATCGTCTACTAGTTTCAGTAGGGTTTTTTTTTGAGGATTCTTTCATGTCATCTGAAAATAGAGATACTTTTACTTCTTCCTTACCCATGTGGATGCCCTTTATTGCTTTATCTAGCCTAATTGCTCTGGCTAGGACTTCCAGCACAATGTTGAATAAGAGTGTTGATAAAGGGCATCCTTGTCTGGTTCCCGATCTCAGCAGGAATGCTTTCAGGCTCTCTCCATTTAGGGTGATGTTGGCTGTTGGCTTTGTATAAATGCCCTTTATCATGTTGAGGAATTTTCCTTCTATTCCTATTTTGCTGAGAGTTTTTATCATGAATGGGTGTTGAACTTTCTCAAATGCCTTTCTTCATCAATTGATAAAATCATGTGGTTCTTGTCTTTTGTTTTATTTATATGATGCATTACATTAATTGTTTTTCTAATGTTGAACCATCCTGCATACCTGGTATGAATCCCACTTGGTCATGGCGAATTATTTTTTTGATATGTTGTTGAATTCTATTGGCTAGAATTTTGTTGAGGATTTTTTCACCTAAGTTCATAAGGGATATAGGTCTGTAATATTCTTTTCTTGTGGTGTTTTTACCTGATTTTGGTATCAGGGATATGGCGGCTTCATAGAATGAGTTTGGAAGCATTCCGTCCTTTTCTATGCTCTGAAATACCTTTGGTAGTAATGGTGTTAACTATTCTCTGAAAGTTTGGTAGAACTCTGCAGTGAAGCCGTCTGGGCCAGAGCTTTTTTTTGTTGAGAGTTTTTTGATTACCTTTTCAATCTCTTCTTTTGTTATGGGTTTATTCAGTTGTTCTACCTCTGTTCGTGTTAGTTTAGGTAGGTAGCGTGTTTCCAGAAATTCGTCCATTTCTTCTAGGTTTTCAAATTTGTTAGAGTACAGTTTTTCATAGTGATCTGATATGATTCTTTTCATTTCAGTTGGGTCTGTTGTAATATTGACCATCTCATTTCTTATTTGGATTGCTTCCTCTCCTGTTTTTCTTTTGTCAGTTTGGTCAATGGTTTATCAATTTTGTTAATTTTTTGAAACACCCAGCTTTTGGTCTTGTTAACTCTTTCAATTGTTTTGCTGTTCTCTATTTCATTTAATTCTGCTCTAATTTTTATTATTTGCTTTCTTTTGGTGCCTGAGGGTTTCTTTTGTTGCTCTCTTTCTATTTGTTCAAGTTGTATGGATAATTCTTTGATTTTGATCCTTTCTTTTTTTTTGTATGTGTGCATTTGTTGACACCAACTGACCTCTGAGCACTGCTTTTGCTGTGTCACAAAGGTTCTGATAGGAAGTGTTTTCATTCTCATTGGATTCTATGAATGTCTTTATTCCATCCTTGATGTCTTTTATAACCCAGTCATTTTTGAGCAGGATATTTTTCAGTTTCCAAGTGTTTGATTTCTTTTCCCTGTTTCTTCTGTTTCTACTTTTATGGCCTTCTGGTCAGAAAAGATGCTTTGTAATATTTCAATGTTTTGGATACTGCTAAGGCTTGCTTTATGACCTAATATGTGGTTTATTTTAGAGAATGTTCCATGTGCACTAGAAAAGAAACTATACTTGGCTGCTGTTGGGTGGAGTGTTCTGAATATGTCTATGAGGTCAAGTTGGTTGATTTTGGCATTTAGATCTTCCATGTCTTTATTGAAATTCTTCCTGGATGTTCTGTCCTTTACCAAGTGTGGTGTGTTAAAGTCTCCTACCATAATCATAGAGCTGCCTATCTCACTTTTCAATGCTGATACAGTTTGTTTTATGTATCTTGCAGCCCTGTCATTGGGTACATAAATATTTAATATGGTTGTATCCTCCTGGTATATTGTCCCTTTAATCATTATATAGTGTCATTCCTTATCATTTGTGGTAGATTTAATGTTAAAGTCTATTTTGTCAGAAATTAATATTGTCACCCTGCTCTTTTTTAATTGTTGTTTGCTTGATATATATATATTTTTTCTGTCCTTTGAGTTTTAGTTTGTTTGTTTCTCTGCATCTCAGGTGTGTCTCTTGTAGGCCCATATAGATGGATCGTGTCTTTTTTTAATCCATTCTGCTACTCCCTGTCTCTTTATTGGTGCATTTAGTTCATTTACCTTCAGCATTCTTATGGATAGGTATGAGTTTAGTGCTGTCATTTTGATGTCTTTTTTGTATGTTTTTGACAGTTTTTTTCCCTCTTAATTTTTTGTGCTGAGTGATTTAAATATTGTCTTTTCCTTTTATTTGTTGTCGTTGATTTTGTTTCAGCTGAGTCTCTATTTTTTTCTTGTATTTTATTTTGATGAGTAAGATTGTTAGTCTCCTTTGTGGTTACCTTAATATTTACCCTTTTTTTCTATGTTTAAACCCTAACTTTTATTTCTTTGTATTCCATTTTCTTCCTTTCTACATGAAAGATCTATGACTACATTTCTTAGTCCCTCTTTATTGTTTTAATGTTGTCTTCTTTTACATAATGACGTTGCTGGTTCCCCGTTTTGAGTGTCTTTTTATCTTGATTCATTTTTGTGATTTTCCTGCCTTGGTTGATATCTGATTGCTCTGTCCAGCCCTCTCCTCTTGGGCTGATATCTGATATTATTGGTTTTCTAACCGGAGAACTCCCTTTAGTTTTTCTTGTACTTTTCGTTTGGTTTTTACAAATTCCCTAAATTTCTGTTTATCTGGAAATGTCCTGTTTGAGAGACAGTTTTGCTGGATGTATGATTCTTGGCTTGGGATTTTTTTTTCCTTCAGTGCTTTATGTAAGCCATCCCACCGCCTTCTTGCCTGCATGGTTCTGCCGAGTAGTCTGAGCTTATTATTATTGACTCTGCTTTGTAGGTGACTTTTCGTTTATCCCTAGCTGCTCTTAAAATTCTGTCTTTATGTTTGGTTTCAGCAAGTTCAATTATAATATGTCTTGGTGACTTTCTTTTAAGATCTACCTTATGTGGAGTTCAATGAGCATCTTGGATTGATATCTTCTCATCTTTCACGATATCAGGGAAGTTTTCTACCAACAAATCTTCAACAATTCTCTCTCTATTTTCTGTTATCCCTCCCTGTTCTGGTACTCCAATCACTTGTGGGTTATTTCTTTTGATAGAGTCCCACATAATAGGGTTCCTTCATTTAAAAAAAAAAATCTTTTATCTGATTTTTCTTCAAGTATATTGGTGTCAAGTGCTTTATCTGCAATCTCACCAATTCTGCCTTCCACTTGATCATTTCTTCTCTGACTTTCTTTTGAGTTATCTAATTCTGTAACTTTATTGTTAATCTTCTGAATTTCTGATTACTGTCTCTGTATGGAGTCTTGCAGCTTATTAAATTTTTCATTATGTTCTTGAACAACCTTTTTAATTTCTTCAACTTCTTTATCTGTGTGTTCCCTTGCTTGTTCTGCATATTGCCTGGTCTCCTTCCTGATCTTTTTCCTGATGTTTTGAAGCGTTCTGTATATTAATCTTTTGTATTCTGCATCCAGTAATTCCAGGAAGGGATCTTTATCCAGAAGGTCCCTTGATTATTTGTTTTTAGAGCTTGTTGAAGTGATCATGGTCTCCTTCTTTACGCAATTTGATATTGACTGTTGTCTCTGAGCCATCTATAAGTTATTGTAATAGTTTATTTTATGTTTCCTTACTGTATCCTAGCTTCTTGCTTTGTTTTGTTTTGATATGCCCAAGTAGGTCGATTGAGTGAGCTATCTTGATTATTTTCACCTTTGAAGCTCTGACATCCTGTCACCAGCTGGCTGGAGTTGTTATCAGGTATATGAGCCTAGGAGTCCATTCACTTTTCTTGTATGGATTCAGCTCAGGTATCCAGGTAGTTGGTCATTAAGTGTGGGGTACGGATTCTGTCCTACAGTCTTAGGGGGGCATGGGTGATTGGTGTAGGTACAGGTATTGGCTTCAGCAGGGGTTCACGCTCTGAACAAGGCAGGGTCTGACAACTGTCCCCTGAGTGTCTGTGAGGAAAGTGTTTCTCTGTTCTCTACAGAGCACAGGTGGGTGTGTTCTGCAGATGGACCATGGACACCCAGTGCTTTTGGTTGTAAGGACTGGTAGGTACCAGTTATCTTTGTACTTCTGTTGTGACTGGGTGACCTGAGTGGTGCCACCAGTCCTTAGGCCCCTGATGTGGGTAGGTGAGGACCCTGTTTAATAGGCAAAGCAGTGTCAAACATCAAACACCTGCCTCTCCACAGCACAACTGAAACAGTTGCAGTCTGCCAACAAGGGCCTGTTCTCCTGAAATAGGTCCACACAGGTCTATGCAGTGGGGAAAGGTATCCAAAGTCCACAGACCATTTACGCCTGGACAGGAGCCTCTTCTGTCCTGATCTCCCCAGGTTAGTGGAGCTAGAAAATTACGTTTTTCCCCAGTTGTGAATTTATTCCTTCTCCAAGGCCTGGAGGATGGCTTAGAGCGCTCAGCAGGATCTATCTCAGGCCCAGGGAAATCAACAGCCACAGAAGCTGGCTCAGGGGCGGGGCACAGTAAAACATACGCAAGTACTTAGCTTTTGCTGAGAGCGCTGTCCATCTCTGATTCTGAAGGTGTGACTAGGCTTTGCAGCTCGCTGCTTTTCTTTGAGGAAACGGAGGACAAACGCTACCACCAGCTCTCCACAGTCACTCCTGGGAATGGTGCCTGAGAGTTCCCAGCAATTCAGGTCCGGCAACTCCTCTCCACTTCTGAACTGTCTCTCCCTCTCCCTGCCACCCAGTCCATTTTATAACTTTGCCTTTGTTGTTCAGGGTTCCTAGCTTGTCATAAATGTAATCATTCCACCTGTTTTTTGGGGTCTTTGTTATAAGAGGGTTCACCAGAAGCATCTGACTACTTTGCCATCTTGGCCCCACCTCTGTATTTCAAAATCTTAAGACCCTTTCTGTTTTCTTGTTTCTTTTTGTCTTGTGATGATACTACCTTTTTCTATGTTAAAGTTTTTCCCCATTGTCTACTTGTTTATTGGTTTCGTTGTTTGACAGTATACTTGGGTTTGATCCCAGGCTCTACTAGATATTAGCTATACGAAAAAGGGCATTGCATATCTAAGTTTTTGTATTCACAAAGAAAAAAATGTGTTTTTTCCAGGCTCAAGAAAAAAAGAGACTCCGTTCTTGGGAACTTTACTCCATAATCAAGACTAATGATATAGTCAAGCTACTACTGATTGATCCAGTCAAGAGTTCTGAAATTTGACTCAACTATAATAGTATTCTTCGTCCTTGTAGAAATTATGGTATTGCTAGTGGAGTAAGGAGGAGAGGGCATGCTGTGAACAAGCATTTTCAGAGACAGGCCTTGAATTGTCTACTTTCCTGTGTGTCCCTTATTCTTTATTTTTGATTCTGTTTTGCTGACCTCCCAGTTTTCCTTTGTACTCCCTTATCTTCAGGCCTTAAAGCTTGTTAAAAAATTATGTTCCATGCTTCAACCACAGAGCCTCTGTCTCCATTTGTCATCTCATTTTATTGACTGTTTAGGAAAATGCTAGCTATCTGCATAAGTCTGATTTATCCCTACCTATAGCAAAGTGGTTAAATGCTACAGCTGCTAACCAAAAGGTCAGCCATTCAAATCCACCAAGCGTTCCTTGGAAACCCTGTGAGGCAGTTCTACTCTGTGCTATAGGGTCGCAATCAACTTGATGGCAACGGGTTTGGTTTTTGGTTTTGGATAGCTTACATAGACATGCCCAAGATCTGCAGCTGACACCTAGTCAAGTACACCCAAAGTCATGTTTCTATATGACAGACCACATTTCAAATTCACAGACTGAATCTGTAGCCCTAACAATTTGCTTCACATTGATCATATAGATACTGCTCTGCACTTTACTTCACCATGACCAAGACAAGCTTTTGTGTAGATGTTATGTTATAAACCTTATTTCCTGTGTGAACGACAGGCCATTCAAAATATAGAACTCTCACCCTACCACTGCCTCTTGTGTAAGGGAAGATGGAAGATGAGCTTAAAGATGCTACAGATCAGCAATGAGCAACCTACAACCATATGCTGCCCCTCAGTTTTGCTATATGGCTCTGAGCCTAGTTTCCAACTCTCTTTTCAGCACATTTAAAGGAAAAGAACTTAGATGGGGATGGGGAATCTCCATGAAAACCACCTTCAAGGGTAGAAAAGAGATTTTAGGATGGTCAGCTCCATGAATGTGTTCTCCAGCTGGGCTGTGACAGAGGCAGGAATAAAGGCTTGTGTTTGGTGGAAATGAAGCAAGTGTTCCTTGAGAGGTCCCAAGGCAGCTGGGCTCATCGGCTCCATTGTATAGCCCTGACTGTGAAGTCCCCAAAGTCTCTTAGAAAAAGGAAATGGGTAGAGCATTCACTTAAGTTATAAGAGAATAAGATTTTTTCTTTCTTTCTTTCTTTTAGCTGCATTGTTTTTGAGCTTCACATTATGCTTTATTGCAGGGTCAAATTATTTTATTTTGCTTGAGAGGGTTATGTTATGGATAATTTTTCAGTCTTCTTTTAATTTATTGCACTAAGAAGTTTTTTTTTTTTTCCCCCATCTCTTCTTCCTTCCTTCAATTAAACAATTCTTTCTACAGAGCAAAAGGAGCCCTGGTGGCCTAGTGGTTAAAAGCTTGACTGCTAACCAAAAGGTTGGCAGTTCAAATCCACCGGTCACTCCTTGGAAACCCTGTGGGGAGGTTCTACTCTGTCCTTTAAGGTTGCTGTGCGTTGGAACTGAGCTGATGTCACCTAACAACAACAACAGAGCAAAAATGAGCCCTGGTGGCACAATGGTTAAGGACTTGGCTGCTAAACAAAAAGTCAGAGGTTCTAACCTACCAGTGGCTTCATGTGGGGAGGCGGACTTGGTGATCTGTTCCCATAAAGATTACAGCCTAGGAAACCCTACTCTGTCCTATAGGATTGCTGTGGGTCAGAAATGACTCAAGAGCACACAATAACAATAACAACACAGCAAGGTGCTATGTAGATATCTTCGGCTGGGTTCTCTGCAGAAGCAAAACTGGTGAAAAGAGAAAGAGAAGAGAGATTTATATCAAGCAAATGGCTCACACAGTTGTAGAGTCTGGAAAGTCCCAAGTCCTTTGGTCAGGCTGGAGGCTTCTCCCAACTCACGTAGCTATGGAGGCTGGTGCACCCAAGATCCAGATCATGGAGGCTGAGGAATCACAAGTTCATTAGGCAAGCTGTTAGTTCAAGTCGCAAGAACTGGAGGTCAGATGAATAGGAGCCAGCTGCAGGACCCAGAGTAAGCAGAAACCAGAGAGCCTTGCTAGAAAGTCTACCTATATCTGATGCAGGCCACAACCCCAAGGAAACTCCTTTTCCATTCATTGGCTCCTCACAGCAGGCCTTGTCATGGAGGTGATCACATTATATCAGATCTCCTCATGGAGGTGATTATATCATTATAAGACTTCCAAACTACATCATAACTACCAAACCACTGGGAATCATGGCCCTAGCCAAGTTGACACACAAGCTTAATGATCACAGTAGAATACATAGATATGCAAAGCAAGGTACCTATTCTGGGGAAGTTCAAGGTCTTTGGGGAATACGAGCTGTGATAAAATTCCTTTCAATGCATATCAGTATTCATAAAGATCATGGCAAATTTCTACAGAAATTCAGAGAAAAACAAATCACATTGACCTGGTATGTGTAAGTGTGTGTGGCTGAGAGTAGAAAATGCTGATGAAGAAATCAGAGAAGGCTCCATGGATGAAGTCAGCTTTGAGCTGAGTCCAGAGCTTTAGAGAACAGATTTGTTTCCAAATACCTAGGCCACTGTCTCCTTTCCATACTCCATTTCAGTAGGCCTAGTTAAGGCAACTGTGTGCACAATTACTGAAGAAAATGAACTGCAGGTATTAAACCCTAACATACAAAGTAATAGGAGTTCCATCAGGCATTTACTTTGTGTCTTGATAAGTCGTGGGACTCTCCAATCAACTAAAAAATATATTAGGAAATCAATCCAGAATAAACTGTCTGTGAGCAGAAAAGTGCCTTGGGTGTTAACCTTACACTAACAGTGAGAAGTCCTGATAACATTTTACCATGAAACACAATAATAAATCTTAATAATTGTCATAATCTTCACCTAGTTTACTTCATTTTCTCCTCACTACAAGCATTGTACAGAGAAGGAAACTAGGGTTATCAATGTTAAGTGACTTGAAGTGATAGAGCAAATATTAGAAACAAGGACTACCAATCTAATGTTTAGTCCTTGCATTTTGTCATTACTCCACACCAAGTCACCAAGATATTCCTTTATTCAGTCATTCAGGAAATATTCATTGAATATTTACCCTAAAGAATTCCCTGTTTTGAGCTCCAGAGGAGTCTAAGATGAAAAAGTGATGTGGTTCTTTTGATATGGCTCAAAAGGGCACAATCAAGATAAAAAAGTATTGACTCTTACCTCAAACTCAATTCCTTTTCTACAATGTCACATCAAACATTCCTCTCTTCTTCTCTCTTTCTGTCTCCCTCTCTCCATCTTCCTTCTCCCTGGGCCTCAACCTTCCAAGACTAAGGCTTTAGGAAGAAACTTCTTTTTTTCTTCCTATTTTGACTCAAGGCAGGAAAGGAGGCAAATACTTATATGAGCACAAAAAAAAAAAAATTGCTGAAAAGTGTTTTGTCTTCTCCACATGAGTTGATCCACCTTTTAGTTTATTTTTATTAAATTTTATTTTTTTCCACCTGATGATCACTGCACTGCAATGGCCTCTTTGTCCCACCCTCTTCTCCTCAGGATTTGTAGATTTCCCCTTCCTCTAACTATTAATAACACCAAGCACAGCAGGGAATAACTAGCAATCTATATTGAAGTATGTGGTCAATAGAATGCCTGAACTTTGGAAGGAAGAGAAGGTTATGGAACAAGGGATTGTGGGGGTGGAAGAAAGCGTATGAGGAACATGGCCGTGGGATGAGCCTCTGTCCGGTAGAAAGGATGGCTTATAAGCAGGGCTTTCACAAAGGTTAGGGGTGAAGCTGGGGACCTATCATGGATTGAATTGTGTCCCCCCAAAATAGGTGTCAACTTGGTTAGTCCTTCATTTCCAGTATTGTCTGGTTGTCCTCCATTTTGTGATTGTAATTTTATGTTAAAGAGAATTAGAGTGAGATTGTAACATCATTACCCAGGGCACATCCCTGATCCAATGTAAAGGGAGTTTCCCTGGGGTGTGGCCTGTACCACCTTTTATCTCTCAAGAAACAAAAAGGGAAGTGGGCAGAAAGGGGGGACCTCATACCCCAGAAACAGTGCCTGGGTCCCTTTGCAGAGAAACTCCTAGTCTGGGAGAAGATCGATGAGGAGGCCAACAGAGAAAGGCTTCTCCTGGAGCTGATGCCCTGAATTTGGACTTCAGCTTTCCTTACTGTGAAGGAATATATTTCTCATTGTTAAAGCCATCCACTTGTGTTATTTCTGTTATAGCAGCACTAGATGACTAAGACAGGACCCACGGAGGATCCATAAGATAATTCCACTAGGGTGACGCTCCAAATCCCATGCCACCCTTTGGTTCTAATTATATCATTTGAGCCTCTAGTAAAACATTCATTGGATACTTTCCAGTGTTCCATATGTATTTGTCCAGTTTGTATATTTTCCCATTGTATTCCTCATCTGATCACCTACAGATTCCTGAGTTCCTCCAGTGTGAAAGATAGAAGAAAAAGAGAACCACCTGTGGTATCAACCAGCTAGTTGACAAATAAGATTTACTTACTCATGTCCTTATCCCCTTCTTTCCAAAGGTAACTGTCGTAGAGCCTTAGGTTACCTAAGAATGTGCCGTCCACAGTGATGAGTTATAATGTGACCCACAAGTACGGACCAAGATTGCATCACATATCAACTCAAAAATATTTTGTCCTGGGTTGACTTCTAGAAAAGGAGCAGATATTTCTCCTTCCTTTTTCTTGGAGGAAGTTGCTAAGAAGAGGAGAAATAATGTACTGACTGAACATTAGACAAAGGCATGATTTTATATATAGCCCACTCATTACACCATTCAAACAATGTTTATTTATAACTTATTATGTACTTGTTTGTGACTAGGCATCAGGGCTACAGCTTGGGATGTAACGGGTGGACATAATATGTTCTGGCTTATTTTAAGGACTCAATATATATTTGATAAATGAATAAATGTAAAGCTGTAACATTTACAAAGTACATCCACATACATTATCTCCTTAACACTCAAATAATATCAGTTAGACCACAATATTATTTGCAAACCGTAATTAAGGGAAGTCAGTGGTGTTAAATAACTGATACAACCAGGAAACGATGATACCAAGAATTACATAGGAAAATTAAATATTTGAAAATAATAGCACTCTGCACCACACTTTTCTGGGGTCTGAATGGACAAGAAGGATTTGCTGGGCAATTGGAAGGAGTAGGGAGAGATAAGAAGGCAGGAAAAGCCTCTTGGCCATACGTACCCTTAGGGAATAGAAAGAAGGAGAAAACTTGAGAGAGGCCCCAGGATAATCAATGGGCATCTTAGAGTCAAACGGTTCAATACGAAAAGGTGGTAACCCCTGCAAAATACTAGCTACCTATTAAAAACAAGTTCAGATATGTTGTTCATTGATTCATTTACCATTTATTGAGTAACTACCTATGCACTCAGTAAATGTGAACACTGGACAAAGCCTCTGACCTCATGAAGTTTACATTCTACTGGTAGAGACACAGTACAGAGATAGAAAATACAAATTAATTATAAAAAATAGCATGAGAAATGTCATAGGCATTTAAGACTGAGAGGAGAAGACCTTGCTTAGGGCTGTTCACCCTGAGATCCCCTGTGGAGAGCACTCACTTGCCTCTGGTACTAGGAACGTTTGGGAGGAAAATATCGAGGCATACAGAGAGGTACTTCATGGGAAGACCTAGCCTTAGAGACAGTAAGTGGGTCACCTGGAGCCAGGAGAATACCATTTATGCATCTGCTTAAAAGCACCATTTTCCATGCTGTACACCACGGCAATGTTGGTCCATTGCATGTTAGTGGATACTGTTAATGGATGCTGTCTGAGGATAAAAGAGCTGCATAGTTTAGAAAAAAGTTGAGAAATATTGAGTACTCCATCTCCTTTTGTAGATGCAAAATACACACTAACCCAGACTAGTAAATTTTCTAAAGAGTCCTTAGGAAATAAATCTTTTGTTGTTGTTGTTGTTTAACCCACTGCTTCTTCAATTACTTGAACATAAGATTTTTTTAATTCTCTTAGGGACAAAAGTATACTTCTTTGAGTCTAACACTGATTGTAAAATGCACCATTATTTTGTTTGCTACTAAAAAGGAAAAACAAAAATATCTCCAAATTATAATTGTGATATATAAATCACTGTATGTGGACTAAGGAAATCCTGGTGGTGTAGTGGTTAAGAGCTACAGCTGCTAACCAAAAGGTCGGCAGTTCGAATCCAGCAGGTGCTCCTTGGAAACTCTATGGGGCAGTTCTACTCTGTCTTATAGGGTCGCTATGAGTTGGAATCAGCTTGACGGCAATGGGTTTGGTTTTGTTTTATATGGACTAATTGTAATATATCAACATCAGTTTGAGACACATCCTGATTTGAGAGGTGTTAACATGTGAAACTTAGAATTCATGGATGGAATTGGGTTTGGTTTTTAAATATACCAAAATAAAGAGGTCTTTCTTGTATAAGCCAAGCTGTACTGTCATTGCTTATTATTATTTTCTTTTAATCACCATGAAATATAAATTACAGAATTCCAAGGTCATGACACAGACAACCCACTGATCACCAAAGTGTTCCCCTTCCATAGTATAGAACTGATGCTGCAAAATTGTGCCCACCAGTGTCTCTGTGTGTCTTTGTGTATGCTTGAGCGTGTCGTTTTCTGAGAGAGTTTTATGTAGGCACAGAAGGCTTGAGGCTTAGGCTATTGAGAGTCCTTGCAAGTGGGTGTGGCCATTGAACTAGTTTTGGCCAAAGGAATTGGAACAGTGGTGATATGTGTCATTCCTGAGCAGAGGTAGTGAAGTGTCTGGGTGTTTTCCCCATGCTCTTCATATCCCTTAGCAAATTTGGAGGCAATGTATTGAATATGGCAGCATAATAAGAAAGACGCAATCTGAATCCATGAGTATCCCTTAAAATACTCCCAGTCAGGGATATCTTTACTGAATATTTAATGAGCAAGAAATAAAATTTATTGTGCTAAGCTACTGAAATTTGGAATTTGATATAGAAATTATTCTATCCTAGCCCTGGTGATGCAGTGGTTAAGAGCTACAGCTGCTAACCAAAAGGCTAGCAGTTTGGATCCACCATCTATTCCTTGGAAACAGTATGGAGCAGTTTTAATCTGTCCTATAAGGTCACTCACCCATGCTTCTATCAGTTTGTCTTACTGTGGGAGCTTGTGTTTTGCTGTGATGCTGGAAGCTTTGCCACCAGTATTCAAATACCTGCAGGGTCACCCATGGCAGACAGGTTTCAGCTGAGCTTCCAGATTAAGAAAGACTAGGAAGAAGGACTCAGCAGTCTCCTTTTGAAAAGAATTAGCCAGTGAAAACCCTATGAATAGCAGCAGAACATTGTCTGACATAGTGCTGGAAGATGAACACCCCAGGTTGAAAGACATTCAAAAGATGACTGAGGAAGAGCTGTCTCCTCAAAGTAGAGTCAACCTTAATGACGTGGATGGAGTCAAGCTTTCAGGACCTTCATTTGCTGATGTGGCATGATTCAAAATGAGAAGAAACAAATGCAAACATTCATTTATAATTGGAATCTGAAATGTACGAAGTACGAATCTAGGAAAATTGGAAGTCGTCAAAAAAGAAATGGAACATATAAAAGATCAATATCCTAGGAGCAAGCTGAAATGGGCTGGTATTGTTCATTTTGAACTGGATAATCATATGGGCTACTATGCCAGGAATGAGAACTTGAAGAGGAATGGCATTGCATTCATTGTCAAGATGAACATTTCAAGATCTATCCTGAAGTACAGCAGTATCAGTGATAGGATAATATCTGTATGCCTACAGGGAAGACCAGTTAATACAACTATTATTCAAATTTATGCACCAATCACTAAGGCCAAAGATGAAGAAACTGAAGATTTTTACCAACTTCTGCTCTCTGAAATTGATTGAGCATCCAATCAGAATGCACTGATAATTACTGGCAGTTGGAATGTGACAGTTGGAAACAAAGAAGACTGACTGGTAGTTTAAAAATATGGCCTTGGTGATAGAAATGATGCCAGGGATCACATGAAAGAATTTTGCAAGACGAGCGACTTCTTCATTGCAAATACCTTTTTTCGTCAACATAAATGGGGACTATACACATGGATCTTGCCAGACGGAATATACATGAATCAAATCAACTACATCAGTGGAAAGAGACGATGGAAAAGCTCAATATCATCAGTCAGAATAAGGCTAGGGGCCGACTGTGGAACAGACCATCAATTACTCATATGCAAGTTCAAGTTGAACCTGAAGAAAATTAGAACAACTCCACTAGAGCCAAAGTATGACCTTGAGTATATCCCACCTGAATTTAGAGACCATCTTAAGAACAGATTTGACAAACTGAATACTAGTGACTGAAGACCAGATGAGTTGTGGAATGACATCAAGGATATCATACACGAAGAAAGCAAGAGGTCATTAAAAAGACAAGAGAGAAAGAAAACACCAAACTAGATGTCAGAAGAGTCTCTAAAACTGGCTCTTGAACATCGAGTAGCTAAAGCAAAAGGAAAAAATGATGAAGTGAAAGAACGGAACAAAAGATTTCAAAGGGAGGCTCAGAAAGACAAGGTAAAGCGTTATGATGACATGTGCAAAGACCTAGAGATAGAAAACCAAAAGGGGAGAACATGCTCAGCATTTCTCAAACTGAAAGGACTGAAGAAACAATTCAAGCCTCGAGTTGCAATACTGAAGGATTCTATGGGAAGCATCAAAGAAGATGGAAGGAACACACAGAGTTACCATACCAAAAGCAATTGGTCGACGTTCAACCACTTCTGGAGGTAACATATGATCAGGAACCTATGGTACCAAAGGGAGAAGTACAAGGTGCACTGAAAGCACTGGCGAAAAACAAAGCTCCAGGAATTGATGGAATATCAACTGAGATGTTTCAACAAATGGATGCAGCATTGGAAGTACCTACTTCTGTGCCAAGAAATTTGGAAGACAGCTACCTGGTCAGCCAATTGGAAGAGATCCGTATTTATGACTATTCCCAAGAAAGGTAATCCAACTGAAAGCAGAAATTATTGAACAACATCATTAATATCATATGCAAGTAAAATTTTGCTGAAGATCATTCAAAAGTGGCTGCAACAGTATACTGACACAGAACTGTCAGAAATACAAGCCAGATTTAGAAGAGGACATGGGACCAGGGATATCATTGATGATGTCAGATGGATCCTGGCTGAAAGCAGAGAATATCAGAAAGATGTTTACCTGTGTTTTATTGACTATGCTAAGGCATTCGACTGTGTGGATCATAACAAAGTATACACAACATTGAGGAGAATGGGAATTCTGGAACACTTAATTGTGCTCACGAGGAATCTATACATGGATCAAGAGGCAGCCGTTCAAACAGAGCAAGGTTTAAAATCAGGAAAAGTGTGTGTCAGAGTTGTATCCTTTCACCATACCTATTCAATCTGTATGCTGAGTAAATAATCCAAGAAGCTGGACTGTATGTAGAACGGGGCATCAGGATTAGAGAAAGACTTATTAACAACCTGCATTATGCAAATGACACAACCTTGCTTGCTATAAATGAAGAGCACTTGAAGCAGTTCTGATGAAGATCAAACAACACAGCCTTCAGTGCGGATTACACTTCAACATAAAGAAAACAAAAATTCTCACAACTGGACCAATAAGCAACTTCATGACAAATGGAGAAAAGACTGAGTTTGTCAAGGATTTCGTTTTACTTGGATCTACAATCAACACCCGCGGAAGCAGCAATCAAGAAATCAAAGGATGCATTGCGTTGGACAAGTCAGCTGCAAAAGAACTCCTTAAGGTGTTGAAAAGCAATGATGTTGCCTCGAGGACTAAGGTGCACCTGGCCCAAGCATGGTGTTTTCAATCGCCTCATATGCATGTGAAAGCTGGACAATGACTCAGGAAGACCGAAGAAGAACTGATGCCTTTGAATTGTGGTGTTGGTGAAGAATATTGAATGTATCATGGACTTCCAAAAGAACGAACAAGCCTGTCTCGGAAGAAATGCAGCCAGAATGTTCCTTAGGAGCAAGGATGGGGAGACTACATCTTACATACTTTGGACATATTATCAGGAGGGATCAGCCTCTGAAGAATGTTATCATGCTTGGTAAAATAGAGGGTCAGTGAAAAAGAGGAAGACTTCAACGAGCTGGATTGACACAGTGACTGCAACAATGAGCTCAAGCATAGCAACAATTGTGAGGGTGGCACAGGACTGGGCAGTGTTTCCTTCTGTTGTGCATAGGGTCGCTATGAGTTGGACCCAATTTGATGGCATCTAACAACAACAACATAAGCATCTAACAACAACAACATAAGGTCACTATGAGTTAGATTTGACTCGACAACGGTGTTCTTTTTGTGTGTGTGTGTAGCAAAGATCATACAGTTTTTTTGTTTCTTTACTTCTTACTGAACATGGTGCCTGCCAAATAACACCAAACATTTTTTCCAGGTGCCTGGTGAACATGAGATTCGTGTATTGACTAAATGATTATGGACCCTGAGTTGACCTTGCTTCTCATAAAAGGGATGGAAAACCAAGTGGCTTCCCAGGCCTTCTGACTGAGTCTCTGCTATGTTGCTGAACGTATGATTATTACTGTACTGCAGTGGAAGTTCTAGGCCTATGATAGTGAACTATTGCCATTCTCTTTCCTCATTGCAACAGTGTAGTGGTGGTAGGTTCATAAAGGGAAGCAAATGAGATTTGATAACGAAGGGGATTAAAGATTATCTCTTGTATTCGATATGTAGTTTATGTTCTGGAAGAGGCACACAGAACTTAGATATCTGTGATCAAGGTCAGTAGATGAGCTTCATTTCCCATGAAAAGAGACCATCTTTACAAGGCACTGTCAGGCATTCCCAAATCGCAAAATTTCCTAGGGAAGTTTCTGTAAAACACATGTATTAATAACTCACACAACACAGCCTGTGGAATGTCTAGGGATCTTCCTGGACACCTTTTTTTCAGCCTCATCTTGACCATTGAGGGATTCCCTCTCAAATGGTGGGAAGAAAGAGCATTTGCCCCCTTTTTTATGCTTATATTACTCTATTCACTTAAACTCTGCATCCTAATAATGAGGTCTAGTTATGCTTGCTCTTGAATAATAAATATGCTTGTTTCACCTTCAGAGGTGGGCTATGTCTGTGTCAGTGTGTGTGGTGGTTGTGGTGGTAGGAGCAGGGGGTATAAAGGGCAGGAGAGTTGAGGCCTATGCAATACACAGCCTCAGAATATTATTAACAGAATGTGAGATAATTATATTTGTATTTTAGAAAATTGATTTGATTGCAGGATGAAGAATGGGGATTGGAAGAGACGAGATATTGGAAGAGACAAGACATTGGAAGAGACAAATCTGGGCCCTGGGATGCCATTAAGAGTGTATGTACTAGTCTAGCCCATGGAATATGTTCAATAGTAACAGTGGTAGACATGAAGCATGACATTAGAAATATTTTATAAACAAAATCATGAGGACATAGTTTAAAGTTTGATGTAAAAAAAAATGATGATGTCAAAAGAGTAAAGTCAAAGAGATTTCCATCTTAGATGACTATGTGGAGGTGAAATGCCATTAACTTTCTAGGGAACTAAACTTTATTGAGAAACTACTATGTGCTAGGCACTGCTCTAAGAAATTTACATAGTCTCAATTAATCCTCAAAGCAAAGTTTTGGCAGAGAGGCCATTTTTTAAGTTAATTTAACAGAGGTATTGAAGAAATCTGACACAGTTCAAAGAGTGAACTCAGTCTCAGTCCATTTCGACATGCTTCCTCACAATTTGACTTTAGGGATGCTGGATCTGAGGCACCTGCAGGACATCTCAGTAGAAATACCTAGGACACACTACCAGTAATATCCACAATTTAAGATATGTCCTTATTTAGCAAACACACTGTACTTGCTACTGTCCAGGTATGAGTTTCACAAATAGCAGGTCATTTAATCTCATTGCAATACTAAACTCATTGCATTGAGTCAATTCTGACTCACAGTGAACCTCCCAGGACAGAGTAGAGCTGCCCCATAGGGTTTCCAAGGAGTGGCTGTTCACACTGCCAAGGTTTTGGTTAGCAGACAAGCTTTTAACCACTGTACCACCAGGGCTCCATAACAATACTATGAATTACATATTATTATCCCCGTTTTATCCACATTCTTAATTATCGTAACAGCTGCCATTTGTGAAATATAATGATGAACCATGCACTAGGTAAGGAATTTTATGCGAGTTAACTTAATTCAATCATGCAAGAAAACTCTTATCATCTCTATAAGCCTTGGTAGTTTGTGTAAACTGACTAATGTCACATGGCTTTCTTTGTACCAATTTCTAAGCCTGAGCTTCTGTTATTGTTAAACACTATTATGTCCATTTCACAGACCAGATATTAAGGCTTAGTAGTTTAAATGACCCAGTCAGTGCCACGTGGCCATAAATTCACTGGGTCTGAATGTGAACTTTAGTACGTCTGATTTTGAATTCCAAGTATTTTGAAACATACCTATTCTTTTCAAACAATGTTCCACTGGAGCTTTATTTTTAAAATCATTTTCGGGCATGTGAACTTCTACACATTTCATGGGAAAGTAACTTTTCGTTACTAGAACATGTTTGTAAACCACTGTCCTAGACAGTTACGCAGTCTGACCACACCCTGATGTTCTTCCTAAGTTTACCCAGCCCAGAGGTCAGGTGACTTCCTGGGATAAACGCCAGCTTCCTCTTGCAGTTGCTCCAGCCACTGCTCTGCATACTTTTTCTTCTTCTCCTTCTGACTTCCCCTCTGTGACAAGATAGATAAATACTAGAGAAACAAAAGTCCAGAATGCTGAGGCTGCCACTCTCACTTCCTCTTGCCCCTCGCCCAGCTCTGCTTTGAATACAGTAACTTCTGTGGGGCACCGAGCTGGGGAGAGAAGACGCCAGTGCTTCAAGCTGCCCAGTCAGGCCGTTACAGCCTGTCATGCTTTCCAAGGACGACTGCTGGTCACAGAAAATGCTGGGATGATGCCTGTCTCACGCCTGGCTGGGGCTCTGATACCAGCCATGACCTTCCTCTCCTACTTGAGAGTGGAGAGCTGGGAGCCCTGCGTGGAGGTAAGTGGTTGGTGTCAGCTCTTCTCCTGTGCGCTTTGCCTTGCTTCAAAAACTGCTCCTCTGCCCAGTACTGCCCACTATGTGCCCCGGTTAATTTATTTTGCAAAAAGGAGTCAAATTACTGTAAAGACCTGAGGAAGTACAGGGACCACCTCAACGCTATGGGGAGCTAACAGGGATTGGATGGGGCCATGTCTTACTTAGGACTTTGACTGCCAGTAGGGGCTTTAGATCAGGTAGATCTGGTTAAGATCATTCTTTTATGACTGGCTGACTGTGACCTTGAGCAAGTTATTAAGCCTCTCTGAGATTGATTTTCATGTCTTTAAAATAATTGTGATAATACCTCCTTCATTAGAGAGTAGTAAGCAGGCTGCTTCAGTGTCATTCCTTCCTGCTGGTGGTTTGTACACTCAGCTTTAAGCAGTTACTCTGCCTCTTTCAATCACAGGAGGGAGGTATCTTTTCCTGCCTCATAACAGAAAGAATTCGCAAAGTGAATTTTAGACTTCTGCAACCACTCATATAGTTCCATTCAGAGGATGAAAAAAATGAAAGAAAATGGAAAAGAGAGAAAGAAAAGGTGGTGATGAGAGAGAGAAGAAAAAAGAAAGAGAGAAAATGTCAGTTAATGCAGCGGTGGTTTTCTTTGTGAAGCACCAGTCAGCTGGCTTGGGATCAATCTCCTTCATGATGGACCTGTTTTGTTCCCCCCTCCCCCACCCCCGCAAGGCCATTGCTTTGGAAGCCCATAGCAGAACTGAACAGTCAGGAAAGTGTCCTGGAATTTAAGGCGGGGCATGGTCAGAAAGTTAGAAACATGGAGAGTCAGAATCCTGAAGTTGAGGACATGGGGGAAAAACAGCATACTTTAATATGTAACAAAGACTAATTCATCGTCTCAAAGTTCCCCTTCCTCCCCCATTCTCTTCCCACAGCCCTATTCCTCATGACCCTTCCTGTATCCCTCTTGCTGTTAGGTTAATGAAGGTAATTTCCCAATCAGAGTCATTCCAGGGTAAACCCACAGCCACCCATAGCTCCTCTCTTTCCCCTTGATTCATGTTCTGTCAATCCTCCAGGCCTGTCTGCTTCCTTGCTCATCCTCTCTGTGCCCCCCATGTGCAGACCTTCAGCTCAACTGGTCTTGACTCTTGGACAGTGACTGGTTTCCTGATGCCATAGTCCTCTTCCTTTAGTCTATTCTGCATTTTTTGTTTGTTGTTTATTATTTTTTCTAAGGCTTGAATCTAACAAATTATTTTCCTCCTTAAAACCTTTCAGTAACACTCCGTTGACATTAAGACAGTTTCCTACCACAGGGCCTCTGCAATGAGTATTCCCTCTACTTGGAATACTTTTCCCCTACATCTGTTCAATGGCAAGATACTTAATTTTAAATTTTCTTATGGTCATATTAAAAAAAAAAAAAAAGAAATAGGTGAGAGCAATCATTTTCTCTCTCTTTTTTTTTTCTTTACTGTACTTTAGGTGAAAGTTTACAGAGCAAATTAGTTTCTCATTCAATAGTTTATGCACAAATTGTTTTGTGACATTGGTAACAATCCTCATGATGGATGACTACTCTCCCCTTCTCCACCCCAGGTTCCAGGTTTCCCATTTTCATTTGCCCCATTTTCCTGTCTCTTCCTGCTTTCTTGTCTTTGCTTTTGGGTAGGTGTTGCCCATTTGGTCTCACTTACATCATTGAGCTAAGAAGCACGTTCCTTAGGTGTGTTATTGTTTTATAGACCTATGTAATCTTTGGGTGAAAGGTAAACTTTGGGAGTGACTTCAGTTCTGAGTTAAAAGGGTATCTGGGGTCTATAGTCTCAGGGATCCTCTAGTCTCTGTCAAAACAGTAAGTCTGGACTTTTTTTGTGAATTTGAATTTTGTTCTACATTTTTCTCCCACTCCGTCCAGGACTGTCTGTTGTCATTCCTGTCAGAGTGGTCGGTGGTGGTAGCCTGGCCCCATCCAGTTGTTCTGGGCTCGGGCTGGTGGAGGCTGTGGTACTTGTGGTCCATTAGTCCCTTTTGACTAACACTTCCCGTGTGTCTTTGGTTTTCTTCATTCTCCTTTGCTTCGGACTGGATGGGACCAGTAAATGTATCTTAGATGGCTGCTTACAAGCTTTTAAGACCCCGGAGGCTACTCACCAAAGTGGGATATAGAATGTTTTTTATGAACCATGTTATGCTGGTTGACCTAAATCATTGTCCTCAGTCCTCAGCCCAGTAACCTCAGGGTGTTTGGATGTGTCAAAAAAGTTTCTATGACCTTGCCTTGGTCACCTTGTCCTGACTTCCCCTATAATGTGTCCTGTCTTTCCTGTCACCAAAGTCAAAACTTATCTATTATCTAGTTAGTGACTTCCCCTCCCTGTCCTTCCCTTTCCTGGTAACAATCAATGATTGTTTCTGTGTGTAAATCTTTCGCTGAATTTTTGTAATAGTGGTCTCATACAGGATTTGTCCTTTTGGTGTTTGATTTATTTCACTCAGCATAATACCCTCCAGATTCATCCATGTTGTGAGATGTTTTCCGGATTCATCATTATTCTTTATCATGCAGAGTATTCCATTGTGTGTATGTACCATAGCTTGTTTATCCATTCATCTGTTGATAGGCACTTAGGTTGTTTCCATCTTTTTGCTACTGTGAATAGTGCAGCAACGAACATGGGTATGTGTATGTCTATTTGTGTGATGGCTCTTATTTCTCTGGTATATATTCCTAGAAGTGAGACTGCTAGATTGTATGATATTTCTATTTCTAACTTTTTAAGAAAGTGCCATATTGTCTTCCATAGTAGTTGTACTGTTTTACACACCCATCAGCAGCGTACAAGAATTCCAATCGCCCCACAATCTCTCCAATATTTTTTTCTTTGATTATTGCCATAAAGCGAGGGTGAGATGGTATCTCATTATAGTTTTTATTTGAATTTCTCTAATGGTTAATGATCGTGAGCATTTCCTCCTCTGTTAGCTACTTGAATGTCTTTTTTTGGTGAAAACCCCGTGAAAACCAACCCGATTACCATCGAGTCAATTCCGACTCATAGTAACCCTATAGAACTGCCCCATAGAATTTCCAAGGACTGCCTGGTGGATTTGAACTGCTGACCTTTTGGTTAACAGCCATAGCTCTTAACCACTACACCACCAGGGTTTCCTTTTTGGTGAAGTGCCTGTAAATACCCTTTGCCCATTTTTTAATTGGATTATTTGTCTTTTTATTGTTATAGTGTTGCAATATCTTATAGATTTTAGAGGTTAGACCCTTTTTTCCCAGTGTAGGTTCTCTTTTTACTCTTTTGATGAAGTCTTTTGATGAGCATACATGTTTAATTTTTAGGATATCCCAGTTATCTAGTTTCTCTTCCAGAGTTTATACATTGTTAGTTATACTTTGTATCCTATTTGTGCCATGTATTATGGCCCCCAGTATTGTCCCAAATTTTTCTCCCAAGATCTTTATCATTTTAGGTTTTATACTTAGGTTTTTGATCCATTTTGAATTACTTTTTGTATATGGTGTGAGGTATGGATCCTGTTGAATTTTTTCTTTTTACGGATGGGCATCCAATTTTGCCAGCACCATTTGTTAAAGAGGCTATCTTTTTCCCATTTAATGGAATTTGGGTCTTTATCAAAGATCAACTGACCATAGGTGGATAAATTTACATCTGGGTTCTAAGTTATGTGCTATTAGTCTCTCTGTCATCTTAGAGTATCAGGCTGCTTGGACTTCAGTGACTTTGTAGTAAAGATCTGAGATCAGGTAGTATGAGGCCTCCTACATCATTGTTCTTCAGTAATGCTTTACTTCTCTGAGGCTTCTTCCCTTTCCATATAAAGTTAATGATTAGTTTTTCCATCTTGTTAAAGCATACCATCGGTATTTGGTTCTGGGTTGCATTGTATCTGTAGATCACTTTGGGTAGGATTGACATTTATACAAAGTTGGGTCTTCCTTTCCATGAGCATGATATGTTTTTCCACTTATGTAGGTTTCTTTTGGTTTCTTGCAGTAGTGCTTTGTAGTTTTCTTTGTATAGGTATTTTACATTTCTTGGTTAGATTTATTTCTAAGTGTTTTATTTTATTAGGTGCTATTATAAATGGTATTTTTTTTTTCCTGATTTACTTTTTGAACTTCTTTTTTTTTTTTTGGTGTATAGAATCCAACTGATTTTTTACGTTGATCTTGTATCCTGTATTCTGCTGAATCTTTCTATTAGTTCCAGTAATTTTCTTTTGGAATCTTTAGAGTTCTATACGTATAGTACCATATTGTTTGCAAATTTTACTTCTTCCTTACCAATTTAGATGTCCTTGATTTCTTTTTCTTGCCTTATTGTTCTAGCTAGGACTTCCACCACAATGTTAAATATGAGTGGTGTTAAACGGCATCCTTTTTTTTTTTTTTTTTCCTATTCTCATGGGAAATGCTTTCAGCCTCTGTTTATTGAGGTGATGTTGGCTGTTGACTTGTATAGATGGCTTTTATTATGTTGAGAAATTTTTCTTCTATTCCTATTATATTGAGAGTTTTTTTTTTTTTGTCAGGAATGAGTGTTGGACTATATCAAATGTCTTTTCCGCATGGATCGAGATGATCGTGTGGTTCTTTTATTCTATTTATGCTGGTGATTATGTTGATTGTTTTTCTAATGTCGAACCATCCTTGCATACTTGGTATGAATCCCACTTGGTCATGGTGTATTATTATTTTGATATGATGCTGAATTCTATTGGCTAGGATTTTGTTGAGAATTTTTGCATCTATATTCATGAAGGTGATTGCTCTGTAATTTTCTTTTTTTTTTTTTGCAGTATCTTTGCTTGGCTTTGCTATTAGGTTTATGCTGGTTTCACAGAATGAATTCAGGAGTATCCCTTCCTTTTCTATGCTCTGAAAGAGTTTGCGAGTATTGGTGTGAGCTTTTCTTTAAATGCCTGGCAGAATTCTACGGTGAAGCCATCTGGGCCAGGGCTTTTTTGTTTTTATTTTGGAGTTTTTTAAAAAATTACCTTTTCAATCTCTTCTCTTGTTATGAGTCTGTTCAGATTTTCTACCTCAGTTTGTGTTAGTTTAGGAAGGTAGTATGTTTCTAGAAATTTGTCTATTTCCCCTAGGTTTTAAAATTTGTTGGAGTAAGGTTTTTCTTATTTCAGTTGAGTCTGTTGTAATGTTCCCCATTTCACTTCTTATTTTGGCTGTTTGCTTCCTCTTCTGTTTTTCTTTTTTCTGTTTGGCCAATGGTTTATTGATTTTGTTGATTTTTTCAAAGCACCAACTTTTGGTCTTGTTGATTCTTCCTATTATTTTTTTCTTCTCTATTTCGTTTATTTCTGCTCTGATCCTTATCATTTTCTTTCTTCTGGTGGTTGTGGGCTTCTTTTACTGTTCTCTTTCTATTTGTTTGAGTTGTAGGGCTAATTTTTGATTTGGACCCTTTCTTCTTTTTTAATGTATACATTGTTGCTAAAGATTGACCTCTGAGCACTGCCTTTGCTGTATCCCAAAGGTTTTGGTATGATGTTTTCATTCTCATTTGATTCTAGGAATGTTTTTTCATCTCATCTTTGATTTCTTCTGTTACCCAGTGGTTTTTAAGGAAGTTTTTTTTTTTTTTCTTTCCATTTCCACTTTTTTTATTTTCTTCCCCTTGCTCTTCCTGTTACTTAATTTCTACTTTTATGGCACTTTGATCAGAGAAGATGCTTTGTATTATGTTGATATTTGGAATTTTATTGGGGATTGCTTTCTGGCCTAAAATATGATCTATTCTGGAGGATGTCCCATGTGTATTGAAAAACAACATATACTTTGCTGCTGTTGTGTGGAGTGTTCTGTATATGTCTCTGAGGTTGAGTTGATTGATTGTGGCTTTAGATCTTCTGTATCTGTTTTTTTTTCTTTATGTTCTGTCCTTCACTAAGAGTGGTATGTTGAAGTCCCCTACTATTATTGTGGAACGGTCTGTTTCTCTTTTCAGTGCTGTTAGTTTGATTTATACATTTTGGAGCCCTGCCGTTGGTTATGTACACATTTTTTAAGATTAAGTCATCTTGGTAGATTGTCCCTTTAATCATTGCATAATGTCCTTCCTTGTCTTTTATGGTGGATTTTGCCTTACAGTCTATTTTATGAGATTAGTGTTGCTACTCCTGCTCTTTTTTGGTTGCTGTTTGCTTGATATAATTTTTTCCATCCTTTGATTTTTAATATTTTATGTCTTAATGTGTGAAGTGTGTCTTGGAGACCGCATATTGATGGGTCAGTCATGTTTTTGTCCATTCTGTCACTCTCTGTCCCTTTATGGATGCATTTAAGCTGTTTACATTCAATGTGATTATCAATAGCTGTGAGTTTATTGCTGTCATTTTGTTGTGCTTTTTTGTGTGTGTGCGTGTGTGTATGGTGCTGATATTTTCTTTGTTCCTCTTACTTTCCTGTGCTCAGTCCTTTTGTTCATGGAATTTCTTTTCATTATTACAGGTTTTGCGTTAACTGAGTCTTTACGTTTCTCTTCTTTTTTGTTTTGATGAGTAGGTTTGTTAATTATCTTCGTGGTTATGTTAAAATTTACACTTATCTTCCTAAGTTTAAATAAGTCATTTATTACTTGATATTGCCTTGATTTTCTCTTCATTTGAAAGTTCTATGCGTTCACCGTTTATTCTCCCTTTTATTGTTTTGGCGTTGTTGTCGTTTACAGATTAATATCTCTGATTCCCTGTTTTAAACCTTTTACTTTTGTTTTATTACTGAGAGTTCTTTACCTAGGTTGGTCTCTGGCTAATGCTGTCCTTTGTCCCAGCTTCTGGATGTTGTTGGTTCTCTAACTGAAGGACTCCCTTTAATTGGTCTAATAATTTTGGTTTGGTTTTTACATATTCCCTTAAGTTCTGCTTATCTGGAAACGTCCTGATTTAGCCATTGTATTTGAGAGAGAGTTTTACAGGATATATTATTCTTGTTTGGCAGTTTTTTTTTCTTTCCCATTGCCTTCTTGCCTGCATAGTTTCTGCCAAGTAATCAGAATTTAGTCTTATTGTTTCCCCTTTGTAAGTGAACTTTCTTTTTTTCTTGAGCTGCTCTCAGGATTCTTTCTTTGTCTTTGGTTTTGGCAAGTGTCATTATTTTATGTCTTGGTGACTTTCTTTTGGAGTATATCCTATATGGAGTTTGTTGAACTTCTTGGATGATCATCTTTTCATCTTTCATGAAATTAGGGAAGTTTTCTGCCACCAAATCTTCCGTAAGCTTCTCTGTCTTTTCCATCTTCTCCCCCTGTTCTGGGACTCTGATCACACACAAATTTTTGCTCTTTATTGTGTCCCACATAATTCTTAGGATTTCTTCATTTTTCTTATTTTCTGATTTTTCCTCAAACATTGTGGTGCCCATGGATTTGTCTTCAATCTCACTGATTCTGTCTTCCATTTTTCAAATTTGTTCCTAAAACCTTCTGTTGAGTTTTCCTTTTCTGAAATTTTGTTGTTTATCTTTTGGATTTCCAATTTTATTTATTTATTTATTTTTTTGATATGATCTCTAATTGTTTATTTTGATGTTTTGTTCTTGTATTATTTTCTTGAATTCTTCTATTGCCTTGTCTGTGTTTTCCTTGATTTGGGCTGTGTTTTATCTGTGTGGTCCATGATTTTGCCTATTTTTTCCTTGATTTTGTTTGTGTTTTCCTTGATCTCTTTCTTAATCTCCTGGAGAGCCCTGAATATTAATCTTTTGAATTCCATATCAGGTAGTTCTGCTGCCTTTTCTACTGGAAAGTCATCTGATTCTTTATTTTGGTCACCTGTTAGAGCCATCTTGTCCTGTTTTTTAAATCTGTTTTGATATTGTTTGCTATCTCTGAGACATTCAGATATTATTTTCCTTATGTACTGATTGTGTGTTTGTTTTGTCCTGCTTTTTTGCTCTGTTTTGATATGTCTGGTTGGTCAGGACAGGCGTGCTTTGTTGCTTGCTCATCTGTGGGTGTGATAACTCCCATGACTTTGTCTGGATGGACAAGGCAGTTTGCTCAGCTGTGAGGCAGCAGAGCAGGGCTGGCAGGTAGGGAGACCATGGGGCCAGGACTCTCAGCTGCAGGGCATCTGTACAGGGCTGGTGGGAAGGGAGGAATATGTGGCTGGGTCTCTCAGTGGTGGCTCAATAGGACCAGCCTGCGGAGTGGGGGGGAAGGGCAAAGAGCCTGATTGGCCAGCTGCAGTACAATGGGGTAGAACTGGAGGGGGGAGGTATGTGGGGCGGTGTAGCTTGGCTGTACTGAAGTGGGGTGGAACCAGTGGGGAGGGAGGGGCATGGTCCAGGGCACCCAGCTGTGGCACTGTGGAACAGAGCTGGTAGGGAGGGATAGGCACAGGGCTGAGTTGCTCAGTTGCTGTGCAGTGAGGGGGATGTGGTGTGGGAAGGTGCATGAGGCCAGGTCACTCAGTTGTGGGGAAGTGGGGTAGGGCTAGCAGAGAGGGCTGTGCATGGGCTGGCACACTCAATGTGGGATGAGTGGGCAGAGCTGGCAGGGAGGGAGGGGCACAGGCTGGGGTGCTCAGCTGTGGGGCAGCAGTGTGGAGCTGTAAGGAAGGGAGGGGGCATGGGCACAGGCCTGTGTCTTCTGGCTGTAGTGCAGTGGCTTGGAGCTGGCAGGAAAGGAGGGACACAGGCCAGGATGCTCAGCTATGGGGCAAGAGGGTGGAGCTAGCAGAGAGGGAGGAGGTGTGGGCACAGGGCTGTGTTGCCCAGCTGCAGCACCATGGCTTGGAGCTGACGTAGAAAGAGGCGGTGTGGGTCTGGATCTCTCCACTGTGATGCAGCCAGACTGGCTGGCAGGGAGGGAGGTATGCAGAGTCAGGTTACCACTAATCACCAGAAATGTGGGGGTCGTCAGAACATGTTATCAGAACATGTTACTGTGAGAGAGTGTCTGGACACTTCCTTGAGCTGCAGCCAACAAACCGGACCTTACGTTGCTCTGTGGTGTCTGTACCGTTCCTCTATCTTCTATTGGGAGTTCCATGAAGGTGACTTTCTGTGCTCTTTGCGTGGGGTTTCTGGCTTTATGTCAAGGTGGCTGTGCTGTGCCATGCCAGTCAGCAGGGAACCTTCACTCCATATCTCTACTCATTTGCTGTTTTTGATCAGTTTCTTCTTCTCAGTGGCTTCTGATCTAATGCTTAATCCTTTCATTTAAAGTTTAGGGTTCCAGGATTGATGTCTGTATCTGTTCTACTTGGTTTTTTTTGAGTCTTTGTTGCAGAGGGATGGCTTGGTGTGTTTGACTAGTATGTCATCTTGGCTCTGTCTCTGGTGAGATTAATCTTGATAATATTTTTACTTAACCCAACTATTCAAAATATTTAAATAGGTAATTCGTATTAAAATTATTAATGAGATATTTTACAACTTTTTTGGTACTAAATCTTTAAAATCTAGTATATAGTTTACAGTTACAGGACAAATCAATTTAAATAATTCACATCTCTGGTACTCAATAGCCACGTGTGTCTAGTGCCTACTGTGTTGAACTAAGTAGGCCCAAATATTTTCGTGGCTTAATTCTTCCCTCACTTCATTCAGATTTTTGCTTAAATGCCACCTCCACAGGAAAGTCTCCTCCAATAGCCCCAAGTAATAGAACCTCCCAGCTCCCTATATTTGTCTTTAGTTCCCTTAAGCTGCTTTGATTTTTCCCATAGCACACCATTATTTATTTCTTCATTGTCTGTATTCCCCTTGGGAATGGAATATGTAAGAGGGCAGGGCCATTGCTGGCTTTATTTATCACTATATTCCCAGTTCCTGGCACATAGTGGTGGCTCGATTATATATGAGGTGGCTCCTGATCTGACTCTGGCTACCCATCTGGTTTAGGATCCACTACTCATGCCACTTGCCAGAAAATTTGAATTAGTTTTCTGCCCATTTCATGCTCATGCTGTTCTTTTTTTGTAAGATATCCTTCCTCTTTCCATGTATCCAGATCTTATCCTCACCCAAGATGTGCCTTAAAATCTCCGCACTCTAGGAAGCTTTCTAAGATTCCTGCATCCAGAACCTGGGTTCTCTGGAACATATTTTCTGAGCCTTTTTTACGACCCTTTTAGATAGTGTTAGTTTTGTTTCTATCTTAACTATTACTCTGGACTGTAAGCTCATTGAAATCTGAGATATACAGAAAACTAAAAACAAAGAAAGAAACAAAAAACTCTTGCCCAAATTACAAGGAAGAGCTAGGATGAAACCCAGAGCTTTCTGACTCAAGATCCTCAGCACTTCATCACTTGACTCCATTTTCTCTTGTTAAATGTAGCCACAGTTAGAGTAGAGATTAGAACATTGAATATATAGTAGGTGCTCTTTTCTTCCTAATCTTGAGTAGAACTTTTAATAGGTATGAAGTGAGTGTATATGTGACTGAATAAATGAATGGGGGATGAAAGAAGGTTGATTGGCCTCTGTGCCTGTATTAGAGGCATCTAAGACACTATTCTAGGAGGAAGGGAGTTGGGGCAGCAGTCCTTTGAAATATATGCAGCAAGATACTGCAGCTAATGTGTGATCTTTGCAGGTAATTCCTAACATTTCTTACCGATGCATGGAGGTGAATCTCTACAAAATACCTGACAACATTCCCTCATCAGCCAAGAACCTGGATCTGAGCTTTAACCCCCTGAGGCACTTAGGTAGCCATAGCTTCTCCAACTTCTCAGAACTGCAGGTGCTGGATTTATCCAGGTAATGAATGAACTTTTACACAATATTCAAGGTGAGATGTTCATTGTCCTATCACATCATTCTTGCTCCAGAAAGCCTGGTTGGTAGAGTCTCAATCTCCACTCATTAACTCAACAGATTTATTACTTGCTATGAGCTACAACTGCTAACCAAAAGATTGGCAGTTCAAATCCACCAGCCATGCCTTGGAAACCCTGTGGGGCAGTTCTACTCTGTCCTATAGGGGCGCTGTGAGTTGGAATCGACTGTAAGGCAACGGGTTTGGTTTTGGGTTTTATATAATCTTAGGCAAGCCACCCCCCTTCTCCAAGTCTCAATTTCTTCATCTATAAAATAGGCAATTGGTGAGGTGTTTTCTAAGTGCAATTTTATCTTTGGTTTTTTTTTTTTTTTTTAAGTCAGTGTCTTAGTTCTCTTAAGTTCATAACAGTTCTCTTAGTTCATCACAGAAACGACACAGGTGGATGGCTTTAACAAAGAGAAATTAATTCTTTCACAGTCTAGGAAGCTAGAAGTATGAATTCAGGGTGCCAGCTCCAGGGAAAGGCTTTCTCCCTTTCTGTTGGCCCTGGGGAAGGTCCTTGTCATCAATATTCCCCAGTTGAGGAGCTTCTCAGCACAGAGACCCCAAGCCCAAAGGATACAATATTCTCTTGGCTCTTGTTTCTTGGCAATATGAAGTTTACATTCCTCTCTTCTCCTTAGTCTCTTTTATATCCCAAAAGAGATTGACTTAAGACACAACCGAATCTTGTAGATTGAGTCTTGCCTCATTAACATAACTTCCACTAATCCAACCTCATTAATATCATAGAGGTATGATTTACAACACATAGAAAAATCACATCAGGTGACAAAATGGTGGACAATCATACAATACTGGGAATCATGGACTAGCCAAGTTAATACACATTTTGGGGGGGACACAAGTCAATCCACCCTTTGGCTCCCAGAAATTCATGTCCTTGCCGTGTGTAAAACACATTCACCCCATCATATCATACCAAAAGTCATAAATTAACTCCAAATCCAAAATTCAAAAATTCCTCTTCACCTGTGAAATGTAGAATACAAGTTATCTGCTTCCAAAGTATGGTGGTAGAATGGGCACAAGCTAGACATTTCCATTACAAATGGAAGAAAAGAAGGCATAACAGGCACCAAGAAAGTCAGCAGAACACATTACATTAACCCTCAAGATTTGAAAATAATCCTCTGTTCTCTGAGATTATTTACACAAAGGCCCTGCCCTCCAGACTCTAGGTATTGGCCCTGGGCTTTGGTTCTGCCTTCCAGGTCCACTGGAACAGCAACACTGCTCCCTCGCATTTGGAGGGCCCCGTTGTCCTAGTCCATCTGAGTGGCAACTCCATCCTTTGAGACCCCAGATGTAGTGGCCTTACCCTTTGAGACTGAGGCAGCTTGGCTTCCTGTTTTCCTTGTCTCTTCACCTCTGCTTCCTGGTTCCTTGGCCTCTGGGCCCTTAGGCCTCACCACATGTGCCTACCCTACTGGGGCAAGTGTTTCAAAGCTCTTTAGCTCACAGATAAGTGTCCAGGGACACCCCACTCCACCAGGGAGCCTGTTGCACCAAGGCGATCAGCTCTATAGCTCCATGGGTTGGCTCCAGTGCTGTCTCATGCTGGTCTCCTGGTTCTGCTGCTGCTGTCTGCTGCTGCTTCTCGCCATCTGTGCCATTTCTATTGTAATCACTTCCTTCTGTGTCCTCCCCAGAATCGTCTTTGATGTCCATAATTCTACCAACGGTCTCTCCAAGACAAGCTAGGCTTTTATTATCACGTACTTTAAGACACTTCCAGCCACTACCCATTCAGTTTAGAAACCACTTCCACGTTTTAGGTATTTGTTAGAGCAGCACCCCACTCTCTCAGTATCAAATTCTGTCTTAGTTATCTAGTGCTGCTATAGCAGAAATACCACAAATAAAGGGATGGCTTTAAAAAACAGAAATTTATTCTCTCACAGTCTAGGAAGCAAGAGGTCCAAATTCAGAGTGTCAAATCCAGGGGAAGGCTTTCTCTTTCTTTTGGCTGTGGGGGAAGGTCCTTGTCATAAATATTCTCTGGTCTAGGAGCTTCTCAGCTCAGGGACCCTGGGTCCAAATGACATGCTATTCTTCTTGGCTCTTGTTTCTTGGCGGTATGAGTTCCCCATATCTCTTTTATGTCTTAAAAGAGATTGACTTAAAACAACCTAATCTTGTAGATCTCATTAACATAACTGCCACTAAACTGACCTCATTAACATCATAGAGGTAGGATTTACAACACATAGGAAAATCACACCAAGTGACAAAGTGGTCCTTAGTCACACAATACTGGGAATCCTGTACTAGCCAAGTTGACACATATTTTTAGGGGGACATAATTCAGTCTGTAACAGTCAGGATAGAAAACTGACTTAAACTCTTTCATTAACAGATATTTATTGGCCACTAGCTATGTATTGTACACTCTGCTACAAGAGTATATTTATACATAACATACAACCCCCTCTATTAAGGACAGCATATCCACTTGAAGGGTCTCTGTGTTTTGTTTTTTTTTTAATTAAATTTTCCAATCCTAATGTTCCATATTATGCTATAATTCTACATCCCAACTGCATTCATTTTCTAGGGCTGCCAAAACAAAATGGCACAAACTGGGTGGCTTATAAAGACAAAATTTTATTTTCTCATAGTTCTGGAGACTAGTTCTAGAGACTAGAAGTTCAAATCAACATGTACGTCAGTCCATGCTCCTTCTAAAGTCTTCAGGGAAAGACCTTTTCTTGTCTCTCCCAGCTTCTAGCAGCCCCAGCCATTCCTGGGTTTGTAGATGCATCTTCGCATGGCCATCCTTCCCCGGTCTTTCTGTGTCTCTTCTCTTATAAGGCACTACTCAGATTCTATTAAATGTCGATAACATCTTCAAAGACCCTATTTTCAAATAACAAGGGATTAGGACTTCAACATACCCTTTTGGAAGACACAAATCAATCCAAAACATGCCATGTATCATGTTTGTCACATACTTTGGGGCTTTTGTATCTGTTGTTCATGTTGTCTCCTTTTCTTGTTAACACTTACTCATCTTTCATATTTTAATGTGCTCTCAGAGAAGCCTGATTTGATCCCCCTGGTCTGGGTCGGTTTCCTCGATATAAACTTTCATAGCACACTTTCCATTTCCACTCCCCCAAAAAACTCACTCATATCATGTGTTACTAGCATTTACCTGTGATAAGGACACCACTTAAATATCTAGCTATATACAGAAATTTTCATAAACATTAAATTTATCTGTAAGGCTTGTAATTTTTTATATCTTTGAAATTGACCTTCATCAGTCATTTATCATGCCTAACAACTAGCAATTATCTGCATCATCTGTATGAATCAGACGTACACTCACAATTATTTGTGGTAGGAAATGGAAAAATTTGATCTTAAATGATATTACATACTCTACCAACCACACAGTTATTGTGTACCCCAGTCATTACTCTTTAACTGATTTTTTTCTGATGGTTTTCCTCTCTCTGCTAAACATGTGTGCCAAGTGTAATGAAAAGAGTACATCAGTGTGGCCAATGTGATAATACTGGATCTGTGGGGACTTCTTATTTGTCCATGCCATCATCTTCCCTGCTTGATATCTTTACCTGGACACAATCATACAGCAAGTCACATCCTATGAAGAGCCAGATGACTGGTAATGCTATTCCAATTTGGGCTTTTATTCAGCAGAAGTATTATATAATCTGTATCTCTTTTCCATGTAGGTGTGAAATTCAGATAATTGAAGATGGTGCATATTGGGGACTAAATCATCTCTTCACCTTGATATTAACGGGAAACCCTATCCAGCATTTAGCCCTGGGAACCTTTTTTGGACTATCAGGTTTGCAAAAGCTGGTGGCTGTGGAGATAAACCTAACCTCTCTAGAGGACTTCCCCATTGGGCATCTTAAAACTTTGAAGGAGCTTAATGTAGCTCACAATTCTATCCATTCCTTCAAATTACCTGAATATTTTTCTAACCTGTCCAACCTGGAACACTTGGACCTTTCCAATAACCAGATCCGAAATATTTTTCGTAAAGACTTGCAGATCCTACATCAAATTCCTCTACTCAATCTCTCTCTAGACCTGTCCCTGAACATGATAGACTTTATCCAACCAGGTGCCTTCAAAGAAATTAGGCTTCATAAACTGACTTTGAGAAGCAATTTTGATAATATGACTGTAATGAAAATGTGTATTCAAGGTCTGGCTGGTTTAGAAGTCCATCAGTTGGTCATGGGAGAATTTAAAAATGAAAGGAACTTGGACAGGTTTGACAAATCTGCTCTGGAGGGACTATGCAATTTGACAATTGAAGAATTCCGGATGGCATATGTCAGCGACTTCTCATCACATGATATTGATGTATTTAATTGCTTGGCAAATGTTTCTGCAGTTTCTCTGGTGAGTCTGAATCTAAATGAGTTAGAAAGATTTCCTGAAGATTTCAGATGGCAATCCTTAGAACTGGTTAACTGTAAACTTCAACCATTTCCTGCACTGGCACTTTCCTCTCTGAAAAGATTTGTTTTAACTGCCAATAAAAATAGTAACACTATTGTCGAGTTTAAACTACCAAGCCTTGAGTTTCTAGATCTCAGTGGAAATGTATTGAGTCTCAGAGGTTGTTGTTCTCAGTCTGATTTTGGGACAACCAAGCTGAAGTATTTAGATCTGAGCTTCAATAATGTTATTGTCATGAATTCAAACTTCCTGGGCTTGGAACAACTAAAACATCTAGATTTCCGATATTCCACCTTGAAACATGTCAATGATTTTCCACCATTTCTATCACTCACAAAACTACTTTACCTTGACATTTCTCACACCCATATTCACGTTGTCTTCCACGGCATCTTTCTTGGCTTGTATAGCCTCAAAGTCTTAAAAATGGCTGGCAATTCTTTTCAGGACAACTTCCTTCCAGATATCTTCACAGATCTGACTGACTTGATTTTCTTGGACCTCTCTTACTGCCAACTGGAACAGGTGTCCCGAGGAGCTTTTGACTCACTTCTCAGACTACAGGTGATAAATATGAGTTCCAACAACCTCCTGTCCTTGGATACACTTCCCTTTAAATATCTCCACTCGCTTCAAGTTCTAGACTGTAGTTTCAATCATATAGTGGCCTCCAAGGTACAAGAACTACAACATCTTCCAAGTAACCTAACTCTCTTAAATCTTACCCAGAATGACTTTGCTTGTATTTGTGAGCACCAGAGTTTCCTGCAGTGGGTCAAGGACCAGAGGCAGCTCTTGGTGGAAGTTGAACAAATGGTGTGTGCGACACCTTCAGACATGCACGGCAGGCCTGTGCTGAGTTTTAGGAACACCACCTGTCAGATGAGTAAGACTGTTATCAGTGCGTCAGTTCTCAGTGTGTTCATAGTATCTCTGATGCTAGTTTTGGCCTATAAGTTCTATTTCCACCTGATGCTTCTTGCAGGCTGCAGAAGATATGGTGGCGGCGAATGCACCTATGATGCCTTTGTTATCTACTCTAGCCAGGATGAGGACTGGGTGAGGAATGAGCTGGTAAAGAACCTGGAAGAGGGAGTGCCCCCCTTTCAGCTCTGCCTTCACTATAGAGACTTTATCCCAGGTGTGGCCATCGCCGCCAACATCATCCAGGAAGGTTTCCACAAAAGCCGGAAAGTTATTGTCGTGGTGTCTCAGCACTTCATCCAGAGCCGCTGGTGTATCTTCGAATATGAGATTGCCCAGACCTGGCAGTTTTTGAGCAGTCATGCTGGCATTATCTTCATCATCCTGCAGAAGGTGGAGAAGTCCCTGCTCCGGCAGCAGGTGGAGCTGTACCGCCTTCTCAACAGGAACACCTACCTGGAGTGGGAGGACAGTGTCCTGGGAAAACACATCTTCTGGAGACGTCTCAGAAAAGCCCTGTTAGCTGGGAAACCATGGAATCCAGAAGGAACAGCAGATGCAGAGAACAACCAGCTTGAAGCAACAACTTTTACCTGAGGCAAAGAAACTCCTGGGATGCTTTCCCATCCAGCTGGGCTCAACACTTGTTCAGCTAATACCAAAAAAAAAAAAAAAAAACCCACTGCCATCTAGGCAATTCCAACTCATAGCCACCCTACAGGACAGGGTAGAAGTGCCCTGTAGGGTTCCAAGAATGTAACACTTTACAGAAGCAGGCTGCCACATCTTTCTCCTGCGTTAGGCTAACAAAAAAAAATTTTTTTTTTTTTTTTAGGCTAACAAGCATGTATTAAATGCTACAATGTACCAGGTACTGTGCTAAGGGCAGATAATTCAGTGGTGTGCAAGATACAAACACAGGGCTGCTAATCTCATGGAGTTTACAGTGCAGAGGGAATAAGTACCAGTGCTAAAATACAGAACCTTCTAGATTGGTGCTTTAGCCAGCTCAACTAAGGAGTCCATGACAGGGAAATTTCAAGTCAACTCTTAGCCCATCAAATCGAATTAGAACTAAGAGTGAAAGCAGAAAGGAACACTATTCTTTTCCTGAGCATTTGAATAGAAACTACCTCATGTATTATGTTTTGTCGTTGTTAGCTGCTACTGAGTCAGCCCCCAACTCATGGTAACCCCACGTGCTACAGATCAGAACTGCTCTATATAGTTTTCTTGGCTATAATCTTTATGCAAGCAGTTTGCTAAGCCCTTCTTCCCTGGAGCAGGTGAGTGGACTCAAACCACCAACCTTTAGGTTAGCAGCCCATTGCAAACTGCTTATGCCACCCAGGCAAGTAACATATTTAAGCCATCTTAAAACAAAACTGCCATGGTAGTTTCAATAGAACTGAGAATTTTCTCACTTTTTCCTTTTCCACTGAATATAATTTAAATTCTACTTGACGATTCTGAAGGCACCTGATTCAGGATCCTCCTTCCACTTCAAGGCCGTTTACCTTCAAAGGTAGAACCCCTGTAACTAATTCCTGAGGAATTATACACACTCACAAACTTACAATCATCCTAGTCATTGCTTAGAACATTGTATTTATTAATTTAAAATCTGATATATATTTTGTCTTTATAAATCCAGTTCTCATTTTTTATATCTTTGGTATACCCCCATATCATAAATAAGGCTGTTGGGGATATGCTGGAAATAACTGTATTTAACCACAATTTTTTGAGCCAATAAAAAAAAATACAGTGTCATTTTGTCATTCAAAAGTCGTACACCTATAAAAATTTGAACTTGCAAAAGTTGTGTGATAGGTATATTTGTAACAATAACAAAAAGAGAGATAGTAGCTGCCGAGGCTGCTTATGTACAGCCAAACACCTCATGGGATTTGGTTCCTTAGTTTGGAGATTCAGGTTCATGGTTTCATAGAATATCCCAGTTAATTGGCCTGTTGTTGTTGTTAGGCACTGTCAAATGAAATGGAGGTAACTGAATGAATGAAACAGTGCCTGGTCCTGTGCCATGCTCACAATTCTTGCTATATTTGAGCCCATCGTTGCAGCCACTGTGTCAGTGCATCTCATTGAGGGTCTTCCTCTTTTTTGCTGACCTTCTCTTCTTTACCAAGCATGATGTCCTTCTCCAGGGACTGGTCCCTCCTCATAACATATCCAAAGTACATGAGACGAAGTCTTGTCATCCTCCCTTCTAAGGAACATTCTTGCTGTACTTCTTCCAAGACAGATTTGTCTATTCTTCTGGCAGTCTGTGGTATATTTAATACTCTTCACCAACACCATAATTCAAAGGCAGTAATTCTTCTTCAGTCTTCCTTATTCATTGTCCAGCTTTTGCATGCATATGAGGTGATTGAAAGTACCATGGCTTGGGTCAGGCTCACCTGAACCTCAAAGTCACATCTTTGTTTTTTAACATTTTAAGAGGTCTTTTGCAGGAGATTTGCCCAATACAATATGCCATTTGATTTCTTGACTGCTGCTCCCATGGGTGTGATTGTGGACCCAAGTAAAATGAAATCTTTGACAACTTTAATATTTTTTCCATTTATTAAAATAATTGGCCTAATATCAAGTTTAGTGCTTCTGTTCTACCTCCTAGTTCATTGTGCAGTATCTGGGGGTCTTAAAACCTCACACATGGCCATCCAAGGCATGACCATTAGCCTCTATTCTCCTGGAGCAATAGAGGAAGAAGAGGAGTCAGGAATAGGAGGAGGATATTGAATTTGTGGCTAATTACCTCCATGAACTGCCTCCTTTGCCATCAGATCAGAAGAACTGGGTGGTACCCAGCTACCATAAGCAAACATTTTGATCAAAGCTTCCATAGAAGAATCCTGATCTAAAGGGGGGAAATGCAGAACAGAATTTCAAATTATCATGGACTCTAGAATTTCTGGAGCCATGGAGACCTGAAAATATTGCCCTGAGATAATCTTTAAACCTGAAACCAAAAAATATCCCCTGAAGTTATCTTAAAACCCAACAGTACCAAAAAAACCAAACACTTTGCCATTGGGTCAATTCCAACTCATAGAGATCCTATAGGACAGAGAGAACTGCCCCACAGGGTTTCCAAGGAGTGGGTGGTCATTTGAACTGCAGACTTTTTGGTTAGCAGCCGAGCTCTTAACCACTATGCCACCAGGGCTCCATACTGTATGTGTGTGTATATACACATGGGGCAGTTCTACTCTGTCCTATAGGCTCGGTATGAGTTGGAATCGACTCGATGGCACTGGGTTTTTATATATATATAAGAAGAAAGAGTGAATGCTAAAAGGATAAAGCCAAAATGCAGTGATTATATCTTAATGGTGGCATTAAAAAATATACGTATGTATTTTATAATTAGGAGTAAAATTATTTTCAATTTGGAGGAAAAGATAACATATAAGGAAATTCAGCAATGTAATAAAATTTTATTTTATTTTATTTTTGAGATAGATAAATAAATTTGTTATATAGGTTCACTAGTAATAAAGGTCTGTCTTGAGCATTACGCTGTTTTAAGAACTAACTATAGGGGATCAGATTGACAACAGCAACTCCAAAGATTAGATAGAAACCTTAGGGGGCAGTGAGTTTATATTAATGAGAGAGGAACAACTCAGAAAAGGAGGATGAAAATGGTTGCACAACTCCAAGAATGTAATCAGTGTCACTAAATTGTACATGCAGAAACTGTTGAATTTGTGCATGTTTTGCTCTGTATTTTCTCAACAACAACAATAAAATAATAAAAAAAAAATCATTACCTACTAAATTATGACTTTTGGGGAGACGGTGTTAAAAAATTTGGTTGAAGGTGACACTTGTTTAAAGAAGCCCAACTTCTGAGTCTCATAATGGTCAGTTCTGATTAGAGGCAAGAGGAAAGATGGTGTGAGCTTAGGATGTCACCTCTTCTCGATGATCTCAGAATCATATGGGCTAATGTAGCTGGGATGACCACATGAAATGCCTTGCAACAAAGGATTCTTCTCAGGGTAAGTGTTGTTTGGTGAAAATTTGAATCCCTTCTGAGAAACATAGAGGGCTGGGGTCCCCCCACCTCCCACTGATAGGAGAACTGTTTATGAAATGATTCAACATGCGGAGCTCACATTGCTGCTTCCTGTGGGGGCTTCACTCACAGACTACATTTAGGAACGACTGGAAGTTATTATTGAGAAAGCAATGTCCCTGAGGTTAATGGGGGTCATGGTAAGGGGAGTTCTCAGAAAATCACACTTACCCAACTTCCCCAGACCTGGTGCATTCAAAGAAAGGGCGATGTGGACATGTAGAAAATCCAGTGGTCAAGCACTGAAGATAAGGCCACACCCAGGAGTGTGTTTCTAACAGTGTTTCAGAGTATATTTTGGTTTGCTCATGGCTGGCATTGTTGAACATGCTTGATGTGTTTATGTGTCTTGGGTGCTAGTGAAAGTGGGCATATGCATTTGTACATATGCTTCCGTGAGTTCCTGTCAGGGTTTGTGTGTATGTGAGAGTGGTTTTGTCTGTGCAAACATATCCACATGGAAGGGAATGTGATTATACCTCATGGGGAACACATGCATTTGATGCAGATGTTTACAGCTGTTTGCTATAGGTTCTGTACACTTGTCTTGGCACAGGATTGCATATACACAAATGTTTGAGTTAGTTTCTGATTTGCTAGAGGCTGTGTGTTTGTGTAAGTCCATGCTATATTTGAGTGTGCTTGTGCTTATATCTGAGTAGACATTCTGCGTATGAAAGTTAGTTCAAGCAAATACACAAGGCACCAGGGGTGAAAATCAAAATACAACTAGAATGTTTCCTTTATACAAGGCTGACATTGGCCCCTTCCCATCAGTCCCCTCTCCCAGATGGAGAATTCTGAAAATTGCAGGTGAGGTAGGCAAGAAGGCAAAGAAATGATATGGACAGACACAGAAGGAGAAAAAAGAGGAAAGTCAGGGCTAGGATGGGCTCCATGGAGCTGTTTAAACCCTCTGGATGAAAAAGAGTTAAAGAGTGGAGTGGAGAGAAATTAACTATAGTGCTGTAAATTTATGTCATAGCCTACAACTTGTAACATAATCATACAATTACAATCACATTTAAATGTCTCATTTTTTTTTTTTTTTAGCCAGGTGAGGTAGGCAGATCAAGAATCATTAGGTCCATTTTACTGATGTGAAACCTGAGGTTCAGTGAAGTAAATTTACTGTCAACAGGCCACTGAGTGAGCAAGTGGCAGGGGCTGAACCTGGGCCTCTGGCCCACTCAGTGCAGCTTACTTTCCACTACACTCTGGGGCTTTACACTTTAAGTTGGCAAAATGGGAAGTGAAACCCCTGTAGTGTCACCTGTAGAACCCTGAGAAACCTCCCCTGTGGTTGATACCAGTGGAGGGTTTTTCACTAAAGCCATGACTCATTAGGCAAATACATATCCATATATATTATGTATACATAACAAATAACTTATGATATAACACTTTCCACATAAGACTTGAGGGAGCTTCAAATAAAGTATACATGGGCAATAATTAGTTGCCAATGTGTCAGCTACAGCTCATGGTGACCCCATGTGTGTCAGAGTAGAACTGTGCTCCATAGGGTTTTCAATGGCTGGTTTTTTGGAAGTAGATCCCCAGGCCTTTCTTCTAGATTCCTCTGGGTAGACTCAAACCTCCAATCTTTCAGTTAACAGCTGTGTGCGTTAATCATTTGTACCACCCAGGGACTCCACATGGACAATAGAGTTAATCAGAAGTACAAAATCTGGACAAAGAACAAAGAGAGGAAGAAATGGTACTAAGAGTGAGCATCAATGTAGTTTTTCTAGTGCTAAACTCCAGAAAGACCCCCCCTGGTGCTTTGCATCATGTGGCTTCTGGAGAAAGCTCCAACTCAGATTCACCCTTACCAATTAGCTCTGTGCCTTGGGCTTCACTTCTCTGAGTATCCAGTTAACTGCAAGGAAAAACCAGGGCAAGGATATTACTTTGTAAGGTTGATTCAAGGATTGAAAATCATGTATGTTCTACATGAGGAACACAGTTCTCTTATGGGTGAGGGCTCCTCTGGGACTTTATAAACAGGGCACAGGAAAAAGCATTGGCAATGTTCCCCACAATGGCTTTACAGCAATTGCTGTGTTTCTCCAGCCTATGGGAGCATAAGAGTGACTTAACTATAATTAAACAGCTTCATTCTGACTCAGCCTCCACCCACAGGATTTTCAGAAGCCCAGCTTCCTTCTGGACGCTGTAACCCTTCTAGAAATTGCCAGCAGGTTTCTAGATGGTCTTCATGGACTTACAAGAGTCCCCACTAGATTGACTGTGAGCTCTGTGAGAAGAGAGAGCATGACAGTTCACCCTCCTGCTTCTCCACCTGTGATCACGATGCTTGAAGCATAGTAAACAGGAAACATCTATTTATTTGAAGAATCGATGAGTAAACAAAGCTCCATTTCTACAGATGATGTTTTCTGGGCCTCCCAGTCAAGGCTGCAAAGTTCTAGACCACAGTTCTCTGCTGCCTACATAGCCTTGCGGGCTCTAGACTTTCATGGTTGTCTTCCATTCCTGTTCTTGTCAACTATTCCCTCCACTCTGCTTCTTTAAGCTCAAATATTCCAAACATTACTTGTGGAAGGGGAGAGAATACCCTGGTAATGTATATCCTTAATGGCTATCTCTAGGTCTTATTCTTCTTTATGTATGATACCTGTTCATTTGTAATAGAGCAGGCTCTTGGTGGAGTGATCACTCGAGATCTGGTTCAGGCTCTCCATCTACTTCTAGGGTGATTTTGGGCAAGTCATTCAGGTCCCTTGAGGCTCAGGTTTCAACACTTAAAGTGGGGGTAATCGTCTTCTCTCACTTGACAATAATGATGATAATAACAACAATTCAAAAAGAAAAAAAAAAAAACTTGTCAAGTCCATTTTGACTCATGGCGACCCCACATGTTACAGAGTAGAACTGCTTCATAGAATTTTCTTGGCTGGAATCTTTATGGAGAGAGTTTTCTAGATCTTTCTTCCATGGAGCCGCTGGGTGGTTTGGACTACCAGCCTTTAAGTTAGCAGCTAATCACAAGCTGCTTGTACCACCCAGGCACCTTACAATAACAATAAACAACAACAAAAAGTTGCTGTTGAATCGATTCCAATTCATAGAGACACTATAGGACAGAATAGAATTTCTCCATATTGTTAATTGAGCAATCATTTTGTGCAAGGGGTTTATATAAATTATCTCATTTATTTTGCCACATCAGTGACTTAGGAAGACACTACTTCCAATTTACAGATGAAGTGACTGAGGCTCAGAGTCATTATATAACATGCCCAAGGTCACCTACACATAAAAGGCAACTCTGGGATTAGGATCTAAGTCCATCCTGCTTCAGAGCCAGGATTTCTAAATACAGTACTATGCCAAGAGCACCCTTCTCCCACAAAAATGCATGAGACCACTTATCTCACCACGATGGATTTGATGTTAACCAAAGGGGGATACTATTATTGCTAGTGATGAGAAATGGATGCCCAGAGAGGATGAATAACTTGCCCAAGGTCACACAGCTAGCATGTATTACTTACAATAATAGCTACCACTTGCTGAGCTTTTGTTACATACCTGGGGCAGTTTTAATTTATGTACCGACTGATTTAATTATTAAAATGAGCCCATGAGGCAAGTATAGATAGGTTTGTCATTTTACAGATGAGGACAATGAGATGCAAAGAGAAAATTGTCTAACACCACACAGTTGGAAGAGGCAGAATCAGGGTTTGAACCCAAGCTGACCTGTTTCTCAGGGCTGTATTCTTTCTACCAGGTGATGGATGCCTTGATATCCTGGGCTGGCTCAGGATAACCTGAGGAGTGGCTGGAGAATAATTTAGACAAGGTCAGTAACTCCCACTCCATCTAGAAACTGAAAACTTAAAAGACGGAGTGTGCTACCTTCTTGATTTTGACAGCAATAGAGATGATACCTCCCTGTGACAGCTCTAAGTGACAATTCTGAGTGTAAATGTGCTTTTTGGCACAAATTTCCCTGTCCTAATAGTCTTGATTATAATTATAAAATAATGGGTTTCTGAAAGGCTGCAAGCAGTTCTGGGAATGGCAATAAGTGTTTAGAAATGACATGTTACAGGAGAAGTGTTTTGTGAAAATAAAACCCAAGTTTAGGAGAAAGGATTGTGTTGTATGCTCCTAAGAAACTATCTCACTATGTAATTAAATCAAAACCAGTCAGTCGCCAATTTGAGCTCTTTTCTCATACTAACAACCCTCCCTTTCCCATGTACGAAGCAAGGAAAGACTAGCCTTAAATAACCACAGCCTGATTCTCATCTGCTGCTTCCCCAGAGCCCTGCGCCCCTCATCTTCCCAGGGCCCGGCTGGGAGATGCTACTGTGTGGTCCTCCTTCCTCCTGGGACACTGTCTATCTTTTCATCATAGGCTCTGCCTTAGAGGTCTTCCCAGCTCCATGAAAAGGAATGTACACCCTTCCCATTGAAGGATTTACTGGGAAGCCCTATATGGAAATGTTGTTATTGGTGGCCCCTGGCTCATGGAGACTGCATGCACAATGGAACAACATGCTGCCCAGGCCTGCACTAATCCCATGATCCACTGCGGATTGTGCTGTTGTGATCCATAGAGTTTTCATTGGATGAATTGCAGAAGTAGATTGGCGGCCTTTCTTCCTAGTGTGCCTTAGTTTGGAAGCTCCTCTGGAATCCGTTCAGCGTCGTAGCAACACAGTCATAGCAAATGGAAGCCAACACTGACTGGCAAGTGGTGGCCGTGCGTGAGATGCATTGCCTGGGAGAAGAACCCAGGTCTCTCGCATGGAAGTTGAGAATTGTACCACTGGACCACCATTGCCAACTATGGAAATTGTGAGTTTAATAAGAAAAAAATATATATACATATATAGGAAACCCTGGTGGCGTAGTGGTTAAGTGCTACAGCTGCTAACCAAAAGGTTGGCAGTTCGAATCCACCAGCCACTGCTTAGAAACTCTGTGGGACGGTTCTACTCTGTCCTATAGAGTCACTATGAGTTGGAATCGACTTGGCGGCAGTAGGCTTAGGGTTTTTTTCAGTATCGCTGGTCTAAGGAACCCTGGAGATAGAAAGGTTAAGTGCTTGGCTGCTAAGCAAAAGGTATGCAATTCGAAACCACCAGTGGCTCTGGGGGAGAAAAGACCTAGCAATCTGCTCCCGAAAAGATTACAGCCTAAGAAACCCTATGGGGCAGTTCTACTCTGTCCTAGAGGGTCACTGTGAGTCAGAATTGACTCCACAGCACACAACAACACCAGGGTGGTCTGGGTGGTTCTGAGTTTACCATATCCGTTTAGACTCTGACTGGGCAATTGTTTTGTTTTCCCAGGTCCTACCTAGTATGTCAGCAATTTTCCCTTTTCATCCTTTGGGATAGCTGAGGACCCAGCAAAAGGTTATACCAGAAAAATGCCACGGTCTGCCTGGAACTCTCTGAAACATTCACCACCAAAATTTTCCCCTGGTTTTTCAGTACAAAGATAAAAATAAAACATGTCAGCTCCACTTTTGCAAACAGAGTATTCAGCTTGCTATTGACTATCAAGATTTCAAAAACAGCATTCTCTGGAAAACACCAGGACCTCCTGTGCAAAGGCTTGCTAGGCTATTGTCAGAGCCTCCCAGGAACATCTTTTTATTATTGCTGGGGGTAGGGCACAGTGAGCACTGAAGGTTGGCAGTCAGTAGCTTTGGCCTTTAAGCTTGAGACCCTGAATCCTCTGGAGGAGGTCGACTGCTCCCCAGTTGGAAAATACTAGCTGTAGAAACTTCCTGCTTCCAAAGACCACTTTTGAGATTAACAACAGGAGGTGAATCACTGGCTATTGCTCACTGTTGGGTCCTGTTGAATCCTTTCTATGACACATCATCTCAGGCAGTATTGGCTGTAGTCTCACTTTCTGGTCCATACCTGAGAACCCACCATGGGTAAAGCAGGGAACATTTTCGTCATTTATTGGAATATGAGCCGCTGTAACCAGGCAAGTGAGCAGAGGCTAGGAGGCTGATCTGCTGCTGGGAGCCCCTCTCAGGGCTCAAGTCTCTCACCTGTAAAATGGGAAGTTTGATTCAGATCAACGTTCTCCAGAATGTGGTGTGTTAGTAAATGGGATGATTTCCTGTGGTTGACGGATCAGCATATTACTTTTAATGGTTATGTATTTATTTTTATGATGATCTTTTCTTTATGATAAGCTTTGTGAGCAGTAAGGAATCAATGATCCCTTTAAAAATGTATTTACCTTTAAAATGTAGGCCTGTTGAAAAACAGAGAACAAGATGAGTTACACAATAGATATGTAGATGTGGAAAAAAAAATTGCCATGACAAAGACCCCAAATTGGAAAGCATTTGGCCAAATGAAGGATGAGGGTCAGGCCAACTCTCTGACGTTCTGGCATTTTCATGTTCCAGGCCTACTTTCTTATCTACAACATGTGGAGCTGGAGTAAATGTCTTCTATGATTAGGGCTGTAAATTCCATCATTGAAAGTTTTGAGCATCCTTAACACGTAATTCTAGTATTTTAAAACTCCTGATGTTACCCGAAAAAGGGATATACATTAATCAAGTAGTGACTTAGTCATGCACTTATAATTTTTCCCACTATCCCCCATTTGTGAAAAGGTGTCAGTAAGCGCATGAGTTGAGTCATGGAAGAGGGAAACAGAAGAATTGGCTGGTGACTTGGGCCCATCATCAACTAGCTGTTTAACAAAAGCAAGACCCTTGATCTCTTGGTCCGTTGGTTTCTGTTTCTTTGTCCATGATGTGGGATGGTTTATGGAGTTGCTTCTATGATAGTTTTGACAATCAAATGAGACAGAAGATTCAAAAAAAATTAGGAAAGTGATATATAAATGTGAGGAATTGTTATCAAACTTGATTGAAAACCCCTTGAAGGAAGGATTCCTTTTCTGCCCAACTGTACAATCCCAGGTATACCTTCCATCCTGCTTGAAAATTGTTGTTAAGTTGATTCCAACTCATGGTGACCCCATGTGTTACAGAGTAGAACTGCTCCACAGACTTTTCTTGTCGTAATCTCTATGGAAGAAGATCACCAAGCCATTTTTCCACAGTGCCACTGGGTGGGTTTGAATTGCCAACCTTTAGGTTAGTAGCTAAGAGCAAATCATTTGCACCACCCAGGGACCTTCTCCATTCTGCCTACATATTTAAAAAAGTTTTAAATGAAGCCATATGTCATTTTTATAAGCTCCTCCTTTATTTCAGCAAAGTGTATACTTGGCCGCTATGAATGATCTTAAAAAGAAAAATAGAGTTTGTCCGAATCCAAGAACTTTCTTGGACAAATGCTTACAATTATCCTTCCCCTATCCTGTACTTGACATTTAAAATGCTTCTCACAGTCTCCCCCTTAATGGTTAGCTATGGAGGCACCACCCGACCCCTTGTGCCTCTCATCATCTGTGACTTCTTGCTAGTAGAGAGTAAATACCCTGAAAAATTTCACAATTGGAGATTCATAACGCCATGGGCCTCTAGTTCCTCACCCCCTTTTGCTTTCCTTCTTAAAATGCCATCCATAATTGTCCCTTGTTTCACTGTGGTGCTGCCATCGTCCCTCATCCATATGCCACCGCAAACAGCCATCAAAGGTGCATGCAGTGGCCAGATTGCCAGGCCTTCCAGGCACTTCCCTTCTTAAGCAGCAGGGTCAAGCTGCTCCCTTCCTAAGCTGTGACATCTGCCTCTAAATCATTCTTCCTTCTTTGCCTGCTGCAGGCCCTGTCTTTGCCCTCACTCTTTTCTCGCTCCTGAAACAGTTGAAGAAAACTCCAATTACCTGGGGCTCAATTTTGGTGCCATTCTAACCTATCTAAATGTCACCTATCTTCCTTTCTTGGCACCTTCTTATTGGATACTAAGTTGGCTCTTGCCTATTAAGTCTTTGTCTCCCTCTCTGCCTTAAGCTGTCAGTATTCCAACTTCTTTATTCTTTTTTTTCATAATTTTTACTGTACTTTAAGTGAAAGTTTATAAATCAAGTCAGTCTCTCACACAAAAACGCATATACACCTTGCTACGCACTCCCAATTACTCTCCACCTAATGAGACAGCCTGCTGTCTCCCTCCACTTTTTGTGCCCATTTCGCCAGCTTCTAACCCCTTCCACCCTCTCATCTCTCCCCTCCAGGCAGGAGATGCCAACATAGTCTCAAGTGTCCACCTAATCCAAGAAGCACACTCCTCACCAGCATCCCTCTCCAACCCGTTGTCCAGTCCAATCCATGTCTGAAGAGTTGGCTTTGGAAATGGTTCCTGTCCTGGGCCAACAGAAGGTCTGGGGACCATGACCACCAGGGTCGTCTAGTCTCAGTCAGACCATTTAGTCTGGCCTTTTTATGAGAATTTGGGGTCTGCATCCCACTGCTCTCCTGCTCCCTCAGGGGTTCTCTGTTGTGTTCCCTGTCAGGGCAATCATCGGTTGTAGCCAGGCACTATCTAGCTCTTCTGGTCTCAGGATGATGTAGTCTCTGGTTCATGTGGCCCTTTCTGTCTCTTGGGCTTGTAATCGCCTTGTGTCCTTGGTGTTCTTCATGCTCTTTGATCCAGGTGGGTTGAGGCCAATTGATGCACCTTAGACGGCTGCTTGCTAGCGTTTAAGACCCCAGGCGCCACTCTTCAAAGTGGGATGCAGAATGTTTTCTTAATAGATTTTATTATGCCAATTGACTTAAATGTCCCCTGAAACCATGGTCCCCAGACCCCTGCCCCTGCTACACTGGCCTTCGAAGCATTCAGTTTATTCAGGAAACTGCTTTTGGTGTAGTCCAGTTGTGCTGACCTCCCTGTATTGTGTGCTGTTTTTCTCTTCACCTAAAGTAGTTCTCATCTACTATCTAATTAGTGAGGGCCCCTCTCCCACCCTCCCTCCCTCCCCCCTCTCGTAACCACGAAAGAATGTTTTCTTCTCAGTTTAACCTATTTCTCAAGTTCTTATAATAGTGGTCGTATACAGTATTTGTCCTTTTGCAACTGACTAATTTCACTCAGCATAATGCCTTCCAGGTTCCTCCACGTTATGAAATGTTTCACAGATTCCTCACTGTTCTTTATCCATGCATAGTGTTCCATTGTGTGAATATACCATAATTTATTTGTCCATTCATCCATTGATGGGCACCTTGGTTGCTTCCATCTTTTTGCTATCGTAAACAATGCTGCATAAAGGCTCTTATTTCTCTAGGATATAGTCCAAGGAATGGGATTGCTGGATTGTATAGTAGTTCTATTTCTAGCTTTTTAAGGAAGTGCCAAATTGATTTCCAAAGTGGTTGTACCATTTGACATTCCCACCAGCAGTGTATAAGTGTTCCAATCTCTCCACAGCCTCCCCAACATTTATTATTTTGTGTTTTTTTGATAAATGCCAGCCTTGTTGTAGGGAGATGAAATCTCATTGTAGTTTTGACTTGCATTTCTCTAATGGGTAATGATCGTGAACATTTCCTAATATATCTCTTAGCTACCTGAATGTCTTCATTAGTGAAGTGTCTATTCATATCTTTTGCCCATTTTTCAATTGGGTTATTTGTATTTTTGCAGTATCATGTAGATTTTAGAGATCAGGTGCTGATCAGAAATGTCATAGCTAAAAACTTTTTCCCAGTCTGTAGGTGGTCTTTTTACTCTTTTGGTGAAGTCTTTGGATGAGCATAGATGTTTGATTTTTACGAGCTCCCAGTTATCTAGTTTTTCTTCTACAGTCTTTATAATGTTTTATATACTGTTTATGCCATGTATTAGGGCTCCTAATATTGTCCCTATTTTTTCTTCCATGATCTTTATCGTTTTAGATTTTATATTTAGGCCTTTGATCCATTTTGAGTTAGTTTTAGTGCATTGAGTGAGGTATGGGTCTTGTTTCATTTTTTTGCAGATGGATATCCATTTATGCCAGCACCATTTGTGAAAAAGACTGTCTTTTCCCCATTTAACTGTTTTGGAGACCTTGTCAAATATCAATTGCTCATATGTGGATGGATTTACGTCTGTATTCTCAATTCTGTTCCACTGGTCCATGTATCTGTTGTTGTACCAGTACCAGGCTGTTTTGACTACTGTGGGGGTATAAAAAAAAAAAAAAATAGGTTCTAAAATCAGGTAAAGTAAGGCTTCCCACTTTGTTCTTCTTTTTCAGTAATGCCTTATTTGTCCGGGGCCTCTTTTCCTTCCATATGAAGTTGGTGATTTGTTTCTCCATCTCATTAAAGAATGTTGTTGGGATTTGTATTGGAATTGCATTACATGTATAGGTCGCCTTCGGTAGAATAGACATTTTTATAATGTTAAGTCTTTCTGTCCACGAGCAAGGTATGTTCTTCCACTTATGTAAGTCTCTTTTGGTTTCTTGCAGAAGTGTACTGTAGTTTTCTTTGTATAAGTCTTTTACATCTGTGGTGAGATTTATTCCTAAATATTTTATCTTCTTGGGGGCTACTATAAATGGCATTGATTTGGTGATTTCCTCTTCGATGTTACTTTTGTTGGTGTAAAGGATTCCAACTGATTTTTGTATGTTTATCTTGTATCCCAATACTCTGCTGAACTCTTCTATTAGTTTCAGTAGTTTTCTGGAGGATTCCTTAGGGTTTTCTGTGTATAAGATCATGTCATCTGCAAATAGAGATACTTTTATTTCTTCCTTGTCAATCTGGATGCCCCTTATTTCTTTAACTAGCCTAACTGCTCTGGCTAGGACTTCCAGCACAATGTTGAATAAGAGTGGTGATAAAGGGCACCCTTGTCTGGTTCCCGATCTCAATGGGAATGTTTTCAGGCTCTCTCCATTCAGGGCGATGTTGGCTGTTGGCTTTGTATAAATGCCCTTTATCATGTTGAGGAATTTTCCTTCTATTCCTATTTTGCTGAGAGTTTTTATCATGAATGAGTGTTGAACTTTGTCAAATGCCTTTTCTGCATCAGTTGATAAAATCATGTGATTCTTGTCTTTTGTTTTATTTATGTGGTGGATTACATTAATTGTTTTTCTAATGTTGAACCATCCCTGCCTGGTATGAATCCCACTTGGTCATGGTGAATTATTTTTTTTAATATGTTGTTGAATTCTATTGGCTAGAATTTTGCTGAGGATTTTTGCATTTACATTCACAAGGGATATAGGTCTATAATTTTCTTTTCTTGTGGTAACTTTACCTGATTTTCGTATCAGGGATATGGTAGCTTCATAGAATGAGTTTGGTAGTATTCCGTTTTTTTCTATGTTCTGAAATACCTTTAGTAGTAGTGGTGTTAACTCTTCTCTGAAAGTTTGCTAGAACTCTGCAGTGAACCTGTCCAGACCAGGGCTTTTTTTTGTTGGGAGTTTTTGATTACCTTTTCAATCTCTTCTTTTGTTATGGGTCTATGTAGTTGTTCAGCCTCAGTTTGTGTCAGTTTAGGTAGGTAGTGTGTTTCTAGGAATTCTTCTATTTCTTCTAGGTTTTCTAATTTGTTTGAGTATAGTTTTTCACAGTAACCTGATATGAGTCTTTTAATTTCAGTTGGGTCTGTTGTAATATTGCCCCTCTCATTTCTTATTCAGGTTATTTGCTTCCTCTCCTGTTTTTCTTTTGTCAGTTTGGCCAGTGGTTTATCAATTTTCTTGATTTTCTCAAAAAAACAGCTTTTGGTCTTTTTAATTCTTTCAATTGTTTTTCTGTTTTGTATTTCATTTAGTTCAGCTCTAATTTTTATTGTTTTCTTCTGGTGCCTGTGGGTTTCTTTTGTTGCTCTCTTTCTATTTGTTCAAGTTGTAGGGATAGTTCTTCGATTTTGGCCCTTTCTTCTTTTTGGATGTGTGCATTTATTGGTATAAATTGGCCTCTGAGCACCGCTTTTGCTCTGTCCCAAAGGTTCTGATAGGAAGTGTTCATTCTCATTGGATTCTCTGAATTTCTTTTTTCCATCCTTAACAGCTTCTACAATCCAGTCTTTTTGGAGCAGGGTATTATTCAGTTTCCAAGTGCTTGATTTCTTTTCCCTGCTTTTCCTGTTACTGATTTCCACGTTTATGGCCTTATGGTCAGAGAAGATGCTTTGTAATATTTCAGTGTTTCGGATTCTGCTAAGGCTTGCTTTATGACCTAATATGTGGTCTATTCTAGAGAATGCTCCATGTGCACTAGAAAAGAAAGTATACTTGGTTGCTGTTGGGTGGAGTGTTCTGTATGTGTCTATGAGGTCAAGCTGGTTGATTGTGGCATTTAGATCTTCCGTTTCTTTACTGAGCTTCTTTCTGGATGTCCTGTCCTTCACCAAAAGTGGTGTGTTGCGGTCTCCTACTATTATTGTGGAGCGGTCTATCTCACTTTTCAATGCTGATAGAGTTTGTTTCATGTATCTTGCAGCCCTGTCATTGGGTGCATAAATATTTGATATGGTTATATCTTCTTGGTGTATTGTCCCTTTGAGTATTATATAACGTCCTTCCTTATCCTTTCGGATGGATTTAACTTTAAAGTCTATTTTGTCAGAAATTAATATTGCCCCTCCTGCTGTTTTTTGATTGTTGTTTGCTTGATATATTTTTTTTCCATCCTTTGAGTTTTAGTTTGTTTGTGTCTCTACATCTAAGGTGTGTCTCTTGCAGGCAGCATATAGACAGATCTTGTTTTTTAATCCATTCTGCCACTCTCTGTCTCTTTATTGGTGCATTTAGTCCATTTACATTCAGGGTAATTATGGATAGGTATGAATTTAGTTTTATCATTTTGATGTCTTTTTTTGTGTGTTGTTGACAGTTTCTTTTTCCCATGTAATTTTATGTGCTGAGATTTTCTTTATATATTGTCCTTTCCTTGTATTTGTTGTTGTTGATTTTGTTTCTGCTGAGTCTCTATTTTTCCATTGTGTTTTATTTTGATAAGTGGGATAGTTTGTCTTCTTTGTGATTACCTTATTATTTACTCCTATTTTTCTAAATTTTAAACTACTTTTTATTTCTTTGTATTGCCGTATCTTCCTCTCCAAATGGAAGGTGTGTCATTACATTTCTTAGTACCTCTTTATTATTTTAATGTTGTCTTCTTTTAGATAATAATATGGCTGTTACCCTGTTTGGGGCTTTTTTTTTTAATAATCCTGCTTTTTTTTTTAATTTTTTTTTTTATTTTCCTGTTTTGGTTGACTTCTGGTTGCTCTGCCCAGTATTCTAGTCTTGGGTTGAAACCTGATATTATTGATTTTCTAACCAAAGAACTCCCTTTAGTATTTCTTGCAGTTTTGGTTTGGTTCTTTACAAATTCCCTAAACTTGTGTTTATCTGGAAATGTCTTAATTTCACTTTCATATTTAAGAGACAGGTTTGCTGGGTATATGACTCTTGACAGGCAATTTTTTTTCCTTCAATTTTTTAAATATGTCATCCCATTGCCTTCTTGCCTACATGGTTTCTGCCATGTAGTCAGAGCTCATTCTTATTGGCTCTCCTTTGTAGGTGGCTTTTCATTTATCCCTCGCTGCTCTTATAATTCTCTCTTTATCTTTGGTTTTGGCAAGTTTGATTATAATTTGTCCTGGTGATTTTCTTTTAACATCTACTGTATGTGGAGTTCAATGAGTGTCTTGGATAGATATCTTCTCATCTTTCACAATATCAGGGAAGTTTTCTGCCTACAAATCTTCAACAATTTTCTTTGTATTTTCTGTTATCCCTCCCTGTCCTGGTACTCCAATCACTCATAGGTTATTTCTCTTGATAGAATCCCACATGATTCTTAAGGTTTCTTCATTTTTTTTAATTCTTTTACCTGATTTTTCTTCAAATATATTAGTGCCAAGTGATTTATCTTTGAGTTCAGAAATTCTAGCTTCTACTTTTTTTTTTTTTTTTTACTTGCTCAGTTCTGCTCCTCTGACTTTCTATTGAGTTGTCTAATTCTGTAATTTTATTGTTAATCTTCTGAATTTTGACTGCTGTCTGTCTATGGATTTTTCCAGCTTATTAAACTTTTCATTATGTTCCTGAATAATCTTTCTAATTTCTTCAGTTGCTTTGTCTGTGTGTTCCTTGACTTGTTCTGCGTATTGCCTCATTTCCTTCCTGATGTCTTGAAGGGCTCTGTATATTAAACTTTTCTATTCTGCATTTGGTAATTCCAGGAATGCACTTTCATCTAAAAGATCCCTGGATTCTTTGTTTTGAGAGCCTGTTGAGTTGATCATGGTCTGTTTCTTTATGTGACTTGATATTGACTGTTGTCTCTGAGCCATCTATAAGTTATCGGATTAGTTTATGCTTGCTTACTGTGTCATAGCTGCTTGCTTTGTTTTGTTTTGGTATACTCCTATGGGTTGCTTGAGTGAGATAGCTTGATTATTTTTGCCTTTGGAGCTCTGGTATCCTGTCCCCAGCTGACTAGAGCTGTTATCAGGTATATCAGTCTAGGAGTCCATTCAGTTTTCTTGTATGAATTCAGCTCAGGTTTCCAGGTAGCTGATATCAAGTGTGTGGTACAGGCTCTGTCCTACAGTCTTAGAGGGACAGAGGTGATTGGCGTATATACTGGTATCTAATTGCTGCGGGGGGTCACACTCTGAACAAGGGAGAGGGCTGAGAACCAACCCCCAATTGTCTCTGAGGAAAATGCGTCTCTGTTCCCTAGAGTGTGCTGGTGGGTGGGTTCTGCAAAAGGACCATGGGCACCTAAAGTTTTTGGTCATAAGGACTGGGAGGTACCAGTTATCTTTGAAGCCCTGTCGTGGGTGGCTTGGTGACCTGAGTGGAGCTACCAAAAGTCCTTAGGTCCCTGATGTGGGTAGGTGAGGGCCTTGTTTAATAGGGAAAACAATGTCAAACGTCAAACACCCACCTCTCCACCGCACAGCTGAAATGGTTGTAGTTTGCCAGCAAGGGCCTATTCTCCCAAAATAGGCCCACACAGGTCCAGGCAGAAGGAAAAGGTGCTCAAGGTCTATGGACGATTTATGCCTGGACAGGAGCTGCTTCTGTCCTGAGCTCCCCTGGTTAATGGAGCTAGCAAATTATCTTTTCCCCCCAACTGCAAATTTTTTCCTTCCCCGAGGCCAGAAGCGTGGCTCTAGGTGCTCATCAGGGTCTATCTCAGGCCCACGGATTCAGCTGCTGAAGCTGGCTTGGGAGTGGGGGGGGGGGGGGGCGTGGGAAAATATATGCAAGTATTCCAACTTCTTTATTCTTTGATGTACTTTTTTTTCTCTTTCACTTCCTTTCTTATCTTTTAATGCTATTAACTGCACCTGCATGTGACATCTATTGCATTCCCCAAAGTTAAATGCTGTTCCTACTTTTAGTGTATTTGAAAGGCCCTGATGGCCCAGTGGTTAAGAGCTTGGCTGCTAACCAAAAGGTCGGCAGTTCAAATTCACCAGCCACTCCTTGGAAACTCTTTGGGGGCATTTCTACTCTGTCCTATAGAGTTTCTATAAGTCTTAATCAACTTGACGGCAATAGGTTAACGTATTTGTAAAATACAAACTTGGGGATTTGACTAATCTATGTTCTGATTCTAGATATAATAGTATCTTTTTTTCCTTCTCTCAGCTGTAAAATGGGGATAATAATACCTACCTTTCAGATTTGTTGGAAAGTTAATGAAAATTCTCACCTTCACTTTTTTCCTTGAAAGTTTTCTTCATTTCGCTCATTCTTTCATCTAACATTTATTGAGCAGCTGCTATGTTGTAAGGAGTCCCTGGCTGCTGCAAACAGTTAACATGCTCAGCTGCTAACCAAAAGGTTGGAAGTTTGAGTTGACCCAGAATTGCCTCAGAAGAAAGGGCCAGTGATCTACCTCAGAAAAACCAGTCATTGAACACCCTATGGAGCATAATTTTACTCTAATACGCATGAGGTCTCCATGAGTTGAAATCAAGTCTATGGCAACTAATAAACTCTGTTACAAGCACACTGCAAGGCACATGGGAATCCTGAGATAAATAACAAAGACAGATTCCTGAAGCTGTGAAGTTCAGGTTAAATTTGGCCCATAGGCATCAAGTCAATTCTGACTCATAGTGACCCTATAGGACAGAGTAGAACTGCCCCATATAGGTTCCAAGGCTGTTACCCTTAGGGAAGCAGCCTGTCACATGTTTTCCCACAGAGTGGCTGGCAGGTTTGAATTGCGGACCTTTTGATTAGCAGCTGAGTACTTAACCACTGTGCCACCAGGGCTCCTTTTGACCAAGAAGACATAATAAACATACATACAAACTGTTATACCTACATAGGGTTCTTTCTAGAGGCAATCAGGGAAGTCTTCACAGAGACGGTGCCTTTTGAGGAGGAAATTTTAAAAGAATAGCTCTGTAGGTGAACCATGGCAAAGGATGAAGGGTGAATTGTTAGCTGAGGGGGTAGCATGAGAGTAAAGGGCAAGTCTGGAAAACAGCAAGTAGAAAAGCATGACTACAGCACAGAATGGACAGAGACAATACAGCAGAAATAATTGGCATCAGGTGACCTTGGTTAAATCATTTATCAGAACTGTGCTTCCATTTTCTCATTCGTCGGATAGATAAGGATAATACATTAAATGAGTGAATACAAACAAAGTGCTTAACACACTTCAAGGCACTTAGTATTTACTCAAAAATATTAATATTTCACGTGCTTTTGTTGAGCGGTGGGAAGGATGCAATCAGAAGGGAGGCCCAGAAATTTCTTAGGATTAAGCCCATTGTTTCCTGGTGCTGGGATTTAGCAAGCCAGGGATTGAGACGTTCTCATCATGGTGTTGCTTTAAATCTGCTGTGTGAGGCTAGAGAAATTATAACTCAAACTTAAGGTGCTGTGGCTTGTTCGTTTTTTAGGAGCTTTCCGGGAATTGAGGTGACCCACCCTCCCTTTCAAGAAATAGGCAGACATCCTGGAATATTACAACACCAAGGACAGAGAATCGCTCTTGTCATGTGTTTTACTGGCTATAAAAATGCTGTCAGTTTCATAAAAGGGTTATGTAATTTCCCCTTCCCCTATTTTTATGCCAGAGAGTCAAAGAATCATGACATGGCATTTTGCTTCTCAGAGCTGACACTGTAGTTGAATAGACTCCATCACCTAGAAATTAGCAGTGATAGAATCAGCACCAAGGGAGTATTCACTGAAAGCAGAGACTTACAACCAGATGGTAAAAAGGCACAAAGGGAAGAGAGAACTGCTTCCTGCTCTCATGGAGCTGCCCCTTGATCAGTGAAAATGTGAAACACCAGAAAGTGAAACCTTCCAAAGAGCTCTGCCTGGTGAGGCATATCAACACAGCCTGCTCAGACCCTGTCTCCCCTTCCCCTCAGCTGGCCTTCCGTACATGACCTGTCTGTGCCATCCCCATGATCGGTTACAGATCGGACCTTTGTGATCCATACGGTTTTCATTGGCTGATTTTCAGAAGTAGGTCACCAGGCCTTTTTTCCTGGTCTGTCTTAGTCTGGAAGCTCTGCTGAAACCTATTCAGCATCGTAGCTCCTTGGAAGCCTCCACCGACAGATGGGTGGTGGCTACCCATGAGGTTCATTGGCCAAGAAGCAACCCCGATCTCCCGCACGGGAAGTGAGATTTCTACTACTGAACCTACTCTGCCCCTCAGGTAAATGTATAGAAATAAATACAAATATTTAAATTGAACTCAAATCAGCTTCCCTATGCATGAGAGCTAGTCCATCATTTTCACCTGGGATATGAAATAAGTGCTGAGAGCTGTGGCTTTACATGTATTTGGATGTGAAATAAAGGCTTGTCTGGAAGGGCTATTGGATTGGCATCCTGCCCTTTGCTCACCAGGAACTCCTGGCTGGCCTGGAGCAGAAATCCTTTTTTCCTGGGGTAGAAACACCATCAGTCTGTCTGGGAGAAGCCTCCCGCAGAGACCTTCCCTTTTGGTAGCCTGGCTGTTCAACCCTCAGCGAGGACCTGCTCAGGCAATCTGGGAGGTAGGAACTGCTAAATGAGTGCACACAGAGGTTCCTTCCTCTGTGAGCTCCAGGAGGGATGTGGCCTCATCTGTGTTTTTCACCAGTATCTCCCCAGTACACTGGAATACTGTGATGTAAGGCATTTACATGAAACAGGGCAATGCGTGTGAGACACTCAGCAGAACACCTGGCACATGCTACTTGTGTGGTCCTGACACGTGGCTGGCTTCAGTAACTAGCTGCGGAACCAAATGTTACATGAAGCATCAGGAAGCAGTAGGCAAGTGTTCAGGAGACAAGAGGCCTGGAATCCAATCCTGGATCTGCCATTTTCTAACTGTGTGGTCTTGTACAGATTGCTTAACACATCTATGTTCTTTTTGCCCATCTGTCAAATGGAGAAAAAAATATTACTGACCTCAAAAGTTTCTTGCAGGATTTAATGAACTTAATGCCTATCATGCCATCAGTCTTAGAGGAAGTACAGCCAGAATGCTCCTTAGAACCAAGGATGGTGAGACTTCATCTTGCCTACTTTGGGCATGTTATCAGGAGGAACCAATTGCTGGAGAAGGACATCATGCTTGGTAAAGTCAGTGGAAAAGACAGAGACCCTCAATGAGATGATTGACACAGTGGCTGCAACAATGGACTCAAACAGAGCAATGATCGTGAGGCTGGCATGGGACCAAACAACATTTTGTCCTGTTATGCATTCTGTCATTGTGACTCAGAAACAACTCCATGGCACCTAACTACAGCAATGCCTGCAAAGCATTTGCTTACAATTGTTGGCAGTTACTGTCATTCTTTTTATTGCCATAGTATCATTACTATTTCCCCTGAGCACCAGTATTAATGAAAGCTGAAGACATTTTGAATTTCTTGGAGATGGTGTCCTTCTTCAAATTCATAGGAATGCTACAGCTGGATGGAACCTTGGAATTTGTGAAGTCTAAAAAGTTAATTTTATAGTTAGTTAAGAAAGGGGAAATAACTTGCCCAAAGTCATCCAGCTAATACATGTATACCTCGTCCAGCCCCCACCCCTCATCAAGTTTATACTATTCCTCTCCACAGTTGTAATATTTTCTCATTGTTTCTATTGTATGTGTTTTATCTCCACAAGAAACTTGGTGTTCTTTCAGGGCAGCAATTAGGGGGTCAACTTATTTTTCTTACATCATCTATAACTGCTTGAAGTTTCTTGGTGTGATAGGATAAGGGACAAAGCTTTTGAGTCAGACTGGTATGGCCTTGAATATCTGCACTGAGTAGCTGTGTGACCTTGGATGTTCTCTGTCTTCCTCATCTGTGGGGTGGGGGTATTAATACTTCTTCCTTGGAGTTGGTAAGACCTGGAATTCATTAATAGATGCAATATGTAATTAAGCTCAGAGGAGCCCTGGTGGAGCAGTGGTTAAGCCTTCAGCTGGTAATGGAAGGTCAATGATTTGAACCTACTGGCTGATCCACAAGGGGAAGAAGTGGCAACCTGCTTCTGTAAACATTTACTGTCTTGGAAGCCCGATGGGGCATTTCTACTCTGTCCTGTAGGGTCGCTGTGAATCGACTCATCCACAGTGGGTATGGTTAAGCTTTCAGCAAAAACCCCTCTTCTATGTTCCCAGGAAGAAGTGTTTGATAAATAATTGGTGATTGATAAATTTTCCAGAGTAGACTGGCACAATTATCTTGTATGGATTTTCTCCTTTAAGTTCTTTGCTGCCATATTTTCTGGGACAGCTTGAGTCACAGTCACACACCCATACCACACTGATTCTGGAAACTGGAGGAGGCAACCAAGAATCCCTGTCTGATAGTCTCCTTGTCCCCCACAACCTGGATCATAGAATGAGCTTAATTGTGAGCAATGTGCCTACTCAATCAACAATCTTGACTGAGTTCATGCTACCTGCTGGACCTTGAAGGTAGATGGTGCCAAAACCCAAATAAATCATGGCCCCCATGCGCAGGAAGGTCCACGTCTAGCTGAGCAGACTGACAGGGAAGAGTAGTGTGATGGTATCTTTTCTAAAAGTGTGTGCCAAATGCTATGAGTTGTCAGGGAGCCAACTGATCATCATGGCTGCTGTTTGTGGAGTGCTTCCTCCATGTCTGGCACTCTTCCAAGTGCTTAATGTGAATTAACTTATTTACTCCTCATACCAGACTCCACTATACAGATAGGAAGCCAAGGCACAGAGCAGCACAGAACCTAGCCCAAGAACGTCACAAATCCAGAAAGTGACAGAAGCATGACTTGAACTCAGGTAGTCTGGTGCTACTCAGCCTCTTTGCTGCCTTTTGCCTACCTTTAGGAAATATAATGAATATTACACAATTTGGAAAACATTTACTGAGTGTCTGTTCTAGCTAAAGATGAACACAATGACAGACAAAGCATTATTCTTAGTTTCTAAAAGTTGACGATTTAGTTGACAGTGACGGAGGCATGTGAACTTGTTGCACTGCAGGGTGATATACACAAGGCAAAGACTGAGTAATTGAGAGCGTTTGATTTTGTGACAGACAGATCTAAATCCCTGATCTACCATACACAAACTGTGTGACCTGGGGCAGGTTACTTAACCCCTCTGTTCCTAAGTTTCACCATCTTTCCTGGTAAATGGGGAAAATGCAAATACTTGTTTCAGAGAATTATAATGGGGTAAAAATAAATAAATATAACAAATACAAAATGGTTATCGAACCATCACGTAGTAAACCCTCAATAAGTGATTCCTGTTATTATAATTGGAGTCCCTGCATGGTGCAAATTGTTAAGTGCCTGGCTACTAACCAAAAGGCTGACAGTTCAAATCTACCCTGAGGCACTGTGGAAGAAAAGCCTGGTGGTCCATTTCCACAAAATTAGACATTGAGTTGGAATTGACTTGACAGCAACTATTTTTTTTTTAATCATTATTATAATTCTTTTCAGTAATGAAAGTGTGGGCAAGTTAAAGGGAAGAGGCTGAAAAGACAATAGCGAACCAGATCCTGAAGGGCCTTCAATGTCTTGTAAGGGTGTTGGGAGGTGGAGAAGCTCTTTATAATTCCAGGAAGGGACAAGATCAGAAATGAGCTTTACATCTGTCACTCAGGGGATGGCGTGTGGAAGATCCAAGGGGAAAAGGCTGGAGGGAAGAGGCCAGTTACTTGAAGATGGAGGCTGAACTTTTAACTGTTTTGATGAATGTCAAAGAAATTCCTGAACTTACTGCAGAAGTAACTAAAAGTTCAGGAGATCTAGAAACTTTGACCTCTTTAGAATGTTCCAAAAAGTGTGGAGCGAGACCTTCAGGGGCAGAAGCACAGCCGGTTCTTACTGGGAGAAGGAAGTAACTGCGAAGTCTCCTGTGGCCTGACCCAAGAACGTGGGCCTGCTCGTTTATCTCAATAGCTCAAGCATTAGGTATATATAGAACCATGATGACAACAGGCAGAAAGTAATTTAATTTGAGCAAAGTCCCCAAGTGGAAGAGACAGGCAGCCCTTCTGAATGGAAATACCTCAGGTGCATGACTTTGTTTTTTGTTATTTTTGTATCCTCTAGCAAAGGCTCAGTCTTTTCACGACTCCAGTTGTATTTGGCCAAACACCAGGAGGAAAAGAGACATAATCTAGGCCAGCAGGTATCAAAGGGAAAAGTCTTTTCTGGAAAAAAAAGGCCTCTTAGCCCCTTAGAGGGTTTCAATGAGGAGAGTAGGATTATTGGTAATTCTCTTCCTAAGAACTGACGAATCATTCTCTCCTAGACCCCATAAACTATCCCAGAATATATTAGCCAGAGGACAGTTGGGCAGGCCTGCTTAGATTGTAATAAATGCTGGTGAGTGCTCATGTGTGTGTATGTGTGTGTGTGTCTCGCCCCTACCTCTGCCTGCATGTGACTGTTTTTTCCCCTCTTCTCTATGTAGATATGCTTCTTGCTTCCTCTGCAAGCAGCTGTTCTGTCATTGTTTTCTTTGTCTGGGGTTGAATCACATGCTTCAAGGCCTCTGAGATTTACAGACAGGACAACCTGGGTAAAATCCTGATTTTCTGCATGAATGGCTTTGAGCAAGTCATGTAACCTTGCTGACCCTCAGTGTGTTCCCAAGCAAAATGAGAATGAAGATGCTTACCTTCTCAGATTAGGCCGGGGATGGCGTTAGCTAACGGAGGTAGAGTGCCTGGCATGCAGTGTTGCTGTTAGCTGTCGTTGAGTTGGCCCTCGACCCCTGGTGATTCCATCTACAACGGAACACAAAGCTGCCTGGTCTCTGCTATCCTCATCATTGGTTGCAGATAGGACCATCGTGATCCATAGAGCTTTCACTGGCTGATTTTTGGAAGGAGATTGCCAGGCCTTTCTTCTTAGTCTGTCTTAGTCTGGAAGTTTTGCCGAATCCTGTTCAACATCTTAGCAATATGCAAGCCTCCACTGAAAGATGGGTGGTGGCTGCCCATGAGGTGACTGGGAATCGAATCTGGATCTCCTGCGTGAAGGGGAGAATGCTACCACTGAACCAGCGCTGCCCTCGGCAGATAGTAGGGGCTCTATAAAACCTAGATCCCCACTTCGTGACAGTATGGCCCCCGGCTGCCCTCCTGGCCTTAAAATCTTTCCACCATGCCATGTCTATGGGCTCCTCCCTGTAGGCAAACCCCATAACCCCAATTTCTTCTCCTATAAATCCTCTTTATCATTCAAGGCCCAGCTAAAACTCGGTCTCTTCTAGGAAGCCCACTATGACAAGGCAGTTCCCAGTGCTTACTGGCATATTAGAACCCAGTGGGATTTCCAGGCTATGAGGCCCCCTTGGATGTTCACTAAGCAATCCCAGGATGCCAGGCTGTGTGCCGATATATGGCCATCTAGACTCTGCCTGACCCTGAGAGATAAAGCTAACAGTGATGGATGGGCCTTATAGGGGAGACAGACAGGTATGGATTCAGTGCAAGTCAAAGTTCTTGTGGGAACCAGACCTGACCAAAGCTGGAATGAATGTCTCTGGAAGACAGTGACTTCCCAGGCAGTGCTCAAACTCAATTCTTAGCTGCCCCAAATGCTGGTGCAGGGGATGATGCAAGAGAAACGTCCAGAAGCGGGGTTGGGCTGGCAGTGGATATGAAATAACCTTAGCTTTGGCTTACAGCTAGAGTTGAGATTCAGTTCAGTGGTCACCAAACCTGGCTGGTCACCAAATCTCCTGGGGGAGGCAGCCTGTTAATAAATGACAAAGTTGTGGAGCCCAACCCCTAAAGACTTAACAAGACTTTTCAGAGTTAGAGTCAGGATGTGCATGTTTTTTAAAGCTCCCTGGGTGATTCTGGTAATCAACCAGATGTGAGAAGCACTAGCGAAACCCATCCAGTGTAATACACAGAAAGACAACAGTATTTTCAGTCCTCTCTCGCTCTAACAGGAGTTTGTTATTGTTGCTAGCTGGCTGCCGTGAAGTCGGCTCCTGACTCATGGCGACCCCATGCACGATGGAATCGGACCATTGTGATCCATAGCATTTCCACTAGCGGAGTTTTCCGAAGTCGATCATCAGGCCTCTCTTCTCATAATAGAAGTTGAGGCATCCCTACATGTTGCTGTCAAATTATTTCAGTGTTTGAAAGATTAATTTCAGCTATTAACCTAGAAGAGTCGGAACATATTTTCCTCTCTTAGCATCTCTAGCCTTGCTTGCACATATGTCATATAATTTTTCCAGGCCCAGTTTCTGGCTTAGTTGTGCAGGCCCCCGTTTAGTGATTGATTTCTGTGTCCCAGACACTGTATCTATCCCTTGACTGTGTTGCTTCTTTGAATCCAATCGACTTCCTTTGAGCAGCACTGTTATTTTCCTCATTTTACAGGTGAAATCATAACTCAGAGAAGTTAATTAACTGGACACATCCCACAGCTAGTGATTGGAAAAGCCAGAGGGATTTATTCCAGAACCTACTTTCATAAATATCACTGATACTCATCGGAATTTTAACATAGGTGTCTGAATATCTGTTGTCTAATCCTATGTTTAAACAGGTAGCTTCAAAGGTCATAGGTCATACTTAGCTCCTTCCCAAAGTTTGCTTTTCCCTAAGACAGTTAAAATCTTCTTTCAAAATATCCCTTGTTATTGCTTCAAGAAATCTTCTCTTTTCTACAAGTATATTTTTCTTTTGTGTTTTGGAGGGAAAGGAAAATTCATTAAAAAACATGCTGGGTTCCCTTTACTATGATACAACCTATAATATATGGGGTATAGTCACAGCTGTGTTGGTGAATGGTTAACAACCAGTTCTCCAGGATGTGGGGCAGGGGGAGTAGGTAACTTTGATTGATAGTGTTTGCTGATCCCTCTGGTGTAAATACAGGTTTCCCTGCTATCCAAAAGTAGAGTGTTCCTGTGAAACCTTTCATAAGCCAAAAACGGCAAACAGCAAGGAAACAATTACCATTAATTTACACAGGAAAAATATTTTGAGCATTCTTGGACCCAAAAAATAACCTGCCAAATCATATCAAATAACACATATAGCCTAAAATAATACTAACACGTGAAATCTAAAATAACACTGACATAGAGTAAGAGCAGGAATGGTATGATAAATACACCATCTGCATGTAAATAGTACGAATGGTGATGCAGGCAAGTTCAATGCATACACAACGTATCCATTTTGTTCACCACGATAAAATGCTGAATTACATCCAGTTTTACACCAAGCCTAACACCTTACGAGCTCTTTTAGGCTTTTCTGATACCTTAGGACAAATCTTGCTAAAGGATGCACAAAATAAATCGAGATAATTACAGGTGCTCACAGACAGTTGAGAGCTGTGGCGTCTTGATAGTGAGATGCTGAGTGTAGCTCCCGGGGAAGGAGCTTGGTAACAACACTCAATGCTCAGGGTGCCTGCTGCCTTTTTAACAGCTCCCTGAAAGACAAACACTGAACATTATTTCTGCTTTTCGTTGTTTTTCTTAAAAGCAGAAGTCCTCTTCAAGTTTCTTTCGGTTACCAAAAGCAGGTATTAATGTAGGTCTTTTCATGGCATAAAGCAAACTTTCAAAAGCGGGGGGATACCTGTACTTCTAAATGTCTAATGTCAGGCTACCAACATGATGTCACTAAACATAGAATTGAGAAGGGATGCTTACAGTCAGCTTTCAGTAGCTGGGTAATCAGATATTGTGGCATCTTTTCCTCTACCATGTACAATCTCTATTCTTGTTCATGCATAAATCATACCAATTTTCCACATTTACTTTCAGCTAAGTAGTCATGGAAGCCAACATTTATGGAGTGATCTGTGTCCCAGGCACTGGCAAACCACCTGTTTTATTCTAATATTACCACTTGTATTTGTACATCAAATAGTATGTTAGATAGAATTTCCAAGTTTATTTTGCTCTAATGACCAGTATACAGTCCACCAACTTTGATGGAGGCAGGCTGAAACATTGGGAAAGGATTAACTCCAGACTTTGGACATAGGCGCACCTCAATTCTAGTCTTGCCTTTACCACTGTTAGAGTTGTGCCTTTAGTCAAGACACTTAATCTTGCCTGGATCTGGAAAATAGCGATAAACATGCTGACAACATAGGGATGTTAGGAGGGTTATGAGAGACCATATGTAACATGCTAGACACATTACAGATGATCAATAAACGTTGGCTACTAACCCCTGATCCCTTCAGGAACTGTTTACATTGTCTCAATCCACGTTGCCTACTTTCTTGTGCTCAAGTTATCTCCACTTATTCTTTGCTCACAGCTGACATGCTTGCTTTCCTCTTTGTGTTACACGTCCCCTATTCTGAGTTGTGATTTCTCTGTATTTGCCTGGCTCTATCCTGCAATTTCATCCTTCAAGTCTTCCCATCTAAGCTTCTTGGCTTTTCCCCTTTGTGTTACTACTTTTTTTTCTCAGACTGTAACTTCCTCAGTACTGAATTCCTCCTACTGTGATGTGTGCCCCATCACTAGTGGGACTCTTAGTCTCAACTCTTTGCTTTTTCCTCCATTAATTTCCCACAATACCCCTCCCTTCTTCCCCTCTGTGGACTTCAGACAAAGCCATCTTTACTGACATGTGTTCTGTTTGCTTTTCTACACAAGAGCAGTCTTCACTCTGCTCTTTATTTGTTGCATCTTGTATATCCTGGCTTCTGCCGACCCTCCCCACAACTCCCAAGAGCTTCCACTGCCTCAACCTGAAATCCGCAGCCCTTATTTTCCCATTTTCCCCCAAAGGATGCTGTATCCCTTCTCTATCGGCCTATTATTTTTATTTCCCTTTCATTTTTCCCTGAAAATGCTCTGAGCATTTTTTCCTTTCATGATGCAAAGGGCTCAGGGGCAATTTGCATTGATTTATCTGTCTGCATCATAAGGGTAACTCTCCTTTTTGGGAGTGTGTAGCTGAGTTCTTGTCATTCACTTGTGAAAAAATGCTTCTGTCTCTGTATTGAACTTTCTTTCATGAGTCCTTACACAGAATTACAGTGTGGGAGAGTGGAAAGAACATGGACCAGGACCTTGATTCATATCCAGCTTGTCAATGCTGTGTTATCCTGAATAAGGGAATTAAGCTCCCTAGGCCACAGTCTCCCTGTCAGTAAGATGGAGGCAGCACAGTGTAGGATCTAAGACCTGACTTTGGAGACAAACAAATCAGGATCCAATCATTGGCTCATCTTAACAATCACTCACTTTCTCTCGATGGCAAGTGCTTCTTCATCTATGAAATAGTCATTGACTCTCAGAATCAGTGGGAGGATTCAGTAAGATCATACATGTCAAATACTTACTGACGACCTTGCCCATCACAAGCACTCAGTATTGGGACACTGTTCTCAAATGTGACATGGCCTCTTGTGCATATCTGATTTTGATCATGCTATTCCCTCTACCTAGATGTCCTTTGACTTGATCTCCGAAGTGTCTTTCATGACTCTTTTTATTCATCTTTTGCAAAACCTTCTCCAAACACACCATTACCCTAAACAGAATCAGTCAATCCCCATTGTGTGTTCTCAGAGGGCTTTGTCCACGATATGTTTATAGTTCTAAACATCTTATCCTGTAGCTGTCAGTTTATTTACAGGTTTCCTTCTCACACATTAGTCTAGACTATGAATTTGTAGAGAACTGTTTTTTTTTTCCTTGACTTCTCAGCACCAGACACAATATATGACAGATAGTATGTGCTCAGTACATGTTTGTTAATGAATGGACTGATGCATGAGGACAAATGGTAGGTGCTCACTATACAATTTGTGAGGAATGAATAAATGAGGGAAGAGATTCTGATTCTATAAGTTCACATTAAACCAAAAAATCCAAACCAGTTGCCATCAAGTCAATTCTGAATCATGGTGACCCAATGTGTTTCACAGTAGAACTGAGTTTTGTAGGATTTTCAATGGCTGTAGTCTCAGAAGTAGATCACCAAACCTTTCTTCCAAGATGCCACTGGGGTGGATTCGAACCACTGACCTTTCAATTAGTAGCTGAGCACTTAACCATTTGTGCCACCCAGGGTATTCCATTAGGCCATAAGGCAGGGGCATAAGAACAAGCCAGTTTGTGGGACCATGGTAGATCTGGCCAACAGGCTAGCTGACTTGTTTTTGAGGTCCTGAGTTGCTGGTCAAGGACCTTTAATATTTATGTAGATGAGGCACAGGGCTGGTTCCAAAGTGTGGACTAGGTTGGAGCATAGGTATATATATAGTGCACCTCTCCATGTATAAAAAAAATATTAAACACTTCCAGATACACTAAAACATCCTTAACACTTTACAGGGGTTGGTTTGTAGCTATGAGTTTTGCATAAGTTGGACCTTTGAACCCAGGGACAGTCTGTAGTATATTAAAGTGCTTTGAAGACTAAAAAGTGTTACACGACTACAAAGAATGAAATTAAGTTTTTTTTTTTTTTCCCAATCAAATATCATGAGCTTGATTTTGAGGAAACTGATATAAGCCAAATATGAGAATCAAAAATAAAATCTGGCAAAACGAGACACACAACCATCCCCCAAGTTATGACTCTGGCAAACGTTAGTTGTTTGTTTTTAGTCAGTCTCTTGTCTGGGCCTCAATTTCCTTATCTTATAAAATGTAATTGCCAGATCAGATGAACACTAAAGACTCTTCCAGCTCTGACAACATTCTTCTGTCTTTCCATGGAAATGACTGTCATTAGCCCCAACTTAGTAGTATCTTATGATTATAACTCTACTCACTGACAAGGTAAAGGTGGCAGGACCAGACTGGTATCTTTCGACCTAGGAGCACAGCTGGTATGTGGAGGATTCAGGAAACAGAGGGGTTCCAAGTCTAAGACCTGAGAAGATCAACATGAGATGAACTTTCTCCATCCTCACTTCTAAGGAGCATTCTGGCTGTATTTCATCCAAGACAGATTTATTCATTCTTCTGTCAGTCCATGATATATTCAATATTCTTCTCTAATACCATAATTCAAAAGCACCAATTCTTTTTTGGTTTTCCTTAATCATTGTTCAGGTTTTGCATGCATATGAGGGGACTGAAAACACTATGGATAGGGCTAGATGCACCTTAGTCTTCAAGGTGACATCTTTGCTTTTCAACACTTTAAAGAAGTCTTTTGCAGATTTACCCAGTGCAATACGTCTTTTGATTTACTAACCATTGTTCCCATGGACATTGACTATTGATCCAAGTAAAATGAAATCCTTGACAACTTCAATCTTTTCTCTGTTTATCATGATGTTGCTTATTGATCCAGTTGTGAAGGTTTTTTTTTTTTTTTCTTTATGTTGAGATGCAATTCCTACTGAAGGCTGCAGTCTTTGATCTTCATCAATAAGTGTTTCAAGTCCTCTTCATTTTCTGCAAGCAAGGTTGTGTCATCTGCATATCGCAGGTTGTTAATGTGCCTTCCTCCAATCCTGATGCCCTGTTCTTCTTCATATAGCCCAGCTTCTCAGATTATTTCCTCAGTATACAGATTGAATAAGTGTGGTGAAAGGTTGCAACCCTGACGTATACCTTTCCTGACTTTAAACCATGCAATATACCTTGTTTCCTGTTAGAACAACTGCCTTTTGGTCTATGTACAGGTTCTTCATGAGCATAACTATGTACTCAGGAGTTCCCATTCTTCACAACTCTATCCATAATTTGTCATGATACAGAGTCAAATGCCTTTGCATAGTCAATAAAACACAGGTAAAGATTTTTCTGGTATTCTCTACTTTCAGCCAAGATCCATCTGACATCAGCAGTGATATCCCTCTTTCCACAACCTCTTCTGAATCTGGCTTGAACTGGCAGTTCCCAGTTGATGTTTTGATGCAACTGCTTTTGAATGATCTTTAGGAAATTTTTACTTTTGTGTGATATTGTTCAATAATTTCCACATTCAGTTGGATCACCTTTCTTTGGAACAGGCACAAATATGGATCTCTTCTAGCTGTTGTCCAAAAAGCTGTCTTCCAAATTTCTTGACATAGAGGAGTGAGCACCTCCAGTATGGCATCTGTTTGTTGAAACATCTCAGTTGGTATTCAGTCAATTCCTGGAGCCTTGTTTTTCACCATCCCCTTCAGGGCACCTTGGACTTCTTCCTTCAATACCATCAGTCCTTGATCATATGCTACCTCCTGAAATGATTGAACACTGATCATTTCTTTTTGGTACAGTGACTCTGTGTATTCCTTCCATCTCCTTTTGATGCTTCCTGTTTTGTTCAGTATTTTCCCCGTAGAGCTCTTCAGTATTGCAACTTGAGGCTTGAACTTTTTCTTCAGTTCTTTCTACTTGAGAAATGGTTAGTGTTTTCTTCCCTTTTGGTTTTCTAATTCCAGTTCTTTTCATGTCTTTATTATACTTTACTTTGTCTTCTCGAGCTGCCCTTTGAAGTCTTCACTTCAGTTGTTTTACTTCATCATTTCTTCTGTTTGCTTTAACTACTCAATGTTCAAGAGCAAGTTTCAGAGTTTCTTCTGACATCCATTTTGGCCTTTTCTTTCTTTCCTGTCTTTTTAATGACCTTTTGCTTTTTTCAAGTATGATGTCCTTGATGTCATACAACAACTCATTAGTCTTTGGTCATTAGTATTCAATGTGTCAAATCTATTCTTGAGATGGTCTCTAAATTCAGGTGGGATATAGCTTGTATTGTGGCTTTTGTGGACTTGTTATAATTTTCTTCAGCTTCGACTTGAACTTGCGTATGAACAACTGATGGGCTGTTCTGCAGTCAGCCTTGGCCTTGTTGTGACTAATGGTATTGAGCTTTTCCATAGTCTCTTTCCACAGATGTAGTCAGTTAGATTCCTGTGTATTCCATCCTGGGAAATCCATGTGTATAATCACCATTTATGTTATTGAAAAAAAGGATTTGCAACGAATAAGTCATTAGTCTAGTAAAATTCTATCATGTGATCTTCAGAGTCATTTCTATCACCAAGGCCATATTTTCCAACTACTAATACTTCTACTTTGTTTCCAACTTTTGTATTCCAATCACCAGTAATTATCAATGCATCTTGATTGCATGTTCAATCAATCTCAGACTGTAGAAATTGGTAAAAAAATTTCAGTTTCCTCATCTTTGGCATTAGTGGTTGGTGGGTAAATTTGAATAGCAGTTGTATTAGCTGGTCTTCCTTGTAAGCATATGGATATTATCCTATCACTGATACCACTGTACTTCAGAATAGACCTTTCTGGCAATGTTCTTTTTGACAATAAATGTGACACCATTCCTCTTTAATTTGTCATTCCTGGTAGACTACATGATTGTCTGATTCAAAATGGCCAATACCAGTCCATTTCCACTCGCTAATGCCTAGGATATCGATCTTTATGCATTCCATTTCATTTTTGACAACCTCCAATTTTCCTTGATTCATACTTTATACACTCCACGTTCTGATTATTAATGGATGTTTGCAGCTATTTCTTTTCATTTTGAGTCCTGCCACATCAGCATATGAAGGTCCCAAAAGCTTGACTACATTCGTGTAACTAAGGTCGACTCTACTTTGAGGAGGTAGCTCTTTCCTAGTCATATTTTGAGTGCCTTCCAACCTGAAAGATTCATCTTCCAGCACTGCATCAATGTTCTGCTGCTATTCATAAGTTTTTCACTGGCCATTTTTTTTTCAAAAGTAGACTGCTAGGTCCTTTTTCCTAGTCTGTCTTAGTCTGGAAGCTTTGTTAAAACCTGTCCGTCATGGATAACCCTGTTGGTATTTGAAATAGTGGTGGCATAGCTTCTGGCATCAGAGCAACACCCAAGCCATCATAGTACAACGAACTGACAGACCCATGGGGATATAAATATACATATCTCTATATATACATATATACACATATACATATATATGTGTGTATATATTCATATATAGGTATAGAATCACAGTTTATGATTGCATCGATATAAAGATTAATATAATCCCAGCTGGATTACTTTTTTTTTTTTCAGATTTTAAAAGCAATTAAAATTTTTGTGGCCCTCTAACTTGTGGGCCATAAGCACTGTACCTACTATGCCTAATTCAAAAAAAAAAAAAAAAAAATTCATAATTAGCCCAGGTAAATTCTAAAAGTGGTAGTACATTTTACTCAAAGGGCATATAGATTACCAGCCGACTGAAACTTGACTCCTGTTTACAAAAGAGTTTCTCAGCCTTGGCACTATTGGCATTTTGAGCTGGATAACTTTTTGTTGAGGGGGGCTGTCCTGTGCATTGTAGGATTTTTGGCAGCATTCCTAGCCTATATATGTGTGTGCGTGTGTGTATGTTGTTGTTAGATGCCGTTGAGTTGTTTCCTACTCCTATTGACTATATGCACTACAGAACAAAACACTGCCCAGTCCTGTGCCATGCTCACAATCATTGTTATGCTTGAGAGCATTGTTGTAGCCATTGTGTCAATCCATCTCGTCAAGTCTTCCTCTTCTTCACTGACCCTATACTTTACCAAGCGTGATGTCCCTCTCCAGAGATTGATCTCTGCTGATAACATGTCCAAAGTATATAAGATGTGGTCTCGCTATCCTTGCTTCTACGAGCATTCTGGCTGTACTTTTTCCAAGATATATTTGTTGTTCTTTTGGCAGTCCATGGTATATCCAATATTCTTCACCAACACTACAATTCAAAGGTGTCAATTCTTCAGTCTTCCTTATTCATTGCCCAGCTTTCACATGAATGTGATGTGATTGAAAATACCATGGGTTGAGTCAAGTGCACCTTAGTCTTCAAGGTTACATCCTTGTTTTTCAACACTTTAAAGAGATATTTTGCAGCAGATTTGCCCAAACCAATGCATCTTTTGATTTCTTGACTGCTGCTCCAATGGATGCTGACGGTGGATCCAAGTAAAAATGAAATCCTTGACAACTTCAGTCTTTTCTCTTTTTATCGTGATGTTGCTTATTGGTCCAGTTGTGAGGATTTTTGTTTTCTTTATGTTGAAGTGTAATCCATATTGAAGGCTGTGGCATTTGATCTTCATCATTAAGCACTTCAAGTGCTCTTCACTTTCAGCAAGCAAGGTTGTGTCATCTGCAAAATGCAGGTTGTTAATGAGTCTTCCTCCGATTCTGATGTCCTGTTCTTCTTCATATAGTCCAGCTTCTCAGATTATCGTCTCAGCATACAGATTGAAATTCAAGCCTCGAGTTGCAGTAGTGAAGGATTCCATGGGGAAAATATTAAATGACAAAGGAAGCATCAAAAGAAGGTGTAAGGGATACACAGGGTCATTATACCAAAAAAAAAAAAAAAATATTGGTTGATGTCCAACCCTCTTAAGAGGAAGCATATGATCAGGAACCAATGGTACTGAAGGAAGAAGTCCAAGCTGCACTGAAGACATTGGTGAAAAACAAGGCTCCAGGAATTGATGGAATAGCAATTGAAATGTTTCTACGAACGGAGGCAACGCTGGAAGCGCTCACTCATGTATGCCAAGAAATTTGGAAGACAGTTACCTGGTCAACTGACTAGAAGAGATCCATATTTATGCCTATTCCCAAGAAAGGTGATCCAACCAGATGCAGAAATTATCGAACAATATCATTAATATCACATACAAGTAAATTTTTGCTGAAGATCATTCAAAAACAGCTGCAGCAGTATATTGACAGGGAACTGCCAGAAATTCAGGCCGGTTTCAGAAGAGGACGTGGAACGAACGATATCATTGCTGATGTCAGATGGATCCTGGCTGAAGCAGAGAATACCAGAAGGATGTTTGCCTGTGTTTTATTGACTATGCAAAGGCATTTGACTATGTGGATCATAACAAATTATGGATAACATTGCAAAGAACAGGAATTCCTGAACACTTAATTGTGCTCATGAGGAACCTGTGCATAGATCAAGAGGCAGTTGTTTGAACAGAACAAGGGGATGATGGGTGATTTAAAGTCAGAAAAGGTGTGCGTCATCTGTGTGCGTGTGTATATATGTGTGTGTGTGTGTATATATATATGTATAGTTCCTGAGTGGTACAAATGCTTAAGTGGTGGGCTATTAGCTTAAAGGTTGGCAGTTTGAACCCACATACAGGTGCCTCAGAAGAAATGCCTGGCAACCTGCTTCTGAAAGTCACAGCCATGAAAACCCTATGGAATGCAGTTCTACTCTGCAACACATGGGGTCACCATATATCGAAATCGACTCAACAGCAACTGGTTTATATATCTACATAGAGAGAGAGACAGAGATAGACCGACACAAACACACATACACACACACAGATGATTTTCCATAGCCTTATCACTTTTTTTTTATCACCTTCTAACATACTATAAAATTTAATTATTTACTGTGTTTATCATGTATTGTCAGAGATCTTTTTTTTTTTTAATCTGTTTTGTTCATGAATGTATCCCACACCTGGTACCTAGTAAACCTAAAAACCAAACCCATTGCCATTGAGTCAATTCTGACTCATATCGACTCTATAGGACAAGGTAGAACTGCCCCACAGAGTTTCCAAAGAGCACCTGGTGGGTTTGAACTGCTGACCTCTTGGTTAGCAGCTGTAGCACTTAACCACTATGCTACCAGAGTTTCCTGGCACATAGTAGGTGCTCAATAATATGTGTCACATTGCATTGAATTCGATTCAGTCCGATTGACATAACCCCCCTCTGTCTTTGAACGGGCCTCTTAGGAGCCTCATGATTCCTCTGACCCCAGATCTGCATCTGTGTCTCCCTTGCTGCGTGACCATCCCTTCTACTGTGGAGTTTTGTGTCTTTCTGAAGTGCTCCCATTCTCTCCTAACCATGTTTCTGTTTGTTCGCGCCCTGATCCCTTTTTGTCCCTGGCCTGCCTGGAGCAGCACCTGGATGCCCTGGTTTTGAAATAGCTGATTTATCACTTCTTACAGCAGTTCTGTCCATGAAAATGAAGGATTCAAAAGAGGCTTGAAAAAGCAAGAGCTTGCCGTTCCTGCCAGTACAAAGAACGACCGTGAGAACAGAGGAGCCCCTTTTGATCTTTGTGTATGGAATTATTTACTATTGGAGCTGCTGAATAGAAGGCACAAGCTCTGGGGTTATTATGTCCTCCTCTCAACGTCGGCTGGGGAGAGACAGCTAAGGAGGCTTTGCAACTGGGGCAGGCATGTGGGGACACCAGGAGCCCACATCTTGCCGGAAAGACAACCCCCACTGACCCAGTTTCAGCACAACTTCGCCTGACACAGCACTGCAATCCGCAACTTTAATAACTTGGTGACATACAAAGCAGTTTTGATGCAAAGTAGAGCTGACAGAGTAGCAGAGGGAAGGCTCTGCTTCTCACTGAGCTGTGTGGGGAATCCACTCAAGGTGACCGTGACCTTCGTAGCCCCGCCGACTGTCTGCGCCTTCTCTTGCAAACAAGGAAGGCTGGTTTTTGCAGGAGGGAAGACGTGGGGGTGGCAGGGAGTAAGTGGAACCAATTTGGAAGGACGGGTTGAAACCGCCTGTCTCTTCTACTTTGATGCTATGCCCCTAATATTCTTCGCTTCATCATCCCTGCTGTCCCTGCCATAAGTCAGGTCTCTATCACCCGGGCTGTTTTAACAGCTATACAACATTCTCGAGCCTTGTGCCCACCCATTCTATGTTGTGCACAATCAATAGAGTAATCTTCAAAAACAAATCAAGTGACCACTGATCACATCCCACATCAAATCCTTCCACGGCTCCCCACTCATCCCAAAAAACTGTTAATGCAAAACAAAGTTTTCTATGCTCCGTCTGTGAGCTAAACTTTTAGTATCTCTCATTCAGTCCTGCATATTCCCTATCACTTCTTGCCACCACCACTCCATTTCCCAAACTTCAGTTTTCTCTTTGTAATTTAGTGGAAATATGCCATGCTTTTCATTCCCTGATGTCTTGATGTATCTGGTCATTCAGTGTTCACTTGAATACTCCCTGTAGTGGGGAACTCACTACCTAACAAGACAGCTTTTTCTAATATTGAAAAACTTTAGAACTCTGCAAGTCTTTCCTTATGAAACAAACTCTGCTCCATAACTCTCATTTGTTGTTCCTGGGCCTGCCCTCTGGAGCCTCCCAAAATGTGGTCTGTTCCAGGACACTCTTCTGAGAACAGAGCTCGGTGAAACACATCTTTTGAGCTTCTTTTTATTTGTGCCGAAGTTGTGAGCTCCTTTGCGCATTTTTCATATAAGGTTTCTCCTGTCCCAGCTGGCTCCATCTTCCCTTTTTTGCACCCACCTCATACATTCAAGATTCCCCTTAGAATCGATAAGGGAAAGGTCATATACTGTGCATTTGAAGATAATAACATTTAGCAACAATAATAACAACAATTGGCAACTGTTCTTGGTATATGGAAATGGATGTTTTGCCCTAGGTTGTGCAATTTAAATTATTTGTTATAGTATTTAGTATTTATTCATTTTATATATATTTATATATATATGTATAAACCCACTGCCATCGAGTCAATTCTGGCTCATATATATGTGTGTGTGTATATATATATATATATATATATATATATATATATATATATATATATATATATACACACACACACACAGAGAACAATGTGGGTACAAAAAGTAAAACACCAGCCCTGTCTTCCAGTGTTTCCTGGTCTGGAACAGGGGCTAGGTCGAAGGTATAACCATGCAATCACCGATTACAAATCAGTGTGATTAGCCCTATGATGGGATCTATGCAGGTATTGAAGAGGGGCCCCTACCCCAATACGGGAAGACTATAGTGAGGCAATAGGAGCCCTGGTAGCTCAGTGGCTGCGAGCTCGGCTGCCAACCTAAAGGTCGGCAGTTTGAATCCACCAGCCGCTCTTTGGAAACCTTGTGGCACAGCTCTACTCTGTCCTATAGGGTTGCTCTGAGTCGGAATCGACTAGGAAACATTTTTTTTTTTTTTTTTGGATATAGGGCGGCAAAGAGATCAAGAAAAGCACTGTGGAGGAATCGCAGTCTATAGAAACTTGGAGGATAACAGGGGTTAGCCGGGTGAAGGGAGTAGACAAGGACGTTTCAGGTAGCGGGAGCCGCAGGGGCAAAGGCACAGAGGTAAGAGAGCGTGGAGAGTTCAGTGGCCGCGAAGATTCTTACGATTCCCTACCAGGGCGGGGTATATTAAGAGGTCGATTGCGCATTCAGACTGCAGTTCAAATGGAGTTCCAGAAGAGAGAGATTACTGGGGCTTGAAATTGTCAGGGAAATCTCTCTGGAGGTGGAGGGTCCTGAGGTGGGGCTAGAAGGAAGAGCAAATTATGGAGAGGAGAGAAGGGAGAGGGATATCTATATGCAAATATGTCCACACACATACGTCTGCTTCATATGCATTTAAACCTTAAATTGACTTTCACTTGCCTTCCACTTTGGTTTCTATGGTAACCCTGGCCACTTATTTTTCTTTTAACCTCCTGTTCATTGTTTCAGGATGAGGTGGGCTGCGTGAGGGTTAACCAGTCAGAGGGACACAGGAGATTTTAAAGCAATTATTTGGGTTTTTTTTTTTTTTTTTTAAAGAAAACTGCCAAGTTTGCAATTTAACGCAAAGTGTCTCTGGTATATTTGCCCTGAAGGATGCTGTAGGGAAAAGCAGAAGCCAGAATCCTTTCGTCCCCTCCTCCCTGACTTCTATTATTACCGTGCACTTACTGCTAATACAGCATCTAAACTTGCAATCTTGGTAACTATGGCAATAAAATGGGTGAGATTCCCCTCCATTATGACTTGAATTGTTAGGACTTTGCAAAGAGCACGTGCGTTTGCACAGGGAAGGAGGAGGACGCTCTGGGGAAAACAGTTATTTCAACTCCCTGTGGGGAGCTGGAAACCGTTGTCTATCAGTCATCAGTCCACATCCACACAGAGAATTATCACCGTCCCTGAGTCAGAGGATGCAGTCACAGTACCTACTGGTTACATGTTCATCCAGAGCTAGCAAAACTCTCCTGTGCATGGACTGCAGGGCCAGGAGCCCAGGGCTGCACAGAGTTTACAAGAGATGGCACCAAGAGGGGAGATAAGAAGAGCTAACCCACATGCTGGTAAACTTTCTAAAAGGGCCAAGTAGTAAATATTTTAGGCTTGGCTAACCACACAGTCTATGTTGCAACTACTCAATTCATTCGTTATGACACAAAAAGCAGCAGTCTGTAAATAAATGGGTGGGCTGTGTTCCCATACAATTTTATTTAGGGACACGAACATTTGAATTGCATATAATTTTCACATGTCAGGAAATAGTATTGTTCTTTGAAGTCTTACCCCAACCATATAAAGAACCATTCTTAGATAACAGGCTGTACAAAAACATGTGCTGAGCTGGATTTGGCCCATGAATTATAATTTGCAATTCCTTATTTAATCTATGCCACCAACCATGCATGGCACACTGACGAATTTATTATTGTTACCTGTTTTAATTCATCATTATTATTGTTGTTGTTGTTAGTTGCCGTTGAGTAGAGTCCAACTCACAGTGATCCCTTGTGTGCAGAGTAGAACTGCTCTATGGGGTTTTCAAGGCTGTGAACTTACAGAAGCAGATTGCCAAGCCTATCTTCTGAGGTGCCTCTGGGTGGATTTGGACTGCCAACCTTTCAGCTAGTAATTGTTTGCATCACCCAGAAATTCCTATTATTATTACCCTAAGTAGCAATATTAAATACTACCATTGACTCTAATTTTTATCACTTATTATGTGTCAAATACTGTATTAAGTTTTATACACATATACACACACACCTTCTTTTCTGCAAATAACATAGCCAGGTAAATAATGTGCCCAAACATACAATGTGCATAGCATGCCTAATAATGCATGAAGGGGTTGTGCAGTTGGCAAAAAAAATGTATAATGTGTGTTATCTGTGTAAAAAGTGGTATATATGTATACATATATGCATATTTACATTAAGTACTATATATTTCATTATATATATATATATATATATATATATATATGATCTTAATCATAACCAAAATCTAAAAACATTTGAAACCCATATCCAGGGTCCCTCTGACACAAACCCAGTAAGCAGCTTACCAACATGCCAGCTTCAGACCTGGGACAGTGTCTGCACCCACCAGGCCCTGTCAGGCCCTACACTCAGAGGGCTGGACTGGCAAACCTAACAGAGATACACCTGTGAGGACAGGACCCAGGATTTTCAAGAGCTGTCACATTGCAATGACCCAAGTGTCCACAAGCATTCATTGGGAATGGCCTTATATCCAGTCTGGCTCCCAAGCCTCCAGATAGTCCCTGTTGGACCTAATTTCCAACCCACTCTTTGTTTGGACTGGAGGCCTGGTGATGCAGTGGTTAAGAGTTCAGCTGCTAAATAAAGTTCAGCAGTTCGAATCCACCAGACACTCTTTGGAAATCCTGTGGGGCAGTTGACTCTGTCCTATAGGGTCACTATGAGTCGGAATTGACTCAATGACAACGGGTTTGGTTTGTTTTTTTGCTTAGACTCTGTAACACCACATTCACATTTACAATCTCCTGAATCTCACTGTACCCCAAGAAGAATTTTTAGCTTTCTAGCCTGCCTCCACCTACCCTTCCTGCCTTTGCTTCCTCCATGCCTTTGCTCTCCTGTCTCAGTGCAGACAGCTCATCCCCACAGCGCATAGATTTCTTCATTGGTCTGTTATTCTTGTCCCCCAGCTCCAGGTCCTTTGCGGAGTGTTCTGGGAACTTGAGATGCTGAGTATGGAGAGAAAAATGCTCCAGGGAGAGGGTCACTATCTTCTAATCTCCAAGAAGGTAGGAGATTTTAATTATCCAGGATAGTCCTGAGAGGAAAAACTAGGAACCTGGAGTGGAATTAGAAAATGGAAGGTTCCTGTCTTATAAATATTATACTAGGTCCCTAAGTACAACTTCTGCCACAGGCAGCCTTGATGTGGTAGAGAGAGGACTGAACTGGGGGTCTGGGGTTCGTATTCAGGACTCTAGTTCTTTCAATTTTAATAGTTGGACCCAACAGTCTTATAGTCCTTGAACAAAATGACTCTATGGCTTCAAGAAGTGTAAAGCTTGCCACAGGAAGGTTCCTAGATGGCACAAATGTTTTGTGCTCAACTGCTAACCTAAAAGTTGTTAGTTCAAACCCACCCAGCGGTACTGCTAAAGAAAAGGTCTAGAAATCTGCTTCCATTAAGATTATAGCCAAAACCCTATGGAGCAGCTCTACTCTGTAACACATGGGGTCACCATGAGTTGGAATCGACTCAATAGCAACTAAGAACAACAACAAAGTTGGCCAACAGCTGGCCTTGCTTCTCTTCATAGGTTGTATGACCTTGGGAAACTCAGGCTTCCTTCTCTGGGCCTTCCTTGTCTCATCTGTGCCCTCAGAGCTGTAATCCTCTCCAGCTCCAGAGACCACCAAGGTTGCAGCCCTTTCTGCTCTGCTCCTGAGGAACAGCCACATCTGTTTTTGGATCTATTACTTTGCAAGCTTTTAAGGGATTTTTATTCCCCTCTCAGTCCCTAGGAAATTATAGCAGCTCTTTCTTTGGAAAGAACATTAGCCAGGCCCTGTGCTAAGCAAATGCATTCCCGTCTCCCTATCTGATTTCCCTTTTTCTCATTTGTCAGCAAAGGAGAAACCTCCCAGCTATTAATCAAACTCCTGGCTGTGGATGGCTTTAATTGCAGAAACCATTGCTGTATGAGGGATGCTCAACTTTCCCAAAGAAAACTGGCTGCCTAGTGCAGAAAAAAAACAATTAATTACCTGCTCCTCCTGTCCCCAACAGAGATGCAGATGAACTAACAATATTGCTGCTGGCACCAACTTCTCCCTTCCCAAGGTGGAGGGAAGCTAATGCAAACTCAGACAGCATTCGAAGAAGTAGAATGCCCAAATAGAAGTTTAGCTGTGAGGCTCTGGTGGGACCAAAGTTTTGCCTCTGTTTTTTTTTTTTTTTTTGGTATCTTTATTCTAAGATGGATACTGACAACCTCTAGTCCTTATTGATGAGAGGGATCGGAGATGTCGACATGCCTGAAAATCGTGTTCTCTGAGGAAGGATCACACCTGGAAATGTTAAATCCAGAGAAAATAAGTTTAAGGTATGGGAAGAAGTGCAACTTAGGAAAAAAAAAAAAAAAAAAAGGGCTAAAAGGGGTTACCATTATTTTGAGAGTCCCAGTGGACAGAACTAGAATTGTGCATGGAATTTACATTATCCTATAAGAAGGAATCTTTGGGCCTTGGATCTGTATGCTTATGGAAAGGGACGTAGTCCAAACATAGTCAGTTTCTTGTCTCTGGAGATGCTCAGAATACAGTGAGGATGTTGTAAGAGAATCTTTGCATTGAATGGGAAGTTGACTAAGATAATCTAAATACTCTTGGAGAGGCTCTTATTTTACTTGTATCTTTGGCTTGCTTCAAAGCCTAACACTATGGACAACGTATAGGGACTAAAGGGAGGGAGGAGGACTGAGCCCAAGATTGGAGTCTGTTTGAAGTAAGGTAATGTGTTTGAGCTAATGCTGGGACACTTTTACTTGTATATTTATTTTCCGATCTTCAAATGCCACAAGGATATGACAGTCCCTCGGGAATTTGCTGGTACAAACCACATCCTTTTTTTTTTTTCCTTCATTTAATGCCTAGCAGAGGCCCAACACAGGGGAAGTGCTTAAGAAATGTTGAAAAACATTTTTGATTGAGTCAAATTTAAACTTGCACTTCCGGTATGATTCCTGGGAGGCAGTATTGTACCATTATGAAGAGTATGAACCCAAGTAAGGCTGCCTTGTGCCTGGAGCTTAGCTCTTCATTTACTTGAGGAATGAACTTGGGCAAGTGGCATAAACTCTCAGTTCTCTCAGTTCCCTTATCTGTAAAAAAGAAATTGCCTCATGGCATTGGTCTCAGGATACAATGAGTTATACGTTCAAAAGGTTTGTATCAGCATTTGACACATAATAAAACAAAAACGAAATCTAACACTGTTGATTCTGACTCATAGCGGCCCTGTAGGAGAGAGTAGAACTGCCCCCATGGGGTTTCCAAGGCTGTAATCTTTACAGAAGCAGGCTGCCACATCTTTCTCCCATGCATCAGCTGGCGAGTGTGAACTGCTGACCTTTAGGCTGGCAGCTGAGAGCTTTAACCACTGCGCCACTAGGGTTCCATGACACATAATAGCAGATATTTATCCAGCACTTAAAACGTGCCAGCACTGTTGTGTATATCGTGCATGTATTTAATACTCACAACAACTCAAGTGTTGGCTATGACACTGACAGAGAGGTTAAGCAATGTGCCCAAAGTCACAAGAAGAGGAGATTGTAACACCAGGTGTCTAACTAAACCAATGCTCTTGACCACACTGATTTCCACTTGATAACCATCGGCCGTCATTTGTATTATCATCATTCCAACCGGTTGTTGTTGTTAGGTACCATGGAGTTGGTTTGGACTCAGAGCTACCCTTATGTACAACAGAAGGAAACGCTGCCTCGTCCTGGACCAGTCTCACAATTGTTGTTATGTTTGAGGCCATTGTTGCAGCCACTGTGTCAATCCATCTTGTAGAAGGTCTTCCTCTTTTTTGCTGACCCTTTACTTCACCGAGCATGATGTCCTTCTCCAGGGATTGGTGCCTCCTGATAAAATGTCCAAAGTACACAAGACAAAGTCTCGCCATCCTTGCTTCCAAGGAGCACTCTGGCTGTACTTTTTCTAAGACAGGCTTGTACCTCCCAGTGAAGGCTAGTTTCCATTCTTTCCTCTCCTTTCTACCTCTGCTATGTATATGAATATACATACTAATTCTCCACTGGGCAATGAGTCCCCAGAGCGCTGGGACATTATTTGATTTCTTTTGTCTTTTTGGATAGATTCTTGCATGGACTTTGCACTTGACGGATGCTGTTCACATGTTGGCAGAGTGGATGAATAGCATAATGATGTCATTTGTTTAAAGCAACCATGTTATCTGGACAGTTGGTCTGTGGTTCTGCATTGAGGCTCTAATCTCTTCAGAGTACCAGATTGGAATCCTACATAAACCAATCTTTTTCCTTTATCTTTATTTGATTTGTTGGTTTATTTCTTCATCTATTTAGTTATTTATTTGCAGGCAGAATGGTGTGTCCTGAGAAACACAGGGCTGTGTTTGCATCCAGGCCTCAGCACTACAGGCGTGTTAACTCAGGTTAGTTACCAAATGCTCAGAACTTTGGTTTCCCCTCTGTGATGTAAGCAGAGTAACGCCTATTTTTGAGGATTCACAATGGCGAAGTGAGTTAGCTGGGAAGCCTTCTTTGGTGGTAGATGATTTTCACACGTAGTTGCAAACCACAAAACTACCAAAGTGGAAGTATGTGGCTTATGTCAGTGACTTCCCCTGTCAATCCCCTGGTTTCAGTTTACCTCAGTTCCTGGTAAGCCCAAGGTTCCCATTGTTCACAGAATTTTTCTCGCTGTAGTTGAAATGTTGAAATGTAGTAGGTCCAGTATGGGGAGGGGAGAGAATCTTAATGTCTTCATCGTTGCCTTTTCAACAGCTGGAGCTATTTTTTTCATTACCTTTTTTTTTCTTCCCTTTGCTTGAGGTTTTTTTTTTTTTTTTTACTCTTGGTTTTATCAGGTTTTCTCAACAGCTTCAAATGTTTAACTTTGAAGTAAGTGAACTTAAAAGAAGAACTGAAAACTCATTCCGATGGCCCGAAGTCCCCTGGGCAGCCTTGCCACAGTAACCACTTTACGTGGAACTCATTAGTGCAAGCTGTTCTCATCAGCGCCCGGAGGACGGTGACGCCAGCGCTCCCCGCTTTGAGCCTGGTGCCAGAGTCCAGCGCCTTCGCGGGGCAGCGAGGGCTTGGGGGCCCTGGCGCCGCATCTCGCGGTCAGGGCGACGCCGCGCACAGAGTCTGGGCAGCCCCTGGGGGACCAGGCTCCGGGCGCCGCTTATTGTGCAGCCGGCGCCAACCAGCAAATTACATCTGAGCCGCCTTTGAAGCCACCGGCCGCTTTCAAAATGGGACTTTGAAAGCCGGGCTCCCCTGACTCTGAGCTGGGGAACGGAACTGGGCGTTTCAGGGAGGACTGGTTGACGCACACGTGCCTACCTCTGTGGCTCTCGGCCGGCATTAATAGCGAGAATAAAAGGAAGACTTTGTCTGGTGGGTGTTCGTGTGCAGGGTTCCATCCCTTTATTGACAAAGGAAACGTTTGGACTCCTGGAGTTCTGACTGGCCATTGGGGAAGGAATGGAGCTCTTTGAAGTGAGAGCACTGAACGTTTTTCCTTGGGCTATGTATGTGTGTATTTTCTCCTCCCTCTCAAGCTCTGGTGGTATCCTTTTGCTTAAGGATCCAGTTGAGGGAGAGGGGAGGACCCTCAAGACACATGTAGAGTTAAATTGGATGGTTGAAACCCTATTTGGGGTTTGTGAATCCTATTTCTATTTTCTGGAGTCCCTAATGGTGCAAAGGTTAACATACTCGCTGCTAACTGAAAAGTTGGTGGTTGATTCCACCCAGAGTTGCAGTGGAAGAAAGGCTTGGTGATTGACTACCAAAAAATCAGATATTTAAAACCCTATGGAGCACAAATCTACCCTGACACAAATGGGGCACCATGAGTCAGAATGGGCTGGAGGGCAATTTTTTTTTTATTTCTATTAGAGAGGAAGTAGCTCTGGTGGTGCGGTGGTTAAGTGCTCAGCTGTTAACTGAAAGGTCAGAGGTTCAAACCCACCTGCTGCTCTGTGGGAGAAAGATGTGGCAGCCTAATTCCTTAAAGATTAAAGCCGTGGAGACCCTGTGAGGCAGTTCTACTCTGTCCTACTGGGTCACTGTGAGTCGGAATCGACTTGATGGCAATCAGTTAGGTTTGGCATTAGTCAGAGAAGGGAGAGAGTAGCTAGCTACCACAAACAAAACAAAACAAAACAAAACTTGTTGCCTTTGAGTGGATTCAGACTCATAGGCTCCAAGAGGACAGAACAGAATTGCCTCATAGGGTTTCCAGGGAGTGGGTGGTAGATTTGAACTGCTGACCTTTTGGTTAGCAGCCAAGCTCTTGATGACTGGGCCACCAGGGTTCCTAGCTGCCATAACAGCCCCTTTTTCCTGCTTTTGCCCCCGCCTTTTGGCACCTGATTGAATGAGCCTCTTTGCACACAACGGGAAAACAAGTGGGAAGATACAGTTGCTAGAACTCAGGCTCTGAAACCAGACAGGCTGGGTCAGAATTTTCTGCAAATCACTTAACGTTGTGAATGTGTCCAACAGACAATAGATATTCAGGCTTTTCCCGCAACCAGGCATCACCAGGTGGTCCTTTGCCTTTTTATTTCTGGCCTTCTCTAACTCCTATTTATGTCAGTCTTTCATTGCACAAAGGTAGAGTTCATAACAGTTCACAGAGCTCCAGTGCTTTCCTTATCAGCAGCTCTTATTTGTTGTGTCCTCCCTTAGTATAACCGCCTTCATACCCTTATACCTACTTTTCCAAACTCAGCTTCTTCTAAGTCACCCCCTTCATATGCTGTGTGCCATCAAGTTAATTCCGACTCATAGTGATCCTATAGGACAGGGTAGAACTGCCCCATTGGGTTCCAATGCTGTGATCTTTACAGAAGCAGGTCGCTACATCTTTCTCCCATAGAGTGGCTGGTGAGTTTGAACTGCCTACCTTTTGGTTAGCAGCTGAGCAGTTAACCACTGCACCACCAGGGCTCCTTTCCCTTCATAGAGGGCACCTTGTTCTTCTGTTTTAGCAGCATGGTTCTGCCCTTCATATGTCTGAAGCCAATCAGCATATCATACTGGGTTACAAAGGAAATATGCACTCTGCCCTAGAACACTACCGTATTTGGAAGGACCATAACTTCTGAGTTTCATAGCAAGGTTATCAATGAGTCAGTGTCAGCCTACAAAAGCATATTGAAATGAACTTTTCCAGAAAGGACATATGGATTCAGTGCAACAGTCCTTGAGGCAGGTCTTGTTATCTGTTTCTTATTCATAAGGAACTAGGATTTAAGGATCTCTATGAATTCCAAGTGGGACCATCGGTGGTTCAATTGCAAAAGTGTTGCCTTCCATGTGGGAGACCCGGGTTCGATTCCCAGCCAATGCACCTCAAGCAAACCCACCACTCATCTGTCACTGGAGGCTTACATGTTTCTGTAATGCTGAACAGGTTTCAGTGGCGCTTCCAGACTAAGATGGACTAGGGAAAAAAGGTTGGTTGTCGACTTCCGGAGATCAGCCAGTGAAAACTCTATGGATTGCAGAAGGATGGTGCAGGCCCAGGCGGCATTTTATTCCATTGTGCAGTGTGGTCCCTACAAGTTGGAGGCTGACTTGACAGCAGCTAAGAACAATACAACATGAATTCCCAAGGGAACGTAGAAAGTGATGGAGCCAAAACACAACAAAATGTAGGCTTTCTGACGCCAACTGGGTGCTCTTTCCATAATACCACATAGCCCTTCCTCTCTTCCAGGTTAGAACGCTGTCTCTTAATTCCTTACCTTAAACTTGGGTATCCTGAAGCCTTATCGGGCTATGACAGGCAGGCCTGGGCAGACAGCCCACTCAGTACCCTGTGAATAGTACAGTTTCAATTTTCAGATGCAGACCGTGTTGTGCACCAAAACCTTATTCCCTTTAGCAGGAGGAAACTGCTAATTACAGACGCTCATGGGCTATGTGTTCCAAAATGATCCAGTGCGTGTTTTTGTGTCTGGTCCAGCCCAGCAGAGAAAAGCTAAATTGTGTTGGAAAGCCTTACAAGGGGAACTTTAATTGAGGCATAAAAGCGTGTGCTTTTGATCTTCCTGGGACCTGCGGTTCTCCCATTACCTGCATCATGTTCCTATGACATAGGTTGGAGTGCAGCCTGCCAGGAGACCTGGGCCAAAGGCACCAAGCAGGATGTCATAACTGACACCTGCCCCTTCCTTCCATGAGCACTGAAAGCTCTATCTGTGTATATTTATCTGTCAGATGCATTTGAGGTGGCCCCAGCCCTGATCACCACAGCGATCTTCCCGTCCTATAACACAGGCCTGGGTCCTCAGCTTTCAGATACATCTGTCAGCTTTTCTATCCTCCTCTTCTAGAACTCCTCTCTTGTCTCTCATATTGTCCCGACCTCTAGCCTTGATTGTATGACTCACCGAGAACAGCTGAATTTCAATGTTTTGCAGTATGCCTCACTTAATTTCTCCTTCACTCATTTATTCATGTCTTTCTTTAAGCATTCACTAATTTCATTGCTCCATTTTCAGTCCTTACTTATTGGGCCAAAGGGGAATAAATGTGTAGGAAGTTGGCTAGAATCATTGTAGAAATATATGGAGTCCTGTGAACACGTGCCTGTTTGTGTTAGTGAAAATGGCTGGATGGGGCTCATGAGGGCCTCCAATCTGTGAAACCTCACAGTTTCCACAGAAAATGCTTGTCCAGGGGTTGTTTGACAGTCCAAGGTTGTAAATAATGAGCAAGTGAACTTAGTGTAGATGTTTGGGACTGAAATAAATGCCTGGGTTCAAATTTCAGTGTTGCCACTTAGCAACATTATGATTTGAGGCAAGATGCTTAACTGTCCTGGGCCTCAGTGTCCTTATTTATAAAAGGGAGGCACTAAATACTTATTTTAGGTGGTCGTCATGGAAAAAGAAGCAATGTCTGTAAAGTGTCTAGCTCAGGGCCAGGTACACTGTTAGCGTGGTAGCATGGTTGACATGAGGTTTTTTTTTTTTTTTTTTTATTGCTCCTGCTTCTGTTCCTCTTTTGTGATAAGAAAGATGGGTTCATATCCACCAAAGTAGCCTGGCTGGTGAGCCCTTGTGTTCTCTGGGGAATCACAGGTACCCTGATACACTGAGACAAAGCCTAGAAAGTGGACCTTCCTTGAGGAAAACTTAGCTGAAAATAAAACTCTTGGTGCTCTAGATTTTTCCTTCATTACCTCCTGGAGGGAGCTGGAAGCCCATGTGCACAGGACACCAGGACTGACATCTGGAAGAGTGGGAGAAACAGGTGAGGGAGTGTACATGATGGCAGCACTGTGTAATCAAATCAGCCATGTCTTAATTTCCCTGCCTCCAGTGTGGGATGCATCCCCCTGTTTAAAACATTCATTCATTCATTCATTCATTTACCTGTTCATTTGTAACATTTATGTTTGATCTGCTGAGCTCTGAGCAGAGTACGGGAGGGCCCAGACAGGCCTGTCCTGTGTTCCTCTTCACTGATGCTGCATTTTTAAGGTAGTTTTCAAGCATTATTATTATTACCTTTTTTTTCACTCGCTGCTGCTCTCTTCTGTTTAGATGACATCCTGGTAGGAAATCCACTCTGTAAATCAGATAAGGGGGAATGTTCTAGTTGAAGTCAGAGTCTGGTTCATGGAGCCTACCCGTTCAGCCTTCCCCAACTGTGCCTTCCCATCCTATGTAGCCCCTGCAGGCGTCCTGAGGAATCCCCTTTAGTTTAGGAACTGAAGAATGAAGACATTATAAGGCTGTCGACAGTGGAAAAACCTGTTTCATGAAAGAGTGGAATCGTAACCATTCGTACCAATATGCTCCATAGCCAGGACTGATCAAACACACAAATAAGTCAATTTTGATGAAAGGAGGAATATGACACAGTTCAGGAGTATGCACCTCTTTGAATTCCAAGTTAACGTAGAAAATGAAGCCAGAACACAAGAAAATGTGGGTTTTCTGACCCAAAGTGAGTGCTCTTGGGCATAGGAAAGGCATGGATAAAGCTGCTTTCACACTTTTTTATCACTTTGACTTATTAGCCATTTCCATGTCATTAGGAAAGCAGTATCATTGGCTTTAGCATTCCAGTTTGATGGTCTAGGAAACTGAAGCTCAGAGTAGTCACTGAGCTGAGAAGTGGCCAAGCTGAAATTTTAATTCAGGTCTTCTGCCCTTTTTCTATAAGCCGCACAGTGCTTCCCATGCCTTCCCCTCCACCTCCACGAGCATTGTATCAGCTACACCTCTTCTCCAGGCAAGGGGTAGATGCATGACCCAGAGAATGTGCTCCCTGCTTTTCAAATAGCCTCTTCCCCTTCCCTTCCTGCTCGTTATCCCCTTATCTTCACCTGTGGCTGACAGATAGTATGCGCTTCAGGGAGATAAATGACCCCTCGGATTTCTGACAGGGATGCCTCATCTTGGGAGAAATGCTTACAATATCCTTCCTAGATCCAATCAGACAGGAAGATCCAGAGATCATCACCTTCCCCTTCCTCAGCCTTCAAGGGTGAGGCTGAAAACGGCAGAGCTGAGTGTGGTCGAGGGAAGGTTCCAGAGCCAGAAAGGAATCAACTCCTACGCCATCTACAACTAGGTGAATCACCTCCTAAGCCGTCTATAACTTGGTGTCAGAGGTGTGGGCAGATTTATTATCTGAGATCACTCTCCTTACCTCCCCCTTGTAACTCATCTTTCAAGTGAGAAACGAGTTCATGCCAGGAGAAGATGAGGAGAGAAGGTCTGCAAGCTCTCCAAGGAGAGTGAAAAGACTTGGTGAGGTGGGGCTTCTTGTTTGGCTTTGGAAATGCTTGGAGACCCCCAAAGGAATGGAAGTCACTGATAATGGAATCATTCCTTGTCATTTGAGCTTTACAGGATTAAAAAAAAAAAAAATGCTTTCTTGTGTATTATCTCGTTTGATCCTCGTAATAGCCCCATAAGTTAGGGAAGACAGAGATAATCAAAGCCCATTTTACAGAGCAGGAAACTGAAGCTCAAAGTGACTAGGTGACCAAAGATTACACAACTGTGAAGCAGCACTGACAAAATTTAAATTCAGATCTTCTGACACAAATGCAGGAATATTACTATACTCATGGGTGCTCAGTTTTATGAGAATATTTATCTCTGCAGTGATGACATTCAATTTTACCAGGGATGGAGTTTTGAGGTCAAGTTTCTTGCAGACCATTTAGGTAAAAATTTAATAAAACATGACATATAGCATTTTGTAAGGAATTAGAAAGGTCCATTGCTTTTCGAACAGAGTAAAGGAATACTGTGTGGTTTTAAATTAGAAAAGGTATAAGTCAGGATTGTATCCTTTCACTGTACTTATTCAATCTGTATGCTAAGCAAATAATCTGAAAAGCTGAACTATATGAAGAATGCATCATCAGGACTGGAGGGAGACTCGTTAACACCCTGCAATATGAATATGACAACCTTGCTTGCTGAAAGTAAAGAGGACTTGAAGGACTTACTGATGAAGATCAAAGACTACAGCCTTCAGTATGAATTACACTTCAACATAAATAAAACAAAAATCCCCACAACTGGCCAATAAGCAACATCATGATGAATGGAGAAAGGATTGATATTGTCAAGGATTTCATTTTACTTGGATCCACAATCTACACCCGTGGAAGCAGCAGTCAAGAAATCAAAGGATGTATTACATTGGGCAAATCTGCTGCAAAAGACCTCTTTAAAGTGTTAAAAAACCAAAGATCGCTTTGAGGACTAAGGTGTGTCTGATCCAAGCCGTGGTATTTTCAATCACCTCATATGCGTTTGAAAGTTGGACAAAATATAAGGAAGTCGGAAGAAGAATTGATGCATTTGAATTATAGTGTTTGTGAAGAGTATTGAATATACCATGGACTGCTATAAGAATGAACAAATATATCTTGGAATAAGTACAGCCAGAATACAGCCATAATGCTTCTTAGAAGTGAGGATGGCAAGACTTCACCTCACTTACCTTGAACAAGTTATCAGAAGGGACCAGTCCCTGGAGGAGGACATCATGCTTGGTAAAGTTGAGGGCCAGTGGAAAAGAGGAAGACCCTCAACAAGATGGTTTGACACAGTGGCTGCAACAGGGAGCTCAAACCTTGCAACAATTGTGAGTATGGTGCAAGGGCAGGTAACTTTTTATTCTGTTGTATTTAGGGTCTTACTGAGTTGGAACTGGCTCGATGGCATCTTACAGCAACAACACTGTCAAATTAGCAACCCCACCTTCAACATTTTGCCTCAGTTTAAGACAGGAAATAACAGTTCTCTTCTAATAATATCCAGACACATGCATTTTGAAAAAGACTTGATCACACTTCCACAGAGTAAAACTTCAAACTTTGATGAAACTCTATCAGTCAAAATTTCCTGGGCATTAGTTTTTCATATAACAATTTTATGAAAGAGAAAAGGAATTCAATAAATTGGTGCATGAGTTGGGATAGAGGAAGAATACATGAGGAAGACAAAATGGTTTAAAATCGTGAGAAACGGCACTGGCCAGCCTCAAATCCCATTTTCCACACCATTTTTCAGGAGGGAGCTCTGTTGATACAGTGTTGTTGAGTTCTGTGCTCCTCTTCTGTGCAATCCCACATTTATGCATCAATATCAGATTAATCTCAAAGCAGAGCTCTGGGCACATCACTAATGTTCCTGCTTGGACACTCTCAATGGCTCCCCATTGCCTGCTGGATAAAGTCAAAGCATCTTAGCCAACTATCTCAGGCACTTAACACCATGGCCCTAATTAACCTTTCCAAATTTCTCTCTTAGAACTGGCATTCTTTATCATGGTAAACTACTCTGCTCATTTATCCTGCTCTTAACTGACTTTGCAACTCCATATCCCCAGATCCCTGAATCCTAGCTGACTCCTGCTTTTGCCTCCTCCTCTCTCTACACATCTCGGGCTGCTGGAACCTCACATGCAGCCTCAGCCCCAACCTATGAGACACATCACAAAGTAAGGACATACAGATCAGTGATCAGGGGACTCAGCACGCAACTAGCCTGTATGCTTGTTCCCTTAGAATTTAGCCATCAGGCTCCTGCTTTGTTTCTAAGACCCTCATCTTGGGCCCCAGGTATCAGCCTTGGGTACCTGTCTACATTACCTGCCAAGATTAATATTACTGCAGGACTGAAACCTTGCTTGTTGCCTCAGGGTCCTGTCTTCTCTTTTCAGGAGATCAGATTACTTTTCTGGAACACTGGACTGATGACTGGTTGGCAGCAATTGCCTACTGGATCTCCCAATATTGGCTACTTCTTAAAAACTTGAATATTCTACTGCTGTAGTCCCTGATCGTGCAGTGGTTAAGAGCTCAGCTGCTAACCAAAAGGTTGGCAGTTGGAATCCACCACTGCTCCTTAGAAACTCTGTGGGGCTGTTTTACTTTGTCCCATAGAGTAACTATGAGAGCTGCAACAGGGTTTTTATAGTGCCTGGGTGGTGCAAACTTTTAACACACTTAACTACTAACTGAAAGGTTGAAGGTTCAAGTCCACTCAGAGGTTCCTTGGAAGAAAGGCCTGACAATCTACTTCTGAAAAAATCAGTCATTTAAAACCCTTTGGGGCACAGTTCTACTCTGACACACGTGGGGTTGCCACGAGTTGGAGTCGACAGCAACCGCTTTTATTTTCTAATAGCTATTCAGGACACTATATCTCTCCGTGTTGACTCTCTGATGTTGACCAGTTGTCTTCTCCCCTCTCCTTGTTGGCTGCTAACTCACACTCCAGATTCAGTGTTCCACCTTCTGGGTTGCCAAATGCCGTCTCTTCCTAGAAACCTTCCATGATCTTCTTTATTTCAGCTGCTTTTCCTTCCAAGGTGCTTCCTTGGCAGGACTACAATCTTGCAATATAGTCATATACAGTGTTGAGCTGGTAAATGCTTAACAACTGGCTCTTAAAAAAAAGAGCCTTGAGTGTGTAGTGTTGACCAATTCCCATTTTGTAAATAACCCACCATGGTGGATTTCAAACTACTGCCCTAAAAAAAAAAAAAAAATGTACAAGTGGCTCTCTCCAGCCAATGTGAACTGGCCCCAGCACACTCTGTTCACATGTGTCCTTGAATCATCTCTCCTGCTATCCCTTACTCTCTATTACAAAAAAAAAAACAGCCGCACGGAACTCTCACTTTGAACGTGACATACTGTCTCACATTTCTGTGCATTTATAAATCTTATTTCTTGGCCAGCCACATTTTTCTTTTCCATTGCCCCAAGTCCTTACCCTTTATGTATCGAACTAATATTAATTCTTCTTCCATTTAAATATCACTTATATCTCAGCTTAAATATCATTCCCACCAGATATTCTTCCCTTCTCCCTCAAGACTGAGTTAGGTAATCCTCCGGTTGCCACGCCACTTCACATTGTTGAACTTTTTATTGTGTTTGTTGTACGACCATCTCTCCACTGGACTGCAGGCTCTAAGAGGCAGGTATCATGCTTGTTTAAAACCCACTGCCGTTGAGTCAATTTCGACTCATAGTGACCCTAGAGGACGGAATAGAGCTGCCCCATAGAGTTTCCAAGGAGCGCCTGGTGGATTTGAACTGCCTACCTTTTTGTTAGCAGCCGTAGCACTTTTAACCACTACTTCACCAGGGTTTCCCATGCTTATTTAGTTCCCCATAATGTCTCTAGCCCTGAGTTCCTTGACTGACACACTGTAAGCTCCAGTGCATGCCTGTTCACTATCTTAGACTCCCTTACTGGATGATAAGCTTTTATCAGTGTGTTTCCTCTGAGAAATGGGTATGCATTTTCTGTTGGACATCAAGCAACCAGTTTTGTTTTCCTCTTTGCTTTGGCAGACAGGATGCTCAAAACTGGCTTTGCTGCTTAAATTTAATAACTTTTATATGCTAGACACTGCATATCTTAGTTCCAGTATTTTTTCACTTTGGTCTGGATCGTCTGTTTTGCCTATGTTTGTAGTTTCCAATTTCAGCACAGGCATTTTTGAATTCTGCCTCCAATTCACTGGGTTACAAAGTAGGATATAAACAAGCACATATTTCTTCAGTGCAATCTGTTGATTTCATCACTGAGCGTAAACCTTCTCTCTTCCCCAAAGCAGAACCTCACACCATTTCTTACAATGGAATGAAGCTGAATGGACAGGTTGGGACATAGGTTTTGAAACGATAGAGACCTGTGTCAGAAACCCAGTTTGTTACCAGTTGGCAATGTGGCAAGTTAATTGGCCTCTCTAATTTGAAGTATTTTATCTGTTATGTGGAGGTGACAATTTATGCCTCACAGGGTGGTTATAGAGATTAAATTAAATAATGTATGTAAAGTGCTTAGCAAAGTTCCTAGCACTGGGTAAGTACTCAATAAATGACAAGTATAATTACAAACAAAGCTACCGAAGAGTCATGACAAGATCAGAGAATCAGGGGTTTGGAAAAAGCCAGTTTATTTGCAGCAACCTCTTCTATCTTCTCCTATCCTTCCGGTACTTCCCTTCTCCCCACCCGTCTCTAAACTTCACGAAACATACCAATGTTTAGTCTCTGATTTGCTTAGAGTATATCATTAATTTCCCCAGGGATAATGTCTGGTTGAACTCCCCCCTGGTTTCATTTGCTGGAAGAGAAACTTTAATTCAGCACACTGAATAAAAAGCAATTTGGTACATTTAATCAATTTATTGCCACCTCAGTTTGCTCAATTTGTGCAGAAAAGGAGAGGTAAAGACATTGAAAGCAAGCCATAGTATGCTTAAGATTGTACAAGTCTCAAACACAGGCTTATTTCTTGGCGGATTTTTGCTGAGATCTTATACCTCTATTTGTGTGAATCCTGTCTGGCATCTGTGGCTTCCACTTACTCACCCAGAACACTGTGTCAGCCTCTTGGGGGCTCTAGGAGATGACGCAGATAAGCCCATTATTTGGCTTTTCCTGTGGAGAATTTTGAGTGAATTTGATAAAGTTGTTCTGGTCTTCTCAGATTTTAGCATCAAAGTTGGTATGTGTTTACCCTCAGCATCATTTATCAAGCTTATTGAGGGATAACTCAGTATGAAATGTTCTCATCCACATACCTCATTCACAGTTGACATGCACCAGTTTTCTATTAAGAGTCTCTGGTGGTGCAATGGTTAAGCACTCAGCTGCTAACTGAAAAGTTGGAGATTTGAACTCACTCAGTGGCTTTGTATGAGAAAGACCTGGCAATCTACTCCTGCAAAGATTACAACCTAGAAAACCCTGTGGCACAGTTCTACTCTGTCACATGGTTGCTATGGGTTGAAGTAGACTTGTTGGCACCTAACAACACCAGTCTTCTATTCCAGACAAATTGATTTCCCTACAGTCCTTTAAGATGCCTTGGCTCCCCACATTAACTTGCCTTCTATCCTGCTCCAAGAACAAATTCAAGAGTTTTGATTTCAATCCACATTCAACTAGTAATAATAAATCACTATTTGTTCATTCTTTAAGTGAATGCTTATTAAACATTTACTATGTGCCAGGCACAGTGTTTAATGCTGGATATACAACAATCAGTAAAATGACACAGCCCTTGGCCTCAGGGGGTTTATGTCCTAGTAGGTGAGACAGGCAGTAACAAGAAACTCAAACAAAAGAGTAAGGTACCTACTATTTATGGAATACCCATTATACATTAGAAATATTGCAAGTTGTCTTAATCCTCAAAAAGGCTTGAAAAGTAGGTAATTTCCTTTTAATAGAAAGAAATTGAATTTTACTGAAGTCCTGTATCCTGGAATTTGTCCAATGTCTATCAGTTGTAATGGCAAAATTGGAATTAGATATCATGTCTGTATGTCTTTAAAGGAATTGCTTTTTCCACTGTGCTACTTTACGCACTGGAAAGCTGTATGTATACATATTTATACATGTATATACAATATATGCATATATATATACATATAACTGTTGCTGTCGAGTCAATTCCAACTCCAAGTGACTTATATGGCAAAGTAGAACTTCCCCATAAAGCTTCTAAGGCTGTAATCTTTACTGGAGTAGATTGCCACACCTTTCTCCCATGGAACAGATGGTGGGTTCAAATCATCGGCCTTTGGTTAGCAGCCAAGTGCTTAAGCACTGTACCACCAGGGCTCCATATATGTACATGTATATATATTCTATAGCTGTGACAATCACTTGACTTATGAAGTCTTTGCCTATAAGGTTTCAGATCCCAGACACACACAAAGAAGAAAGGAGTCACAAATAGGGGCTGTAAGTTTGCAATACATAGGAGGCATGAATGGAACACCATTATTCAATGGTGGAAGGAGAGCCAGCCAGCCTCAGGGATGGCCTGGGGTCAGACACTAAGTCAAATTCCTTAGTTAAGTCTAGGCAAGGGTGGGGACCAGACTCTGAGGATCTTCCCAATGCCTGGTTAAACCTTGGTAAGAAGGCAGCGGACAGGGATTAGGGAGAGTGCTTGGTGGTTCTAGAAGAATGAGTGTGAATGACATCCTCTAGTCATAAAATCTATTTTGAAGTTCTAAGATGAGCCTCCTCTTACAACATCCTGTTCCTGCCATGCCCTTCTCTTACCTCTTTGTTTCCTTTAAAGATGCAATGCTCTTGAGTGGGCATCTAGCCAGCATTTAGATTGCTGGACCAGTCTCTTGAGCCAGGTAAGGCTGTTAAAGTTTTCTTGGAATAGATCACTCACCTAAGAGTCCAGGGACCATAGTAACACCAGTCATTGCCATCTTAGTCGGTGACCTTAAGCAAATCACTCTTTTTTTCCTCTGAATTTCACGTCTTCATTTTAATAACGTGTGGATATGAATATGGAATCTATGAAGGGAGACACAAGCGACTGCTAACAGCAGCTGACTCTGGGGAGGGCACCTGAGGTTCTTGGGGGAGGGAAACATTTTCTTTTTATAGCATTTTAAATGGTTTGCATTCTTAGCAAGTTCATCTATGTAATTATGTATTTCTTCTCTGTGTGTGTATGTTTATAAAATTTGATCAAATCATAATTACCACCTATTACATTCCTGACCCTTACTGTAGTATACTGGATTGTCACTCACAGGGTTTACCTCTGCAGTAAGCAGTGGTCTCTCAGAAGGCAAGAATGGAGTCTTGGTCATCTTTGTCTCCTGGAGCCTAACACAAGATCTGGCACATAGTAAGTTTTAAGTAAATTTTGTTAATTAGTTTTTAAATATATATATTAAAAAAATCTTTAGAAAGAAATATTAGACAAGAATCTCCCAAGGTAGGCCTTACCAAGGAGACTTTGCTTCACCAAGCCTGGGGTAAGGCTCGGGAATCTGCATATTAAGCATGTACCCCAAGGGGATTCTTATAATTAGGCAAGTTGTTAATCTCTGACCATCTTGCTCTTTAGTCTGGGATGGGTCTGGGAGGTCAGAGTAAGTGTAACAGGCCAGAAGCAGTAATGGTCCTTTTGGTTCCCAGGATGGGATCTGTTTATGACTTCTGACCTTTGCTGTGAATCATGACAAGGGCTTCCAGGTGTTTGTAGCCAAAGATCAAGGCAAACCTCAGGGGTGTATCCTGTCCCTGGAGAAGGCAAGGAGCAAGAGTGGAAGGTGAAGCCTTTAAGGAATTTCTGAATAACCAGCCTTCCCCTCGGGTGCAGTGCAGAAAACAGTGCTGTGGGGGGTTACTTCCTCCTAGGAGCCAGGCTGTCTGCTTCCAGGCCTTTTTCTGTGACATCTGCTCTAGCAGCCAGGAGCTGGGTCACAGGCTTCCTTCCTTCATCTCTTGCTTCTGTGCAGTGTGGTCCAGAGGCAATGAGGAACAGGAAAGAGGGGAGAGAGAATGTTGTGTATATGGAGTTTAAGTGATGTCTTCAGGGTTTGGAAAAATATAATTCTGTTCGAACAGTTTGCTGGCAGTTTTGCAACTCATCCCCCTGAATTAGGGACCAAATGAAGTCATTAGGCCCTAATCAAAAGCAGCTAATCAGGAGTCAGCGGGAGATCTACCAATTAATCGCGGCTGGAACCCAACGAGCTGAAGTACCCAAGGCTGGTTGGATGAAAGTAATGAAATTAAGTATCGGTGCCAAGTAATGCTGCACAACTCTTTAAATGGGTTATGGGCTGCTCACTCCTTCCTGCCGTATGAGAAACAGAGGCTCAGTGCCAAGTCATGGGTGAGTTGGAAAGCGGCTTTGACACTTGCCCTGAGCTTTCTCTGAGGTCAAGATGTGTGTAAGGCAGCGACTATATGATAAAGATGATGCAGGTTGACTTTTGTAGGTGTAATGTTTTTAGCTGCCATCAAGTCAACCCCTGACTCATGGCAACCCCATGTACTATGGGATCAGACCGTTTTGATCCATAGGGCTTTCACTGGCTCATTTTTTAGTAGTAGTAGCCTTTATTCTTACTTTATCTTAGTTTGGAAGCTCCGCTGAAATTTGTTCAGCATTATAGCAACATGCAAGGTAGTGCATGACCAGTACTGGCCGGGAATCAAACCTGCGTCTCTCACGTGAAAGGTGAGGATTCGACCACTGAACCACCACTCCCCACCTTATAGGTATAATACTGTGGTGGAAATACGACTTTCATAGCACTTAACTAACTTAGATTCTTTGCTGATGTATTTTTCTTTCTTTGCAGCTAAACTGTGAAGACAGGTTTTATCAGACTTGTCTCTTTTCCCACACCCGACACAGCTCCTGCCACATGCTAAATAAATAATCATAAAATGATTTAATTAATTCAGAGGCATTTGAACCAAGGTTTCTCTCGCTCCAAAGCTGGCAGACTGTTGCCCATGCCACGCAGGCAGAAGGGCATAATTGCACTCGTTTAATCAACGTAAGAGTTGTTAACTGCTGGTGGTGTCCGCTTCAGAACTGTTCACATACTTTGAATTACAGCTTTAGGGAATCTTATAGGCTGTCAAGTCCAATCTTAGTCCTCTAATTTCACAGGCCAGGCCAGAGGGTGACAGCAACTTGCCCCTGGTCCCCCAGAAAATTTGTGGCAGAAGTAAGAGCAGAACCAAGGTCCTGACTCTGAGTTCAATCACTTTCCTTACACCTGGCCCTCTGCTTTCATTACTAACAGCCATCCTTTCTAAGTGGAATTTCTTCGTCCTTTGAGATTTCCAGAGCTATTAGTCTGTCTAGATTGGGATCAATGCAAGGTTTGCAGGAGGATTTCTGGAGTCTGTCCTGGTGGCCAGAGCCGTGAGCCTAGGCCATGGGGACTCAGGAGCCATCTTGGGCAGAGGGGATCATCCTCACTGGGAGACCTGTATTAAAAAGAGGAAAGGCCTTGTTTGTGTCTGAGGAGATTTCTGTAGGGAGATGTTGCTGAGTGTGGGCTGGGCTCTAAGATACAATAGGGTAAGTGTTTGCGGGAGGAGAGGGCTGTGGTCAGTGTGTGTGTGTGTGTATAGATGTGAGTGTGTGATTATACACAGGTACATTTTATTTATTACGCAGCTTACATGTGGTTTTGTATTTAAAATTTAGTACTTGAACTTGCCTGTGGGAATGCATATGTGTGAGGGAGTTCATTTGAGTGTGACTATTTATATGTGTCCATGAGGTATGGATGGCTTCTAAGAGATGGCATTTGTGTAAAGAATATTATGGGTTATTGTGTATTGGTATGCATGCTTATGTGTATTTTATTTTCCTTGCACTCTGTTTTCCTAGATTGCTCTCTTGCACGTTTGTAGGTCTGAGAACCTGTTAGTGTCTGTGCCAATGGGTGTGTGCTCTTGGTCCCCAGGAGAAGGATTTGAAAGTATGTATTTAGAATTTGAGGACATATGTGTGTACTGGTGAATGTGTGTGTTCATTCTGCAGTGGTTGAAACTTTGTGTTTTCTTGCGGGAGAAGGAGGTTGAGTGTTTTGTACGTGTTTGCATATGTTTATATGTGTCTGTGAATGGTATGTTTTGTTGGGGGATGTACCTAGTGTGTTTGAAAGTTAAGGTGACCATATAATTTCTCATTCAAATGGGATACACTTAAACATGAATTTTTGGAGTGTGTACGTGTGTGTGTTCAATAATTATACAAGGACAACAGGAGAAATCCGTAGCTGCCACAGGTAATCCAGGATGTATTGACATCAGCGTGTGTGTGGAGGGAGGGAAAGCATGTCTGTGAATGGACTTTGGTATGTATTTAATTTTGTGTATGTTATTAGTGTCAGAAATTCATAAAAAGGCTATGCAAAGAGGTGGAGCCATAAATTATTTAGGCCTTTCTTAGGTTGTAGGCTCACAACAGAGGCATTATAGAATTAACAGGAAGAGCAGGTCAGCCCCAAAGAGATGTGTGTGTATTTTTTTTTTTAAACCAGATCAATGAACTGAGAAAAGAGGCCATACATATCTTGTGGTGACAGAAACCCACATGGTTTAGAAAAATGAACACAGTCAGTAAGGAGAAGAAATGTGAACTACATTGCGCTGGGAAGTGTCTTTCATGTTCAACATGAGCTTTGCCATGTCCTCTTTATGCCTCCTGCCTTGTTCCCCATGAGTAACTCCGGCTTCTGATGGCCAAGATAGCTGAGACCTTTCATCCTCTCACCGTAACAGTTTAGAAAAATAACTCAGTGTGACCTCCATTGCATAAGAGGCAGAAAGAAGCTGGGGAGAGTCAGCTGCTTCGTTTTGGGTGATGCAGAAAAGAGAGTTCTGGCCTGCTCCTGGTATTCTCACCGCTTTTCAGAGAGTAAAAGTGCTTTTCACTCTCTGGTTTATAAGAGCATCCCCAGCGGTTGGGAAATTCACTTGCGTTATTTCTCACTGGCTTTGTGGGAGTGAAGTAAAGAGGTTGGCAATGTCACTTCTCCTTCTCCTCCAGCACGTTGGTACACTCATTACTCAGTGACCTCATGCCCTACCAACCACTCCTTCTCCGTGTATACTCTACATGCTCATCTCAGAGGAGTACGTACTATTGCTTCTCAATGTTATTATAATAATAATAGTACTAGTACTGTGGCAAGTTTGATGGCTATAAATTCTTTGCCCATTAAAAGGTGAAGTCTAAATGCCTTCTTTTGAATCTGGGCTGGCCTTAGTGACTTATTTGACCAATAAAATCTGTCAGAAGTGACTTTCTTAGACTTCTGAGGCTATGTCTTAAGAAGCACGTGGCTTCTGCCCAGGCCTCTTCTCCCTCTGAGAAATCGTCCACAATTCTATGACAAGCCCAAGTCATATAGATAGACCCCTCTGGGCTATGTAGACATCTGGTCAATAGCCAGAGCCAAATACCCAGCTGACGGCTAGCGTCCTTTCCCTACACAAATACCGTCTTCGCACAGGTGCCAGACAAGTGAGTGAAGAAGCCAACTTGGATGTGAATGTTCCAGGCCTCATCATCTCAGCCAATGCCATGTGAATCAGAAACAAACCTCCAGGTGAACATTTCCTGAATTCTTGACTCACAAAATAAAATGATCGTTTAACAACACTAAATTTTGAAGTGGTTTCTTCCATAACAAGTCTATTCCAACTCATGGTGACCCTATGTGTTTCAGAGTAGAACAACCCTTTGTAGGGTTTTCATGGCTATGACCTTTTGGAAGCAGATCACCAGGCCTTTCTTCCAAGGTGTCCCTGGGTGGGTTCAAACTGCCTACCTTTTGATTAGTAGCCCAATGCATAAACATTTGTGCCACCCAGGGACTCCCATTTTCTTCCATAGAAAAACTAAACCTAACCCATTGCCTTGGAGTCGATTCCGACTCATAGCCACCCTATAGGACAGAGTAGAACTGCCCCAGAGGGTTTTTTTTTTTTTTCCGTAGGGATACATAATTAGAATAACAGTACTAGTAATAGCTACCATATACTGAAGAATTGCTATTTTATACAGAATGTTCTTAGGGCTTTACATTATTTCATCATATCTTCACAATTACGTGAGGAGGTCGGAACCCCTATTATTCCCATTATACAGATTAGGAAGCTGGCCTGGGTCACACAGTGAGTAATTGACAGAGATGCATTCAGACCAGGACGTTTGCTTAACCGCCTCACTCCCTTATAGCTGTGTGCCTTCGTTCATAATAATGAGGATGCTTAGAAACACACTCTTGGTTTTGCTTGAAGTAACTTTTCTATTAATCCCCGCCCCTTTACTAAAGCTGACAAATTCCTTCTGGGCCTTCCTGGCCTAGCTCTGTGGAAGCTCCTCTGACATGGAAAACCTCTAACCACACCCACTTTGTGCACAAGTTCAGGTAGATGTATCACAGTTGACACATGGTACTACTCCCACTTGTACTAGCTGTGTAAACACAAGCAGGTTGCTCAACTTCTCTGAGGTTCAGTTCTCTCATCTGTAAAATGGAGTTAAAATACCTGCTTCACAGATTTGTTGTGAAGATTAAGGAGGGTGTGAGAGATGCTAAAATATTTCATATATGTTGTTGTTGTAAGTTTGTTGAGTTGGTTCCAACTCATAGTGACCCTGTGAACGACAGAACAAAACATTTCCAAGTCCTGCTCCATCCTCACAGTCCTTGCTATGTTTGAGCCTGTTGTTGCAGCCACTGTGTCAGTCCACCTCCTTGAGGACCTTCCTCGCTTTCACCGGCCCCCTACTTTACCAAGCATGACGTCCTTCTCCAAGAACTGGTTCCTCCTGATAACATGTCCAAATACATGAGACAAAGTCTTGCCATCCTCTCTTCTAAGGAGCATTCTGGCTGTATTTCTTCCAGGAGAGATTTGTTTGTTCTTCTGGCAGTCCATAGTATATTCAATAATCTTCACCAACACCATAATTAAAATGCAGCAATTCTTCTTCAGTCTTCCTTATTCACTGTCCAGCTTTTGCATGCATATGAAGTGATTGAAATTTCAATTAATTTCATATATGGAGGACCACAATGCACACACTAACTATTATTAAAAGCTGAGTTGCAGACCTAAAGGGTTAATTCCATAGTCAATTACCTTCTGCTGTGTGTGACTCTGGATAGACAGAGATGCCTAAGGCACCACTCATGCCTTCAAGGAGTTCATAGCTCAGTGGAACAGAGACAAGTAAAAGAGCCAATATATTAATAAGATTCATGGCAGGGTAGAGGGGAGCACAGAGTCTTGGAGCCTCAGAGCAGAGGCTCTTAATCCCTTTGGGGGTGAGAAGCGTGTCGTGAGAGATTTCCTGGAGGAAATGAGTTTTGGAGGATGGGAAGGTATTAGTAAGGTAAAGAAAAAGAGGAGTCAGACATTTCAGGTCAGAACAAACTTGAGCCAAATGTGAAGGAATCCAGGAGTAGGGTGTGTGGGGGAGAACCCCAAGTAACATTGTATGTTTGCAGCATAACAGGGTTCAAGTAGGGGTGGCCTGGACTAGGGAAGACACGAGAGGCATTTAAGGAGAACATTGAATTCCAAGCTAAAGACTTTATCCCAAGGTCAGTGAGACTCTGTTAAAGGGCTGACAGCAGAAAAGTGATGAATCAAGTCTACCTTTAGGACAATTACTTTGGGGGTTGCACTGGAAGAGGCAAGACTGGAAGCAGAGGGATCAAAATGGAGGTTCGGACAATATTCTAACAAAGGGTGATGGTAATGTGCTCCAGGGCCACTGGAGTAGATACTGGAAAAACATCAAAGCAAAATAATGGGGAAAGTTGGTGACTGGGTGTGTGGATTTGCAAAGGGGCTTTGGTGGCTCAGTGGGTAAGTTCTTGGCTGCTAACTGAAAGGTCAGCTCCACAGGAGAAAGATGTGCCAGTCTGCTTCCATAAAGATTACAGCATTGAAAGTCCTATGGGGCAGATCTACTCTGTCCTATAGAGTGGCCATGAGTCGGAATCTGCTCAACGGCAACAGTTTTGGTATTTTTGGCTTGATTGGGTTGGCAACCTTGTTTCTGACTTGAGTGACTGAGTTTATGGTGGCAGCCAACACTGAAACAGAACTAAGAAAGCCCAAAAGGAGGGGCAGTATCTTTTCCAGCTGGTGAAGGGTTACAAAGCAGGGAGTGCAATGAGTCATGTGGCCTCAGCTGTGTGGGTCACAGGCACCTAGGAGCAGTGCACCAAGCAGGTCATTACAGGCATATCAACATCTGTGATGAAAACTGAACTCTAATTGTGCCAGACCCATTCTAGCATAATAAGTGTGGTTTTTAACATAATGCACTGTTGGAGTGAAGTTGTCAGAAAAGCAGGGGGCGGGGGAGGTAATCTATGAGACTTCAAAGAAGAGAAGATTGAAGCCATTTAATGTGGCTTGAAATGAGTCATTTGTCAGCAATGCCAACGGGCTGTCAGCTCCACGGGGAGAGTTGACTGGGCACCCTGGGGGGGAGGACTGGAGAAGGTGTCAACCTGTACTCACCGGAGGCCATATGTGGGGTAAGAAGTGTCAGTCACATCTCATCCCTGTCCTGACCTGGGTCAGAGGGAAACCAAGGTCACAACAGAGAGTTTAACTTTGTAACCAAGGAACCTTGTAACCTGCCTCTGTCAGGAGAAAACTAATGTGCTCAGCATTCTCAAAGACAGTTCAGAGCTTCAATTCCCAAGGAGATTTGCACTTGGAAAGAACATGAGAGGGCAAAACTTAGGAGAAAGAAATGAAGAGACAAGAGTGGATTTGTGGCACAAGGGAAAAGAAACTTCTGAGCAAGGACCTGCCTAAGGTCACTGAAAGGGTACCACACAGATTAACACTCCTTTGCCCTACCTAATTGGGAAGTCTTTGGGGGAATCTCTGAGTTTGAACAGCTTGGAAGCCATTCAAATGAGCAACAACCTTCCCTGGATGCAGGAATCCCTGTTTTTAAATCCATTGCTTTACCTGACAGCAACCAACCCCGATTATGCCACTGTCTATCACTTGAAAACTTGGGCACTTACTTGCAGAGGGCATCTCCTAAGTGGTCTTCTTGCTTCCATTTCTGTGTTCTAACTCATTTTGCTCACTGCAGCAATAGGGATCATTTTAAACTTAAGTTGAATATTCTCTTTTTTTTCCTGCTCATCATGGCCTTCTGGGCTGCGTGACCTGGCCTCTACCTACTTATAAGTTTTCGTCTCAAGCTCCTTTGTTCTCCACACTCCAGATGCATTTGCCCTCCTTGAGTGCCTTGAACACATCAAGCTTTTGCCATTCTTGGGGCCTTGGCCCAGGTTCGTTTCTCTTCCTACGAAGCTCTCACTCACATTTCCTTAATTGGTTAGTCTCTACTCACCCTGCAGCTCAGCTTAAATATTGCTTCTTCTGAGAAATGCTTCCCGATTCTCAAACTAAGTCCTCCTCTCTCCCCACACATACAGACTGTTTGGGCTCATAAAATTTTGTTCTTTCCTTTTGTCATTTTTACGGTTATTTTCTTGTTTACTTTACGATATTCCATTATGATTCTTAACTCCACAAGGGCAAAAATAATGTGTGTCTTGTCTGCCACTGCATCTACAGCACCTAAAGTAGTTCCTAACATATTATATTTATAGGATAAATGACACCAAAACCATAGGCAACACAAGAAAAAAAATAGGTAAGTTGAACTTAATCAAAAATAAAAACTTTTGTGTATCAAAGGACACTATCAAGGGAGTGAAATGACAGCCCACATAATGGAAGAAAGTAGTTGCAAACCATATGTTGATAAGTACTTAATACCCAGACTGTATCAAGAACTCCTATCATTCAACAACAACAACAAAAAGACAAACTACCCTATTTAAAAAATGGGCAGGGACTTGAGTAGACATTCCTCCAGAGAAGATACACAAACGGCCAAGAAGCACATGAAAAGCTGCTTAACATCACCGTCGTCAGGTGAATGAGAAGTGGACGAATGAGTGAATAGGTAAGTAAATAAATGTTCTGGCGAGCAAAAACAAAAAACAAAACAAAAGAAAAATTGGGACTCAATGTACCAGGTAACATTATAGAAGTACCAAGTGATTTGTGTAGGCAAAAAGAAGGCAGGAAATCAAGGAGTTTTAAAGTAACTTTCTTGCTGTTTTAAGCTCTGGGTCTCATTCATACTTTCTGTGCCAGTGTAAATTTTTTTTTTTTTTAGTTTTCATTATTATTGTCTTATTATCAGTATCTTTATAAATCCAACCTTTATTTGTTTTGGGGGGTTGGAAAGATTATTTATAAACTGACAGATACGTTTTAATACATACATACATTAAAAAAAAACACATGTTCATAAAAAAATGCATGATGTTGGCATTTTGTCATTTTTGGTAATAACTCGCCTTGTGGAAGGTTCTGGATCATCATTCATTGGGATTAATCCTGGGAATGAGGATTGCATTTCTAGTCAAAAATTAGTGAGAATTTCATGTATGGTCTTTTTACGTGCTGTAACGTTGTAAGTAGTACACGTTACTAACGATAAGGTATATAAAAACAATAAATAAAACAGTTTTATGTGCAGTTCTTCATAACCCAAATACATAGTAAGTACAGGACTATCTGTATTTCATATAAGTGGAATGACACAATATTTGTCCTTTTGTGTCTGACTTATTTCATTTAGCATTATGCTTTAAACGTTCATCCTTGTTATAGCATATATCAGAACTTTATTCCTTTTTATGGTTAAATAATATTCCATTGGGTTCCAATTTCTCCACATCTTCTCCAACACTTGTTAATTTCCTTTATTATTATTACTATAGCCATCTTAGTGGGTGTGAAGTGGTATTTGATATGCATTTCCCCGATGGGTTTTTATTTGCATTTCCCTGATGACTAACGTTGTTAAGCATCTTTTCTTTATTATTTGCATATCTTCTTTGGAGAAATGTCTATTCAAGTCCTTCCTATTTTTTTAAATAGGGTCGTTTGTCTTGTTGTTGGATGATAGGGGTTCTTGATATAGTCTGGGTATTAAGTACTTTTCAATATATGATTTGCAAGTATTTTCTTCCATTATGTGGGCTGTCATTTCACTCTTGATAGTATTCTTTGATGCACAAAAGTTCTTAATTTTGATTAAGTTCAATTTTTTTCTTCTTTTGTTGCCTAAGCTTTTGGTGTCATATCTAAGAAAGTATTACCAAATCCAAGAATTTGTAGATTTGTCCCTGCCTTAGTTATCTAGCGCACCTATAACAGAAATAACACAAATGGATGCCTTTAACAAACTGAAATTTATTCTTTCACAGTTAAGGAGGCTGTCATTATTGTTATTAGGTGCCGTCTAGTCATTTCTGACTCATAACGAACCTATGAACAACAGAACGAAACACTGCCCGGTCCTGTACAATCCTCACAATTGTTGTTATGTTTAAGCCCATTTTGAGTGTCTTCCAACCTGAGGGGCTCATCTTCTGGCATTATATCAGAAAATGTTCTACTGCTATTCATAAGGTTTTCATCAGGCTTTTTCTTTTTTTTCAGAAGTAGACTGTCAGGTCCTTCTTCCTAGTCTGTCTTAGTGTGGAACCTTTGCTGAAACCTTCCCACAAAGGGTGACCCTGCTGGTATTTGAAATACTGGTGGCAAAGCTTCCGGTATCACAGCAACACGCCAGCCACCACACTACAACAAACTCACAGATACTTGGTGGCTGATAGATGCGTGGTGGAGGCTAGAAGTCCAAATTCAGGGTGCTGGCTCCAGGGGAAGTTTTTCTCTCTCTGTTGGCTCAGGGGGAAGGTCTGTGTCATCATTCTTCCCCAGGTGTAGGAGCTTCTCAGTGCAGAGACCCTGGGTTCAAAAAACACACTCCACTCCTGGCTCTTCTTTCATGGTGGTAATGAGGTCCCTGTGCTGAGAAGCTCCTAGATCGGGGGAAGATTGATGACAAATACCTTCCCCCACAACTGACAGAGAGAGGAAGCATTCCCCTGAAACTGGTGCCCTGAATTCAGGCTTCTAGGTTCCTTAACTGTGAGAGAATAAACTTCTGTTTGTTAAAGCCATCACTTGTGGTATTTCTGTTATAGCAGCACTAGATGACTAAGACAGAATTCGGTATCAGGATTGAGGTGCTGCTCTAACAGATACCTAAAATGTAGACATGGTTTTGAAGCTGCCAATGGGTAGTGGCTGGAAGAGTTTTAAAGTGCCGAATAGTAAAAGCCTAGATAACCTTGAAGAGACTATTGGTGGAATTATGGACATGAAAGACAATTCTGGTGAGGGCTCAGAAAGAAGTGAAGATAACTATAACACCAGAGATGGTGTAGACAGTGAAAAGCAGCAACAAAGAAGTGGCGGCAGCAGAACCAGGACACCGATGCAAGACAGTGCAGGAACCAGCCCATGGAGCAGGAGAGTAGACAGCCTTCAGGCCAAGGTTTATTGGTAGAGTGGGGTGCCTCCAGGCACTTATTGGTACAGCTAAAGAGCTTTGTAATGCCTCCCCGAGCAGGGCAGAGGCCAGGCCAGCCCAAGAAGCCTGAGGGGCCAAGGGGCTGAGAGGCCAAGGAACAAGGAAGCAGAAGCTGAAGAGACAAGGAGCATGGGAAACTTCTGTCTAAAATATTGGGGCCACAACCTCTGGGGTCTCAAAGGGTGGAACCAAGGTCTGCTGGGTCTCGAAGAGTGGCACCACAGCCTCTTAAGTTTCAAAGAGTCAAATCTTTACCAATTCAGCTCCAGAATGTGGGGCTGTGGTTCACGAGTGCCAGGGGGATGGGGTTGGATAAGTTGCCCAAAGTGAGGGGCCTGGGCTGTGATGCCCAAGGGGCAGAAGAAAAGGGCCTGCTGGGCTAAAGGGGTAGGGTTGCCACTCAGACGGACTAGGAAAATAAATGGGGTCACCCAAATCCAAGGGAGCAGAGTTTCTGTCCCAGCAGGCCTGGAAGGCAGAGCTGAAGCTCAGGGCCGAGGAACCTCCACCCAGAATCCAGAGAGTGTGGTCAACACTCAGGGCCATCACCTAGATGGTCTCAGAGAACAGAGTATTGAGACTAATGTGAGACTAATGTAATGTAGCCTTGAGAGCTAATGTAAACTTTTCTACTGGGTATTTGACTTGCTTAGAGCCCACTGGAAACCCTGGTGGCGTAGTGGTTAAGTGCTATGGCTGCTAACCAAAGAGTTGGCAGTGCAAATCCTCCAGGTGCTCCTTGGAAACTCTATGGGGCAGTTCTACTCTGTCCTATAGGGTTTCTATGAGTTGGAATCTACTTGATGGCACTGGGTTTGGTTTGGTTTTTTGGTTAGTGCCCATTATTCCTTTTTTCCCTCCAATTTCTCTCATTTGTAATGGGAAAGTCTACTTTGTGCCTATTTCACCACTGTATTTTGGAATCAGATAACTAAGACATTCCCTCTGTTTTCTTCTAAGAGTTTTATAAATTAATCCATTTTGAGTTAATTTTGGTACATGGCATAAGGTAAAGGCACAGCTTCTATCTTTTGCATATGGATATCCAGTTTTTCCAGCATCGTTTGTTGAAGAGACTATTTTTTTCTCCAGTGAATGGTCTTGGCACCCTGTTGAAAATCAGTTGACAATATATGTGAGGGTTTACTGTTAGGTTCTCAATTCTGTTCCATTGGTCTATATCCTTAAGCCACTACTGCACTGTTTTGTAATAAGTTTTTAAATTGGAGACTGAGAGTAATCCAGTTTTATTCTTCTTTTTCAATATTGTTTTAAAATGACATGATTTTTTTTCTATTTCTGGAAACAAAACAAAACAACATTGAGATTTTGGTAGGGATAGTATTGAATCAGCAGGTCTCTTTGTACAGTATTGCTCACCAAGGTACTTTTGAGGAACTGAATTTGCAGAATAAGTGCTGTTAGACCAGTGGTTCTCACACTCTAACATGCATCAAAATCTTCTGGGTGGTTTATAAAAACAAAGATTACTGAGCCCTGAGCCCTGTTCCCAGAGCTAAGCCCTGGTAGTGCAGCAGTTAAAAGCTCAGCTGGTAACCAAAAAGTCAACAGTTTGAATCCACCAGTTGGTCCTTGGAAACCCTATGGGGCAGTTGTACTGTGTCCTATAGAGTTGCTATGAGTCAGAATCGACTCAACAGCAATGGGTTTGGATTGGGTTTTATCCCCAGTGTTTCTGATTTAGTAGGTTTGGGATGGTACCTGAAAATTTGCATTCTGACAAGTTCTCAGGCAATGCTGTTACTGCTGGTGCAAGACTACACTTTCAGAACCACTGCATTGGACGATAAACTCCGGCCCAAGGACAGAGCTTTTTGCATTCACCATGGTTATCTATAGATTATGTTATATTGGAGAAAATAGTTAAGTGCTCGACTACTAACTGAAAGGTTGGCAGTTAGAACTCACCCAGAGGCACCTCAGAAGACAGGCTTAGACATCTGTTTCTAAAAGGTCACAGCCTTGAGAACCCTATGCAGCAGTTCTACTTTGAGACACACGGGGTTACCATGAGTTGGCAACTGGCAACAAGAACATAAAAGCATATATACTGTAACATAGTACGTGCTCAAGACATATTTGTTGAGTAAATGAAAAAATCTTGGTGGGCACTGGTGCTTGTTTATCTGGTTCTGTCCCTAGGGCCACTGCATTTTAGATGATCAACACCATTTCAAGGCCCAGGCTTACCAATTACTTGACCTTCTCCATGTAGCTTTCATGTTTTAGTCCTTCTGTTATGGATGCCCAACATCACAGGGAGACATATTCTATCTTTATTTATTCAGTGTCTACTAAGGCCCTGATGATTCTGATAAGTCTCTTCAAGTTACAGTGTTAATGAATGATAGCTGACCAGCATGTTACTGCTCTAAAGAGAAACTACTCTAAAGTTTGAACAGTTGTATCCAAAGAAGATTAATTAATAGTGCTGGTCATTCTGGCCGTGTAATAAGAATTTGCTGGCTGAAATAAGCCTTTGCACATATTATTAAAAATATTTCATTTAACAAACCATATAGTATTGCAAAGATTAAGGGTAAGCAATGATAAGAATATCGCTTAAGAGTAAAAATTGCTTCTCTGTACTTCAGAAGCATCTACATGTATGTAATTAAGTGGTGTGCTTATTAAAATAGTTTCTAATGTATCCTAGAAGGATTTTTATTCAGCAATATTTTGATATGGTATGTAGACTTGTCACTTGCATCTGAAAAAAACAAATGCATGCATCGTTGTTGTTGGTTCCCACTGAGTTTATTCTGACTCATGGTGGCCCCATCTGTGCAGAATAGAACTGCTCCATAGTTTTCAAGGCTCTGATCTTTTATAAATAGATCACCAGACCTGTCTTCCAAGGCACCTGTTTGGGTTCAAATCACCAACTTTTTGGCTAGTAGTCAAGCACTTAACTATTTGTGCCACCCAGGGATTCCCTAAATGCATACACACATATGTAAAAACCTAGGTCAATAACCATGTACGTGCATATCTTTTTTTCTTTATGAAATGCAGAAATTCCAATTTTTAACTAAAGAAACCTTACTTGACTTAATTTAGCCCATATGAATTAACTTTTAATCTACAAAATGCTATATATTGCAAAATGCATTATCTGTTCTTATACATACTAGATTATATGTCATTTGCTTTACATTCATTAAAAATGAGTGTTAACTAAAAATTCTAAATGAATGACTTCTGCTAGAGCAAGATGGAGGCTGCCGGGGAAGTGAAGTGAGCTTTTTGTTTTGTTTTGATTTGACTGTGAAGCCTCATAATCCCTGAGCAATACCAGGTCGATTTAATTCAGTCGTTTCCATGCTTTCCTGTAGATCTATCCTAAATCTCTAGCTGAACAATGTTAGGAAGTGATGAAATGTTCTACCCTGTACCACACACACACACACACACACACACACACACACACATCTCAGTTTCAGCACTGATACTCTCATCTACAGCCTTGGTTCTACTTGGGAAAATCATATGTTTTCTTTCCTCTTGAACCAGATAGGTGCTTTTGACAGTAGGGAAGGAGGAAGAGAACCAGTGTCCCCAACACATGCTGCATGTCAGGGGCTCTTTCTATATCAGAAATGATCCCCACTCCAACTCTGGGAGTGAAATTATATGTTTGAGGTCACACACCCAGAAAACAGCAAAGAACAGCTTCAGACACAGGTCTGTCTGTCACCAAACACTATGAAGTATATTTGGCAGGGGCAGTGCCCACAACAGAAACACTTACGGCAGCTACATGCCAGCCTTGGAGATATAAACAAGAGAGGAGTCAGAAACAGTCTTGCAAGCATTTCCCTCCATCCATGTAACTCCAAGAAGAGTGTAGAGCATCTTTTTCTCTAGTACATTTCAAGGTTAGTTTTTTTTTTTTTTTTTAAATCACTTTGCTAATACTTCTCAGTAGGCCTCCTTCCCACACCTTTCTTTTTGTTTTATCTCATTTTGAGAACCAAGTACAGTCCCCTCATGAATGAATTCTATTCTCATTCCACCACTGGAAGTAACCTTTCTTCATTCAGTTCTTCTACAGTCCTGAGCCTTTTGTCTAGCATTTAATACTTTGCAACTCAACTTATAAACTGTTTATTGTCCAGGGATCCTAGGGTTGATGAAAGAGATGTAGGAGGCTGAGGTTTTGGATCAAATCCATGACATTAATTTATAAATCTCTGATTTTATTTCTAAAATGAGAAAGGGCAAAAACCAAAAAAACAGTAAGATTAACTGGTATTTCCGACCAATTCTCTTTGAAGTTTGATTTCCCCCTCTGTAACATGGGAATAAAAATACTTTGCATGCCTCTCTCACAGGGCAAATGTGAAGATCAAATATGATAACATAAAGGACAGCTCTTTTTAAACTAACTCCAAAGTGTGAAACACACAAAGGGTTGTTATCATTATTATTACTGTTATGATAACAACAAAGGCAGAGTCAAAATATTATGAATCTGTGAGAAAAAGCATCATGAGAAATTTTTTTTTCTCTTTAAGATAAAACTCTTAGAAGACTGATCACAACTATCGTGTATGCTTTCCTTGCCTTGTTTATTCTGAATTCCTAATAAAGTTCAAGTTATTTGTATGCTTTAATATTTTAGAATCAGTGGAGATTTTAACACATGTCAGCCTATTTTTAATAGGCTTTCTAGGCAGTAAAGGCTTAAAAAAAAAAAATCAGTGGGGTGGGGAAAAGGTGGTTTAAACTATTCAAGAAATAAGCCATTATTCAAGAGTTCATAAAATCTGTTTAGCTGCATCCATTGCTTGCCAAGAATACACAAGTCATTCTTATTTATATTCATTTCTTCATATCTCTGTAAATCTGCATTTATTAAAATGCCATTTAAAAATGAACATAGTCTAAACCCCTCTAAACTTTCCCAATATAGGGAATTTAAAAAGTCAGCAGATTGTAGTGGTTCTTAATTTTCCCACCTGTAAAATTAGGAAGTTGGACTAGGTCAGGAGTAGAAAGAACATGGCGGGGGTGGCCCAACAGTTTACAAGTTCTGGCCCATGACAGACATCACTAATGGATTACAGCACTTTCCGCGAGAGCTAGGAAGTAGTTTCAGATTCACACTTCCCTCATTCCCAGCGATAATCATCAATAAATTTGGGCTTTGCCATTGTTGAATTAGATGATGTTTAAGATTTCATTGTTTAGCTTTGACATTTCCAAAGTCTCTAATTCCAATGAGTTTACCTAACTTCTCAAATTCATTTTGTTGGAAAAGGATCTGTTCCTATTCTCTGGAAGGTGATGACAAATTTCAGCATTTCAGCTGGCATTTCTCACTCAGTTGTCTGTCTTCTCTGTTCACCATTCTGTGAATGGCACCGGTGTCTCTCAGTAGGAGATGCCAAGTAAATGAAGCTGCCCAGCAGGAACCCTGCTTGGCAACTCTAACAAGGCTTGAAGAATTGGTTTCCTCATTAGAAACAACAAAAGTTTCCAACCTGGTGAATGTACTAGTTCTGGGCCTGGTTTTGACGGGGTGCTGTACCTGAACAAAATATCGAAGCATGAGGAATAGAAATGAAGTGTAAATACTTGATAATGATGGGATCACACATTCACCTTGACTGTAAGAGATAAAAATTCTATTCCCTTCTAATGTGTTGTCTGAGTTTATATAATTCAGTCCTGGGGACAGGAGGACTTCATCTCCTGGATTCAGATTGCCGTTTAATGAGCTCCAACTACATGTGAAAGAAGCTCTGGGGGCACAGTGTTAAGTGCTCAGCTGCTAACTGAAAGGTCAACAGTTCAAACCCACCAGCAGCTCTGTGAAAGAAAGACGTGGCAGTCTGCTTTGGAAGCCCTATGGGGCGGTTCTACTCTATTCTAAAGGATCTCTATGAGTTGGAATCTACTCAACAGCAACGGGTCAACAGGAATCATGTGCACAGGTTCTTGGTGCTTATTGTTTTATTTAAATCACGATAATAATTGTCAACCTGTATTAAACCTTTCCTATGCCAGGGACTGGTCTAAGTATTTCATTTGTTTATTAAGTGAACACATTCGCTCCTCACAAGAGCTGTATAGACTAGTATTGTTGTTAGCTGCCATAAAGTTGGCCGCGGCTCATGGTGACCCTATGCACAATGGGATCAGACCGATTTTCCCTGGCAGATTTTTCAGAAGTAGAACTCCAGGCCTTTTTTCAAGTCTGTTTTAATCTGGAAGCTCACTGAAATCTGTTCAGCCTCACAGCAACACATAAGCCTCCGCTAACAGATGGGTGGCGGCTGGGCTTGTGGTGCATTGGCCAAGAATTGAACCTGTGTCTCCCACATGGAAGGCAAGAATTCTGCAAAGTAGGTATTACTAACATTTTCTCTAACAATTTAGGAAATAGAGGCAAAGAGAGGCTAAGTAACTTGTCCAGAGTTGTATAGTGGTAAATGGTATAGCTTACATTTGAACCCAGGAAGTCTAGACCCAGAGTCCCAGCTTTCACCATGGTATTATACTTCCTCATAATATTCCAAAGAGTTGGTTGTTATTTTTCTCTGACGAATAAACCAAACTTTAGAGAGTTTAGTTATTTACCCACTGGCTTCTAGCCTGTAAGTGGCACAGAGTTGGACAGCAGCGTAGGGCCAGCACTTTTCATCTGTCATCTCATTTAATCCTTGCAATAATCCCGTGATAAAGATGCTAGTATCTCCCCTGTTTAACAGATGAAGAAACAGAAGTTCTAGGGGATTATAACTTACGTGAGATCACACAGTAAGTAAATTGTAGAACCAGGCATTGAACCTGGTAGCCTAGTTCTGAGTGTGCATACAATACCAGTTCTCAAGGAGCTCACAACCAGATTGAAGGGAGGAACATTGCGAACATTAAAAAAAAAAAAAAAGTCTTCCTGGGGCAATGCTAAAAGAGGGTGAGGGGCTCAGAGAAAGATCAGAGTTGTGGGGGGGGCCTAGTTTCAAGGATGAGGTAGAATATCCACTTACTCATTAAGAATAAGTGGAGGGTAAGTTAAAAGGCCTTCAAAGACAAGGGAACTTTCAGCATCTAAGTGAGGATGTGTTTGGATGTATGTGAGACATGTTTGAAGATGAGTAGTAAGGAGACAGGCACCCTCCCAGGGTCGAATTGCCTAATAAGAAAGGTACAAATGGGCTGATCTGTGCTTATTTACTACTCTGTAGCGAACAATTTGAAACCCATGTGAAATTGTTCACTACAGATTAGTAAGTAAGCACAGGTCAGCCCATGCACACCTTGTTTGCTAGGTAATCTGTTCCTGTCAGAGATTACAAATTTGAAAAGAGGCCTTGATCCTGTAGGAGGGTGCTATGTGGCTGGGAGAGAGATAGATGCCAGCCATACCTAGAAGCAGAATCTGTGATGTGGTGAAAAAATGTGAAATTGTTCACTACAGATGATCTGGTAAGCAAGGTAAGCGTTATGCTTACTTTGCCTATTGGATAATCCATCCCTGTCAAGACCTAACATGTTAATCCTCTAAGAGGCACTAATAATTGGCTAGTGATGGAAAATTGGATGAAGATTTATTGTTCAGTATGTGCTTCATCAAATGCAATGAATATGTTCCTTAATTGAGATCTCAGAGGGAAAGATCCTAGAGTTTAGTTTCCCTAATTTATTCTCTCTCTCTTTCTTCTTTCTCACTCTATCTGCCTCTCTGCCAAACCTCACAGTATTCTTGGGCTCTTTTTTCAGCTATTAACAAAATTCTGGTCTTTGAGCTGGTCTTTTAAAAATTGTGATCCTTAGTTTATTTTCACTGCATTTCAGCTTTTCATGTCTTGGCAGTAAGTAGCTCTCAAATTCATTCCTGCCAACCCCACCCCTCTGCCTCTGCTTTGCCGTAATTGGATTTATGCTGCTCCTCTGCCTTTCACATATATATATTTATAAATAAATTGTGAACATATATAAGCTACACACATGCATTCATTGCTCCCTCTTTCTAGTTCTGGGGTTTGGGGGTTGTTGGGTTTTGTTTCCCAATCACAAACAATGTTTCCATTCCAGCGCCATCCTCTAGAGAAGATATATAAAATTTGACTCATGAGGAGAGAGAGCAAGACAGGGAAAAAATCCAGGAGACGAAAGTAATATGGGGAGAAAATGAAAGAGATTTAGTGCAGCTATCAACCGACTGTTGTGCTGTCTTTAAGAGTCTGTTGAAACAACATAATAAAAGGTAATAAAGGTTGGATTTATAGCCTACCTGGTGGAGATGGCTGCCTGTTTGTATCTTGCCTGCTCCTAGCCCACCCTGGGTCTTTGTCTTGGGGGTGGGATCTTTTTTCCGAAAGGGATTGTCCTCTTCCCACCCCCAACCCCCAAACTTAGGAGACATCAGGTCACCCTGAGAGCATCCAAGTCAGGTTGACGGGTGAGTTAAATGTCCCTCTAAATCCTTCCCCTTCCCTTATTTGTCCTGGGATTTACTTATCCATTTTAAAAGATCTGTCTGATTCAGTTTGCCTAGGAAAGCCCTCAGTGATTCACTAAAATAACCAAAAGGACCTTTGAACTTTAAAAATGGTCATGCCAGTCCCCTGGGTATTCAGTTTTGTTTCCCCTTCAAGTTCAAATGAATCTCAATAAATTCCTAAACAGTGCTAATCGTCTCTGAGAAGAAGGTGGCACCCAATTCCAAGCTAGAATGGGAGGAAAGCAGTGGCATATGTCCACAAAACAGTTCTGGACTATGTTCCAGGAGGCAGTGTGACAGGCATTAGGTCCCTGAACCTATAGAGCTCTCTGACCACTGGTGGGCCATCAGAAGATTGAAGTTTGTTCATTCTTTCCATTATTTGTTCATTCATTCATCAAACATTTGTTCAGCATTCACTTCGCGTCAGGCTTTGTGCTATTGACTAGAAATGCAGGATTAAGGTACATAATGGCGGAGTATCTCTGGGCTCAGGAGGTACAAAAGGGAGGTAGGGGCCAAGTTGACTGTAAGAGTCTTGGAAGGCCTCCAAGTAGAACTGGCCATTGATTCTGCCACAAGAATTTGTTTAAATAAGGAGCTCTGGTGGCACAGTGGTTAAGTGCTCCACCACTAACCCAAAGGTCAGTGATTTGAACCCACCAGCAGCTCTGCTGTAGAAAGACGTGGCAGTCTGCTTCCATAAAGATTTAAAAAACAAAACACAAACAAAAAAAAACCAAACCATTGCCATCCAGTCAATTCCAACTCATTGCAACCCTATAAAATAAAATAGGACAGAGTAAAACTCTCCCGTATGGTTTCCAAAGGGTGCCTGGTGGATTTGAACTGCTGACATTTTGGTTAGCAGTCGTAGCTCTATGCCACCAGGGTTTCCAAAAAGCTTTCTCTAACCAGGAATTGAAGTCGAGTGGCGGCAGTGAGCATTGAATCTTAGCCACTAGACCATTAGGGAACTGCCCATAAATACTGCTTTGGAAATCCTATGAGGGCGGTTCTACTGTGTTTTAAAGGGTTGCTGTGAGTCAGAATCAACATGACAGCAATGGGTTTTGTGTGTGTGTGTGTGTGTGTGTGTGTGTGTAATTTTCTGGAATGTATGAATAAATTACTAAGTTAAAAGAATAGAAAGGAGTCATGGGTTCAGGTACCAGATCTACGACTCACTGTGAGATCTTGGGTAAGTATCCTCCTCTCCTTGGGCCTCAATTTTCTCGTGTAGAAATGAACCCTGAGATTTTTGCCTGTTTGTAAGTTCTCTGCCATCTCTGACATTCTAGGTTATATTAAAGAGAGTAAAGGGAATATAAACTTCTTTTTTTTCAGGTTTCGGTTCTTGGTGGCAGTTCTGAGACATCCCTCTTGCCTCCCTAGAAAATAAACCACAATTTCTTCATACTGTATGTTTTTTCACTGCTTCTTTCTAAACTTAATCTTGTTAGGTGGCTCTGTGAAGCTCCAAATGTTTGTAAGATACAAGTACAGTCACCACTCCTTGCTCCCCACCCTGAATAGTGGTTGAGGTCAACAAGGAAACTAGGGTGGGGGGTGGGGAGTGGAAATGCAGTCATTGTGGGGATGAAAGAGGAGGTGCACCAGCAGTAAAGCCCTTAACCCCTAGAAGAAAGACCTCATTACTAGAGCAAGAGTTGCCATAATAGGCAGAATAAATCCCCATAAAGTCAGGGCTAATGGTGTCTGCTGGAGACCTCCTCATGCCATAAACACGGAGGGGTTGCCCAGCCAAGGCTGCACTAATTGTCAGACCCAATCAGAGGGGCCAGTGAGCATGAAATGAAGGATTAGTTTAGGGTGGTGAATGCCAGCCTCTCGGGATACCCTGGCTCTGACTCCTGGCTGGCTAGAGCTCCTCAGTGTGAGGGCTGGGCAAGGTAAGGACAGCCAAGAGGAAGGGTGAATGCTCTCACAGAGGTGTCCATAGCCTGGATCCTGGGGCCAGTGAGTGACCCCTGACCCCCAAGTCACCTTGAAATACTGGCATCCTTCTCCCAGGGACCTATTTCTTTATCCCCCTCTGTTTCTTTCAATTGTCTTTTCCCTTCCCATTCTTTTTATTTTCTTTTCTCTTTTTTGTTTCCCTTCTTGTCTTTTCTTTTTCCCTTCTCCTTTTTCTTTCCACATGCAAGCCTCATCATTCTCTCCTCCTTTTTTCTTACACTTCTGATCTTTTTATTCTCTTCCTTCCTACCCCTTCTCAACCTCCCTCTGTACTCTCACTTCTTTGTTCCCTGTTTTCCTTCCCTTCATTCTCCTTCCTCCTGTTCTCTCATCATTTTCCTACTCGTCACCCTTTTCTCTCTTCTACTCTTATTTCTTTTTCTTATTTTTATAGGTTCCTCTTTTTCCTGGCTTCTTTCTTCTCATCTTCCTTTTGTCATCTCTCTCTGTTCTCTTTCTGTAGTTTACTTCTTCTCTTCTTTCCCTCCGCTTATCCGAGCTTGGCTTCAAGTAACCTGGGGGTTTACTCAACCGGAGAACTGAGCCCCCTGCTCAATCATCATCTGCAACACACCTTTGTGATTTAATTCTCACAACAACCTTCTGAAGAAGATATATATGTTTTTTCCAAATATGGAAATTAAAGTCATAAATGCTAAGTGATGGGCCAGACTCACATGGATGCTGAGTAGAGGAGCTCGAATTGAATCCCAGATCTGCCTGAATCCAAATTCCCCACAGAGTTTAGAAAGAGTGTGGGTAGCAAGAGAACCAATCTTAGCTCACTGGCAATGTTAGAGGGTGAGATGTTACAGTTTAAAGATTAAGGGGAAATGTAGCAGCAAGCTTATCAGTTCCCCTTTCTCCTCCTGAGGAACTGATTTATTTAATAAACATTGAGTGACCATCATATGCAAGCATTATTCTTGGAGCTGAGGATAGAGAACCAAATGACTCATGGGGGCGAGAGGCAACAAACTAATAATGAAGTAAATGCATAGTGTAATACGCTATGATATAGGTGCCAGTGGTTCTGGGAACTGTTGGGAATGGGGTTGGTGAGAGAGAGAACTGTAAATCATTATAATGGGGTACTTATAAAATCTTTGTGAAGTTCTCTTCCTCTGTGAGTTAGGCTTGAACGTGACTTGTACCTGAACCTTTCACCATGGGGTACAGCACTGATTAACAATCTAAGATAAACAAAGTGAAATTTTTAAGCTAAATTGTTCTTTGAGATAATGTTGGTTATCCAGAGACCCAAACAACCACAGCTGCAGAGCCCTGGTTGCTAGCTGTGAACACACCCTGCCTCATCCGGGCGTTCAGCTGGTCTTCTGTCTCCCAAACTGAGCTCTTTTTTCCTTCTTTTTCTTCTCCTTCCCCTCCCCCTCCCTCCTATCCCTCTTCCTCTTCCTCTTCTTCTTCTCCTCATTTTTTCTTTCAGCCCTTGTCTTCTATGTCTACCTGTGGCTGAGCTATTTCACAAGCTCAGTTGCCTGTGTAATGGGCAGTAGCCATCTGAGGACCTTGCAATCTGAGCAAACAATGCCCAATTTTAGTCACAAGAACTTTTCAAAAGGATAATTAACCATGTCCCTTTTTTTATGGACAGAAAATGGCCCTAGAGAAGCTAAAGAAACTGGATGATGGCTCCCTCTGGGACTTTAGTCACACTTTTACCCCATGTTCAGAGCACCCTTTGCTGCAACACACAAATCTTACCCTTCCTTCAAAGCCCACTTCAAATATTACCTTTTCTGTGAAGCCTTCCTTAATTACATAATGATCTGTCCATCTTCTGAAATCTCAACAAAATCTGCCAAACTCAGACTGGCCTGTATTCATACTCCTGCTTCCACTACAGACAGCTGTATAACTTATACCTTGAATGTTTGTTGCAGATTATCACAGCGGCATCTCTCATTCCACAGACTCTTCTGAAATCTGGCCTTTCTACTTCCCCATGAAGAACTGGAGTCTAATTTATCTCCCCTTTAAACTGTGCTTGCCTTAGAAACATTCTCGTAACCAATAGAATATGGTGGAAGTATCATTTCATTTCTCCTGATGCTAGGTAGGTCAGGAGAACCCAGCTGCCATGCTGTGAGAAGCCCAAGCTACATGGGGAGGACATGTGTAGATGCCTCTGTAGACAGTCCCAGATGAACCCAGCTTTCAAGTCATCCTAGCTCAAACTCTAGACTTATGGGTGAAAAAAAATCTCTTGATGATGCCAGCCTCCAGCCATTCAAGCCTTGCTCACTACACTAGATATTATGGAGCAAAGACAAGCTGCACTATGTCCTAATTCCTGACCCACAGAATCCATAAGCATAATGAAATGGTTGTCTTACACCACTACATTTGGGATATTCTGTTATGCTACATTTCAATTTTTGAAACAACAAAATGGGGTGTTGAAAAATTAATGAGATACTATATAAGAGGTACCTTTTAGTGTCTGACATAAAGAAGGTATTTAATGAATATCATTTTCCCCATCTCCTAACTACAGAAGGCTTATCTGTCTACATGTCTTATAATTTACTGGAATTTTTGCTCTTCCAAGGCAGTGGTTGAATCATATTTAAATTTTAAACCCTGTATGATGTATTGTGTATATATTATGTGTTTATAAAATATTTGCTGAATAAACAGATAAATGAATAAATAGGAAGAGCACTAGATGTGGAGTAAGGAACTTAGTTGTTAGCTGTGCGATCTTGGCTAGATATCCCTCTGTCTTCATTATGTGTAAAATGGTCATGCCTGGACTGAAAGAAGGAATACTGTGGCCAGGGTGAGGATGAGGCAACTGACCTCAAATTCTTGAAAAGCTGTCTTAAGGAAGAAAGGCAGAATTCTCTGTTCGACCCTCAAATGGTACAGTCAGAGTCCCTGAGGGAATATATATATAAACCTCCCCCCCCACACACATATATATACATACACACACAAGACAATGAAGAACTCTCTAAAGAATCAGAAGTATCCAAAGATGGAGAAGATGCCTCCTGAGCTAGTTAATGCCCTGTCCCTGGAGGTGTTTGTCTGGGAAACTAAATGACATCAGTTCTGCTTTATAGAGATTCAAGCACTGGGCTAGGCAGATTCCATCCCTGATATTCTTAATTCTACCACTGGGAAGTTTCTTTCAGCTCCGAGGATCTTCCAAATTTGGAACAAATATTTTGACCCTGTGGTCTCTGTGATTTCTAGGTCTAGGTCAGTGGCCTGGAATGGTGTGGATGGAGAGCTGGCAAGCACAGCCGCCTGGAGTGTGAGCCTCTTGGGGATGGATAGTCCTACTTGTTTGTCTCAGTGATGTGGGGAGAGCGAATAGGGCAGGAAAGTGGAGGAAGGAGTATTGATCCCAGGCTGAATTTTAAGTGCACTAACAGAGATGATTACAGTGACATGATTAATGGTCTGTAGGAGCTCACTAGGGGAGCTCTAAGTGTAGAGAACTGGAAAAACCTCTGGGAAGTTTAGAGTACAGAAACCCTGATCTAGGGGGACCTCAGAGCTCAAAAGTTGGGTTTGCAACTCTTCAAAGGGCATCAATATTTATCAGGTGAGAATGAGTTACGCTGCATTAACACGCAATCTCCAAATGTCTTAGTACTAACACTACAGAGGTTTATTTCTCACTTCTGCTAAGTTCATGACTTTCTTCCGGGCAGCAGCTAATATCCCAGCTGTTTTGGTTTTGTGACTCCATTTTCTTAACATAAGGCTGTAACAGGGGAAGAAAGTGCCCCAAGGTCTTGCACCAGCAGGTAAATGCTTTACGGCCCCAAATGATACATGTACTTCTGTTCGTGGCTCATTGGCTAAAATTAGTCACATAACCCTTCCTAACTATAAGGTGCCAGGACACTAGTCAGTCTGTGTGTCTAGAAGGAGGAGAGATTCATATATATGTGAACACCAATCATCTCTACTGTAGGAGGAAAGTGAATCAGAAATGAGAGAAAACTCACAAAGTATTTGAGGGGCTAGGATGGAAGGAAAGTAAGTGATCTCACTACATCTCTGTTTCTTCAGCTCTCAAAGAATGTCAATCACACCTACTGCACTAAGGGCATCACGAAGATTAAGTGAGAAAATGTACGTGATTATTTTAACCCTAATCTTTTGTCCATGGAAAGACTTATGAAAAATGGAAGTATTACTTTATAATTGGTGATTGTATTATTATGAAATCATAAAATGCTATATTTTATGGCATATAAAAGACTAGTATAGCTTTATCTTCGGTAGAAGAATCTCTATTACTGTAGCAGATCCTAAGTATGACTGAGTGTCAGGCTCTGCTGGGAAGCTACGGATGTGGTCGATCTGAGTCAGAAGGAGTGGGCAGGTATTTGGGTGCACTGAATTTTTTATATGAGCCACAAAGAAGGTACCAGATAAGAAGTTGACAGGATGGCTGGAAATTTTCAAAATGCACAGGTCAATTGCAAGAAGTCTCAAGCTACTTTTGGGAAACTGTAAGCTAAAAATAGTCACGGTTTCCTGGCTGCAGCTTATTTTGATGTTTTTTGTGACCTATCTGTTTTTTGCCATCTGTTTTTGCCAAAGTGTTTTGTTCCTCCTTTGGCCGTGCATATCTGCAGCATTTAGAGCTGCCTCAAAACCCCTTGCCTTTATTCATTGATGATTTAATTCACATAGTCATTTATTCCCTCATTTGCTTATTCATCCATTTATCTTTCCCTTTCTTTCCATCAAGTCATCTAGACTTTTATTCAAATAATGAATATTTATTGAGGACCAACTTTCCTCCAGGCACTGTGTTAGACATTAGAGGTTCAATTAAAAAAAAAAAAAAGTTAGCAGTATAGTTAGGAATATAGACAAACATGTAATTACAAAACCAAGTGCTGCGTGCAGTGGGAGTACAGAAGTGTGTCTCAACCAGCCTGAGAATGGGCCAGTAAAAGAAGGCTTCTTGGAGGAGGTGATAGTCAAGTTAAGGAAGGTGGGAAGGGCATCCCAGGTAAATGGGAGAGCATATGAAAAGGAAGCCAAGTGTAGGGGAGCATGGGATGTTTACGGATCTGCAAGACATTCTAGGGACTCTTGTTGAACATGTATCCGATGAATGGAGGCAGTTGAGCAGCTCAGGGGCCATTGGTGAACTATTTAATCTCTACCTTAAACATAGGTTGCAAGGATTAAATGTAACGGTTTAGGTGAAGAGTCTAACAGAATGCCTGACACACAATACGTCAGTAACAAACTAGTTGCCATCTAGTCGATTCCAACTCATGGCAACCTCGTGTGTGTCGGAGGAGAGCTGTGCTTTATATGGTTTTCCATGGCAGATTTTTTAGAAGTAGATCATCAGGCCTTTCTTCTAAGGTGCCTTTGGGTGAACTTGAACCTCCAACCATTCAGTTAGCAGTCAAGAGCATTATCCATTTGCATCACTCAGGGACACCCGACGTAATTAAAAAATAAAAATATAGTTGCACTTACGTCGATTCCGACTCATAGAGACCATATATAGGACAGAGTAGAACTGCTCCACAGGGTTTCCAAAGACCGGCTGGTGGATCTGAACTGCTGACATTTTGGTTGGCAGCCAAACGCTTAACCACTGGCCACCAGGACCACAAAATAGGCACTAGAAAAATGTTATTTCTCAGCTCTCATTTCTTCCCATTATTTGCTTTCCCAGTTTGATTGTGCCTAGCAGAATGTATCTGTTCGATAAAGTTCCCTTGAATTTCATTCAGTTACTTACCGCTCGGTTCCAGTTTTAACTTTCCTTCTTTTCCTACCAGGACGCTGAGGGCCTCAAACAGGATAGCCTCTTCTCAAAGTCTCCCAAGCCCTCTCTGCTTGGGGAAAGAGCTTGTACTGTGTCTCCTTTGCAGTCTGTTTCTATGTCTCCGGGGAATCTCATCTCATGCAAATCCTGCAATTAGAGGCTCCCACCCCCTCCACTAGAGCTACATCTGCCTTCCAAGATATGCACCCATTTGATTGTGAAGAGATAATCACGGGGGTTTGCCACAGCCCACAGCTTGGTGAAGACAGAGATTCCCAGTAAATTGGTTTCAAGAGCAGGGATCCCCTTCTTGCATCACACCACAGCTTCCTGTCTGCCTGCCTGCGCACAAGGACTCAAGGCTCAAAATCTTGTTTGTTCATTAGTTAATCAAAAGCCATGTACACTAGGCAAGAAATAAAAATACCCCCCCTTTTTTTTGGATAGATGTAGAAGGTGTGGTTCAGAGAGGTAAAGCTTTTGACTTATGCCATGGTCGTAGTACAGCTAAGTTTAGCACAACCACTGGATTCTCCTGCTACCTGCTTTTATTGTCTCCACAGGGCAAAGCAAAAGAAAGCAAAGCACAGGATTTTTCTCTTGGGATTATCTGGTTTTGGTGTGTGTGTGTGTGTGTGTGTGTGTGCGTGCGTGCATATGGGAGTGCACACATGCATGGTATACATATAATATTAATTCAAACCAGATATTCAAATTAACTTTTTAAAAATATTACAGATACGTGCACAGTGTAAGAAATATATAAAATATGAAAAAGTATGAAAAAGATCCTGAAGTCACTCACTATATCACCATCCAGAAATTATTTTTGGTTGATTAATATAGTGTGTGTATATATATTTTTTATGTATATATATATATATATTTTTTTTTACAAAATCAGGATTATACTACACACATAGACCCACAGTTCTTGTTTCACTTAACTTTCTACCATAAACGTTTCCCCCAGGTCATTAAGTATTCACTATTTAATAACCTCTTTCCTGTGTGCCTCAGTTAACCCATCCGTGAAATACCGTTGATAGTGGCCCTTCTACCAAGTATACAGCACCATTTTGAGGCTCATAGGAAGTTGCAGTGATGGGTTCACATGGGAACATAAGATTGCCCGGTGCTGGGTTGATTGCCACATTGACAACGATTCCTATTGCTGTTTTCCGTCCGCACAAGCACAGAAACCTTCCGGGAGGTAGGTTTCTACCTTTTTCTCCAGGCAGCGCTTACCAGGGCGGCACAGTTCACAGGAAGCACCTCTGCTCCAGTTGTCTTCCTGTATTGTCTGTCTTGATGAAAAATGACCAGTTATTATTTCCTACCTTTGGTTCTGGAAGGTGCAAAAGAAATCAGGAGCCAGATAAAATAGCTGCTGTTATTGTAACAGCCTTTTCGTTGATGGATTTAAGTGTGAGGCGTTTGCTATCGATTGGCAGCATCGGTCCCGGGGAGGCTGGGCTGTGGGGAAAGCTGTGATAACGGTGGGTGCGGCATCACCGGGGCCGTAACGTGCCGAGTGGTTTCCATGAAGCTGGTGGTAAGAGTGTGTTTGGACTACTGAGGCATCTTACTTTGTAGGTTAAGAGTACGCCTACAAAAGGTATTTTTAAAGGCGCAACCGTGTAAAACAAGTGCTGCTTTCATAGTGGATTGCATTCGTGTTTGAGAGATTTATAATTTTCATTCGTGATTTGATATTCAGTTGGCTCCTAATTCTTTACCTTGCAATATTTTTGGTCTTCCTTCTCTGCAGATCAATGTTTAAATGCAACAAGTGAACCAACGATGAAATATATTTTATGTTTTAAATGAGTCATGTAATATAATAGTTTTTTTTTTTTTTTTTTTTTAATATAACAGGGAAACCCTGGTGATGTAGTGGTTAGGAGCCACGTCTGCTAACCAAAAGGTGAGCAGTTCAAATCCATCAGGTGCTCCTTGGAAACTCTATGGGGCAGTTCTACTCTGTCCTATAGGGTCGCTATGAGTTAGAATCGACTTGACGGCAATGGGTTTGGTTTGGTAATATAATAGAACACATTTTAATATTAGTTTCTCTTTCTTTCTGTCTTTAAACTTTTCTTCTCTGTTCTCCCTTTCATGCTTGAATTTTCCCCCACTCTTTCTCCCTTCAGAAAACAACAAAACTGAAACTTAAAACAACTCCATGATAGGCATTGCGGAAAATGAAAAGTTGACTAAAACACTTCTTTGCTCTCAGAGAAACCCAATGACATAGAATTTACAGTCATATGCACATTTTCATAACAGAAAGAGCAGAACAAATTGGGAGAAAGTCAAGAAAGTACTGAATAGTAGATGGAATGACAGAACTTTAATATGTTACAACTCAAAGAGACCCTAGTACAGCCTAGGGTGAGTCTTCCATTGTCACATATATGGAGCAACTTGGGTCCAGGGAAGTAAAGAGCCTAAGCCTAGATCTTCTCAGGACCAGGCCCTTGCTTTTGATTTCCTTCCCTGAGGCTTTTGAGTCTGAAAGACCGAGGTTCAAACCCTCTCTCTGCTATTTATTTGCTATCAACTTAACTAACCTCTTTGGAGCTTGCTTTCCTTATCCATAAAATAACACCTTGCATGATACTTGTGATTGTGGGTGTGACAGTGAAACCATTTATGCAGTGCATCTAACATGGCAGTGCTCATTATGCACTCTCCTGTGCTCCGCCCCTTCCCCCAAGCCAGCATTCTCTTTGGAAAGTCATGGGGACTGTTGTAAATCATGTGGCCTCTGTTTAGCAGTGTACATTCTCCTCCTGTGAACCCAGATGGATGGAGATACAGTTTGGTAGGGCTGTTTGGGTGTTTGCATCAAATGGTAATGATTGCTCACTTTGGCGGAAAAACACACTCAGGCCATTGGGGCTCTTGGAATATTAATCCGATTTGTTAAAAAAAGAATCACTCCATCAGCAGGACCTAGTGAGGAGGCACCTCACACTGAGAGCTGCAGAGGCACAGATGTGATGACTACTACCCTGTCACAGGCAGCCCTTAAACCATAACTTCTCAGATCTAGAAGATGCCAGAGTCTGGTAATACCCCACAATCCCTGCCATACATGAATGATTAAGATTGGAAGCTCAGAAAGGGAAAACAACTTGCCCAGTATCACACAGCATGCTGGTGGTGAAGGCTGTGGAAGAATCCAACTTTCTAGAACCAAGTGAAAGTGCTGTATTTCTCAGTTAGGTGAACTTTCTGTGCAAAGAGCTAATCTCCCTGTGTGTTCCACTCTGTAAGAGAAAATATACTGCCAACGAGTGGTTGAGTGTGTGTGTCAGAAACTGAGGCGGTGAAGCAGATGGAGATACGGGAACCAAGGAGTTCAGTGACATGGTCTGAGAGAGAGATTGAGGCAGAGGAAGCAAAAGCAAACTGAAATTAAGAAAGAGAGGAGAGAAAGATGTTGAAACAAAGACATGGGGGAAAACGTAAGCGACAAAGAAATGGTGAGGAGGCAGAGCTAGACATTTAGAAAACATAAAAGAAAAGCATAATGAGAGAAAGAAGTAGCACAATGGTACCTAGGTGGGAAAACAAAGAATAAAGAGGGGAGAGCAACCAAGCGAAGGTACTGTTCTTGCAGCCAGCAGCTGGCAGCTGGCAGCAGGGGGCATCAGAACTCCATGGATATTAAAAGATGACAGCAGGAGAAAGAGGTTACTAGGAGAGACAGAGGAGACTATGTGTGTGAGACAGAAAAAGAGGGAGGGACAGCTCCCCCAGGCATTGTCCTGCTCCGAACTGATTCTGATGTTAAGCGGTTGTTTAAAATTACATTGAAGACCACCAAGAGATTGATGTCAGGACACTGCTTTGTTTTGTTTTTCCTCATTTTTGCTTCTCTGTGTGTTAGTCTTATTCTCTAATTTTCTCTACAGTTTGAAAGACAAGGCTCCCATTTTATCTGATGTCACCTCCTCAGTATCTTACCAGAGAGAAAAAGAACTTACTTCCAATTTAGTTTAAAAAAAAAAAATCCTGAGGAAGTTTCTGATTGGCCCACCATGGATCTGTACCTACCCCAAGGGCCAATCACTGTCACCAGGGGAATGTTGTACTCTGATTGGCTCAGGCCAAATCACATGCACACCCCAGTACAGGGATGGGAGTGGGATGAAGCATATGGGAGTGGTGAGGCTGAGATGGTGGGACTAGAGTCATGATTACTGAAGCCTTACAAAATTTAGGTATACTAAGTACATGTAAAGTATCCCTGTTGGTACAGTGGTTAACAGCTTGGCTGCTAACCAAAAGGTCGGTAGTTCAAATCTACCAGCTGCTCCTTGGAAACCCTATGGGGCAGTTCTACTCCAGCCTATAGGTTTGCTATGAATTGGAATCTACTCTAGGTCAACAGGGAGTATATTTTGAAGAACTGAGCTGACTCTGAGCTTCTTTTGTGATTTGTCAACTGGCATCAATTACACCTGCCTTACCCATTTCGTGGAGTTGTTATGGTGGTCTGATTAGGATACAGAGCAAATCACAAGGCTCCCTGCTAGCAGATGAGCAGACAAGCAGTGAGATGAAATGAACCAAATGCAGGGCTCTAGTCAGGCGGCTCCGGTGTTAGCTCTGACTCTGACATAAACCAGGCTTATGACTTTGGGCAAGTAACTTAATCTCTCTAGACTTAAATATCCTCAACTGTAAAACAGAATGTGACTGGGTCAACAATTTATTATTATTTTTTTGTTTGGTCATTAGATCCCTTTGAGAGTCTCAGGAATTATAGGTGCCTCCGCTGCCTCCCTGCCATTGCCCCAAATGTGCAGGCATGCAAAACACTGTGCACAATGTCAGGAAGCCAGAGATCCCTTGCAGGCCTAACCACAGACTCCAGGATAAGAACTTCTGGATTATACCATCTACCAGGTGATATCTGACTCTATTGGATTGACTGAAATGAAGGGCTACAGTTTCAATGGAAAATCCAACTCTGTGACTGAAGCCAGCAGATATTTCTCTTTGGTTTGAATCTCCTTCTTAGAAATAGCAGGTATGTTTCTCACTAACTCTTTTCTCTGAACTACGCCTTCTCTTCCCTTCCTTTTCTCCCTCCACCACCTCATTTTTCCTCCGCTACAGGTAGTCAAGTGTGGGTGTGATTGAAGTTTCTTTTCCATCTGTGGTAACGGCAGGCAGTGTTGCTATCAGGGAAATAAATGGCACATGTATCATCTCTTCTCTGTACCTCTAAGAATTTAAATTATTTCTTTCCCTCAACCAAAATAAATCAAAGGAGAGGAGTTTTAATTGTAGTCACCAGGTGGTGAATTCAATACATCCACATGAGTCTCATCCTGGCAGTGTCGTCTGATGAGGCTGTCTCTCCAGGCAGGAGGATAATGGGATAGCGAGAGTGAGGACAGGAGAACTCCAGGGATTAGAACAGCGGCTCCTTGGTGGGAAGGAAACAGCAAGTTGAGGTCTGTTAAATAGAAAGGCCAGAGAAATATTGCATCGTGTCAGAGTTGTCACCATTCATGGCTTTGTTTTGAACAGCTTCACCAAGGGACTCGTAGGGACTTCTCACGTAGCATTGCTCACAAAATCTGAGGTGGATCCCTTATATGACACTAATTTCTCACTGATTGTTCAGTTTGGAGCAGTGGACAGAGCTCTAATTTAGGCGTCAGAGAAATCTGGACATACATTCACTTTCACTATTAACTGTTGAAGCTTTTCAATTAATGATTATCTATTGAGAGCCTAGTACCTCCCAGGTACTCACTGTCCTAGGTAGTGAGGGTGTGTCCAGTTTGCTGTTAGCTGCCATTCAGTCAGCTCCAGTGAATAGCAACCTTAAGGATCACAGAGTGAAGCATTACCCAGCCCTGCACCATTCTCACAGTTACTGCTGTGTTGAAGCCCATCGTTGCAGCTACTGTGTCAATCCGTCTTACAGAGGGTCTCCGGCTTTTTCGCTGACCCTCTACTTTACCAAACATGGTGTCTTTCTCTAGCAATTGGTCCCTTTTGATGCCATGGACAAACTAAGCAAGATCAAGTTTCACCATCCTCACTTCTAAGGAATATTTTGGCTATCCTTCCTCTAAGACTGATTTGTTTATTCTTCTGGCAATCCATGACATATTCAATATTCTTTACCAACACCACAATTTGAATGCATTAGTTCTTCTTATGCCAAGTAGTGGGGATAAATCTCTGAAAAACAGAGATTTCAATCCAAGTTAAATATAAATTTACCTATGTCCCAACAGTTCAACTTGTAGATATGTACCTAAGAAAAATGAAAACATATGTCCACAAAAGGCCTGTACACCAATGTTCATAATAACATTTTTTTTTAATTTACTGTGCTTTAAATGAAAGTTTACAAATCAAGTCAGTCTCTCATACAAAAACTTATACCCACCTTGCTATGTAACCCTACCTGTTCTCCCCCTAACGTGACAGCACACTCCTCCTCTCTACCCTGTATTTCCCATATCATTCAGCCAGCTTCGGACCCCCTCTGCCTTCTCATCTCGCCTCCAGACAGGAGCTGCCCACATAGTCTCACGTGTCTACCTGAGCCAAGAAGCTCACTCTCACCAGTATCATTTTCTGTCTTATAGTCCAGTCCAATCCCTGTCTGAAGAGCTGGCATCAGGAATGGTTCCAGTCACATTATTCTTAGTAGCCCCAAATAGAAACAACTCAAATGTTAACAGATGAATAGATAAACAAATTGGGGTATATTCATCACAATGGAATACTACTTAGCCATGAAAAGAACCAAACTACTGATCCTCAGAATACTGTGAATGAATCTCATAAACATTATGTTGAATTAAAGGAACCAGACACAAAAGAGTACATATTGTTGATTCCATTTACATGAATTCTAGAAGAATCAAGTCTAATCTATTGTGATAGAAATCAGATCAGTTTGCTGCTTGAGGTAGGGAGTGGGTCACAGGGAACTTTTTGGGGTAACAGAAATGTCCTGTTGCAGTGGTGACACTGATGCGTGCATATGTCAAAACTCATCAAACTATACAATAAGATGGATGCATTTGGTATGATTTAAATTGTAATTCAATAAAGTTAGGGGAAAAAAGAGAGGTTTAACCCACATGGGGCTTATATTCTAATAGGTAAATAAATATGCACATTAAAAAGAAACCCAAGGAGCGTAGCAGGTAGGATAAGTGATCAGATGGAAAACAAAGTAGTTTTAAAGGCTTAGCGAATGCTAACAGAGGTAGTTTCTTTTTTATAAGGATGGCTCCCCTGATGGCCCAAGCAACTGAAGAGATGGAGTTACCATTGTGTGACCTTTGGCAAGACATATAACTTTTCTCATTTTCAGTCTATTTATCTGTGTAATGGAGGTACTAAATCCTGCTTCTCAGAGTTCCATTATAGGAGCAGGAAGAACATAAGTGCACCTGTAGTTGTTAGTTGCTGTTTAGCCAATTTGGACTCAAGGTGATTTGATATGTACAGAGTGGAACTGCTTTGTAGGGTATTCAAAGCTGTGACCTTTCAAAAGCAGATCTCCAGGCCTGTCTTTTGAGGCACCTCTGGGGGGGTTGAACACTTAACCACTTGCGCCACCTGGGGACTCCAGTTGGAATGTGTAGCACATGAGAAATTCAATATCTTAGAATGTATCTGGTATCCACTAATGATATGGAAACTGTTTTCTTTTGTAGAGGAATTCTAATTTTCTTGTTTCAGTGTTTATCATTTCCAGATATCTGGGAGCATCATTACATCCATTCTGGAAAACTAACTGGCATTTAAAAGAGATGAAGTGATTTGCTCGATGTCAAAATTGTGACAAAGTGCTAGACACCAATTCAGGATTCTTAATGTCACATAAAGTCAACCCAGTTGTCCTGACTCCAAATTTATTGCCCTTTCCATGTTTCTAGCATCTTCTCTAGAATTTTAGTTCAATTAAGCAAACATTTCTAAAACATCAGCTCTAGGTTGGACTCTAGGGAGAAGGTAAATGGACCACTGCTGTTGCATTCCATTGTATCTTTCCTTGTGTCCTCTCCTTTAGATGAAAATCATCATGACCGTAACTAATATATATATACACACACATACATATACATACATATATATAGACTAAATAAGTGAATGCCTATATTTTTCCTTGCATATCATCTAATATTCACAGCTTCCCTATCATGTAGATTTTATAATTCCTATTTTATACATAAGAATGAAATTTTGAAAATTAAGTAACTTATATAAAGTCAAATACCTAGGTATTCTAGATTCCTTGGATTTGTCTGACTAGAAAACTCTTCTCCATCATGTAATGTTGCCTCCATCTACTACTCGCTGACACCATGCCATGGTCTAAACTTAGGGGGAAAGCAGTGGGTAGTCCATGACATCACCAGCTGCAACATCAGCCCATGCACGTTGGAGAACCCAGTGAATCTTGAAAGTCTGAGTCCCAAGAAGTTCTCAGGTGTGCAACAGATAGCAGCTAGGTCCAGAGTTGGAGAAAGGGATATCCATTGAGTTCTGAGCCTTGAACGCAAAGGCCAGGGGAGTACTGGCTAAATGTCAAAAGTTGCTCAGCCCAGGTTTGGAGCTTTCTGCTGCCTTTGTGGAGATGCCATTAGGCAAATGAGCTGGTCTGAAGGAGGCAGATAAGGCTCAGGAAGAGAATGTGGGAGTCTTCCCAAAGAGTGTCCTTTGAAGCAGCCACAGAACAATGAAGCTGCTGGCCTGAGATAGGAAGAGCCTTGAAAAATAACCAAATGAGGACCTCTTCCCTAATTCCTTAGAGCTGAATTTTATCAGCAAGGCCACTTGCACTTACAGAAAGCTGTAATCGCTCATGGTGGGAAGCATATTCTTTCTGAGGATGCAGTTGATGGTCCAGTCTAACTGTTCAGGATCCTGCCTAAAGACATATTTGTCATTCTGCTGCCTGTTCTGTTCTTGTGACCTCCTGTAGAATTTCCTAAGCATGAGAATTATTTGATGATTCCTTGAGAGTCATACTTGCCAAAGACTACTGCTTCCTTCCAGAAGTACTAAGCTTTGAAATCCATTGGGGAGGACAGTATTGGCTGTACCTGCCTTATCAGATCAGCCTCAACCAGGGTGAATCAAGGGCACATGACCAACTACTCTTTCCTTGTCCTGTACATTCTGCATATAATGGATCACTAAATCTTCTCAGTGAAACTATTGTAGACGAGCATACCTGGGCTAACTGCCACTTGATCAAGGGCTCATCTAGTTAGTGTCAAACTTAAGTCTTCTAACACAAAAGCCCAATATTCCCAGTACACAATGCTACTCAGAAGAGCAAGAGTCTTCGAGACTCTTATTGAAAAGAACAGAAATCCCAAATAGTTGCTTATGGGTAATTGACCATGAGAAGGAAAAAGAAGCAGACTGTGGGAAAAATAAAGGAGGTGCCTAGTGATCCGATCTGAGCCACAGCTGACTTAGAGCAGGGAAGATAATAATAAAAGGTCCCTTTGATTCCTTGAAACAGCCGTTCATCAATAGTCCGGTGGCTACAGAGTATATGAGACCTTTTCTTCCTTCTCTCTGCATCTAGGGAAAGCAGAAGAGAAAGATATTTCGGAGTAGAGAGCTCCTGCAGTTCACTTGGCCATGTTCATATTTCACTTCTTAAAAGCTGCCCACAAACAGCGAGATTCATTTTAGCACCAGCCTACCATAAATTTCTTTGCCTGTTAATGCAGCTTTTCCAGTTCATGTTTTTGCTAACTAGGAGCATCAAAATGTCAATCTGTCCTCAGGGGTGTATCATCCTCATGATCTGAACTTGGTAATAAGATTAGAGTGTAGACTGCTCAAGCACAGGCTGCCTTAGAATCCAGGCATATTGGAATGTTAATATCAGAGAATCCTACAACAATAAGAATTGTAGAATCATAGGAGCTCTGGTGGCACAATTGTTAAGTGCTCAGGAGCTAACCAAAAGGTCAGTGGTTCAAACCCACCAGCTGCTCCACAGGAGAAAAGACCTGGAGATCTATTCCTATAAAGATTAGAGCCTAGAAATCCTATGGGGCAGTTCTACTCTGTCATATAATGTTGCTCTGAGTCAGAATTGACTTGATGGCACATGACCACAACAGACTAGTAGGCTCTTACAAATGGACAGAACCTGAGGACTTAACCTTTTTTATTTGCTTCTTTTCTTTTTTGTAATTGCCCCTGCCTTCCATTGCTTTAGTTTTATTTTATATCATACTGATATTTAAGGAGAAGAGAAAGATATAAAGTGACCAGTGATCTGATCCGATATTATGTTAACATAATAAATGAGCAAAAGACGGGTTAATTGGTAAAACTTGATTTGACCTCAAGATTTTCGATACAAAACAAAGGCATAAATAGTGACACAATTCTACCATTATCACTGTAGAAGACATTTTTGTTTATTTAAGTGGGTGTTTGCCTATCTACATCTTATTCTTCCTTATTTTGGGACAAAGCTCTTGCTTTTCCTTTGGAGACCCATTTGTCCCTAATGTTCTCTCTATAGGGAACTGGCCCAATCCCCTAGCCCCAGCCTGGCCAATTAGCTTATTTCATTCTCCTGGCCACAGTGTTTAGTTCATGAATAAGCACAGCACTCCAGTCAGTCAAATGAGAGTGAACACTGGGACTTTGTTAAAATATGTAGAAAAGAGGCTCTTTTTTTTCCTTGTGTTGCTGTTCTAGCGAGATGTTAGCTTCATCTGTTAGTTGCCTCCTGGCCATCTTGTAGTAAGAGCCCGAATGAAAATATCAGAGAGGAAAGCAGAACCCAGATGCATGGTGACAAAGGCCTGATAGGCAGAAATAGTGAACCCCACAATCCTTAGCACTCAGCAGTGAATCAGGCCATGTGACAAGTTCAAGACAATGATATGCGTGTAGAAGTGACATACCCTTCAAGATGGCAATGAGTTGTACACCTAAAAAAAGAAGTGGCTAAAAAGTTAAACGTTAAATTCCCATTGGAATTCTAGATATTACTCAAGAGAAATGAAAAATATATATCCATACAAGTTGTTCTATGCAAATATTCATGGTACCTTTATTCATAATAGCTAACAACTGAAAACAACCCAAATGCTTAGCAGAATGGATAAAAAAATATGACGGCACGTTCATCAAGTAGAATACTATTCAGCAATTTAAAGGAATCAACTCTTGATATAATATGGGTGAATCTTAAAATAATTATATCGAATAAGTGAAGCCATAGAAGAAAGAATACATGTTATAAGATTCAATTTGTAAAAAAAAAAAAAAATTCTAGAAAATAGAAATTTATCAATAGTTACAGCCAACGGATCAATGGTTGCCAAAGGACAGAAGTGGGGTGGGGAGGGTCAAGGATTGAGGTGGGAAGGGGTTACAAAGAGATATGGCATAATATGGGGAGGGAGTGATAGGCATGTTTACTGTATTGATTGTGGTGATGATTTCACTAGTGTTTTCATATGTCAAAATGTATTAAATTATATAATTTAAATATGTGTGGTTTACTATGAGTCAACTATGCTGCAACAATGCTGTTAAAAATAAAAAAGGTAGAACTTGTGCCAGTCTTGGTCCCCTATTAGAGCAGGGCCCCCTCCCATCAACTTCTGAACCACATTGGATATTATATTACTTGGCTGTTACCACTAATAATGCTACGTAACAAATTGTCCCACAATTCAGTTATTTAAAACATTGACGATTTGTCACATTTATAAGTTCATGGATTGGATGCAACTTGGTTGTGCTAGACTGGACTCCAGGATCCAAGCTTCATGTTGGATTCATGTCTATTCCATGAGTTTCTTATTCTACTTGGAGTAGCAGCTACCCAAGCCATGAGGCTTGCTCCATGTGTCTCACTCAGCATCCAGGCTGATGGACAGAAGAGTCACCTGGGGATTTGTAAGAACCCCCGGGGGATCTTGTTAAACTGTACATTCTGATTCAGTGTATCTGGGGTGGACATGTCAGCTCTCAGCTGAATGAACCCTTTGGAAGCCCTTGACGCAATGCATCTATCTCTAAGGTCTCTAATTACCCAGGGCTTTCTCCAGCAATCTGTGACCCACTCCACGAAAATCAAAAGATCTCTCAACGATGGCTGTGATGCTTTTTTTTTTCTAAGAGATCTTTATTAACTTCTCAGCCTCTGCTGGGGCCTAGAGGCCAGGTAGGTGATTAATGGCCCCTGAATTATGATCCAACCAGAAAGGCTGTTGGTGGAAATTTATACTCAGAGTGGTGAGCTAAAATTCTTTCAGCCCAGGTACTCAACATTCATTGCACAACCTAATTGCAAAAAGTAGTAGTTAATGACAGCACAGGGGAAGAGGGTAAAATGGAGCTGCAAGGCTGGGCCAAAGGCCAGTGCTCCTAGGGGTGAAGTTCCAGCTGGGAGCAGTAAATCACAGGGTGGAAAAATTGCAGGATTGGAAGAGGGTTTTCATCATCATCATCATTTTATCAAAGAGGAAACTGAGGCATAAAGAGACTGATAACCACCCCTTTTTAGTACCTTCTATGAGTCAAACTCTAGGCTGAAAACTTTGCAAGCACCAAATATAAGCTTGACAACAATATTGTGAAATTAGATATTATCATCTTTATTCTAATAATAGATGAAAAAAATGAGGCTCAATGACTTGTCCAAGATTGTACAGCAACTCTCAGTTGTGGAATTATAAATAAGATCAGTCTGGGCTTCGAAGTTTCTGCTTCTGCCAGCGTATCACTGCCATCATCACTACCTTTATTCTTTGCTGTATGCATTTTATGAGTTTTTTACCCATTTTACAGATGAGTAAACTGAGATTTGGCACGCGTAGGTAATTTGCCCAAAGCCATGTGGCGAGCAAGAGACAGAGCTGAGATTCAATTCCAGGTCTGTCCGATGATTTTCTTAGCCACTACCATACTGTTTGCAACTGCCATTAATAACCAACACTATTATTGCCATAATACTCAATGCTATGGATACAAACTCATCTTCTAAAATTCATGAGACTGCCTGGTTTTGTCAGAAAACTAATCTGTTTAAAGGTATTAGGATGAGATGAATTGGAGGAAGCAGAGACAGAAAGCAAAAGGGTATGCATGCTGCTGAACCTTCTGTTACTACTGTACCGACATAATTCACTGGCATGGAAGAGACCCTATTTTGGTAATTGACCATGACATTTATCTCCATGAAGGTCCATGAAGTCCTCAGGGATCATGAGTTTAAAGTTAAAGAGTCAGCTACTTCCTACACAGGAAGAATACACGTGCTTGATGAAACCACATTGTCCTTCTAGCTGATTGGAAAATTGGATGAAAAAGGCTGCCAAGATGCATGCAAACCACTGAGCCCTGATAAGCTTCTCTGAGTAAATAAATTGCAAAAATAAAGTATCATTTTTACTTGCATATAAAAACAAGCAAATGAATGCCTTTTGCATAATTGCTGCAAAGGGCCCTAACCAAACATTCCCATTTGCAATTTCATATTTCAATAAAGTTTTATTTGTTTTCATTTGCAAGTGAATTTGCTGCTTGTGAAAAGAAGACTCCTGGCTCTGACTCATGCCAGGTTGTGGGGAATAGCTTCTACCACCGTTGATGGCCTTTTTACAGACCAGATGACCTCTGAGCTTGCCTCTTTTCCCTCCCTCTCTCAGCTGTCTCTGCTTGGCTCTTGGAACCCAGCTGCTTCAGATTCCCTGGCCAGGGTTGTTTCACCATCACCATGCCACTTCTAGGGAAGCTAGGACAGAAGGCATGAGGCATGGTGTTGAAATTTTTCCAAATGGTTGGGAGCTTCGTCCAAGCCACCTCAATATGGAACTGCTCACCTGATGATGAATGTTGTTATTAGTCTTCATGGCACTTACTGTCCAGTGCTTATGCAGAGGGACAGTGATTTATGGCTGTGTTACATGTCTGGATTTGGCAGCAGCAGGAAGAGAATGAGGACTGGAATGGCCTGAGGATTTGGGTTTCTTTGGCTATGACCAATAACAGCTATTTCTTGATTCTATAACACTAGTCAGAAATTCCTCTGGCTCACTTGTACTCTTTTTCTCTTCTGCCCTCCTCTTTTTATTTCTTTCATTTCTCTGATCATATCCCAAAGGTCCAACCTAATAAGCCCAGCAGGACCTGTGTCAAAGGGAAGGTAAGGGAAGAGGAAGGGAAGGTGACGTTATTTAAATATGTTCAATGTCGGAGGCATCGGGCTGAACGTCCATGCTTGTCTTTCCACTTAAGCTACCCAAAATGAAGCTGAGAAGGGTAATTTACCCCTATTTTTCACATGAGAAAACTTGCCTAGAGTTCACAGAGATAGTAGGTAATAAAGTTGGAATTCAAACTCTGGTTTAACTGACTCCCAAAATGTGCTCTTTCCGTGTGTCCTCAGTTATATCTCTCTTCATCTTTTCAACGGAAACCCTGGTGGTATAGCGGTGTAGTGCTACGTCTGCTAACCAAAGAGACAGCAGTTCAAATCTGCCAGGTGCTCTTTGGAAACTCTATGGGGCAGCTCTACTCTGTCCTATAGTGTGTCGCTATGAGTCAAAATTGACTCGATGGCAACGAGTTTGTTTTTTTTTTTTGGCTTTCATCTTTTCAACACATCTTCCCACTCCTTGCCCTGTGTACTTGATGGCCTATTCATTTAATAAACTCTTACTGAACTTCTGTCCTATACTGTGTCGCTATGAGTCAAAATTGACTCGATGGCAACGAGTTTGTTTTTTTTTTGGCTTTCATCTTTTCAACACATCTTCCCACTCCTTGCCCTGTGTACTTGACGGCCTATTCATTTAATAAACTCTTACTGAACTTCTAAGGGTCCCTAGGTGGTATAAAAGGAGCCCTGGTGGCATAGGGGTTGAAGTGCTTGGCTGCTAACCAAAAGGTCGGCAATTCAAACCCACTAGCCATTCCACAGGAGAAAGATGTGGCAGTATACTTTCGTAAAGATCACACCCTTGAAAACTTATGCAGCAGCTCTACTCTGTCCTATAGGGTCCCTATGAGTTGGAATTGACTTGATGGCAACAGAGGGAGCTGGCTTAAATTATATGCACTCTATTACTAACCTAAAGATTGGAAGTTGAAACGCACCCAGCAGTGCCTGGTGATCTGCTTCTGTAACGGTTAGAGCCAAGAAAACCTTATGGAGCAGTTCTGGTCTATAACTCATGGGACCTCCGTGAGTCACAGGAGGCTCAAGAGCAATGGGCACTGAACTTCTATTATGTGCTAGACACTGAAAGATTACAAAATATGTAAAACAGAGTGCCCACCCTCAAGCAGCGCCCAAGTCAGTGAATGCGTATGTGTGCTCGGGGGTTAGTGATGGAAAAGAATGCACATTCGTAAAAACGTCTTAAGACAGAACATTTATTCATTCATTTATTCATTCCGCAAATGTTTATTAAACACCTGTTCTCTACCAGGCATTATTCCGTGCCAGTGTTTATCAACCTTGCCTGCATATTAGAATAACCTAGTGTGCTTTTTCTAAATAAAGTCTATAGAATGTTTCAGATTTACAGAAGAACCATGCAGAAAAGGCAGAGAGTTTTCAGGCACCTCACTCTCCCCACTGCACACTATTTTTCCTGTTACTGACATCTTGGATTCCCAACGTGCATTAATTACAATTGATGAGCCAATATTGATACGTTATTATTAACTAAATTTCATAGTTGACATTAGGGTTCACTCTTTGTGTTGTACAGTCCTATGGGTTTTGACAAATGTATAATATCATGTGCCTCCCATTATGAACTTTGGACATGTTATCAGGAGGGAGCAGTCCCTAGAAAGGACATCATGCTTAGAAAAGTAGAGGGTCATCGAAGAAGAGGAAGACCCTCAATGAGATGGATTGACACAGTGGCTGCAACAATGGGCTCAAGCGTAACAACAAAGGTGAGGATGGTACAGGACCAGGCAACGCTTCCTTCTGCTTTACATAGCATCGATACGAGTCAGAACTGACTTAAAGGCACCCAATAACAACAACCACCATTACAGTATCGTACAGAATAGTCTCACTGTCCTAAAAATGCCTTGTGATCCACCAATTCACCCCTCCCTCTATCCGTTTGAGCTCCTAGAAGCCACTATCTATAGTTTTGCCTTTTCCAGGATGTCAGTTGGAATCTATAGTATGTAACTTTTTCAGACTGGCTTCTTTCATGTTAAGGTTCCTCATTGTGTGTGTGTGTGTGTGGTTTAATAGCTCATTTCTTTTTATCGCTGAATAATATTATGCTATATGGATGTGCCACAGCTGGGAATAACACTCCATCATACGGATATACCACAGTTTGCTTATCTATTCACCTGTTGAAGGACAACTTGGTTGCTTACAATTTCTGTCAATTATAAATAAAGCTGCTATAAACATTTTTGTGCAGGTTTTAATGTGGGCATACATTTTAAAATCTTTTGGGTAAATACCCAGGAGCAGGATTGCTGGATTGTATTGTTTACTTTTTAAAAAATACTGATGTCTAGCTTTTTTTTTTTAGCCACATCCAGGTGATATTATTTAATTGATGATGTGGGGCTCTGGCACCAGTACGTTTAAAAAAAAAAAACCTCCTAGGGATTGTGATATACAGAGAGAGTTGAGAAACACTCTTCCAAGCTCCAGGGATGCGGCAGTGAACAAACAGGAAAATACGCACTCTTGGTGTTCATAGGCTATAGATTCCCCTTATTCAGATTGGATGACGTGGAAGATAATGGAGGAGAGAGGGATATGAAGCTGGAATGGCTGACTTGCTCACAAACTGTCTTAAACCGAAGTCAAGAATTCATTCTAGAAACCATGCAGAACTTTGACAGTTCAAAGCAGGAAACCGACACAAAGACTGAGGTACCTTCATATTCTACGTGTCTGTGATCTCTACTGAGTAGAGGGGTCTGCTTTTCTAAGAGTTTTTGTTGGATTAACTGATGCAGGAGTTTTTTTTAAAGGGATGGACTTACTTGTCTAAAGACTAGAGGTATTCGTTTATTCAAGCATCAGTTTACCTTGAGGTGACTGGGTCATGAGAGAGAAGAAAGGAGGTAAGAATTGCTCTCATAATCTTACTTGTGACCAAGCCAACTCGGAGGTGGAGGTTTAGATATACTGAGAGAGTCTTTCAAGAGTCTTTCAAATATCTTCAAGTTGTGGCCATACTTACTCCAAGAGCTTCAAGGTATTTATGCCAGTCTTGGCTTTGGAGTCGGACAACACTGAGTTTGAGTTCCGGTTTGGCAGTTTATCAACTGGGTGACCTTGGGCAAATGAGGTTATTGCCTCAATTTCCTCGCTTGTAAAGAGGATTTTTAAAGTAGTATTCGTTTTCTAGAGTTCCTGTGAAAGTTAAAGAAGTCATCAAAACTACCGCATTTCTGGCTGAGTGAATGCTCACTTAATATTAGCTGTAACTTTTAGTATCTTATTATCCCAACATTTTTTATTATTGCATAACTTTGTAGGTAAGAAAATGTGAAGAAATAAGGAGGATGGCTAAGTGTATAAAAGTGAGTGAATATGTGAGTGCAAACAAATGAGATTTATACATTTAATATACCTCAGTAACACTTATTATATGGGAAGCACCTCTCTAAATATTTTATGAATATTAACTTCTCGTAACTCTGAGGAGGGTGCTATATTTCTACACTTTATTACAGATTTTTTTTTTTTAAGTAGAGAGAATAGCATAAGAAGCCTCCATGTACCCATCACCCAGCTTCAACAATCATCAACATTATGTTAATCTTTTTTTTATCACATTCTACTAATTTTTTTCTGAAGTATTTGAAGAAAACTTCAGAGTACATGTCATTTTGCTTATAAGAAGTTTGCAGTTAGAGAGGGCAGTGGGGTGTAATGACCTTCCTCCCTAGGCCACGCTAAAAGTCTCTTTACTTTGAAGGCAAACTTTTGAAGACTAAGTGGAGGGAGTGGCATGGTATGATTTGCATTAGAAAGTTGCCTAGGGCTGCCCTGTGGGTAATGAGGGCTGTTGAAGAGACTGGAAGCAGGGAGGCAAGGTGACTGCAGTGATAAAGTTGATAAGGAAATACAAACTCCATCAAATAGGGAGTAGCTGGGAGACTCTTGAGTCTCAGGTTTGCGACTCCAGAAACTCTGCCATCTTTCTACGCCAAAAGGTAGTGGGGTTCTGAAGGAAAAATGGTATAGTGAAATGAAAATGATACTAGGGGGCAGAAGATATGGGCTTTTGTTCTGCCTTCGTCGCTTTCTAATGGTGCCCTAGTGGGCATGCCTCTTTACCTTGCTGACTTTGTGTCCTCATCTATGAAATGGGAACATCCTAGCTACATTCATTAATTTAGCGATCTTGGAAGCCAAGCCACATGAAAGCATTTTGTAAACTGTAAAGAATTTTACAATCAGGCATCATATTTTAGATGCTCAGAGCCAGTCTAGGAACCCAAGTAGTATTAATATGGACCAGATAGAAAGTTGGGGCTCCTGTTGACTCCGAGCTCTAAAATAGACTTATTTATTTATTTGGTATGGACTTTTACTGTGTTAGCAAATCTAATTCCAAAACATTCTTATAGGCCACATGTTTGTCTTTTCCCAATTTTGCAACCACATCAGTTTCTGATTAGAGTTACAATTTGAGTGGGGAAGCAAGGCTGCTGTCAGCAGATGGGAGACGGGATCAAGACGGAGGGAGGGAGCCTACTCTAACCCTTGTTCTGGTAGGGACTCTGAATGAACATAAAAGGTAAGCAGAAACCCAATTAGTACCCCCTGGACTTTCCACATGTTATCTCTGTGAACACACACCCTTCTCCATCCTTTGCCTCCAAAGGAGAGCAGGCTTCCTGTAAAGCTTTTAGCAAAGAAGGTTGCAGACTAAGAGAAGATAAAGAATAAAGCAACTCATGGCCATTTCTGCCTCCTCTAGTACCTGTAATTCAGGGGTTTCTGGGAGGATTAAGCAGCTTCATCTCTGGAAGCTGAAAAGAGGATTGTTCCATTTATTAAGTCCTACTAAGTGTCTTGGTAAGAAGTACACCCAAAATGCTCCTTAGAAGTGAGAAAGGCAAAACCGGCTCCGCATGTTGGCTACATTTTCAGGAGGTACCCATCTCTGGAGAAGAACAACATGCCTGGTAAAGTAGAGGTTGACAGGAAAAAAAAAAACAAGGAAGACCCTCAACTAGATGGATTGACACAGTGGCTGCAACAATGATCTCAAACATACCTACTGTTTTGACGATGGCACAGGACTGGCCAGTATTTCATCTGTGTAGAACATGTGCCATTTTGTTGTTGTTGTTAGTTGCAGTTGAGTCGATTCCAATTCATGGTGACCCTGTATGTGCAGAGCAAAGCTGCTCTACAGGGTTTTCAAGGCTGTGATCTTTTGGAAGCAGATTGCCAGGCCTGTCTTACAAGCCGCCTCTAGGTAGGTTTGAACAGCCAAACTTTAGGCTAGTGGTCAAGTATTTAACCACTTGCACCACCCATGGACCCAATACTATGTGCTTGTGCCATACATGGCTTCTTTTCAAAACTGCATTAAATGCTGGTATTATTGCCTCCATTTTACAGAGAAGGAAAATGAAGTCCAAAAAGGCAAAGTAGCTATATAGCTACTGAGCAAAGGATCAAAGGCTTCTCATGCCTTAACTCACTCGGTTCTCAAACATGGCCGTGAGGTAAGTACTATTATTCTTTCCATTGTATTACTGTTTGGCCAGACATCTCTGTTTCGCTCTCTGCAGTGCCTCTTCTTATGAAAAGATGATACTTCTTACACACTGAAGGCAGTTTTGCCTCTGCAGAAGGTGAGTAGAAGTGATGGGTGTCAGTGTGGAGAAGAAGCTTTAAGAATCTGGGTCTGGCTTATCATATCTCTTTTTTTTCCTCTACTGTTAGAACAACAAGGTTCCAGACTGAGGCTGTTCAGTGACCCTCAGTCCCAAAGTAAAGACAACGCAGGGGACAGTCATAGCCATATGTGGACATGTAGTGTAAGAAATGAATCTTGAGATTCTGGAGTCATTTATTACACCGTATAACTTAGCCTAAACAGAATAATACTATTTGAAGAAACCGAAGTTAAGAGAAGTTAAGTAGGTACCCAGTAAGGAGGTGGTGAAGCTCAAAGTTGAAGTCAGTTCTGTCTTACTCCATAATATGTAATCATGGCTGTTGTATTAGTCTTCCTGTCTGGTTCTGGTTCCATGAGATTTTCCTTTATTTTACAGTGACCCCCTTAAAACAACAGCAACAGTAATGACACCTAGTTTGAATGGATTTATTTTTTCTTGCCACCAAATAATTGCCGAGGCAAAAAATGTGCACTTGATGCGATAGCTATCTTAAGCTTTAAAGTCTTTGCGCTCCCTGGGAAGCCTGTGAAATTTTGCAGAAATACTTTAAACCACTGAGGGCAGGGGCCACATGCCTGCAGTACCCAGCTCAAGGACCTAGTAAAGAGCTAAACTGGATTGCTGCTAGATCGTGGATGTAAGTTAGCCAATGATAGTTTTAACCCATGCACTCTAGTGAGGAATAGTATTTTGTAATTCAGATGGGTTGGGTGTAAAGCTGGGTAAGAAAAGCTGGTGTCGAGCTTCTGGCAAATATAGTGGGGGTGGGCAGGACATTTTATTGCTACTCTGCTCTTAGATTATTATGATGTTGTACATGAGCAAAATTATGTTCCCATGTCACACTCTGGAAGCAGACTCCGAGAGCCCCTAGTTTACATCTTGGTCATCTCACCATTTTTTTTTTTTTTTTTCTTTTCTCCTCATCCCCTACTGAAAGCAAAGGTAAGAAACTGCTTTGAAAAAAGAAGGCATGTGAAGCAGCGCTGGGAGGAAATGAGGAAGTGACTGGACAAGAACTGCTGCATTTTCTCTCTCTTCTCTGTCTTCTCTGGGTAGCCCCTGGACCCACCTGCCAACCATGTTGCATAACCACCGTCACTATGTCTCTCTCAGACAAGAAAAGGTAGCTGGAGAGGGTGAGGAAGGTCTTGTATAAGGAAGGAAAGTGAGTTAGGATAATGCTTTTCAGTTCTAATGAACATGCAATTCATCTGGGAGTTTTGAAAAAATACAAATACTGATCTAGTAGGTCTGGCATAGGATCTGAGTCTGTATTTCAAGCAAGGTCCCAGATGAAGCTCATATTGCTGGTCCTTGGACCTCTTTTTGAGTAACAAGGATCTAGGCTATGCTCGTCAGTTTACCATGGTAATGAAGGAAAAGTAAAATAGTGCAATATAGCATTAGGACTGGGACTAGAACAAAGCAAGAGAAGCACCTAGGGAGCATAATTTAAGGAGGCAAAATTGAGCAAGCTCCTGAGAGTGAGTGCCTCCTACTTTCATCTTCTCTGATGTGTTTGTACGTTGATTCTAACAACTGAATTTGAAAATGAGCTAATATAGAGCCAAAGAGTGTGCTCAGATCTTGCCTTCTTCACATTGGTTCTAATGCCATTGACTACCATCAGGCTATTCCAAAGAGAATGGTCTTAATACCAGGACAAATGTAGACTTTTCATTCTAATCCAAAAAAAATTGCTTCATATTTGGAACATTCTGTAATTTTTGGTTTACGTCCAGCAGTTTCTTGTTATCTTCCTTTGTTTCTTGCCTCTGTCCCTTTTTTGCAAATTTGAATTTTTCCAAGCCTGCGGTTATACCAGAGTATCCCTCAAATCACTTCCACCTTTAATGTCCCTTAGAAAATTTCCTCCTACAATTTTCTGTGCTATTTTTCCAAACTGAATACTGTTATACCATGCTGTTGGATGAATTTTTTGGTTCCCTTTTGTCTTTAAATTGCATCTAACTCCCCCCAAAAAAACCCCAAAGTGAAGATAAAATACCCCCTAGTCACCCAAATTCTAAAGAGAGACCTAAGCATCACCAACTTCAGTCCCAGACCCCTCCCCTGACCCCGGAGTCTTGCCAAGAAGTAACAACCAATTCTGCTACCCTAGCTACCAACATCTCTCTCTTTTTTTTTTTTTTTTTTTTTCCATTTCCTGGTCTACCTAAGAAGAGGACTAGGGTAGGCAAAGGGAGTGGGAGTTGTTAGAGTCACCCAAGTCATTGCTGTTCTTGTGAGAAACTTAATTTTCTTGATAAATAGTGTTCCCTTCTTTTCCCATGAGGCAAGGCAAAGGAAATTCACAACATAACCCAAGTCAAGTGAAGGAGTGCCAAGAAAAGAACTCATAAAGCTTTGGAATGCCTATAAGAAGGGGAGACTGACACATTCCTTCCCTCATAGATAAAGGAACCACAGAACCTGCAGGACCCCTGGGTAGTGAGTGATGTTGAGAGAGCTTCACATCTATAATCTGCAGGGCAGGTCAATTCCTTCTTCATCTAAGGTCCCCTCCATGCACATGCCACGGTGTGGTTTCTTACTCTGCTTCATTAGTCAACAGTCCCAACTGATTCTGAAAAAATGTTTCCATTCTTTTGTCTGTGATGTTCCCCTCCTGTTTTCCTTTCTTTTTTTAGGTTAAAGTTTTCAGCCTTTAAGCATCCCTTTACATTTGTTTTAATAGGAATCATCTCAGGAGGCAGGGAATATTAACGCATGTTCTCTCAGTCCCCTATTTTGCAATGCAAGTGTCCCCCATAGCATTGGCTTCCACTTCCATTAGTTGATATTTATTTATGTTGCACGTGGTTGTTTTGTATTGTTTATGAAAAAGTCGGAATGATCAGAGGGAAAAGCTGGGTTTAGAAATTTCACCAGCCTGGATTAAATTCTGGCTCTGTAATTTACTGCCTATATGATGGTGGGCAAATTTAAACTATGTTTTCCTCTCCAGGACATGTGAATAGTAACAACAAGATCAAAAATAGCAACAATAATGGCAAAGTCAACATCAATAATGCAAACATGTACTTCACTTGGTTATTGTCAAGAATAGATATAGAATATTTAAACACCTAGTTCAGGAATTTAATGAACACATATTTAGCAACCACTATGTGCCTGGTGCTATGATGGGCGCTGGAGATTCTACAGAGTAAAAGAAGTATTGTCTGTGCCCTCATAGAGCTCAGGGTCTAGCGCAGGGGTCGGCAGACTACTGCATGTCCTGTGCCCCGGATCTTACCTTTGGTCTGTTTCTGTGCAGGCATGAGCTAAGAATTGTTTGCTAGTTTTAAAGGGTTATTAAATATATATATATATATATATATATATATATATATATATATATATATATTATATATAATATATATATATTATATATATATATGAAACAGAGGCTCAGATAAGTCCTGCAAAGTCCAAAATATTTTCAATCTGGCTTATTACAGAAAAGTTTGCTAACCCTTGGTCTAATGGAACACATGAGAAACATTCAATAAATGCTTTTTTCAAGCCCATTCTCTCTTAGTCTGACATTCCTTACAAGGATTTCTGATTAATTTCTGTATCCCTTCAATTCCCCATAGGCTTAGCATTGCCCTTGTGTTAAAAATCCATAGTTTAAGATGGTTACAACTTGCATATGGATGTCCCCGGCACTCCCCAGCTTCCTCTAATTTTATTCTCCCCCCACTTCATACCCCTGCAGGAGTGGATTTCTTTTTGTTCAGCAAATATTGCACGAATTAGTCCAGCGTATCCTAACTCCGACCCTTTCAGCTACTTTACTTTCTATTTCTCTTTCAGAGTTCAGTTCTAAAGTCACTTCCTTTGGAAAATTTCCTTGACCTCGCCTTACAGCCTTACAAGGTTAGTCCCCTTCCCCATCCCTTTATCTGTTCTCAGGCTCCTGATACTTACAGTAATTTTATATTCTCCTTTGCGGTCATTTTATTATTGTCACTTCTACAAATGAATTCTATAAGGGCAGGGGTTGCATCTCTCTTGTTAATTATTTTATCTCCAGCATCTAGAATCCTTGCCTGCTGCTCAATAAATATTAGGTGAAAAAAAAAGAAAGAATGATTCAATGTCAAGCTTATTGAAAGCAAATGGATCAGAAAGCTTCTAGGTAACTTCCAATATGAGAGCACCTAGGTTTTCCTGGAAAATAGACCCCCAGATGGAATTTCTGTAGCTCCACTTAAATAGTCCCTTCATTCGTCCTGTATAATTAATGGAGGCCCAGTGAGCTGTTTGTGCTGATACATCATCTGTGCCACACAGCAAATGCATTTGTTACAGAGCTATCTGGGCCACAGCTAATGAAACATTTGCAAATGTCCTGATTTACAAAGAGAAAATTGGTTCACCTGAATGACAAGGTTTGTGTGCAAGGGAAATGTTCTTTGCAATTTTCTAGCTTTATTCTGGGGAGCTTCAAAGTCCCGAGGAAAAACACATTAGCAGCATGTCTAACAGAGAAAGACTAGAGGTCACCTTGGAGGAGGACAAAAGGTTCTGAGAGCAGCATTCCCCTACTGGGTCTTGCAGGAGCTCCAGGATACCAGTGAACCCTCTCAAATTGCACATAGGATACATACTTACATAGCTACACTGTTCTTGGAAGTACCTAAGATTTATCTGCTTCTCGTTGGAGTTTGAGAACCAGTGATCTAAGGAATCCAGGGCTTCCCTTTCCATAAATTGATTAAAAAAAAAAAAAGAACAAGTAAAAGAATAGAGGTAAATGTAAGTCCTTTGAAAGGATCCTTCATATTTCTAGTCCCAACCTTCCCTCACTGACTGTGCAAACGAGGAGATCGAGATCAGGTTGGAGAAGTGACTTTCCTAGAGCCTTACAGCAAGTGAAACACAAACCCAGGAGGCAGATGCTGCCAGGTCACTGTCCTTTCCACCGTAACCGGCTGTCCACTGATGTGGTTTTCATTTATTGCTTGTTTTGTTTATTTTCACGTTCACACACCCAGTTTCCTTCCCATTCACTTATTCTTTCTCACTGGCTCACAGTATCATTTTCTCAACATGATTTTTAGAAATTATTGATCATTTGTGACCATATCATTTCCAAGAATAATCTTGACTTCACTAAATGATTCTTCCACAAAACTGATAAAGGAGAATATAAAATACAGCAGGAGAATACATTTATCTTTTTCTTTCTTAATGCATCTCTCAAGTGATAGCAACATAATAAAAATCATATAAATCCACAAGAACCGAGAGAATGGAAGAAGAAAGTGCAACACATGAGAGACTTCAACAAGCTTTAGAATTTGAAGATCGAAGATTCGACAAAGGGAGGAACCTACAAAATAAGTGTCTGAAAAGGGAGCTACTGATGAGAAACAAGGCTTCAAGTCTATTTTGTACTTCTAGAAGAATAACAGGTAGTAAAGATCAACTGACATTTCAGGAAAGATTCCAAAATGAGAAAGAAAATCTTAAACAAATAAACAGGAGAGGAAAAGACCTGAAGAAAAGCAAGATAAGTTAAACGAAACCCATTGTCGTCAAGTCAATTCCAACTCATAGTAACCCTACAGGACAGAGTAGAACTGTCCCATAGGGTTTCCGAGGAGCGGCTGGTGGATTGGAACTGCCGACCTTTTTATTAGCAGCCAAGCTCTTAACCACTGTGCCAGCAGGGCTCCAAGATAAGTTAAGGAATAGAATAAAATTTCAGAATAGAAAGTATTTAGTAGTATAAGCTATTGTATATACAAACCAAGAATAGAATATTATTAAAAAACAAGAAAATTCAGAAATGCTAGATGCATATATATACCCATATATATATGTATGTATGGAAACCCTGGTGGCGTAGTGGTTAAGTGCTAAGGCCGCTAACCTAAAAAAAAAAAAGGTCGGCAGTTCAAATCCACCAGGCACTCCTTGGAAACTCTATGGGGCAGTTCTACTCTGTCCTATAGGGTCGCTATAGGGTCACTATGAGTCGGAATCGACTTGATGGCAATGGGTTTGGTTTTGTTTGGTTTATATGTATGTATATGTGTGTGTGTGTATGTGTATGTGTGTGTGTATATATATATATATATATGGAGTCCTGGTGGTGTAGTGGTTAAAAGCTTCAGCGACTAACCAAAAAGGTCGGCAGTTTGGATCCCCCAGTGGCTCCTTGGAAACCCTATGGGGCAGTTCTACTCTGTCGTATAGGGTCACTATGAGTCGGAATTGATGGCCAACTTTTTTTTAAAAACATGTATATACAGACACACGCAACACAAAATAACAAATTCAATTAAAGAAATTTTTAAAATTCAATAAAATTGTGGAAATTTCCAAACACAGCCTTCTTTTGCCTGCTCTGTGACAATGGAGGTGTGCATTATAATTATTTCTCCATGCCAGCTGGCAGGCTGTTACATTTTGTTGGTAGGTAGAAACTGGAGAATGAAGGGGTTTTTCTTCCAGGTTCCAGTGTGTTTCTCTCCTCAGGCTCCAAGGTTTCTGAAGCACCCAGCTCTTGTAGGCTGAAGTAGCCAGCAGGGCCCAGTCCTCAACAGCACAAGGCACATTTCCTATCATCATCTCGTATGGTTTTTGGATGACCTCTTAAACCCTATGAAAGTCTCCCCCCAGCACTACCCTAGAGTGCAGAGCGCATTGAGTCCTGGTGGCAAAGCATCTCAGAGATTTCACTGCCATCCGGGAGCCACAGTCATGTTCCCTTAATAAGGCTGGGATCTCACCCTGGGAGTGGGGTTGGGGGGGTTTCCTTAGGTGGTTTATATCTTGGCCCTATGAGTGATGGCTACTACCAATAGCTGCTATTCTTATATTCCTTAGAGATCTCTTTACCTTTTATTAGCCAACTCCCCGTTACTCCAATGTCTTTTTGTAATTAATAAATATGTACATTAAACTTTCCTCGTTAAAATTATTATGCGGTTTCTGTCTCCTGATTGGACTTAGTAGGAGGTGAAATGTAAGAGCATTAGAGAATTGATTTAGGAAGAACACATACAAATAATAATTTTATAAAGAAAATACAAATAAAAGAAATTTCTTGACCTGAAAGATCAAAATGTTTCCAGATTGAAAGTTCCAATAAATAGCAAGATTCTAAAAAGTTTATAAAAAAATACCCTAATAAGTCACATTGTCACAAATTTTCATAACCTGACCTTAACTATGGGTAAATAGAAGATTCTAACTGAGTCCAGTTTGGCTTGGGGAAGGTTATCTATAAAAATGTAACAAAAATCAGAATTTATCAATCCCCCCAAAAATAATACAGAATGTTAGGAGACAAGAAGTAATGTTTTCAAATTTTTGTGGGAAAATGTTTCCAACCAGCTGAATTACAAATACCCACTGAGTATAAAAGAACGATAACTTCAGACAAGCAAATATTTGTAAATACTGTTTCCCATATCTCTTCATAGTAAGTTACTGGAGAATATGCTACAATAAGATTTACAGACTAAACCTTAAAGATAGGAGCAGTGAGATCTATGAAAATGGCTAGCCAAGCTCAAAGAAAAAGCTCAAAACTAAGTCCCACAATTATGGAGGAAGGAAGTTCTAGAAGGACCATTTTATAGCACGTTTAGGGCACTCTATTCAGAATAGAACAAGAGGATAAGATGGCTATAACTCATGGGTTTTCAGAATGCAAACAAACAAATAAAAAAAGTATAAGTTATTTAAAATGACGTGAAAAAATAATTGTAGTGTGTTGGATATGATGGGTTACGAAAAATGGTGTTAAGTCTACAGAAGGTTATGAAAGTAAGGAAAGATAATTATTAACTCTAGTAAAAATGTACTCCAAAAATATTCAAGAAGGGAAAAGTGATTTCCGTGTTTATGTATGTAAATACAAATACAGATATTTTATTTAATTAAAATTGTATTTTAATTGTGTTTGCTTTATGGAAAGAGATAAATGTAGAGAAAATACATACTGTCTCAAGTTGATAAATTAACAGTATTACCAGGAACATAATCATTAGAAATATGGTGCTAAATACTGTAAAATAATGCTAAAATTGATTTTAAGAAATGTGATTCCTTTTGCACAGTGGAATTACAGATGGATATCCTACTGCTATTTTCACGTTATAAACCTTTCTACTTTTTCAAACCATGGGCTTGCAAATATTTGATTGAATTATTAAACTAAAAGGAAAAATAAATAAATCAACTTACACTGAGGAGATAAACCATATAATGAATGGAAGAAAACAGCACAGTGCTTGGCAGAAATTAGCAATGAGTGGTGGCTATGGTGTAGTTGTTGTTAAAGAAATAGATGAGGAAAAAAAAAAAAGCTATTGAGATCCAGCATTAAAGCCGGACTTTAACTTAAAGGAAGGTGGTTTATAACAGTTAAAACTCATCTCCGCCCAAGTAAGCATATCCATTTTTAAGACAGCACACATTTTTTCTGATATTCAATTTTAGATAAAGGTTATCATGCAGGTAGTTCACTTTAAACAGCTTAGACAAGGCTTTGATCAGAAAACAGAACAAAAATTTTCCAGGAGTATTTCTTAAACACTTGCCTTGCAACTAACAAACCAACAAACCATCCAACCAACCAACAAACAACTCCCATACAAGAGTAACAACAATAACACAGACAATGACCTTAAAATCTTAATATATCAATATGCACACTAAATAATATGCACAAGAAATAGTTAATAAATACGTACATATTTTTAAAAACTGTAAACCCTGAATCAACTACTGTGGATAGACTCTAAATTAATAAGATTGTGATGGTCCAATTGATAAAAAATTCAAAAATAGAATATTTGGAAGAATGGATCAATAACAAGCTTTTCGACTAGCTCCACTCCAGAATTGAGGTTAGTTAAAAGCACTTTGACGTCATTTGTAGTCAAGTAATCAGCCTCTATTCATGAAGGGTCAGGCACAGGATTATCAGATACCTTGAAGATGCCCAGTAATTCAGAGATTGGTTGCCCAGGAAAAAATGACTTACCAAGCCTTTAAAATATATTGCTGAAACCAATCACACTCTTATAGTTCAAAGCTAACATCATGCCTAAAGTCAAACTGATGTATTGTGCTCAAGTTGCATCAACAAGTTTCAATTTAAGGCTGACAGGTCACATTTTTGCATCAAAAGAAAGTTTCATTACTAGATGGCATTTGCCTAAGAACCTATCCAGGGGATTCCTATCAACACCTCTAAACATTTCTTAATAAAGTTCTCTGAGAGTGATATAGTACAGATACACACATGTGCACACACACAAATACACACTGTATCTATCTATGTATCTATGTTCCTCTGTATCTATCATTGTCTTTAGGTGCCTTTGAGTGGGTGCCAACTCATAGCGATCCTATGTACAACAGAATAAAACGCGGCCTGGTCCTACACCATCTTCACAATTGTTGCTATGTTTGAACCCCTTGTTGCAGCCACTGTGTCAATCCAACTCCTTGAGGGTTTTCCTGTTTTTCACTGACCCTCTACTTTACCAAACACGATCCCCTTCTTGGGGCTGGTCCCTTCAGTTAATACATCCAAGGTAAGTGAGATGAAATCTCAACATTCTTGCTTCTTAGGAACATTCTGGGTGTACATCTTCCAAGACAGTTTTGTTCTTTCTTCTGACTGCACATGGTATATTCAACATTCTTCACCAACACCATAATTCAAAGGTATCAATTCTTCTTCGGCTTTGCTTAGTCACTGTCCAGCTTTCACATGCATGTGAGGTGATTGAAAATACCGTGGCTTGGGTCAGGCACACCTTAGTCCTCAAGGTGAAGTCTTTGTTTTTTAACTCTTTAAAGGGTTTTTTTTTTTTTTTTAAGGAAGTCTTTTGCAGCAGATTTGCCCAATGCAATACATCATTTGTATAAGGACCTATCCAGGAGATTCCTATGAATACCCCTAAACATTTCTTAAAAAAAGTTTTCTGAGAGTGATATAGTACACACATGCACACACGTGCACAAACATTTCTTGACTGCTACGTCCATGGGCACTGACTGTGGATCCAAGTAAAATGAAACCCTTGATGACTTCAATGTTTTCTCCATTTATCATAATGTAGCTTATTGGTCCAGTTGTGAGGATTTTTGTTTTCTTTATGTTGCTGTGTAATCCATATTGAAGGCCCTGTCTTTTTTTTTATTATTATTGTGCTTTCAGTGAAAGTTTACAAATCAAGTCAGTCTCTCATACGAAAATTTATACACGCCTTGCTATATACTCCTAGTTGCTCTCCGCTTAATGAGACAGCACACTCCTTCTCTTCACCCTCTATTTTCATGTCCGTTTGGCCAGCTTCTGACCTCCTCTGCCCTCTCATCTCCCCTCTATACAGGAGCTAACCACATAGTCTCACGCACCTACTTGAACCAAGAAGCTCACTCCTCACCAGTGTCATCTTCTATCTTGTAGTCCAGTCCAATCCCTGTCTCAAGAGTTGGCTTTGGAAATAGTTTCTGTCTTGGGCTAACAGAAGGTTGAGGGCCATAGTCTTTGATCTTTTTTCGTAAGTGCTTCAAGTCCTCTTCACTTTTTATATATGTGTATAGGAATGCATATGTGAGTACATATACACTCATATATATAGGTGTACATGTAGGCATATGTAAATACACATTTGTGTGTGCTTCAAGTATATATACACACATACATATATATAAAAAAAAATACACATATAATAAAGCATATAGGGGGACAGTTATGGAGACTTCCTAGACATACCTAAACAACTCATGGGATTGCTTTACTGGGTTAAAGGGCTTAGGACCATAGTTTTATGGACAATTTAGTTAATTGGCATAACATAGTTTATAAAGTTAAGTAGTGTGTCTGGGGTCTTAAAAGCTTGCAAGCAGTCATCTAAGATACAACTATTGGTCTCTACTCATCTATAATAAAAATAGCAAAAGAGAATGAAGGAAACCAAAGACTTAAACTAGTCCACACAAATAATAGCCCACAAGAACCACTGCCTCTTCTAACCTGAAACCAGAAGAACTAGATGGTACCCGGCTACCAGTACTGACCATTCTGACAAGGTACACAATGGAAGATCCTTGACAGAATGGGAGAAAAATGTAGAACAAAATTCAAATTCTTAAAAAAGCCAGACCTACTGGACTAATAGAGACTAGAGGAATCCTCAAGATTATTGCTCTAAGATACTCTTCGAACTTGAAACTGAAGCTATTTCTGGAGGTCACCTTTTGGTCAAATAATACATTGCTTGTTTTTTTTTTTTGATAAAATCTGTGAGTAATGTGCTCCCTTAAACAATCAATTATATGAGACCAAATGCTCAACATTTACCCAAAAGCAAAGATCAGAAGACAAGGAGGGGAAGGGAAACTAGATCAATGAAAACAGAACAAACAGAATGGAAATAATGAAAATGCTGACACATTTGTGAAAATTGTAACCAATGTCACGGAACTATTTGTATAAAAATTGTAAAATGGAAACCTAATTTGCTGTGTAAGCTTTAACCTAAAGTACAATAAAATATTAAAAATAAATAAATAAATAAAAACTACAGAGGACTTTGCTATCCCAGTTCTCCTACCTTTATCCAGAATCAATGCCTGTGTGCCTACGTTCCCAGATTCTCCCAGGCCGAAGGGTGCTACTTGGAAACATGTTCACTAATTTGTCAAATATGTATTTGTCACTCATTTTGACCAAAGTCCTATGCTAAGTTCTTCAGATGAGCCAGAAGAATGGATTCAGAACTCCTTTTTGGTTTCCTAAATGGTATATGGGAAGCTTTGCCCTCAAGAAGTTTACAGCTAATCTGTTAAATCATGGCATCACTGAAATGGATAATTCTGGAAATTATACGACAAATACCCACATAACCGACCCGCGAGATATATGGCATTGAGACTTAGAGATAAGAGAAATTAAGTCCAACTGAATCAGAGGAAAGTCAGATGCCCAAGAGGGAAAGCAAGGTCTGGTAAAGGGAATAAAACAAAAGAGAAGGAATAATTATATGTTGTGGGTCTACTCTGTGCTAGACACTGTGCTTGCTATAACTACTATTTTACTAGATCTCCCTGCAGCCCTGGGAGGTGGACATTTTTATTTCCCCTTGACAGTGTAGCAAACCAAGGCTCAGGGACATTAAGCAAATCATCAAGAGAGTGCAAAAATACAAGGATTATAACCATGTATTGATGCTTTCAATGCCTACATGCTTCCTCTGATGGTGTAATAAATCATACATATATCATATCATTGGTATACCTGTGAAAAGATGATCAATTAGGTGATATAATTGATAGCCAATTTATAGAGACATTGATACAGATAATTATAAAAATGTTAATAGGTAATAGGAATCAATCATAGATGATAGATTATAAAGATGAATGAGAAATGAAGATACATAAATATATAATCAGGTTAGATTGATAGCTATATTCATATATATTCATACAGGGACACTATCAACCCTGGTTTGTGAAAAGCCAATTTGGCCAGATACAATGTGCTGTAGTGGAAAGATAATTGGGCAATTATGGGGAAGCCATGATCTGTTCCTACATCTTCTAGTGCCACTGTGGCCTGTGTCCTTGTCTTTTCTCATCCTCAGTTTTGTCATCTGTAAAATGAAAAAATAAACCAAGTCCGGCCTCGTCTCACAGAGTAGCTTTGAGAATCCTGCAATGTAATTGTTGGGGAAGCACCTTAGAAAATGTAACATGCTCAGTTACCCCCTAGGGTTCAATGTGGGTGATTTTGCAACTTCTTTTGAGAAGAATGTCAGCCCCATCTAAGGTCAGGAAATGGATTAGTTTTGCGAGGATACACGTCCTTGGTGGCTGCCTGCCGGTCACTTGATACATGTTTTATCAGCTTCCGTATCACCTTTACCTTGCAGCTCAGCTCATATCATCAAAAGCCACTTTGGTGCCTTCCGTGTCAGCAAATGGTTGTTTGTCTGTTGTATCTGTTGCGCCATCTCCAAAGCTGAGCTTGGTAACAGACCCTTTTTGATGCCAGATGATTTGAAAGAAGGATGAAAAGTCAGAGAATGTTTTCTCACTCCAGATCAAGATGCCCTCAACATTTCTTTCCTCTATCCTTAGGGAAACACCTCTTCTCACCTCACTCGCAGCTTCTGTCCTCCCACACATTTTCTTTCTCTCATTTTCCCCTCCCTCTAATCCCCACCTCCACTACTGCCTGGTTAGAATTCAGTATTTTTTTCCCTTGAAGATCTTGGATTAACAACGATCATTAATAGGTGCTCCTGTGTGGCCTTTCCCATATACAGAGTTCCCCACTGCAATAGACCAAAGAAACCAAGGAGTTACCCTCTTGGAGTCATGGCACCCAGGTTTGACTCTTGCTCTGCCATTGCAAGCAGCATGACCTTAGAGAAATGACGTCACCTGTCTGAGTCTTGGTTTCCTTACCTGCAAACTGAGGATGACAATACCTGCCCTACTTATCCCTGTAAGGATGGAGCATTTACAGTGGAAAGGCCCTAGGTATTAAATCCTAAATTTGAGAATATTGGTGGCAAGCAGTTTATACTATTTTTCTTATTTTACAAAAAACATACACAGAGTACTTTTTAAAACTTAGTTATTGTTATAATAATTTAAATCTTAATGATAGCCTTATAAGGTATGTATTACCACTTTCCTCATACTAAAAAGGATGTAGCTGAGGCAGAAAGGTAAGAAAATTTGCCCAAAGTCACACATTTTGTAAGTGGTGGCATCAGGATTTGAACTCAAGCACTTGGGTTTACAGAAGCAGTGATTTTAACCACTATCCCGGGTCGCCTAAAGCAACTGACAATCCATTACTGGGGCAGTAGATGGGTATACTATCTTGGAAGTAAACAATGAACTACTTATTTAATACTTAGAGGTAACATACTAGCATAGGGTAGGTAATGCTATGGTAATCAAAAAGCACTAACAGAAGTTAGTTGGCACCCCAAAGAATGAAGAAGACAGACTATGCCTTATTCCTTGTATCAGTCAGATTTCAGTGAAAAATAAAACAGAAGCCATTTTAAGTATTCCATGTAAGAAGGGCATAATATGAAAACTAAAGTGTTATCTAACCCACTGGAAGCTGAGGGAGCAAAGGTCAAGAAGATGTCACAGAAGACCTTGGACTGAAACACAAAAGTGGATGGTTCTCAAGTATTATCCAGAACACTACTGCAATTCTTAAAGTTCTTGGGAAGTTCCCACCAGCTGTCTGAGCCTGCGGTAGGGATAGCACAGGATTCTTAAGGGCTTGCTGGGAAGCCTCTGTAAATCTCACATCTTCCCAACTTATCTGTCTGCAACTACCCCAGATAATAGTAGATTCTCTTTCCCACTGACTTCCAAATCTAGTGCCTCTCACTGTCAGCCTCTAACCTAGAACCACACGGAGTAAGAGGGTTCCGGGAAATATAGTTTGATTTCTCTTACACAGTGCAAAGGGGACTTTAGAAGCATTAGTAGGTAATGTGAGTTGAAGACAGTCAACAGAACATAACCCTTTTACTTCCACTACCTCAAATACAGTTTAAGTATAATTAACATTTATTCACGCTTGTAATCCTCTATTCCAGAATACTTTATCCTGAGGTTTATGAACCATTTGGTTTTCAGTAGAGCCTGGATAGACTCTAACATTTCCCTCCATCAGTGGAAATATGTACTTATCTTTGTGTGTGTGTTTCTAGAAGGATTCATCACTTGTCATCTTATTGAAGAGTTCCAGGATCCCTCAAATAGATTAAGCTCTACCATGCTGCTATGTCTGCCAGGCTCCGTTCTCCTTGAGTGCAAAGCACATTGTCTTTTTGATATACTTCAGAGCTTAGTACTGGGCCTGGCACAGAGTCAGTGTTAAATAAATGTTTGTAAAATAAATGATTAAGATAATAAATGAATACATTCTCTTTGCACTAAAGTGGAGAGTATCCATTGTCATTTATTTTTAAAAATTCAGCTATCCATAGTTAATAGGATATTCAAGTCTTAAATACTTTTCAATGTGTTCTAGCCAAGTCTATCTCAGTACCAGGTGTTGAAAGAGATTAGATAATTTTGCAGATAACACAGGTAATGCCCTCATTCTTGATAAGGAGAATACAAAAAGACAAGAGCCAGAAGGATGAAGGAGAGCAAACCAGGGGGACCGGCTCTGCCTATAGGTGAGTCCAACCAGTTGGTGAGAGCTATGTGCCCTATCACTATCCCTATCCCTTCCTCAGTTCGTGGATGCCTCTGCTTCCTCAGTGTCTGCGCAGTCCTGAAAACAGCTGCTAACTCATATTAATCTCACTCCGTGCTTTGAAAGCCCATTTAGCATCACTAGAAGTTAGAATATACGGTTTGGGTCCTAATATTGCCCTTTCTATTTTCCATGAGCTTTGGAAAGTCACTTAACATGTCTGAATTTTAGTTTTCCAATCTCTAAAATGGGTGTAATGATGTGTATTCTAGCAAACAAGCAGATGGATGCCAAATCAGTCTGTATACTACTATACGTCAATATAATTTAGGCTGTTAATAATAGTATTTATCACACTCACCATAGGATCCTCATAGTTGTCAGGGCCTGGAAATTTTACTCTTGGCTTAAATGAGTCAGTCAACAGCTAATTTTGGGATCCAAAATTTCAGCGGTTGCTGAAAAGGGAGCTAAGATTAATATCTCCCAATAAACTGTAACTCAAGCCAACACATTTTATGAGCTTAATAGCTTCTGACTAATTGGCTTCTCTTGTATTTTTCCCTTCCCATTTCCTGAGTTTATAATTTTTTTTTTTTTTGCCAGCTAAAACCTAAATCCCTGAAAATCTGAACTGAACATGCCAGGCGCAATTGTGACTACCCATAAACAAACTCAGGATTTAGTTAAGGCCCCTTGTGTCTGGGCTAAGCTTTTGTTCCCACTGGGATTGTTTCCAGGAAGTCCCTAGGCACTCACTCCCCCACCCTCATACTCTCTAACTTCCAATCTTCCTGAAGTGTAATTAGATTCTAGAAAACACTATAGAGTGTGGGGAGAATCTATAACTATGCAAACAGGTGAACTGGCTTATCTTCCCTGCTCAGTCCATCATTTTAGCATGTAATTTACCCTCTTCGGGCCTCAGCTTCCTCATCTGTAATATGAGGGTGATAGTTCCTGACCTGCCTAGCTTAGAAGCACAAAAGCAGAAAGAAAAATTTTGCCTAGGGCATGAGAAAGTGCTTCTTATAGATGCCATCTTAGTTGGAATTTTAAGGAAAAGAAAGAAGGAGAAGGTGGACAAGATTTTACAAGATTTTGATATTTGCTATTGAAGGTAGATCAAATGTAACCATTGGAGAAGACCAATTGAATAAATAGCATAAGACAAAGCATGAAAAGATGAAAATCTCTGGCACGTTCAGATAAGAGAGAGCACTGTGGTACAATTGGATTTTCTGGTGATGCAAGAGAGCAGTGGGAGATAAGACGGGAAAATTGTGATTCAGCCAAACCATGAAGGGTCTTGAACGCCATGGTCGAAGTTCAGAATTTATACTATGAGGACTGGAGAACTGTTAAGAAAAAGTAGATATAATTAGATCTAGTCTTTAGAAAAAATTACTTCAGCAGCTGTGCGAAGGCTGCAATATAAACATACCCCCAGAGAGCAGAGTGTTCTTAAGGCACAAGTTTAACTGGCTATTCAAGGTATCATGCACAAGTATCTACACACACACACACACACACACACACACCCCTACCTACTTAACACGCATAAACACGCACACACGTGGCCATTACCCCTAGTAGTCATGAAACAAATATTTGTTCAAAGAATGAATGAGTTAGTGCTACTAAATTTTAGGTTTAGCCAAGCTAATGAAGATTATTTTAATAACTTATTTAATTGTGAAATATTAGACATATATGGAGTAAAGGACAAAACATGTATGTACAGGTTAAGACCTAAAACACCACCAGCACCCAAAAGCTGTCTGTGTGTCTTTCTCCAATCACAACTCTATCTCCACTGCAGGTAACCTCTATTCTGAGTTCTGACATTATGATAATTACCACCTTAATTTTCAATATAATTTTACTACATTCATGTTTTTTAAGTTATGTAAATGAAATTTTATAGTGTGTATTCTTTTGTGTCAGGCTTCTTTAACTCAATATTTTTTTCTCCAAGTTATTATTATAAAATTTTTTCAAACATTCAGAGAAGTTGAGAGAGTAGTAGAACATTCATATACGTTCCAGATATATTCAATATTTTGTCATATTTGCTTTCTCTCTCTCTAAGTATGTAGGTATATGTATATGTATATGTATATGTATATGTATATGTATATGTATATGTATATGTATATGTATATGTATATGTATATGTATATGTATATGTATATGTATATGTATATGTATATGTATATGTATATGTATATGTATATGTATATGTATATGTATATGTATATGTATATGTATATGTATATGTATATGTATATGTATATGTATATGTATACATATAAAATTATTGAATTCCTCCTGAATTATATGAGAATAACTTGCAGACATTGTGGCACCCCTAAGTACTTCAGCATTTCTGTCTGAAAAATTAGGATTTTCTCTTACATAACCAAAATACCATTTTGACATCCAAAAAAATTAATCATAATTTCATAATATTATCTAGTTTGTCTTAGTCATCTAGCGTTGCCATAACAGAAATACCACAACTGAATGGCTTTAAGAAAGAGAAATTTAGTTTCTCACAGCCTAGTAGGTTACAAGTCCAAATTCAGGGTGTCAGCTCCAGGGGAAGGCTTTCTTTCTCTGTCGGCTCTGGAAGATGGTCCTTGTCCTCAATCTTTCCCTGTCCAAGGCACTCTGCTCCTGGTGCTGCTTTCTTGGCGGTATGAGGTCCCCCAACTCTCTGCTTGCTTCCCTTTCCTTTTTATCTCTTGAGAGATAAATGGTGGTGCAGACCACACCCAGGAAAACTCCCTTTATGTTGGATCAGGGATGTGACCTGGTAAGGGTAGTGTTACAATGCCATCCTAATTCTTTTAACATAAAATTACAATCATGAAATGGAGGACAACCATAGAATACTGGGAATCATGGCCTAACCAAGTTGATAAACACATATTTGGGGTACATAATTCAATCCATGACATAGTCCATATATGAATTTTTCCATATATTGGGCAATTCCCCATTGTAATATATCCAAAAAATATGCTATAAGCTTTACTTGAGAATGAAGGGCATGGTAAGGCAGAGCATCAACTCTAATCCCTCAACCCACACGCACACACACACACACACAGACATATGCACACAGACATACACATACAGACATAGGTGCAAACACAGAGTCAACCCCTTGCCTGAGTCTTGACGGTTGGAAGGGCTTTGCCTGAAACTTGATGTAATGTTTTAATAAAATATTTGTGAACAAAGGGATTCTAGGTCCAAACAGAGATATTTCGTGACCCAGTTCACACAGAGTAGGGGGGAGGCCATTCTATCAACTCTACTCAGAGGATAAGAGATTTTGGGAATATTGGTCAATAACACCCTTGGCCCAGGCGTTGATGGCTTTCAAGGGGCATGTCAGCTGTGGCAGCTTCATGGATAACAGACATTGACAAGCAGGAAGAAAGGACACGGGACTCTTCCTGGTGTCTATGACTGCTGGCTTGGTTTGTGGACTCACATAAAGCTCTCCAAGAACTCCTAGAAATGAGTAGGATAGGGAGAAGGGCAGCCAAGATGGGTGGGGTGAGTTACTGTGTTAGCTTGTGATCACATGAAGGTTCTGGGGCATTGTAATTTGTGCATATATATCAGTGATCACAGTTGTCCTCTCCCTGGCCAGGGAAGACTGAGACATGAGTTACATATGTGAAAAAGAAATAAAGCCAAAGCTGAAACTCCTGTTTGTTATTTACCCCAAAGAGGCTTGCATTCCCATATCTAAAGATGGCTTTCCCCACCATCTCCCTTTTTGCGCCTGACAATTCGACCAAGTAAAGAGAGACCAAACCAGTTGCTTTCAGGTAGAATCCAACCCACTGCAACTCCTTGTGTGTCAGAGTAGAACTGTCCATAGGGTTTTTAATGGCTGATTTTTCAGAAGTAGAAGATGGCCAGACCTTTCTTCAGAGGCATTTGTGTGTTGGCTGGAATCTCCAAACTTTTGGTTAGGAGCTGGGTGTGTTGACCGTTTGCACCACCCAGGGACTCATAAGAGAGACTTATATTCCTTTTTCTTCCCACCTCCACAACTTTGTACTATCCTGGGAGGTAAGACTAGATCTTTTAATTTCTTTTTTTTTTTTTTTGTGCTTTAGAGGAAAGTTTACAGCTCAAGTTAATTTCTCATACAAAAAATTATACACATTTATGGTTATATAACACTAGTTGTAATCCCTATAATGTGATGGCACGCTTCCCCTTTCCTCCCTGGGTTTCCGGTGTCCATTTAACCAGCTCCTGTCCCTTTTTGCCTTCTCTTCCTGCCTCTGGACAAGAGCTGCCCGTTTAGTCTCCTGTATTTTTATCTACTTGAACTAAGGAGCCCACTCTTCACAAGTATTATTGTATGTTTTATTGTCCAGTCTAATCTTTGTCTGAAGGGTTGGCTTTGGGAATGGTTTTAGTTCTGGGTTAGCAGAGAGTCCAGGGGCCATGTCTTTGAGGGTTTCTAGTCTCAGTCAGACCATTAAGTCTGGTCTCTTTACATGAATTTGAGTTCTGCACCACTTTTCTCTTGCTCTGTCAGAGATTCTCTGTTGTGGTCCCTCTCAGGGAAGACTAGTTCTTTTATTTAAAAAAAAAAAAAAAAATTATCAGATTTGCAATAGGGTTGGAAATTACAAGATATGAGGGAGAAAAATGAGACTAGAATGTAGGTCAGCTGGTATAAGTTGTTTACACAAGTCTGGGGCAATAGAACAAGGACACAGTCAAGTCCTTGGCAAGGGCCTAAAAGCTAGATGTAAGGGAAGACGATTGCTTTCTTAGAGAGAGTCACCTCTTTCAGGGTCAAAACCACTTTCCTGAGTTACTGAAGCGAATCTTTATTTTTTCCTAAAACTCAACAGACAGCGTCTTCGGAACCTAATTTGATTTTGATTGATTTTTGAAACTTGAAACACTTCTAAACTAATTTTCGGTGTATTACTCTTGTCAACGCTTAAAGATTTTGTCAAGAAGAATTTGCTGAACAGACACAGTAATTTTGTTTCTCATCCTGGCATCTCACCCCTAAAGAGGAAGCCTGGGGAGGGGGCTGCTCTGTTACTACAGCTGCCGCTATTAGAATATCCATTGCAATTACTTTGCTGCTATTTTTGGGGGCCTTCTCAAACAATTCATGCTGCAGCCCATGGGAGCCGAAAAGTCCTGAAATAAGAATCACGGAATTGCCTACTCGTGGATATTGATAAGGGACTTGAGGCCCAGAGAGAAGTGATTAGTCCAAGGTCATATAGCAATTTAGTGGCCGACCTGGGACCTGGTACAGGAGTGCATTTCCACACTTTTAGCAGTTCTCTCCCTAGTGTACCGGGCAGCAAGGAACAAAGACAGCCCTGTGGTGGTCATGTTCCAAGTTGAGACTTACTAAGTAAATACACTAGTGACAATTTCAATGGGAGAAGGGGCCTTGAATTGCAGTCAATACGTCGATAGACAGTAAAAGCCACCCTGGAAGGCCAGCACAATGCTACCCCTTACAAAGTGCAAGGGCTGTGTTAACAGTGCCTCCCCTTTTGTCTCAGCACAGTCAGCAGATCCATCGGGGGCCCTTGGAAATAACAGTGACATTAGGAGATAATAACCTCTGCTCACGCCGGCATTTGCTGTCAAAGAGCGATTTCTTTTTATTGCTTTTTTCTACCTAGGGTTTGTGGCGTGCGGACAGATGGACCGGCTCATCTTAACAAATGAGCCACGGTGACAAACTGTGCTCCCTCAAACAGCGATCGCTGCTCAAGGCTGAGCCGTTCAAGCACAGACCTGAGGGCACCAGGGTCGGCAGATGCAAAACAGAGAATTATTCAGGAGAGCAGTATAGATGAAAGGCTGGCCCATTGTGTGACCAAATAGGCTCAGGGAGTTTCCTCTGCTTACAAAAGAAACTTGATTTGGTGGGGGCTGGCTCAGTGCAAAGAGAAAGAGCCTTCACAGGAAAGGAGAGAGCTAGACATTCTGGAGTTCTCTTTTAGCTAGTTAAATCTGTTTCCCAAGACACAGTAGCCAATAGATGGATACTAAAATGTCAACTTCATATGTATTTATTAATAAATATTTATTAATTAGGAGTTTCCCAATATATTTCTATACCTGTAATAAGGTGACTGGGTAAATTTGAACCCCAAGGTTTTTTGTTTTGTTTTGTTTTTATTGTGGTAATAAATACATATGTAACAAATAAGTATATATATATATAATATATACATATATAATATGTATATAACACAACATTTGCCATTTTGACATTTTTTACATGTCATTTCAGTGACATTAATCACATTCATCGTGCTGTGCCACTATCACCACTGGTACCTTAGTAAAGAGAGACAGAAAAAAGAAGTGAGCCGTTGATATTTTAAAGATGTGGAAAATGAGCTAAACATTACAAGACTAAATTTAGGTAAGGCAGAGGTTCTCAAAGTATTGTTCCTGGACTACAACATCACCTGGGGATTTGTTAGAAATGCAGATTCTCAGATCCCAGCCCAACACTACTGGGTCAGAAACTCTGGGGATGCGGCCTGGCTGTCTGTGTCTTAACGAGCCCCTAGATGATTATGATGGCCATTCCGGTTTGAGGACGATGAAGTAGGGCATAAAGCAACGTAGTAGATATCCAGCCAAGGTTGCTTCTGCCAGCCAATCTGCCACATTTTTGAGAGTTGAGAAACTGAAATTTAATGATTATCAAGATTGATAATAAAAATACAGTTCACTTCCATATCATCACGTTGCTTACAAAACATACTTTCTGTACTGCATTTTGCTGTCATATCACTCCCAAAAGTTTAATTAGTACACATTACTTCTGTTTTTAGATGAAGAAACTGAGGATCAAAGAGATACTAGGACTTGTCCAAAATCACAAGGGTAGTAGGCAGGAGAGAAGTTGGAAACCCAGGACTTCTGGCTTCTAATCCAGTGCCCTGTATCTTATCTTAACTCTATGTCTTCCTTTCCTGGCCATGACAAGAATTCAGGCATCTCCTAAAGTTCCGAAATGTTCCTAGCATGCAGCTGGCATCTTCCATCCCACCTCTGAATATTGATTTTGGAGCACTTTCTTAAGAAGATTCTGAGGATGCTTCTGGAATCAGTGGGCAAGAGCGCTCTAAGGATTTAATGGTGTCGGCTGTGAGCATCAAAGGAGAAAGTGGCAGCACATGTGTAATTTATCAATAGGCTTGTGGCTTGGATCTCACTCCATTATTTGGCTAGGTCCTGAGGACCTATAACCCATGGGAGAATACATCTGGTTAGAAAGGTTAACTAGGGATGGAGCCAAGAAGAGAGGAACGATTTTTCTCACGTGCCCTCATATTAGCTCATTAGGCACTGGAGCTCATGCTCATTCCAACCAGCTTTCACCAATTTTCAGAGAAAATAGCACAAACATTCACGTCCTGATTTCATCCCAGACAGACTCCACTGCCCTAGAAACCCATACCTCTCAAAGGCTGACATGTTCTTACTGACACATTTTTTCATGCCAACTTCATGGAAGGATTTGTATGTGTAATGTCTGCCAATTCTCTTGAACAACCTTAATAGTATACTCTTAAAAATGCATGGAAACTCTTCCCATTTTGTTGGTTTCCTCTTCTTAACCTTCCCTTAAAAAAAAAACAGAGTACAAAATAAATAAACAAGCAAACAAAAAAGACAATACACTGTACCAACCGAAAATTCCTACAACATCAAGTGCTTGCAAACATCTGATTGCTATTGTCTTTGGATGTGAGTCACTTGCAAACTTGGCTCAGTTTTTAATTGCTCCCAGTTGCCACTTTGCACTGAACAAACAGACCAAACCTTTGTCCAAATCGTGTGTGTAATAGAGCAATATTTTCATTTTCTGTGATGCCAGCAACTAACATTAGCTTTCCTCTGGCTCTTGCTAATTTCCAGGGATTTTGCTGCAATTTTGAGGAAGGCCTCTCCCGTTGGAGGTCACTGTTTCCAACCCCTGATGGCTTCCTGGCACTGTTTTCCAATCATCCCTCCACCCTTTGCTAATATCATATCTGCAATCGTGACTCCATTTTACTCTGATTTTAATTAGAGGACATGTGGTATCTTTTAATATTCTTCTGCACATTGAGGCTCCTGAGCGCTTGTTACCAACCAATGCCTCAATATAATTTAGAAGCTCTTACTTCATAAGCAAGGCCTCCAATCTTTTGATATTAAATTTTCAAATTAATCTCTGCTGTATGCATCACTGGTGATTATCTTGGCCTAAATTATGTATCCTTCTTAAAGTTGGAAAACAACAGCCCTTCCCATCTGACAGGGAATCTATGTAGATACCCTTATCACTAAGGGGAAGTTTGTCTTTAACCCTCTATGGTTATAAACGGGGATCTCTTTTATTCCAGCCCAGTTTGCTATCATCCCACACACGGCCATCAGTACTCCTCATAAGAGCAAAACTTACCCTGAGAGTCCCCTTTTACAATGATGTTTGTGGCTTCCAATCGTCTCCAGAAAAACTCCAAAACCAAAAAACCAAACTAGTTGCCTTCCAGTCGATTCCCACTCATGGTGACTCCATGTCTTGCAGAGAAGAACTGAGCTCCACAGAATTTTCAAGGCTGTAACATTTAAGAAACAGATCACCAGCCCTTTATTCTGAGGCACTTTTTGGTGGGTTCCAGCTGCCAACCTTTTGGTTAGTAGTCCAGCTCTTAACTGTTTGAGCCAACCGGTGTTAATTGGTAATTGTTTAGGATCTTATTCCTCAAAGGGAGCTAGTATAGTGCAGTGGGATGCATATAGTGTCCAGAGTCAGAGAAACTCAGCTTGAGACCCAGTATATTTATTACTTGTCCCACTTCTGGCAAATTGCTTCCCTTTTCTAACCTTCAACTTTTATTATCACAACCAGCAGGTTGCTATCCTAATATATACTAGGTTCTCAAAAGACACGTTTCCTTTCCCTCTTACTTCTTCTCTCCCTATACAGTTACTTTTAGGGGTAGCCTTCAAGGTTTGAAGGATTGAATGTAAGTATGAAGAATCAGGCAATGTAAAGAAAAATTCTTGAAATTTTTGGAGTTTAATTTTTGGAGGTAGAATTGAGAGGAGCATGTAACCTTCCTGGGCTGGCCCTAAAGAAAGAAGTCATGAACTTAGAGACTTTATCTAATATCCCATATGTGGTTCTGTGAGCTCTTCCAATTGGGAATGGGATCTATTCTCTTGGCTTAATTCTGACCTCTCGGATCCTGGCTTGAAAGTAGACTACATAATCTGATTATAATCATTCTCTTAGAAATTGTGTTGCAGTGCCCAAATGAAGCCACTATTCCATCAAATGATCCAATAAATAACCTTCCAGCAAAAAAAAAAAAAGAACAAGACAATCTGACAATTTTCGTAGTCAACATGACTACATCGGAGACTGTACATGACAACACAATAATGAAACAGCAGTGTAGGTCTGGGTTGATCATGTCCCTAAACAATTATGGTCTATCCTCAACTCAGTCAAAAGACTGAACAAAATAGGAGATTGAGAACTCGAATCAAAACAATTCCCTGGCCCCGTGTTCAACAATACTGGAAACAGGCATTCTTTCCTCTCCTTGGGTTAAACAACTCTAGGACAAGGTATACTTATACCACCTTCTTTGCTTAAAAAAATACCGAGAGTAAACAAAAATAACTTAGCTGCTTGCTCTGTGAAATACTTGCTCTGGAAGATAAGACTGTGCACCAACTAAACAGCTTACTTATCAAGACTAAGACTTTATTCATCAAGAATTGCTTCAAGATCCTTACTGCATTGTGCTCATCAATCCAAAGCGATTATGTCTTAAATTCTGTCCAAACCGAACTGGTTCTCATCTTGCAAGCCCCACTTAAAATCACCCAGCCCTGGCCCAAGAACTGCTTTCAAAACACTATTTTCCTTCAGTAAACCTAATAAACTTAGCTATTCTTAATATATTTTCTGGTGGTCTTTTGGGGAATTGACAGTCTACTTCATAAAGTACTTTATTACTAGGCTAATAGTACTTAATTTTCTTTAAAAAAAAATTATTTTCCACTTTTTCACCTTTTTATTTATTCCTCTAAGAAATATGCATTGGGTGCCAGGGACCATGCAGGACACTGAGAACAGGCTGTCCCTGTCTGCAGGGAATATACATTCCAGTCAGGAAAGAAAGAGTTTTTAAAAAGATGGAAAAAAAAGAGTTACGGTTATGATCAGTGTGTTAATGGAAAATCTCAGAGAGCCAAGAAAGCATGTCAGCAGGAAAATCTAAGTTAGCGTTCGGTGGAGGTGCACTGCTGGCGAGTAGGATCCGCATCCTTGAGGAGGTAGCATTTAAAGTAAGACCAGCAGTCTGTTGGGAAAAGTGTTAGCAGACTCAATGGCTCAGTGTCAACAGGAGCTTGGCTTGGGGCAGGGACAGAGAGAACATCTGTTTAGGGTAACCGTAGACAGTGTGAAAGAGTTTAACTAGAGGTAGGTAGGACCCATATTAATCAGACCTGTTGGACACGATATTTATACTTGTATGTTAGTTGCTGGAAGTGCTGGAGGCTGTTTCACTGATTCCAACATGTTTCTGACTCTGAGACTTGCAGAATCTCACATATAACTGCTAAAGATGTTGTCCGTATTAGCGTCTCCTTTTGTTCTCTCTTCTGCAGCCATCTGCTTCCTCCTCCTACTTTTATATCCTTTCCTTATTTTGCCAGATTTAATTCCCTGTGTCTGCTCTGTTCTCCTTGGTCTGCTTTATTGAGGTTAGGGCCCCATAGCCAATATTCCACCTTATTTGGAGCCTCTTGGGGACTGATGGGCCTCCTGCCTCCCTGGTGTGGTCCCTCAAATAGAGCCTTTAAAGGACGTAGTCAATGAGTGTTAATGAATGTTACCTACAGCTTAAGTAACATAATGTATTATTGACTCTTTCCCCACTGCTACTGGCATTAATGAAGGAACTTTTCCTAGTTCACAGGAGTTAATGGGCATCTGGCCCTGCTCAACTTATTCCTGGAGTGGTTTCCTCCCTGGGGAAGCCGGGCTGTCTCAACTGCATCTCAAGTTGGGAGGCGATTTCAGAAACAGTGTGTTTGTAGAATGGTTGTAGCAAATACGCTAGATGTTCATGCTGCTTGACAGACAGACTCTTGTTCTTCACAGCACACCTTGATGTTCTCTATTACCACCTTTGGTGCAGAGATTTTTAAACTTTGTTTTAAAACACTAAAGCTTTGTGTTAAACTGATTCTTATTTAGAATTCCAGTGTATAAAACAGACACAAGCAAAGCAGCTCTACTGAAAGTAGGGAAAAGGCTAAGAACTGACACACTGGATACCCCCTTTTCCACTGCCACATCCCAAGAATCCACTGAAGAACCCTATATTGAAACACCAATAGCTGAGTCTGGATTAGGGGAATGTGGTAGACTAGATAAACCAAAAGCTCTCCTATGATGAATGAATGCTTAGATTCTCAACAAAATCACATAACTTTTCTTTAAATGTGTAACCAAGCATGTAGGAACAAAAGAGAGGTTTCTGAGTGCCAGGAATAAAAATGGAACTGTAGTAAGAACAGAAATGCATGATCTGACACTGTAGCTGGGGGTGAGGCTGACACTTAAATTAGGAACTAGGGAGTTTAACATACCTGGACAGATAAGAATCATGGCCTTGGATTTGCCAGAGATGAAGATGAGACTTGGTTCTAAGATCCACTAAAGTGGATGGAAAGAAGGATGTATATAAAGCCTCCCATCAGCATAATGAGACATCAAGGAAACTTGTCCATCTCTATTCTGGTCTCTGGATAGGAAAAAAAAAAAAAACCTCTAAGAATCTGTGAAATTGAAATCACAATCCTGCTTCACTTTTGGGTTTAGTATTTGAATTTAAATCATCTTTATGGTTTGTGAAGCCACAAGTTTGCTATTAACATACAAATAATCCCAGGTCATTGGTCCCCTCTGGGCACCTGGAAAATTCCAACGGTTTGCCTCCAGAGGGATAGGCCTTCACTTCAGGCGGCACAAGGAGAATTTACAATCCCAAATCATAGACACAACAGGAAATAATACATCCCCAACAACAGGCAACAAATAACTGATTTAGATCAGCTACGACTTGATGTAAAGGGAAATTCCTTAGTTCCTGGGTGGGGGTGGGGTGGGGGGGCAATGGAACTGTAAAGAATAGAAACGCATGCTCCAACACTAGCTGGGGGTGAGTTACATGTGCTTGGCTGCTAACCGAAAAGTGGGTGGTTCTAATCTACCCAGAGGTGCCTCGGAAGAAAGGCCTGGTGACCTCTGAAATATCAGCCTTTGAGAACCCTGTGGAGTACAGTTCCACTCTGACACACATGGGATCTCCACGAGTCAGAACTGACTCAACGGCAACCACCACCAACAACTTCAGTTAATAGAACCATACGACATAAACTACAAACTAAAAAAAAAAAAAAAACAAACTAGGTGTACTTAAAAAGATTAAGAAAATGTAAAAGGAATTAACATCATAAGAAATGCATAAAACACAATGAAAAACAGCAGGTAGATTACAACATAAAAGTAAAATAGTAATTTGATATCAAATACTCTTTAGACTGGAGAAATGGCAGCTTAGACACAGCCAAAGGGAGAATTTGTGAGCAGGCCTTGATTCCCTTATATGTAAACTGTGAACCAAGTCTCGTCCCAGTGTCCGTCTCGGTTTCTCTCAAGTGTTTGAAAAACTGGACAAAGAGACCTAGATTAGAGCAAGCACTACTTCCTGTATACAGCCTTGTAGGACTGCCCTAAATTATCATTTTAGCACAACAGTCTTCAAATTCTTTGGTGTTAGAAACCTCTCAAAAACAAATGACCACCTCCCATTAGTCTCTGGAGGGTTAAGGTTTGTCTTAGATCTGAGAAGATTTGATCATTTGATGTGACATTCCTAACATTGGAACATCACATCCACTTTTTTATATCCCTTCTGAAATTTCTCTTGTGGACAGAAAATTCATTGATGTATGGACAAACTCAATGGTTAGCAAAATTCCTCTTGTAGGGTGGTAATCTAATTCCTGGAAAATTACTGAAGTCTCTGTGTGGCACAAATAATTAAGTGGTCCACTGCTAACCAAAAGGGTGACAGTTCAAACCTGCTTTGGAAGAAAGGCCTGGTGATCTGCTTCCAGAAGTTTACAGCCTTGTAAAAACTATGGAGTGCAGTTCTACTCTACAACACATGGGGTCGCCATGAGTCAGATTTGACTGAATGGCAACTGGTTTGGTGTTTTTGAGGCATCAAATTTCATACTTTCCCAAAACCTAACAGACTTGAGGAGCTCTGATGGTGCAGTGGTAAGCACTAGGCTGCTAACTGAAAGGTTGGTGGTTTGAGCCCACAAGCCTCTCTGAGGGAGAAAGATGTGACAATCTCTTTCTATAAAGATTACAGCCTTGAAGCCCTATGGATCAGTTCCACTCTGTCCTATTGGGTCACCATGAGTTGGAATTGAATTGATGGCAGTAGGTTTAAGAGCCTAATAAACTAACATAGTAGCATAACTTTTGCATTATGTTATGTAATATTAACAACCTTAAGAGTTAGGGACTTATTATTATTATTTAATTTTTATTGTGCTTTAAGTGAAAGTTTACAAATCAAGTCAGTCTCTCACACAAAAGCTTATTATATACACCTTGGTACATACTCCCAGTTGCTCTCTCCCCAATGAGACAGTCTGCTCCCTCCTTCCAGTCTCTCTTTTCATGTCCATTTCTCCAGCTTCTAACCCCCTCTACCCTCTCATCTACCCTCCAGCGAGGAGATGCCAACATAGTCTCAAGTGTCCACCTGATCCAGGAAGCTCACTCCTCACCAGCATCCCTCTCCAACGCATTGTCCAGTCCAATCCATGTCTGAAGAGTTGGCTTTGGGAATGGTTCCTGTCCTGGACCAAAAGACGGCCTGGGGCCATGACCACCGGGGTCCTTCTAGGCTCAGTCAGACCGGTAAGTCTGGTCTTTTTATGAGAATTTGGGGTCTGCATCCCACTGTTCTCCTGCTTCCTCAGGGGTGTTCTGTTGTGTTCCCAGTCAGGGCAGTCATCAGTTGTAGCCAGGCACCATCTAGTTCTTCTGGTCTCAGGCTGCTGTAGTCTCTGGTTCATGTGGCCCTTTCTGTCTCTTGGGCTCGTAATTGCCTTGTGTCCTTGGTGTTCTTCATTCTCCTTTGATCCAGGTGGGTTGAGACCAATTGATGCATCTTAGATGACCACTTGCTAGCATTTAAGACCCCAGATGCCTCTCTCCAAGGTGGGGTGCAGAATGTTTTCTTAATAGATTTTACTATGCCAATTGACTTAAATGTCCCCTGAAACCATGGTCCCCAAACTCCTGCCCCTGCTACACTGGCCTTCAAAGCATTCAGTTTATTCAGGAAACTTCTTTGCTTTTGGTTTAGTCAAGTTGTGCTGACCTCGCCTGTATTGTGTGCTGTCTTTCTCATCACCTAAAATAGTTCTTATCTACTATCTAATTAGTGAATACTCCTCTCCCACCCTCCCTCCCTCCCCCTTCTTGTAACCATCAAAGAATATTTTCTTCTCTCTTTAAACTATTTCTCGAGTTCTTATAATAGTGGTCTTATACAATATTTGCCCTTTTGCAACTAATTTCATTCAGCACAATGCCTTCCAGATTCCTCCGTGTTATGAAATGTTTCACAGATTTCTCATTGTTCTTTATCAATGCGTAGTATTCCATTGTGTGAATATACCATAATTTATTTATCCATTCATCCATTGATGGGCACCTTGGTTGCTTCCATCTTTTTTCTATTGCAAACAGGGACTTATTATTATTATTATTTTTACAGATAAGGCAAATGAGGCCTATAGAGACTAAACAAATTATCCAAATATAAGCAGACTCCAGCCTCTTAACATCAAAGTTCATAAACTTAATCATTATTCTACACGTCCACACTGTATGCCTTTCCTTGGGCTTGAAACATATTAAACGTTTCAGAGTTGAAATCTTGAGCACTCATACCAGAGTTTTAAGACCAGTTGCCAAATGAATTTGAATTTTTGGTTTCTTTGTCTTATTTTGTTTCTACCTAATTAGTGGTAAAGAAATGAAATTAAAAGGAAAATTCAAACCTAGCACCTCCCGCTAGGGTCAGCTGTTCCTTTAAATCAGGACTGCTGGAAACACTCAATTCAAATTTGACCTGAGGTTCAACTTAAAAAAAAAATGTGTCTCTCCCCAGGCCCCTCTGGGGCCTCCTCAGCAACATGGAGCAGCAGTTGTGTTTTAGGACATTAAGAGTTCATCACTGAGAAAGAGACACTGGGGCAAGGACATGGGGGTTATAGAAAGCAGCTCCCTTGTTGGGCAGGTATGAAACAAATGGCAGAAAGAAAATAGAAAGCATTACAAGGCGTCGGACAATAGGGCCACTGGGTCCCGAGAAGGCTCCTCTGAAGGGGCAATAATGGAAATAGACTTTAAGGAGCACTTAAAATTCTCTGTCTTTTTTTTTTTTCTTCCACTGCAAATCTTTGTTGGGCCTCTACTCTCACCCTGTTAACACTCCAGGACCAATTGTAGGAAGAGTGAAACCCCCGTGTATTTGTTTCCCTAGACTTTCAGGTCCTTCTTGTTGCATTTGCATCGTTATTATTAAGAACACCATTATAATCACTGCTTACTCACTCAGCTACTATTTGTACATGCGTACAAAGCGAGGTTCTTTAGATATACTCAGTCATTTGAACATAACAGTCTCACAGGGTAACTATTACTGTTCCCCGTTCATAGATAAGAAGAGGAAAACAGAGAGATGGTAGCCTGTACGTAAAAGGCTAGAATTAGGAAACAGGTCTTTCTTTCTCTGTGGCTCATGTTCTTGATCATCACGATATACCACCCCTCCACATTAACAGGTGTCAAGAACAGTAGCAAAGAAGGTGCTATGGTTAGTAGGCTTGAGAAATGTCATCTTAATATAATTAAAATGGTTGGTATGATAATATGCATGGGAAATTCTCCAGAAGAGAATTGAATGTGGAATATTTTCACAATTTATTGGCTAGAGAGGCTTTTTTGGGGAAACAGTTACAAGATACTTGAGAACAAGCACAATGAAAGGGGACAACAAACAGAAAAGCAGGGCCAACAGGAAAAGCAGAATATACATGTATAAAAAAAATTAGCAGGCATAATTTATAGTAAGCAAGCAAAAAGGAAGGTGGAGGGTCTGTGAAGCAAAGTCAAGAGGTTGTATGAAAGAAGGAACAAGAGATCTTTGAAATGAAATAGAAATAAAGAATACTAATAGCAACAGAAGAGATAGATGTTACAGAACAGAGTCGAGAAGTTGGTGATCTGAATGACTAAGCTGCGAAAATCTACCAGAATGCACCTCTGCATACGAGGTGCACTGCTCAGATTCCCTTCAAGAAGGGACTCAGTGTCCAGTTGTGGGAAGTGTAGATAGCTGACAGTTCTTCGGCTCTTAACTTCATAAGGACCTACCTTGGCTTTTGAGTGGAGGCCATGCTATTTTGTCTAGGCAGCCCCCAGCCAATGGCTGAGCAATGCAGTAGTGATGTGGGACTCCTCTAATAAGCAATGTTTGCTCTAGAATTTCCTTTCTGGATGGCCAGGACTGCCCGGTAAGCACAGAATCTGATGGCTCTCTGGCCCAATCCTGTCATTCTTTTTTGCTTTCACAGGTGTTGTTGCTAGTTGCCGTCAAATCAGTCTGACTCATGGTGACCTTATATATAACAGGATGAAATGTTGCCCAGTCCTTTGCCATCCTCATGATTGCTTGAGCTCATGATAGGTGTTACTCCCGAAAAAAGCTTTAGCTCTCCTAATTCCATCAGAGCATCAGCTTTCTGGAAAATCAAAGGTGCTACAGCATCAGAAGAGGGTAGGAAGATGGACAGTATAAAAGAGAATATAAGGATAATGACTACAGATACACAGCGGGGTCGGGAGAATATTGAACTTCCCAAAGGCATTCACACCCTAATCCTTGGAAACTGTGCATATGCTACTTTACAGGGCAAAGGTGTCTTTGAAGATGTGATTAAGGATATGGACCTTGAGATGGGGAAAGTAGCCTGGATTATCTAGGTGGGCCCAATCAAATCACATGAATCCTTAAAAACAGAGAATCTTTCCTGGCAAGAGATCAGAGAGAGATGTGATGATGGAAGAAGGACCAGAGACAACAGAAATATTTGACCTGCATTGCTGGTATTTAAGATAAAGGAAGAGATCCAAGGAAAGTGGGCAGCCTCAAAAGCTGGCAAAGGCAAAGAAGTGGATCCCTTCCTAGAGTCTCCAGAAAGTAATGTAGCTTTATCAACACCTGATTTTAGCCCAGACCCAGAGCAGACTTCTCATCTAAAGAACTGTAAAATAATAAATTTGTATTGTTTAACCTACTAACTTTGTGGTAATTTGTTACAGCAATAATAGAAAACAAAAGTCTGAATAATTCTTAAGGAGAGAAAAGAAAGAATGGAGGGGAGGCAATACTTGAAGAAGTGGTAGCTCAGAATTTCACAAAGTTAAACAAAATCAGTGATCCTCAGAATTCAGATATTTATCAATTCCAATGAAGGCTAGGGGGTGCCCTTTAACCTAGACATATCTTAGTGAAAATTATCAATATGAAAGATAAACAGAATATTAAAAGCTATGAGAAAGAAAGAACACCAATGACCCACAAAGAAATAAGAATCAGATAAAAAGAGAATTTTCTCAGAAGTATTAGAAGAAAGAATAAAATAAATTGATGATTTTAGGTGTTCAAGGAAAATATACTCAAAATAAGAATACTATATCCAACTAAAATTTAATTTGAATGAGAGAGAAATAAAGATATACGCAGACACACACAGACTTAGAAAAACAACATCCAAAAATATTGTTAAAGAATTATTAGAGAATATACTTCAAAGAATCCAGAAGGAAGTAATGACAGATAATAAAGAATGGCAAATAAAGAAAATAATAGCACACTAGTGTTCAAATTAGATATATAATAATAATAACCTGAAATTAAAATTTCAATTTTACCAACCAAGTGATAAGAGTTGAGAGAAAAGAACTAAATTTTATTTCTTGACTAAATGGAGGTTATTGTTGTTATTGTTAAGTGCCATCCAGTTGTTTCAAACTCATAGCGACCCTATCTACAACAAAAAGAAACACTGCCTGGTCCTGTGCCATCCTCACAATCGTTGTTATGCTTGAGTCCATTGTTGCTGCCACTGTGTCAGTCCATCTCATTGAGGGTCTTCCTCTTTTTTGCTGACCCTCTACTTTACCAAGCATGATGACCCCTCCTGATAAGATGTCCAAAGTTTATGTGACTTAGTCTCACCATCTTTGCTTCTAAGGAGGATATGAAGGTTATAGAAACTGATTAGTGTTAGATATTGCTAGAAAAAAAAAATAAATAAAATGTTTATTAACAATTTAAGAAAACCACTAAAAGAATAGAATGTGCAACTTTCAAAATATAAGAGAAAAATATAAACAAATCAGAAGCAGGAAAGGGAGAATTATAAAAGAAAAAAAAGAGAAGTGAATAAACAAACAAAAATTAAGGAAAAGAAATGCCCAGCAATATGCTACTTAAACAAATAATCACTCAAAATAAAAAAGTAAAAGATATACCCATACATATAAATCAAAATAAAGCTTAATAGTAATATTAAAATCAGATAAACTGAACCTTAGGGCTAAAAGTTTAATAAGAGATAAGAGAATGTTTTATGTTAATAAACCTAACAATACACCGAGATGAAACATTTATGAACTTTGTTTACACCTAACAATATAGAGAGATACAGACCAAATGGAATTTTAGCAAATTCCAAATAATTGTACATTACAAAAACTATATTCTCTGATCAAAGCAATAAAATTGGAAATGATATAAGAAGCTCATTAAACCTCAATTTTGTGGATACGAAGACTCTCATTATGAAAAACAGAGATGGTTCTATTGTTTAAGGTGTTGGAAAACCAATGATTTAATCCCATTTTACTGGTGGAGTAACTGAGGGCTTGTAGACTCTTCAGTGCTTTGGCCAAGGCCATGCAATCTAGTCTAGATCCCAGGTTTGCAAATCCAAACTAAAAAGCAAAATTTAGCTGCTAGAATTCTTAATCAACAAAATTAAGCTAAAGAAGATTTGTTGTTGTTTTTAGTTTTATAAGGGTAGAATGTAAAATGAAATTAAGCAAGCAAATAAAACCAAGCTGAGAAGATCCCAACTCTGCTCTGGCAGCTGTTCTTCTAATGTAGCATAAGGCTATGATCTAAAAATGAGTATAAAGAAGGCTGGGAGAAGATTAAACCTGGCAAAACCCACCAGGTTCTTGGAATAATCCTGGAGAGTGGCTGTAAAGATGGAGAGTTCATGTTAAAGTTGAAAGATCATTTTACCAGTATACAATATACCAAATGCAGATATTTTTCATTTTGAGACCTCTTTTTGGGCAGTTCTACTCTATCCTATAGGGTCACTATGAGTCAGAATTGACTCGATGGCAGTGGGTTTTTTTTTTTTTTTTTTGCTTTAGTAAATCACACCAAAAAACGCTCATTCTTTTTTTCTTCATGAACAATGTCTTCCCATGTGAGGCTCAAATTCATAGAGCATAGAGCAATCTGGTTAGGGTGACCAACTGTGCCACAAGCTCTAAAGGGCAAAATAAATAATGGATAAAAAAAAGCAATTACCTTTACCAATAGGGAGTCATTGTTATCTTGGAGAGAGACCAACATTAGGTAAGAGAAGGAGGCATAAGCCACACTGGGGAGTTATGGGTTGTAAGTAGGAAGGATATGGAGGCAAATTACTAGTTTTTCTGTTAGAGAAGTTAGGCATAAAGGGGAATAAGGGAATAAGATAATAAGTCAGGCTATAATGAGGTCACATGAAATCTTTTGAAAATATTGATATAACCTGTGTGTTTTTGAAGGATGAATGAGAAGACATAACAGGTAGATTGGTTTAATTTGAAAGCATATGGAGATGGGGGGAACTAGTAAGGTTGTGGTCTGGCCTGGTGAGAATGTGAGGAACTGAAAGAACTTTGCATGGGAATCAACAACACTATGGCCATGATGATTGCTGACTGAGGCTAAGAAAACCTGGTTTTCTGTAGGGTCAAAGTGATAAAGAAACTTTGAGTACTCAATATTTATAGGGTCATTACCACCACCAGGATCATCATTGATACTGATACCTTTGAGGGTAATGGAAAACAGAGCAAACATGTACACACTAAGTCCACAAATAGAAAGTGGTATTTGGGTTTCTGGAAGGGGGAGACATGAAAAGCACTGTCCAACACCCCAATCCCTTCTTTCTATATTGGGGGAAAATAGAAAGAAAAGCAGTATGGCTTGGGATCTCATGTGGGTTTAATTTGGAAAATAGAGCTCTATTTCCTAGATGTATGGAGATAGGAGGCTTGAATTCAAGCCTCAAGTTGCAATAGTGAAGGATTCCGTGGAGACAATATTAAATGATGCAGGAAACATCAAAAGAAGATAGAAGGAATACACAGAGTCATTATACCAAAAAGAATTAGTCGATATTCAACCATTTCAAGAGGTGGCATATGGTCAGGAACCGATGGTACTGAAGGAAGAAGTCCAAGCTGCTCTGGAGGCATTGGTGAAAAACAAGGCTCCAGGAATTGATGGAATATCAATTGAGATGTTTCAACAAACAGATGCAGCACTGGAGGTGCTCACTCGTCTCTGCCAAGAAATATGGAAGACAGCTTCCTGGCCTACTGACTGGAAGAGATCCATATTTATGCCTATTCCTAAGAAAGGTGATCCAACCGAATGTGGAAATTATAGAACAATATCATTAATATCACATGCAAGCAAAATTCTGCTGAAGATCATTCAAAAATGGCTGCAGCAGTATATCAACAGGGAACTGCCAGAAATTCAGGCCGGTTTCAGAAGAGGATATCATTACTGATGTCAGATGGATCCTGGCTGAAAGCAGAGAATACCAGAAGGATGTTTACCTGTGTTTTATTGACTATGCAGAGGCATTCGACTGTGTGGATCATAACAAACTATGGATAACATTGCAAAGAATGGGAATTCCAGAATGCTTAATTGTGCTCATGAGGAACCTTTGCACAGATCAAGAGGCAGTTGTTCGGACAGGACAAGGGGATACTGATTGGTTTAAAGTCAGGAAAGGTGTGCGGCAGGGTTATATTCTTTCACCATACCTATTTAATTTGTATGCTGAACAAATAATACGAGAAGCTGGACTATATGAAGAACGGGGCATCGGGATTGGAGGAAGACTCATTAACAACCTGCATTATGCAGATGACACAACCTTGCCTGCTGAAAGTGAAGAGGACTTGAAGCACTTGCTAATGAAGATTGAAGACCACAGCCTTCAGTATGGATTACACCTTAACATAAAGAAAACAAAAATCCTCACAACTGGACCAATGAACAACATCATGATAAACAGAGAGAAGACTGAAGTTGTCAAGGACTTCATTTTACTTGTACCCACAATCAACACCCATGGAAGCAGCAGTCAAGAAATCAAAAGATACATTGCATTGGGCAAATCTGCTGCAAAGGACCTCTTCAAAGTGTTGAAGAGCAAAGATGTCACCCTGAAGTCTAAGGTGCACCTGACCCAAGCCATGGTATTTTCAATCGCATCATATGCATGTGAAAGCTGGACAATGAATAAGGAAGACCGAAGAAGAGTTGACGCCTTTGAATTGTGGTGTTGGCGAAGAATATTGAATATATCATGGACTGCCAAAAGAACGAACAAACAACCAGAATGCTCCTCAGAAGCAAGGATGGCGAGACTGCACCTTACATACAGGATGGATCAGTCCCTGGAGAAGGACATCATGCTTGGCAGAGTACAAGGTCAGCCGAAAAGAGGAAGACCCTCAATAAGGTGGATTGACACGGTGGCTGCAACAATGAGCTCAAGCATAACAATGATTGTAAGGATGGCGCGGGACCGGGCAGTGTTTCGTTCTGTTGTGCATAGGGTCGCTATGAATCGGAAATGACTCGACGGCACCTAACAACAACAACAACATGGAGATAGGATAAGTTGAAGGCAGGCAGGTGGAGAAAAGGCTATGTAGTGCTCTGGAAGAAGGGTTGTCATAATGGATGATCTAATGGAATTAATTATAATTTAAGAAGTCTAGTGGTCTAGTCTCATTGCCTCCATTAGCCATGGCCAGCCACTTATCCTCCTTGTACTTCAGTTTCTTCAGCTGAAATACAAAACACTAGGCTGATCCATCTTTGAGGTCCCTTGAGGATCATTCTGGTTTCAGCATTACTGGCTAATTAACTGTGTGACTCTCGATTCATTATGTAACCATTCTGAACTTTGTGTTGTGTGGTGTGTGTACATTTTATTTAGGTTCTATTTCAACATCAGTATCCTATGAGGGTGTCATATACACCAATCATTTAATGAATGGTGACACCAGGCATTTTGCTAAGCACTTTGCGTACTTTTTAAAGCTTCTTTTTCATTCTGACAACAACCCTGGGAGACCTTCAGAGGGTGCTATTATTATCCTCCTTTTTAAGGATGAAAAACTAAAGCTCAGTGCAATCGGTTGTATAGGGTAGATCCAGGATTCAAAACGGAGTCTGCCTAGTTCCCAAATCCATCTTGTAAACCACTTGCCACATTAGTCTGTCAGGTCACAGAATGGGATGAAATGTAATTCCTTTCACTGAGAAATATTTCAACCCTAACTAAAGACAACTCAGTGACCCCAGACCTTGTCCTTACTTGATGATAAAAGCCTTTCTCTTAAGTTTTGCTGTATCAGTGAAGGTGAATAGAAGAGAAATATGGAAGCCCTCATGGAAACATTTATCTGGCAATCCAGTTGAAAGTATACTTTCCAGGCATGTATAGTAGATAAATGTATCCCTTTCTTTTAAACCAGCATATCTATTGAAAAAATGTCATTAGTGCAATCATTGAGTTAAATGAAAATTGTGCCAAATGGGCTCACATTTATATGGGTACATGCTTTCAGCAATTTCACGGAAAATTGCTTCCAAAATTATACTTCTAGAAGGGACCCCCATTAATAATGCTCCTTGAGGCCACATAAATTTCTTTAGGATCTTTTGCTTTGTACAATTAGATGCACTGGAAAGCATCCGGCTTTGAGAGGTAGACTTAGTTAATGAAAACATAGTGGGATTTCTTCAATAATGATTCTAAGATTGCCACAGACACAGTAGATGCTCCCACAACCAAAGGAAGATGTGTCTCCAGGGAGATACTTTGACCCAAATCTATAAAATGATGTTAACAGTAATAACAATACACATTTAAACAGCACTTTGCTAGTTACCAAATGTATGAAAGTCCATAAACTCTTGTAATCTTCAGAACAATGCTGAGAGGTAGAAGAAACAGATCTTTATCCTTCCGTTTGTAATAAGGAGAAAACCAGACCTCAGAGATGGTGATTGATATGGTTAAGCCTAGAAAATAGACTTGATGGCACCTACAGCACACAACAGGGCCAGGACAAAGTAGAGTTGAAACTTGCACTTGCTTAATTACGAGAAAGAGGAATGCTTTTGTTTTTATGTTTATTGTGGACCAGGAGCTGGGTAAGAGTTTTATATGTTATATCATGCAATGCTTAAAATTCCATCATTTGCCACGACAAGGGGCTCCTGGGTGGCACAAACTGATTGTGCTCCTGGGCTGCTAGCCTGAAGACTGGCAGTTCAAACCCACCAGTGATGTCACAAAAGAAAAGCTTGATAATCTGCTTCTGTTCAGATTAAAAACTAAAAACAAACAAACAAAAAGCCAAACCCATTGCCATCCGGTCGATTCCAACTTTTAGGACAGAGTAGAACTGTCCCATAGGGTTTCCAAAGCTGTAATCTTTGCGGGAGCAGATTGCCACATCTTTCTCTTATGGACTGGTTGGTGGGTTCAAACTGCCGGCCTTTTGGTTAGCAGCTGAGCACTTAACCACAGTGCCACCAGGGCTCTTACAGCCAAGAGAATCCTGTGGAACAGTTCTACTCTGTAACACATTGGGTTGCCATGAGCCAAAATTGACTCAAAGACAAAGGGTTTGGTTTTTTCTCTTTTGCCATGAGGAGAGAGAGTGAACGAGAAAAAGAAAAAGAAAAAAAAAAAAGAGCCAGAGTGAAATTGAGAGCAAAAGAGAGAGACAGAGAAATGCCTGAGATTTACATACTGGTGGACAGTGTGGGTGGACACCCAAATGTTAATAAATGTGGATGCTCAGAGTTTCAATTTTTTTTTTTGTATAAACATAATGCCTTTTTTCTTTACTGGCCCACAAAAATTTCTACTAACTTTCTTTGCCTTTCTATTTGCACTTCTGAAGCCGGGCTAGGAGGCCAAAAGGATGACAAAGTCATGGTTGGGATTTGAGGCACATCTGCAGTAGTTAAGGGATAGAATTTGACCTGAATGCGTTGTTGGCTGTTCCCAGGTAGAGTAGAGGACATTCTCCTCTTTGGGAGGCCTGACGCGTGCATTCCTGTCTTTGAATTAGATATTGGAATTTGATGCAATGCAGCTAAAGCAAGAACACTTATTCAGAAAGAACTAGGTAGAAGGCATTGTGGCTGAACTTTCTGTGCCTGTCTCCTTGAACCTCCTATCTACAATGTGTCTTTTCTACTCAGAGCCCTCAGAATCTTAAGGTATCATTAGTAACAGAATTCAGGAAACTTAAGGGAAAAAAATGCCTTGTATATTTCTGCCTCATTGACTCTCCATCTCATTTCCAATCTCATCTAAAAACATATCTTTTTCTCTCTTGACCGCATCTGCTAATTGCCCTCTCCCACAGCTATTATTTAACTAGAATATATGTGATCACTTTAACAAGGGTATTTAACTTCATGGGGCTGTCAAGATGCTGTTTTTAATAGTTTTATATAGAAAATGTAAGTGAGGTTTTAGCTGGGCAGGGTCCTTTGGAAATCCCGCTAACCTTTCATCTGGGAGAGTTTCCTAGTCTTTAGCCAAGGCCCTTTCCGTCACTTCAGAAGAGATTTGTTGAACTTTGAATTATGTAGCTTATATTATGAAAATAAAGGGTTGCTATTTTAATATCAAAAATGTTTGTTTTCAATATTTGTTGTGCCTTTTCAAATTATACAGGTTTTGCCTACCTTCCTCACCCTGAAAGAGCCCATCTAATCTCCTACCTACTCGGTTTCAAATCTTGGCTTTACCTCTTTGTAGCTGTGTGAACCTTGATATGCTACTTAAATATTTGAAGCCACAGTTTTCTCATCTTCAAAGCAGGAATGATATGCTTGTCTTGAAGGCTATCCTAGAATGAAATAAAATGATCTTTCTAAAACTAACATAATTTAAGTGTTCAATTCATATTAGCACTTATGGAGTGGGGGAGGGGACCATGTGCTATTCTCGGACAAGTCTCAAAATTGGAGAAGTTCTTATCCCACTAGAATGCAAACTCTATGTGCGAGGAGACTTGTTTACTTCATGTTATACCTCCAGCACCTAGATTTGTACCTGAGGCATAAGAGGCAATCAAACTATCTGTGAATGAATAAGTATTTTTCACCGTTCACAGCTACTTCACAGTTTAAAAAGCACATGGAAATCTATGATCTCATTTGGTCCTCCCATCAGTTTTGTACCAAATATGGTGAACAGTTATAACTGGATCAGGAGAAAGGATGATTCACAGTGAATTCTGCTGCTTTAGGATTACCCTTGATGCCGCCCTTCTTCAAGTTCCCTAAAAGCACTCAGTGACCAAGTCCTAACAGTTCTATCTTCTAAATTTTTCTTAAGTATTCCTGTCACTATTGACACAGGTCAAGTGGTGGTATTCTTTACCTGGACGGTTCCAGCAAGTTCTGTTGCCTGATTAACTTCTAGATGCCACATGCGCTAATTCTACAAATATTTTTGGACTACCTGTAGTGAGAAAAGTGCTCTGTTAGGGCCTTAGAAGAAGTGGCAAACCAGATATGACCCTTGTACTTAAGTATTTTGTTTTCTAGTGAATCTTCATAGGGTATTAAGTTGACCCCTTTCTATCATCCAGCAACCACACCTACCGAATTGCATACAGGATTCCTTGGCATGGAATTCCTTAGCATCTCTTTGTCTCGCCAGTCTCATCTCTTTAACTATTTTTCATGTATGTAACTTGTGCATTACATATTTTTTGCCAGCCACACAACTCCCTCATGCATTATTTTCCTATGAATGCTATGTGCATTATATGTGTGGATGTGTTATTTGCAAAAAATACTGTGTTAGGCCTTCTGCTGTTCATCCCAACACATAGCATCCAGTGGTCTAATTGAACTTTTTGCTTTTAGTTACAAGAATATGCCATGCTTTTCCATGCTTCTGAACTTAATTTTTCATTTGTATGGAATGTTCTGCTCAAATCTCCCTCGCTTCTTCTTTATCAGAAGTAATAGTTCATTCATTCAAAATTTTTTTATTGAGCACTTCTTATTGTAGATACTGTACTAGGCCCTGGTGCCATAGTGGTTAAGAGCTACGGCTGGTAACCAAAAGGTTGGCAGTTTGAATCTGCTAGACGCTCCTTGGAAACTGAATGGTGCAGTTCTACTCTGTCTTATCAGGTCACTGTGAGTCGGAATAGACTTTTTGGAAGTCAGTGACTTCCAAAGACTATTTGGAAGATTGTTCTCTGAGAAATACGGTACTAAGTACTATATGTAGGTGTATTTGTATACGTCCCCACATGTAATTTCATCTCGTTTCTTTCTTAAAACATTTTATTTATTAAGAAAAAAATTGAAATTCAGGAAAATGGAAAGTTACTTAGCTCATCCAAGGTCACATGGATAGCCAGTGACAGAGCACAGAATAGGCAATGTTTTTTTGTTTGTTTGTTTGTTTCATTTTGTCCGGAATAGTTATATTTTGGAAGATTGTTCTCTGAGAAATATGGTACTAAATACTATATGTAGATGTATTTGTATACATCCCCACATGTAATTTCACCTCGTTTCTTTCTTAAAACATTTTATTTATTAACAAAAAAAATTGAAATTCAGGAAAACAGAAAGTTACTTAGCTCATCCAAGGTCACACGGATAGCCAGTGACAGAGCACCATTCCAAACCCAATCTGACTCCAAAGCCTATGTTTTTAACTGCTTTGCTCTATCAAAAGTGGGTTTGTAGTTAAACCTTCAAGGTTTAGTCCAAGTGCACTTTGTTTCTGTAATCTTTCCTGACCTGTCTAGGCCAAAAGAGTAGTTCTCTCCTTTCCGTTTACTTTACCCATATTTCTCTGTGTGTCTTTTGCATTTATCATATATAAACATTTGCATTTGAGATCTATCTCTGTTGCTGGCTCATTTGAAGTCACTGATTTAGACTTATCCATCACCCTTTTTCCTGGGCCTAGCACAAAAACAAAACAAAACAAACAAACAAACAAAAAAAATTGCCTACTCTGTCACTGGCTATCCGTGTGACCTTGGATGAGCTAAGTAACTTTCCATTTTCCTGAATTTCAATTTTTTTCTTAATAAATAAAATGTTTTAAGAAAGAAACGAGATGAAATTACATGTGGGGACGTATACAAATACACCTACATATAGTACTTAGTACCGTATTTCTCAGAGAACAATCTTCCAAATAGTCTTTGGAAGTCACTGACTTCCAAAAAGTCTATTCCGACTCACAGTGACCTGATAAGACAGAGTAGAACTGCACCATACAGTTTCCAAGGAGCGTCTGGCAGATTCAAACTGCCAACCTTTTGGTTACCAGCCGTAGCTCTTAACCACTATGGCACCAGGGCCTAGTACAGTATCTACAATAAGAAGTGCTCAATAAAAAAATTTTGAATGAATGAACTGGCTGAAAGGTCATCCTGACTTGAAGCAGAACGCCAGTGGTGGAGGGTGCCAATGATGGAGAACAAAGAGAAATAGTGGGAAAGGTAGGTAGTAGCAGTTAATGCAGACTTTACCTATAGGTCATCATGCAAGGGTTTGATCTGATTTAAAAGAAAGCCAATCAAAAGTTGCTTGGAATGGTAAAGACAAAACACCAAAAGATTTGTCCATTGCATTTTACATTTGTCATCTAGTTGTTTTGACACTGTGCTGACACTCAGAGCTTCAGGTCAGGGCCAAGTTTACCTGGGCTTAATTGGAAAGTGCATAGACTTGTTTCAGGAATGCTCTTGGGAACAGCTGACCAAGAGACCTCTGCTATCAACCAGCAGACATAGCTACCTACATGAGGATTTCAAAAATAAACAAAAATCTATTGTGTTCTTCAGCTACGTGCCTTCCATTTTTGATGGATATCTTGCATCTTGTTAGTTTAAGAAAAAAAATGAAGAAAGTGTGTACTGATTTTCCCTAAAGGCTGGGTTAGGAGTGGTATGAAAAATACATGGCCCATCAGTAGTAGGTTGATTACATTAATTGCCCCAATTATTTGCCCCCTAGAATCCACATCCTTTCCTGTATAATTTTTCAGTGACTCCCACTCTGACTCTGGGCCTGGACACATGACCGGACAGGATGACCAGCTGTCCTGGTTTGTACTGGATTGTCCTGGGTTTAGTATTGAAAATTTCACCTCTTGGGAAATTCTTCAGTACCAGGAAAGCTGGACTAGTTGGTCACCCTACTGGCTAATAGGATATTAGCAGACATGACACAAGTAAAGACTTGGGAAGTGTTTGCTTGGTGGACTATCCTCTCATTTGCACCTCTTTCATCACCAGGAAAACATGCCCAGGCTAGCCTACAGGAGGATGAGAAGTACATGAGGGAGAACCAAGCTGTTCTAATTGCCACAGACCAATACAATCTAAAACACCAATACAATGACTTTTTGGCCTGGTGAATAATACAGAGATTCATTATACAGGGATGCAGACCACAGAGACACTTAAATGTGGAAATATAAGCAGAACAATAAGTAGCATATAAATTCTGCCTTCACATAGCTGAAAGATTATCATTAGAACAGAGATGAGATTCATTTTGTCTGTGCTCAATTGGTGAAAATGACCACTGCGTGGAATCTTTAGGAAGACAAATATAGGTGAAATTAGATTTTTATTTATTTATTTTTATGAGAAAGACTTTCCTAGAAGTCACATCTGTCCAAAGATGGAGTTATCTCCTCAGTGAAGTAGTAAGCTAGCCATCAGAGGAGACATTGATACAGAGGCTGGAGAGTGAGTTGACAAAGATGTTATATTCAACTCAATTGATATTTATTGAAATTGCCAAATGTGTTGAGCACTGTCCTGGGCACAGGAATACAATGATGAGTCTTTTCAAGAACTTACAGTTAAGTTGTGGAAAAAAAAAAAATCACCATTTGTTATTATAAGGTGAAAACACTAGTTAGGAAGGAAACAAAAGTAACTTTTAGAGGAGTGATTTTTTTGGTAACTCTTGTATGTGTTTGTGGTGGGGTGGAGAGTGGGGGGTGGTTAGGAAAACTTTCTCTGAATAAGTGACAAGTGAGTTTAGCTTTGATGAAAAAAAATTGCCAGAAGGATGGGAGTTATACTGGTGACAGGGCTGGCTATTCAATTTGTAAGTCCTAGTGCAAATTTAGGAGCCCTGGTGGCACAGCGGTTAAACAGCCTGGCTGCTAATCAAAAGGTCAGTGGTTCAAACCCACTAGCTACTCCGTGGGAGAAAGACGTGGCAATCTGCTTCTGTAAGGATTACAGCCTTGGAAACCCTATGGGGCAGTTCTACTCTATCCAATAGGGTCACTGTGAATCGAAATTGACTCTATGACAATAGTTTTTTTCTTTTTTTAGTACAAAATTACAATGTGGAGCCCTTTGTTCAAAAATTGTTTTTAATTACAAGGCAATGATAGCAGAGCATTAAACCAAGCATGGGACACTTCTGAGTGCTGGCTCTGGTTGGAGTAAGAAATTCCAGGTGGGGGAATAGTACTTACAAAAGTGAGGATAAATGCAGTGGTCTGGTAAGCTTGGAATCTTCTTAGAGTAAGGTGTGTCCAAACGCATATAGTATGTAGATGGGTTTGTAGGTGCTTATGTGGAGGTAGGCAACAAAACTGAAGCTACAGTATGGTGGGTTTGTACTGTGTCAGTTTAGCTAAACTGGTATTGAATTTCCAAGAATCTTCTTCCTTGCATAACACAGGGCTAGTGTGGGCCACAAGAAATGTTTTATACAAGATTTGGAAGTAGTTAGGGAAGCAGCAACCACATTCTGTTTATACTTGGAAAGTCCATGCAAGACACTGTGTGCTATTGCAGATCACTCGCATTGCTGCTTGTCTCCTAGCTTACCCTATGGCAAGGGGCAGCAGTAGGCCTGCAGCTCCTTCATTTCCCATCAGATCCTCTTAAGCTTCTCCAGCTCCCCATAAGGAAGGGCACCAGATTTTCTTGCAGGTCACCCACCCATACTATCACATTTGGAGGCTTCGAGATGTTGAGAGGCCAACCCAAATTCCACTTCATCCTTAAGTGTTTTAGTTCATCTTCACAGGTTCCACTTTGTTTCTGTTCTTCCACATTTCGTGTCCATCTTTCTTCCTCAGCTACCTGCCATGTAGACTTCAGGCCACAGTACCATATACAAAGCAACAACTACACACAGGCTGTTTAACCAGCATCCAGGACTATATATAGTCAATTTCTTATAAATCCCTTACTCCATATCACTTCTAGTGGTTCGGCTTCTCTGATCAAATTCTAACTGCTACTGATAGGCAGGGGCCTTAGAAGATGGACTGCATAAGAGGATCTTTTACAGTGTCTTAGGCTGGGTTCTCAAAAGAAGCAAAGTCAATGAAGCATATGGGCATATACATATACATAGATCAATAGAAAGAGAGAGAGAAAGATTTATCTCAAGGATATGGCTCATGTCATTGTAGAAGCTGGCAAGTCCCAAGTCTGTGGGTCAGACATCGGGCTGCAGGCTTCTCCTGACTCATGTAGCTGCAGGGGCTGATGAACCCAAGATTGGCAGGTCAGACAGCAAACTGTTGGCTTACAGGCTGCAGAGGCTGACAAATCCCAAAATTGGCAGGCAATATGGTGGGTCTCTGGCTCAAGTCCCAAGAACCAGAGGTCAGATGATGATGAGCCAGGTGCAGGATCCAGAGTAAGTGAGGGAGCTTTGCCAGAAGGTCCATATCTATATTGGATGCAGGCTACACACCTGAGGAAACTCCCCTTACAACTGATTGGCTAATGATATCAGATTTCATCACAGAGGATGACTATCTCATTAAGTAATTGCCAAACTACGTCATTACATAACTGACAAACCACTGAGAATCATGGCAGTGCCAAGTTGGCACACAAACTTAACCAATACATAAGGTGACAACAAACATGTAGTTAAAAGCACAGGCTATGGATTCAGACACAACTGAATTTAAATCCTACTTAGTTACTGCCACTTTATACTTGTGTAGCTTGAGTTTGTGTAGTAGGCAGCCTCCAAGACAGCTCCCAATGGTCTCTGCTTCTGAGTATGTATGCCCTGTGTAGTCCCCTCATATACTGCATTTAGGTTGGTGTGTGTGTGACCAATAGGATGCCATACAGTGATGGTATGTCACTTCTGAGGCTAGGCCATAAAAAACATTGCAGCTTCTGCCTCCCTCTCTCTTGGTTCACTCTCTGTTTTGAGGAGAGAACAATGTGGTGAGGAAATGATGTTTGTTGCTGACAACCTCCTAAGTGTCCTTCAGAGTGGGTTCTTCAGCCCCAGTCAAGCCTTCAGATGACTTCGGTACTTACCAATATCTTGATTAAACTCATGAGAGACCTTGAGCCAGAACTACCCAGATTTCTGAGTCACTGTCAGATTCCTGACCCTCAGAAACTGTATGAGATAATACTCATTGTTACAAGCTGCTAAATTTGAGAGTCATTTGTTATGTAGAAATAAATAATAATAGAGGCTGTATGCCTTAATTTTCTCCAAAGTAAAATGAAGATAACCATAATACGTACCTCAATGAGTTGTTGACAAGATTAAGGACAAAAATGTATATAAAGCATGTAGCATTGTCTTTCGCATGTGGCAAACGGTCAATAAATGTTCCCACTGCTGTTGTTGTTAGTATGATTATTGCTGCCTTTGATATCTCTTCCACTTTTTATGTTCTATGATTCCTTCACTTCAAGCTATAATGGTGGGGGAAGTCTTCAGTGAGATTATTTTGAGTCTGAAAACCTTAAAATTGCAGTGTCGGCCCTCTGAACATCACTTGGTGGGAGTAGGGGTAGAAAACACCCCAATACCTGCCCTCTGTTAAGGTTGTTTTTCTTAGTGCAGAGAAGGCTCACACAGCCCTTTCCACAAAGAAAGAATCCTACATTCAGATTTAGATGGCAGCTGATAACATCAGCTCATGTAGGTCCATTGGTGGCCCAAAGGCTGAAGAATATTAAAGGTTGAGAATTAAATTGTGTCACCTGCCTGGAAAATTAACGCAGTTGGTAATGGAGAGGTATTGGAAAGTTACAAAAAGCTCGGACACCTTCCCAGGACTTGATGGTGCAGACAAATTGAATGGCAATTAACATATCTAATTGTTAATGAAATGGGGTATTAATTGTGTAGTGTTAATTCCTTCCCTTCAGCAGTGGCTGTTTGCTTTGACTAGAAGTATTTTGCATCCGAATAATAAAACTTCGGGGCTTGGAAGAATTTTTTAGATGAATGCAGCCCTCTACTTTTCACAAATGAGGAAATTTAGGCTTGGTAAGATTATATATACGTAGATACATAATCCCAATCTTGCTCATTACTAAGGGTGGGGAAGTGGAGTTTCTTTGGTTCCCTAAATAGAACCATTTAGTGGTTAAGAGTATAGACTTCAAAATCACATAGAACTGGATCAAATTTTACCTTCGCGGTTGCTGACTGCATTATTTCAGTTGAATTAACTTGCACCAAGTAGAATACTTATTTTCTCTAACCCTCAGTTTTTTCATTGGTAAAACTGGAATAATAATGTGTATTCTATCACAGGGTGCTGCTCTATGAAGATTCAAGAAATGCTTGGCCCACAGGATGTACCCCTAAATTTGCAGTTTCTAAGATTCTTTATTTTATGTGCAAAACTGTAAAGTTATGGGCTGTACACCAGGAAGAAATAGAATGTACATTGTTGAAGATACCCAAATTCTGAGCTTTGCTTAAAAAATTTTCTTAAAAATTTTTAGTGAATCAAGTCTGATTGCAAAACATTTAAAGTGCTGAAATTGTCTACCAAACATCATCTTTCAGTTTTGCAGTACCTGAGGGCCACTTTGATTACTTTTCACTGGTTGGTTTACTTAGTAAAAGAAGATAAATCCTCTCCTTAGGAAGAGGAATATAACCATTAACAGAGATCAAAGACTACTTCCCCCATAATCAATAACGTACATCCAAAGTGTTATTCTGAGCACTTAATCTTAAACAAAATGAGAACTAAGTCTCCCTTGGTCTTCTGAATCCCACCTTCTTCATTTGGTTCTTTGCCCTTTGGTAAGAAGTCTTCATTCTGAAGGGCTTGGGTGTCTTCTTGCTCTCACTATTTTCCCATTCACATCCTCGCTCTTTGGGAAACAACAGAAACTCAGGCCTGACCAAGTTAGGAAATTCAGGCCTGAGCAAGTTAGGAAAACCTAGTATGAGAGAATAAAATGTGTCATGGAAGGTAGGCATCACAGGACATGAGGCAGTTGATATTCCAGAGGGGTCACAGAGAAGTAGGATCTGGGAGTTAAGTCATGGAAAAGATTTAAGACATTGGAAATATTAGTGAAAAGAAGACTGTATCCAGTAAAAAGAAATGGAGTCCAGGGTAGTTTGCTAAAGCAGAGAATTTAAAACTGGAAAGGTAACAAGATGGGATTACAAAATTGAATTTGGGAATACGGACAATTAATCCAGTTGCCCAAGGTCAAAGTAGGACCGGCCATTATCTGCCTTGAATCCACTGTTTCTAACTACTCACTTACCTCGGGGGAATATAATTGAATTAACATTGTGGAGGGCCTAATATATATGAGGAATGTCATTTATACTATCTCCTTTATACACAAGACAACTTGGGATAGGTGTTACTTTTTCCATTCTCCAGTTGAGGAAACTAAAGCTTAAAGTACCTGACTTTCTCACAGTACCACAGTCAGTGGAGCCAGGACTTGGACCTTGTACTTACATCTGTGTAAGTACAAAACCTGAGTTCTGTCCACTATGCAGAGGATTACACAGAGTTGTGGTAGAGGTGGAACTGCAGATAGGAATCAAGTAGCTCTAGCTATTCGTATGTGGCAGAAGTAGGGGTGAAAAGAATGAGAATCAGGGTGGTCATCTTGCAGCAGGTTCACAGGCCTACCTTCAGATGGAGAATGGGAACATCATTCCTTTTTGGGTGCTCCCTCCTCTAATATTGTGATGAACACACTCTCCATCATCAAACTGAGGCTTGAGAAAGCACATTCGGAATGAAAACCCATTGTTCATGGGAGACTTTTACCTTTTGGGAAAGAATGGACTACATTCCTTTGAGTTGAATCCAGCACATATTTATTCACAAACTTTTAACTTTTTCCACCAAGGCAGGAAAGTAGCAGAGAGCTCTTAGAAAGATTTTGAATAGGGAATGCATCAAGGACATTTTAACTTCACTTTCACTGAGAACATGGTGAAAAACATACTTGAATAATTTCAAAAGGCCCGAGTTTGAATCTTGGCTCTGTTTTTAACCAACTGTGTGGTTTGAGGGCCAGTCTCATCTCTCTGTACTTACACTTCCCCTTCTTTAAATGGCGGAACATGCCTGCCTCACTTAATGCCCCAAAGTTGATGTGAGGAAGTAGAAGGAGATATGTGTGGAAGAATTTTGTAAACTCACTATATGCTTGTAGATGTTGACAACTTTCCTCTAATAACAACAACTCAAGTTGCCACTTGGCTGGGATTAGAGGATGCCCATAGAAAGGGAACCTGGTACTTGCTTTCTGTATCTAGAGCCAAGAGAACAGCAGTGTTGCTCTGTTGGAAGAGCTGTTGTTGTTTTAGGTGCCATCGAGTCAGTTCCGACTCATAGCAACCCTATGCACAACAGAATGAAATGCTGACCGGTCCTGCGTCATCCTCCCAATTGTTGTAATGCTTGAGCCCATTGTTGCAGCCACTGTGTCGATCAACCTCATTGAGGGTCTTCCTCTTTTCCACTGACTCTGTACTTTGCCAAGCATGATGTCCTTCTCCAGGGACTGATCCCTCCTGACAATATGACCAAAGTATGTAAGATGCAGTCTCGCCATCCTTGCTTCTAAGGAAGGTTCTGGTTGTACTTCTTCCAAGACAGATTTATTCTTTCTTCTGGCAGTCCATGGTATATTCAGTATTCTTCACCAACACCACAATTCAAAGGCATCAATTCTTCTTCAGTCTTCCTTATTCATTGTCCACCTTTCACATGTGTATGATGCAATTGAAAATACCATGGCTTGGGTCAGGCGCACGTTAGTCTTCAGGGTGACGTCTTTGCTCTTCAACACTTTAAAGAGGTCCTTTGCAGCAGATCTACCCATTGCAATGCATCTTTTGATTTCTTGACTGCTGCTTCCATGGGTGTTGATTGTGGATCCAAGTAAAATGAAATCCCAGACAACTTCAATTTTTTCTCCATTTATCATGATGTTGCTCATTGGTCCAGTTGTGAGGATTTTTGTTTTCTTTATGTTGAGGCATAATCCATACTGAAGGCTGTGGTCTTCGATCTTCATTAGTAAGTGCTTCAAGTCCTCTTCACTTTCAGCAAGCAAGGTTGTGTCATCTACATAACGCAGGTTGTAAAGGAGTCTTCCTCCAATTGTGATGCTCCCTCTGTTCTTCTTCATATAGTCCAGCTTCTCGGATTATTTGTTCAGCATACAGATTAAATAGGTATGGTGAAAGAATACAACCCTGACGCACACCTTTCCTGACTTTAAACCAATCAGTATCCCCTTGTTCTGTCTGAACAACTGCCTCTTGATCTATGTAAAGGTTCCTCAGGAGCACAATTAAGTGTTCTGGAATTCCCATTCTTCACAATGTCATCCATAATTTGTTATGATCCACATAATCGAATGCCTTTGCATAATTAATAAAACACAGGTAAACATCCTTCTGTTATTCTCTGCTTTCAGCCAGGATCCATCTGACATCAGCAATGATATCCCTGGTTCCACGTCCTCTTCTGAAACCAGCCTGAATTTCTGGCAGTTCCCTGTCGATATACTGCTGCACCCATTTTTGAATGATCTTCAGCAAAATTTTGCTTGCATGCAATATTAATGGTGTTGTTCTATAATTTCCATATTCAGTTGGGTCACCTTTCTTGGGAATAGGCATAAATATAGATGTCTTCCAGTCAGTTGGCCAGGAAGCTGTCTTTCATATTTCTTGGCATAGACAAGTGAGCACCTCCAGTGCTGCATCTGTTTGTTGAAACATCTCAATTGATATTCCATCAATTCCCGGAGCCTTGTTTTTCATCAATGCCTTCAGAGCAGCTTGGACTTCTTCCTTCAGTACCATCGGTTCCTGGTCACATGCCATCTCCTGAAATGGTTGGACATCGACTAATTCTTCTCGGTATAATCACTCTGTGTATTCCTTCCATCTTCTTTTGATGCTTCCTGCGTCATTTAATTCCCCACAGAATCCTTCAATATAGCAACTCAAGGCTTGAATTTTTTCTTCAATTCTTTCAGCTTAAGAAACAACAAGTGTGTTCTTCCCTTTTGGTTTTCCATTTCCAGCTCTTTTCACATGTCATTATAATACTTTACTCTGTCTTCTCGAGCCGGCCTTTGAAATCTTCAGTTCTTTTACTTCATCAATTCTTCCTTTTGCTTTAGCTGCTCATCGTTCGAGAGCAAGTTTCAGAGCCTTCTCTGACATCCATCTTGGTCTTTTCTTTCTTTCCTGTCTTGTCAATGACCTCTTGCTTTCTTCATGGATGATGTCCTTGATGTCTTTCCACAACTAGTCTGGTCTTCGGTCACCAATGTCCAATGCGTCAAATCTATTCTTCAGATGGTCTCTAAATTCAGGTGGGATATACTCAAGGTCATATTTTGGCTGTTGTGGACTTGCACTGATTTTCTTCAGTTTCAGTTTGAACTTGCATATGACCAATTGATGGTCTGTTCCACAGTCGTCCCCTGGCCTTGTTCTAACTGATGATACTGAGCTTTTCCATCGTCTCTTTCCACAGATGTAGTCAATTTGATTTCTGTATGTTCCATCTGGAGAGGGCCATGTGTATAGTCACCGTTTATGTTGGTGAAAGAAGGTATTTGCAATGAAGAAGTCATTGGTCTTCCAAAATTCTATCATTCGATCTCCAGCTTTGTTTCTATCACCAAGGCCATATTTTCCAACTACCGATTCTTCTTCTATGTTTCTAACTTTCGCATTAAAATCACCAGTAATTATCAATGCATCTTGATTGCATGTTCAATCAATTTCAGACTGCAGCAGCTGATAAAAATCTTCTGTTTCTTCATCTTTGGCCCTAGTGGTTGGTGCGTATATTTGAATAATAGTCGTATTAACTGGTCTTCCTCGTAGGCATATGGATATTATCCTATCACTGACAGCATTGTACTTTAGGTTAGATCTTCAAATTTTTTTTTGATGATGAACGCAACACCATTCCTCTTCAAGTTGTCATTCCCAGCATAGTAGACTATACGATTGTCCAATTCAAAATGGCCAATACCAGTCCATTTCAGCTCACTAATGCCTAGGATATCGATGTTTATGCATTTCATTTCATTTTTGCTGATTTCCAATTTTCCTAGATTCATACTTTGTACGTTCCAGGTTCCGATTATTAATGGATGTTTGCAGCTGTTTCTTCTCAGTTTGAGAAGAGCAGTGGGAAGAGCAGTGAACTGAAAATCAAGGTGTCTGGGCTGCCTCACGTCTCTTCTATTAGCAATATGACCCTGAACAGCGATCCCTTCACGTCCCTGAGCCTTACTTTCCTCAGGTATTAAATGAGGAAGACAAAGTAAAGTCTAGATGACTGGTTCTCAACCATGGCTAAAAATTAGGCTCTCTTAGGGGTACTGCCAAAAGAATGAACAAATTCTTCTTGGAAGGAGTATAGCCAGAATGCTCCTTAGACGCAAGGATGGTGAGACTTTGTCTTACATACTTTGGACATGTTATCAGGAGGGATCAGCCCCTGGAGAAGGACATAATGCTTGGTAAAATAGAGGGTCAGCGAAAAAGAGAAAGACCCTCAAGGAGATGGATTGACACAGTAGTTGCAACAATGAGCTCAAGCGTAACAATAATTCCTAGTATGGTGCAGGACCAGGCAGTGTTTCATTCTATTGTACATAGGGTCGCTATGAGTTGGAGCTGACTTGACGGCCCTAATAACAGCAAGGGTGTTTTTAAAAGTCTGATACTCAGGAAGCACCCCAGGTTAATTAAATAAGAACCTGTGGAGGTGGTGTATAGGAATCAGTATTTTTTTTTTTAAACTTCCTAGATGATTCCAAAGTGCAGCCATATTTGAGAACCGTTGGTCATCCTAGATGTTTTTTAGGGTCAGGCCCTCTTCATATACAATATTCTAGTATTTTGAGGGAACTTCCGGTTACCTCCAGGTTGGGTCATCTCGATTCTTCAGTAGGGTTGAACACCAGCATTGAGAATCGGATACGCTAGTACCACAGTAAATCTGGATTTCAGAAGTTGGGAAGGGCATGATTTCTGGCGGGCAGCCTCCTGAAACCTTCATGGCTGGTTCCAAAGAAAGACTGATTTTCATGCACAACGTAGCACACTGTTGCCTCTCTTCCCTACCTCCAGATTCTTGGGATTCTATGACCTCTGCCTCCCCCTTCAAAGTCTCTGGGTGGCACAAATGATTAAGCGATTGACTAGTAACAGAAAGGTTTGGGTTCGGACCCACTCAGAGGCACCTTGGAAGAAAGGCCTGGTGATCTGCTTCTGAAAGGTCACAGCCTTGAAAATCCTATGGAACACAGTTCTATTCTGCAACACATGGAATCACCATAAGTCCAAATCAACTCTACAGCAACGGGTTTGGTTTTGGCTTGCCTGCCCCCTCACCTCTCCTCCCCTGATCCCTACCTTCTCATAAATTTATAGCAACCAGGGAGACACTAGCACTTTTATTTGCCAGTTTAGGTATTTTCCACCGAGCTCTCAGCCCCCCTTCCAAATATCTCTAGTTATTAAAATGCAGCTAAGGATGTCTCACTCTGGTTGTTACATTATCATTCCTCGTTAGAGACTCCTCCAGGGCCTGAGACATCGCTGCACTGACTGTATAATTACAAAGTCAATTTCTAAACAGACATTTGCAAATAAGTCAATTTAAATACCTAGATTTGCAAACAATAATTAAGCAGTAGCTTCTTTTTTTAATATCTCTATATATAATTAATGCCTGTGGGCTTTTCATTTTACCTTGCAACTGAGTTGTTTTGCAATTGTTTGTTGAGTTAAAGTGTTCTCTGAAAGCAAATCAAAGCACGAGGGAGATTTTGGAAGCGATTTAAGAGAGGATTTTTCCTCTTCCTCCTTCATCCCTGCCTCACCTGATTGGCTGTGTTCTTTATCAGTAGGGACTATGATAGAAGAGGGAGGCTGCAGCAGAATCATTTTCTGCATTTAAAGAACAGGGCTCTGGTCCAGAGATAGGATGCCTAACATGGCTTCTTAAGTCAGATATATAATCAGGGAGTCTCTCCTTGTTGGAAGCCTCAGCCCCTACTGATTCCAGTATCTACACAGTGACGACGCTCAGTAGCATAGCTTTGATGGTGCTTTTCCTTTGATTAAAAAAAAAAAAAAAAAACCTACAACAGACCCCTGTGCGCTGAAGGACAATGTATTCTTCCTGGAATTTAAGGTTCTTCACAATCTGGCCTTAACCTCTTATTTAACAAGTCTTTATTGAAAACCTACTAGATGTCAGGGAAAATACTAGCTAGCGAAGACACTGTGATAAACAAAACACGGTCTATATCAAAGTCTCATGGAGAGAGAAATGCTAAAAAAGTAATTGCGTAGATGATGAATGTTACAAAAGGGGAAGTAGGAGGACAGCTAGCCTGGTCTGGAGACCCAAGAATGTCCTTTCTAAGGAAGTGATATTTAAGCTGACATCTCAAGGATGAGTAGGCAGGAACAAGGTGAAGACCGAAGGAAAGGGCTATTCCAAGTAGAGGGAAAAACATGGGAGAAGTCCTAGAGTTAAGAGAGCATGAGGACTCTTTAAGAGACAAAAAGTGGGTCTGAGGGTTACCTAAAGTAGGGACAGAAAGGGAAATGAGGTACAAGGTGCATTTAGAGACTCATTGGCTAGAATCTTGGAGGCATTGTAGACGAGGTTGAGAAAGTTGAACTGTGTCCTAAGGACAGTAGGAACCATCAAAGGGTTTCCAGGGAGTGATGTGGCCAGTTTGGTTTATGCTGGCTTCCCAGTGGTCCTCCAGCCATTCTAGTTAACCCCTCAAAGTTAGTTGGATAATACAGCAACTTGTTTGAGAATGTGTGTCTTCCCAAGCTCTCACATCTGATGAGGATGTTTCCCCAAATATTCCTAAACCAAAACACATTGCCTTAGAGTCAATTCTGGCTCATAGAGACCCAATAGAACAGCATAGAACTGTCCCATAGGTTCTCCAAGGACAGGCTGGTGGATTCAAACTGCTGAGCTCTTAACCACTGCGACACCAGGGCTCCTCAATGTTCCTAACTCAGTTAAATACCTCACCCTCAAAATCTAATTCTGAGGTCACAGGTTCTGTGAAATGTCCTCAAAACCACTGACACTGTCCTGTAAGAGTGGATTGCCTAATCCATGCTTCCAAAGCATTTTGTTTAAATTTTTAGTTCTACGCTTACAATATGCACATTAGTAGTAAAAGCTTGCACTGTTTTTGAGTTACCAAGCCAAAAAACCAAATCCATTGCCATCAGTCAATTCCCACTCATGGCAACCCTTAGGATAGAGTAGAACTGACCCATACAGTTTCCAAGGAGCACCTGGTGGATTTGAACTGCTACCTCTTGGTTAGCAGCCATAGCACTTAACCACTATGCCACCAGGGTTTCTGTTTTTGAGTTAATGTACATATGATACTCAACATAGTGCTTAGCAAACAGTAAGCACTTGTTATTAGGTGTTCCGACCCATAGCGACCCTACGTACAACAGATGAAATGCTGCCTGGTCCTGTGTCATCCTCAAAATTGTTATCCTTGAGCTCATTGTTGCAGCCACTGTGTCAATCCATCTTATTGAAGGTCTTCCTCTTTTTCACTGACCCTCTACTTTACCGAGCATGATGTCCTTCTGTACGGACTGATCCCTTCTGATACCAAAAACCAAAACCAAACCCAGTGCCGTCGAGCCGATTCCGACTCATAGTGAACCTATAGGACAGAGTAGAATTGCCCCACAGAGTTTCCAAGGAGTGCCTGGTGGATTCGAACTGCCGACCCTTTGGTTAGCAGCCCTAGCACTTAACCACTACACCACCAGGGTTTCCACCTTCTGATAGCATGTCCAAAATATGTGAGATGTATTCTCGCTATCCTTGCTTCTAACGAGCATTCTGGTTATACTTCTTCCAAGACAGACGTGTTCATTCTTTTGGTAGTCCACAGTTTATTCAATGCTTTTCACCAACACCACAATTTAAAGGCATCAATTCTTCTTCGGTCTTTCTTATTCATTGTCCCACTTTTGTATGCACATGAGGCGATTGAAAACACCACTGGCTTGGGTTAGGGCACCTTAGTCTTCAAGGTGACATCTTTACTTTTCAATACTTTCCAAACCAAACCAAACCCCCTGCCATCGAGTCGATTCTGACTCATAGCGACCCTATAGGACAGAGTACAACTGCCCCGTAGTTTCCAAGGAGTGCCTGGTGGATTCGAACTGCCATCTTTTGGTTAGCAGCTGTAGCACTTAACCACTATGCCACCAGGTTTTCCTTCAATACTTTAAAGAGGTTTTTTCCAGCAGGTTTGCCCAATGCAATGCCTCCTTTGATTTCTTGACTGTTGCTTGGATGAGTGCTGATTGTGGATCCAAGTAAAATGAAATCCTTGACAACTTCAATCTTTTCTCCATTTATCATGATGTTACTTATTGGTCCAGTTATGAGGATTTGTGTTTACTTTAAGTAGAGGTGTAGTCCATACTGAAGGCTGTGGTCTTTGATCTTCGTCAGTAAGTGCTTCAAGTTCTCGACACTTTCAGCAAGCAAGGTTGTGTCATCTGCATAACACAGGTTATTAATGAGTTTTCCTCCAATCCTGATGCCCCGTTCATTTTCCTCTAGTCCAGCTTCTCAGATTATTTGCTTAGCATACAGATTGAATAAATATAGTGAAAGGATACAACCCTGATACACACCTTTCCTAACTTTAAACCATGCAGTATTCCCTTGTTCTGTTCAAATGACTGCCTCTTATTCTATATACATGTTCCTCAGGAACACAATTAAGTGTTCTGGAATTCCCATTCTTTCCAATGTTATGCATAATTTGTTAATGATCCATGCAGTCAAGTGCCTTTGCATAATCAATAAAACACAACTAAATATCTTTCTGGTATTCTCTGCTTTCAGACAGGATCCATCTGACATCAGCAATGATATCCCTGGTTCCACATCCTCTTCTGAACCCACCTTGAATTTCTGGCAGCCCCCTGTCTATATACTGCTGCAGTTGCTTTTGCATTCGAAAGCAAAGTTTTACTTGCGTGCGATATTAAAGATGTTTTTCTATAATTTCCCCGTTTGGCTGGAGTATCTTTCTTGGGAATAAGCGTAAATATGGATATTTTCCAGTCAGTTGACCAGGTACATATCGTCCAAATTTCTTGCCATAGGTGAGTGAGCACTTCCAGTGCTGTGTCTATTTGTTGAAACATCTCAACTGTTATTCCTTCACTTCCTGGAGCCTTGTTTTTTGTCAATGCCTTCAGTGCACCTTGGACTTCTTCCTTCAGTACCACTGGTTCCTGATCATATGTTACCTCCTGAAATGGTGGAACATCAAACAATCATTTTTGGTATAGTGACTCTTTGTATTCCTTTCATGTTGGTTTGATGCTTCCTGAGTCATTTAATATTTTCCCTGTAGAATCCTTTAATATTGCAACTTGAGGCTTGAATGTTTTTTTCTTTTCTTTCAGCTTGAGAAATGCTGAGCATGTTCTTCCCCTTTGGTTTTCTACCTCCAGGTCTTTGCACATGTCATTATAATACTTTACTTTGTCTTCTTGAGCTACCCTTTGAAATCTTCTGTTCAGCTCTTTTGCTTTATCATTTCTTCCTTTTTGCTTTACCTACTTGACGTTCAATAGCACATTTCAGTCTCTTCTGACATCCATTTTGCCCTTGTCTTTCTTTTCTGTTCTTTTTTAATGACTTCTTGTTTTCTTCATGTACGATGTACTTGATGTCATTCCACAATTTGTCTGGTCTTCGGCCATTACTGTTTGATGTGCCAAATCTGTTCTTGAAATGGTCCCTAAATTCAGGTGGGATATGTTCAAGGTCATACTTTGGCTTTTGTGGACTTGTTCTAATTTTCTTCAGTTTCAACTTGAATTTGTATATGAGCAATTGATTGCCTGTTCCGCAGTCAGCTCTGGCCTTGTTCTGACAGACGATATTGAGCTTTTCCATCATCTCTTTCCATAGATGTAGTTGTTTTGATTCCTGTGTATTCCATCTGCTGAGGTCCACATGTATAGTTGCTGTTTATGCTGGTGAAAAAAGTATTTGCAATGAAGAAGTCACTGGTCTTGCAAATTCTATCATGTGATCTCCGGCATTGTTTCTATCACCAAGGTCATATTTTCCAACTACCCATCATTCGTCTTTGTCTCCAGCTTTCATATTCCACTCACCAGTAAGCACTTGCTATGGTTTATTATTATCACCATCAATTTGACCAACAGAAAAACCATAGGAATTTTTCAGTGAGAAAGTCCCTGTAAGTGTTGTAGCAGGAGCTAGAAGGTTGTGCCTTCAGAATGCCCTCAAGTACAGTCATAATTGCCCTTAGCTTGTGGGCATTCCTATTCAGTTCATGAGAAAAGCAAAAGCTTCTCTTCAAGTACGGGGAGACCAGGGTCAACAATCTTTGAAAGAAAAATTGAGACTCGAGACTCCAGAGTCCGTAAGGGGTCAGAGTCACTGATAGCACTTAGGAAGGTGCTAAACTTATCAGCTTAAAATACAGGCAAGGGAACCTCACTGATCCATAGGATCCTGTTTTGCCATCTGTGTCAGAAATAACCGTCTTTTTCTTTCTTCATGTCCATTCTTATTGGAACCAACCCACTAGGTGCCCTTGAGTAGTTTTTGACTCATGGCTACCCCATTTGTATCAGAGTAGACCTGTGCCATAAGGTTTTCAATGATGATTTTTTTGGAAGTAGATTGCCAGGTCTTTTTTCTGAGACACCTCTTGGTAGAATCAAACTTCAAACCTTTCAGTTAGCAGCTGAGCATACTATTTGCACCACCCAGGAATTAATCTTATTAGAAAGGCAAGCCAATTTAGTCCCACCCGGGACCTGGGCCCTAGAAAAGCCAACTCTATTCCATATAACATACAATTCTACCCTGAGACATACAGGGTTGCCATGAATTGTAATCTACTCAACGGCAACTTTTTTTTTTTTGAAATATTTTTTCCAACCCCAACATGCTGTATTATGCTATAATTCTATATTCCATTTGTATTCTGCAGTGTGATGAATTATTTGGTATGGCCTTTTTTGCCATGGTCTTCTAACTCCCACCCAAGTGACTGGGCAGGGCTGTGCAAATAATATAATTGTGGCCGACCAAGGGGATTGGTCAGTCTTGCCTTAAAAGAGAGCCAGTGCCACAGCAGAGAGGAGAGCCATCACTACCAAGGAAGGAGAGACCAGTAGGAGAGACTCACAGGAGAAACCCACAGAAGATGGCACAGAGGGCTTCCTGGCCCATGGAGAGAGAAAGCTGAGTGCCTTTGGGCAGAGACCAAGGACCAGGGAAGGCTTGCCTGTGATCACGGCTGGAAAGAGCCTTTCCTGTTGAAAGAACTGTATTCTGAGTGTTCCTGAGCCTGAATTGTAACCTGTTACTTCCCTAATAATCCCTATAATCATAAGTATGACCTGTGAGTTCTGTGTGGTCATTGCAATGAATTATTGAACCCAGCAAAGAAGTAGAGAATGCTGTGGGAAGGATAGTTGGTGTGAGAATCAGTAAAGATGGTAGAGAGAGGAAGCAAGTCTGACCTCCTCCTCATGAATCAGCTTTTGATCTTGGTTCTCCTTCCCCCTTGTGGGGTTGGAGGGGGTCAGCATTGCCCTTATGCCATTTTTACATATTCCTTTCCTACGGCTGCCTTAATAAAATGCCACAAACTAAGTGGCTTATAAGAACAAAATTTTATTGTTTCACATTTCAGAGGATAGAGGTCCAAATCACTTGTTCATTGGGCCATGCTCCCTGCAAAGTCTTTAGGGGCAATATCCTTTTCTTGTTTCTTCCAGGTTCTGGTAGTCCCAAGTCTGCCTTGTCTTGTAGAGTTATCTCTACATGCCTGACTTTCCTCTGTGTGTCTCTCTGTGTTTTTTCTTTTATATGGACACCACTCAGATTGGATTAGGACCCACTCTCCTTCAGTATGACCTCATGTTAACTGACAACATCTTCGTAGACTCTATTTCCAAACAAGATCACAATCTCACGCACCAGGGTTTAAGATTTCAGCTATCTTTTTTGGGAATACAATTGAATAAATAACACCATTCTTTTTTATCCCTCTTCTTTATCTCCTCTCTCTGTACAAGCTTTTCAAAGTTGAATTTTGAGTAGATGGAGGATGGTCATTTTAGCCCTCTTTGTACCTACTTTTGGTCCGTTTTCAAGGGTTTACAACAAAGCTGAAGTCTATTGAACAAAAGATCAATACACGTAGCTAAACAGAAATGTTCTAGTTCATTTCCTGTACTGAGATTTTATTTACGTCATCTTCCCACTGTGTGTTCTAGTTCATTTCCTGTACTGAGATTTTATTTACGTGTGTGAACTTCCATTTTCCTTCCTCTAAAATTCCCCTCACTCTTCACCACCGAACTGAAATTGCTCTTCCACCATGAGCAGTTTCCTTGATTATTCTAGTCCTGCTTGATCTTTCTTTCCTTTCAGCAAATATGCATTTACATTTGATCCTTAACACTTAATACTTAAATACCATTTCCTTTCACTTTGTTTTGTGTTGTATATTTGTGACACTGTCTGAGCATTGTGAACATCGATTATGTTATATGATGCTGAAGGATAGAAACCTCCTTTTTTCTTCTTTTTTTACTCCTCAGAGTATCAAGTGCAAGGTTAAGTATGTAACATGCACTTAAAGTAGGAATAGAGAACATTAGAAATTTTTCAACTCCTCAGATACAAGGGAGCCCAATTCCCAGATGTTTTACATATAAAGAAACAGAGGCTTAGAGAGGCAAAAATGATTTGCAGTGAGTTAATGGCTAAACTTGGCTAGAAGCTAGATCTCTTCAGTCCATTCCATTTTCTATATTTTTTGTTGGTTGATTTATTCTGCAATGCCTAAATAAGGCCCAGATCTTCAAGAATATTGGCCATTTAACCCATTGTGTTTCCACTTTGGTATAGTTTCAAAGAGATGTATCTCCCATTTAAGATACAACTATTGGTTTGTACATATCTAGAGCAAAAGAGGAAAAAGGAAGCAATAGACTCAAAGAAGAAACTAATTTACAAGACTAATGGTCTATGTGAACCATGACCATACCTGTCTTGAGACCAGAAGAACTAGGTGGTGCCCGGTTAACACAACGAACTGTTCCAATCAGGGACACAATAGATGGTCCTGGGTAGATTGGGGGGTGGTGGGGGAGGGGAATGTAGAACAAAACTGAAGTTCCTACAAAAAGGCCAGACTTACTGGACTGGTAAACACTAGACTATTGCCCTGGAATATCCTTTAAACCTGGAACTCAAACCATTCCCAAAAAACAGAGTGGCTCATAAAATAAATAATATCACCCTTGACTACTGTGCTCCACTAAACAATAATCTAAATGAAGCCTAACGGTCAATATTTACCCTAGATCAAATATGAGAAGGTAAGTGGGGGGTGGTGGGGGAAGGAAGGAAGCTACGTTAATGGAAAGAGAACAACCAGAATTGAAATAATGGGAATGCTGGCACATTGTGAAATGTGTAACCAATGTTATTGAATAATACGTTTGAAATTGTTAAATGAGAACTTAATTTGCTATGTAAATTATCTCCAAAATTATGATAAAATATTTTTAAAAAAGAGATGTGTCTCAACATGACATGCACCAGGTATACTCTTCAGTAAGTCAGTTTTAAATTAATTAATTAGTCCACATAGATGCCTCCTTTGTTAAGGAAGCAATAATGATGTAGTCCAAAGAGTTTTGGCTTGGACTCTGAAGTCCTGCCTTTAGATCTCTGTCTGTCCGCTACTGACTTTGTCAGCTTAGGCTTACTACTTCATGTGTCTGAACCTAAGTTTCCTCATCCATACAAGATTACATGAATTAGTGTTTGCCTTTGGTTAACTATGGTGAGCTATAACCCAGAAAAAACGAACAAAAAATAGTTGCCATCGAGTCAATTCTGACTTAGAGTGACTTACCATAGGTCAGAGTAGGGCTGCCCCACAGCGTTTCCAAGGCTGCAATTTTTACAGAAGCAGATCGCCAGGTCTTTTCTCCTGTGGAGCGGCTGGTGGGTTGAAATTGCTGACCTTTCAGTTAGCAGCCAAGCGCTTAACCACTTTGATGAGCTGCTTCTGTAGCTGATGTTCATGTCTTTTATATTTGTTATTGTTTATTAATACCAGTAGGTGCAGCCCTGGTGGCGCAGTGGTTAAGTGCTCAGCTGTTTCCCAAAAGTTGGCAGTTCAAACCCACCAGCCACTCTGTGGGAGAAAGATGTGGCAGTCTGCTTCTGTAAAGATTTACAGCCTTGGAAACACTATGGTGGAGTTACACTCTGCTCTATACGGTCACTATGAGTCAGAATCTACTCAATGGCAATGGGTTTGGTTTGGTTTTTATTAATATAAGTGAAAAGAGTCATATTTGACATTTCTATAGCTCATCTGAAATATCAGATATGACTCCTTTCACTATTATTAATAAATAATAATGAAGTACAAAAGACTCAAACAACCACTATTGAAGCAGCACCCTAATTTTGCTGCTGGAAGTTTTACTCAGCGGGCAAGAAGCCATCATCAATATTGGTGACAATTACATATACCTCCTTCTTCCTCCTTATATGTGTGCAAGACCCATAACTTAAAACACTTGCTGCTATTCAGCACAAAAACAAATAGCAAAGCAACTCTGGCTGTGATGTATTTCAACAGCATAACTTAGACTTGCCACCATTCCGTTAAATTATGAATGTCCATCTCTTGATGGAGTCAGTGCTTTTATTTGGAATATGGAAGGAAGGAAGCAAAGGGCCTGGTGCTTGTGAAGGAAAAAACACCAGAAGATGCAGTTGCTATAGCGATTAACAATGGGTATCCTTCGAACAGGGTTTAGGGATGCTGATGCAGCTAAAACAAATGTTTGTGTTTGGCCACGGTGGAGACGGTGACAGATTATAGAGCCTTGGCCTTGAGCCTTGATGTAATCCAATTCTAAATAAATCATAAATCTAAGTGCAGAGTGGTAAGGCAGAAAGAATACCAATTCAAGCTAGGCAGAAACAAGTAGGTAGTGGCGACCAGGATTGATTATGGAGTGGGAGGTAGGGAGGGACAGCAGAGGGAGGAACAGCAGTAGGAGAACCGTGACCAGCCTGCAGGGATGTACTCGTTTCTCTTCTGGCCTTAGCCAATCCTGACTGAGCTGCCAGACCTCAATAGTGCAAGTGAGAGATCACTGCAGAATTAGCCACAAGGCTAGGCATTCTGCCACCTGCTAAATTTTCTTGGATGAAGGGATTTTTCATCACGAAAGGTACTGAATTGCTAATGTTTGGGCTTGTTTCATCAGTCCCACGCTTGGAAGGACCCAAGAGTCAGCCTGAGTTTCTCTTAGGCCCAAGTCAACTGTAGTGTGAGTAGATGATGCTGTGAAAGCACTTGGAATGTGGAAGGAAGCACCATTCACAGGTGTGAAGGGGTAAGAGGGACAAAGACAATTGTTAATACATACTGTTCATATTTTTTCTCATTTTCTCTGTCTTCTAAGAGAAAGAGGCAAGAGGTAAATGGTGAAATGGAGAACTAAATGCTAGCTTTATTTTTACTGGAAAGGACAGAGATACTCTTGGGAGAGAGGAAGGCCTACAATATGAGGAATTGTAGGCTGGGCGAATACCAAAGAACTTAAGCAAGTTTGGAGAGAGAGGAAGGGTTATGTAGCTACTGCCAGGCAAGTAAAATATTTAAGATTTCTAGAAATTGTGCTGGGTTTTTTTGATTCCCCATTAACTACAAAAAGATGTTGTTAATTTCTTTTCAAATTCTTTGGATATCAGACCAGAGTTCCTTACAAAAGTAACATTGTATTAAAATAGGCCAAATAATATTTAGATTCCTTCTGGAGGACACACTTAGGATATGAGATCTAAGATAAAATCCTCAGCTTCAACTCAGACCCAATCATCACCTTGGCAGTGGGGCCAACACTGTATTTTCATCATGACTTCCAGATTAGTGGTTCTACGGTACAAGGGATAGATGCACACTCAGTATGAAGAACTATGTTCTGGGGATGATCCTTATTGCTAGAAGGAAACTATAGGCCTCAATTTGAGATCAGAATTATATTCTTTGGACAGTGTAGTTTAAAAGTGGGTGTTCCCCATCCAGAAAGAGGCTCGATAAAGACTCCGAAGATCTAAATGCTGCAATTAACCAACTTGACCTCATAGACATATTCAGAACACTCCACCCAACGGCAACCAAATATACTTTCTTTTCTAGTGCACATGGAACATTCTCTAGAATAGGCAACATATTAGGTCATAAAGCAAGCCTTAGCAGAACCCAAAACACTGAAATATTACCAAGCATCTTCTGTGAACTTAAGGCCATAAAAGCAGAAATCAATAACAGAAAAAGCAGGGAAAAGAAATCAAACACTTGGAAACTGAACAATACTCTGCTCAAAAATGACTGGATTATAGAAGACATCAAGGATGGAAAACAGAAATTCATAGAATCCAATGAGAATGAAAACACTTCCTATCAGAACCTCTGGGACACAGCGAAAGCAGCGCTCAGACGTTAATTTATATCAATAAATGCACACATACAAAATGAAGAAAGGGCCAAAAATCAAAGAATTATCCTAACAAATAGAAAGAGAGTAACAAAAGAAACCCTCAGGCACCAGAAGAAAATAATAAAAATTAGAGCAGAATTAAATGAAATAGAGAACAGAAAAACAATCGAAAGAGTTAACAAGACCAAAAGCTGGTTCTCTGAAAAAATTAACAAAATTGATAAACCATTGGCCCAACTGACAAAAGAAAAACAGGAGAGGAAGCAGATAACCTGAATAAGAAATGAGATGGGTGATATTACAACAGGCCCAACTGAAATGAAAAGAATCATATCAGATTACTATGAAAAATTATACTCAAATTTGAAAACCTAGAAGAAATGGATGAATTTCTAGAAATATACTGCCTACATAAGCTAACACATACAGAAGTAGAACAACTAAATAAACCCATAACAAAAGAAAAGATTGAAAAGGTAACTAAAAAAACTCCAAAAAAAAAAAAAAAAAAACCCGGCCCAGACTGCTTCACTGCAGAGTTCTACCAAACTTTCAGAGAAGAGTTAACACCACTACTACTAAAGGCATTTCAGAGCATAGAAAAGGATAGAATACTCTCAAACTCATTCTACGAAGCCAGGATATCCTCGATACCAAAGATACCAAAACCAGGTAAGGACACCACAAAAAAAAAGAAAATTACAGACACATATCCCTCATGAACAAAAAATAAATATTTTTTTTAATCCCTCATGAACATAGATACAAAAATCCTCAGCAAAATTCTAGCCAATAGAATTAAACAACATATCAAAAAAATTATTCACCATGACCAAGTGGGATTTATACCTGGTATGTTTTTTTTTTTTTTTATGCAGAGATGGTTCAACACTAGAAAAACGATTAATATAATCCATCATATAAATAAAACAAAAGACAAGAACTACATGATCTTATCAATTGATGCAGAAAAGACATTTGAGAAAGTTAAACACTCATTCATGATAAAAACTCTCAGCAAAATGGAAATAGAAGGAAAATTCCTCACCATAATAAAGGGCATTTATACAAAGCCAACGGCCAACATCATCCTAAATGGAGAGAGTCTGAAAGCATTCCCATTGAGATCGTGAACCAGACAAAGAATGCCCTTATCACCACTTTTATTCAACATTGTGTTGGAGATCCTAGCCAGAGCAATTAGGCTAGATAAATAAAGCACGTCCATATAGGTAAGGAAGAAGTAAAAATATCTCTATTTGCAGATGACGTGATCTTATACACAGAAAAACCTAAAGTATCCTCAAGAAAACTACTGAAACTAATAGAAGAGTTCAGCAGAGTATCAGGACACAAGATAAACATACAAAAATCAGTTGGATTCCTCTACACCAACAAAAAGAACATCAAAGAGGAAATCACCAAATCAATACCATTTAAAGTAGTCCCCAAGAAGATAAAATACTTCGGAATAAATCTTACCAGAGAGGTAAAAGACCTAGACAAAGAAAACTACAAGACACTATTGCAAGAAACCAAGAGACCTACATAACTGGAAAAACATACCTTGCTCATGGATAGGAAGACTTAACATTGTAAAAATGCCTATTCTACCAAAAGTGATCTATATATACAATGCAATTTCGATCAAAATTCCAATGACATTTTTTAATGAGATGGAGAAACAAATCACCTATTTCATATGGAAGGGAAGGAGGCCCCAGATAAGTAAAGCATTACTGGAAAAGAAGAACAAAATGGAAAGACTCACTCTACCTGATTTTAGAACCTATTATACCGCCACAGTAGTCGAAACAGCCTGGTACTGGTACAGCAACAGATACATAGACCAATGGAACAAAATTGAGAATCCAGACATAAATTCAACCACATATGAGCAGTTGATATTTGACAAAGGCCCAAATTCAGTTAAACGGGGAAAAGACAGTCACTTTAACAAATGGTGCTGGCATAACTGGATATCCATCTGCAAAAAAATGAAACAAGACCCATACCTCACACCATGCACAAAAGCGAACTCAAAATGGATCAAAAACCTAAATATAAAATCTAAAACAAAAAAGATCATGGAAGAAAAAATAGGGACAATGCTAGGAGCCCTAATACATGGCATTAACAGTATACAAAATATTACTAACAATGCACAAGAGAAACTAGATAACTGGGAGCTCCTAAAAATCAGGCATCTATGCTCAAAGACTTCACCAAAAGAGTAAAAAGATTACCTACAGACTGGGACAAAGTTTTTAGCTATGACATTTCCTATCAGTATCTGATCTATAAAATCTACAGGATACTGCAAAAGCTCAACTACAAACAGACAAATAACCCAATTAAAAAATTGGCAAAGGAAGTGAACAGGCACTTCGCTAAAGAAGACATTCAGGTAGCTAACAGATACATGAGGACATGCTCACTATCATTAACCATTAGAGAAATGCAAATCAAAACTACAATGAGATCCCATCTCACTCCAACAAGGCTGGCATTAATCCAATAAACACAAAATAATAAATGTTAGAGAGGTTGTGGAGAGACTGGAACATTATACACAGCTGGTGGGAATGTAAAATGGTACAAGCACTTTGGGAATCGATTTGGCACATCCTTAAAAAACTAGAAATAGAACTACCATATGATCCAGCAATCCCACTCCTTGGAATATATCCGAGAGAAATAAGAGTCTTTACACCAACAGACATTTCTACACCCATGTTCATTACAGCAGTGTTTACAATAGCAAAAAGATGGAAGCAACCAAGGTGCCCATCAACGGATGAATGGATAAATAAATTATGGTATACTCACACAATGGAATACTATGCATAGATAAAGAACAATGATGAATCCATGAAACATTACATAACATGGAGGAATCTGGAAGGCATTACGCTGAGTGAAATTAGTCAGTTGCAAAAGGACAAATATTGTATGAGACCACTATTATAAGAACTGGAGAAATAGTTTAAACAGAGAAGAAAATATTCTTTGATGGTTACAAGAGTGGGGAGGGAGGTAGGGAGAGGGGTTTATACTGATTAGATTAGATAGTAGATAAGAACTATTTTAGGTGAAGGAAAAGACAACACACAATACAAGAGAGGTCAGCACAACTGGACTAAACCAAAAGCAAAGAAGTTTCCTGAATAAACTGAATGCTTCGAAGGCCAGCGTAGCAGGGGGAGAGGCTTGGGGACCATGTTTTCAGGGGACATCTAAGTCAACTGGCATATTAAAATCTATTAAGAAAACATTATGCATTCCTCTTTGGAGAGTGGCATCTGGGGTCTTAAATGTTAGCAAGCAGCCATCTAAGATGCATCAATTGGCCTCAATCCACCTGGAGCAAAGGAGAATGAAGAACACCAAAGATAAGGTAATTATGAGCCCAAGAGACAGAAACGGCCACATAAATGAAAGACTATATCAGCCTGAGACCAGAAGAACTAGATGGTGACTGGCTACAACCGATGACTGCCCTGACAGGGAACACAACAGAGAACCGTTGAGGGAGCAGGAGAGCAGTGGGATACAGACCTCAAATTCTCATAAAAAGACCAGACTCAATGGTCTGACTGCGACTAGAAGGACCCTGGAGGTCATGGTCCCCAAATCTTCTGTTAACCCAAGACCGGAACCGTTCTTAAAGCCAACTCTGCAGGCAGGGATTGGACTGGACTATGGGATAGAAAATGATACTGGTGAGGAATGAGCTTCTTGGATCAAGTAGACACATGAGACTATGCGGGCAGATCCTGCCTGGAGGGGAGTTGAGAGGACAGAGAGGGTCAGAAGCTGACCGAATGGACACAAAAATAGAGAGTGGAGGGAAGGAGTGTGGTGTCTCATTAGGGGGAGAGAAACTAGGAGTATATAATAGCAAGGTGTATATAAATTTTTGTATGACAGACTGACTTGATTTGTAAACTTTCACATAAAGCACAATAAAAATTAAAAAAGATAAAAAAAGAGGTGGATGTTCCCTAAACTGAGTAAGTACATTAGTGTGGAGCATCAGATGCCAAGCTAGGGTAAGACATGCAATAGATTTATAAGGGAAAATGAGTGTAAAGGATAAAGGAGATGGAGCAGTAGAAGGCAGGGAGAGTGTTCAGACTGGGGTACAGGTCTGATATCTGTGAAGGAGAGGAGGAAAGAAAGAAGACTGGGTGGGAATAGGCTAAGTTTACAGTGCAGCCTAAAGAAAGGCCAAAGTCATCCTTTAGAGGAGTTGTGCATCTCACAGTTGTGTTCAGTCATAGGCTAGGAGGATCCCACAGGAAGCATGGATCCCATAGGAAGCATGGACAACAACTTAACATATCCCCAGGGACAATAGTCAGGGCCATTCAGCTATGTTCCCCACAGTCAGAGATTTAAGCCATGAATTTTCATGACTGCCACAGTGAATCTGTCTGTCAATCAATCTATCTATATTTATCAGCTTCTATGGATGTTCGATATCTTAAAGAATTAGGCAATTAAAAAAAATGAAAAAAATTCCAGTTTACAGTTGATTGCTAGCCTAAAGGTTGGCAGTTCAAATGCAGCCAGAGGCTCAAACAGAAGAAAGAAAGGCCTGGCAAACTGCTTTGGTAAAAATTACAATCAAGAAAACCCTATTAAACAGTTATACTGTGTAACAGATGGGGTTGCCGTGAGTTGGGGGCCAACTTGATGGCAGCTAACAACAACAACTCAAAAGGGAGAGGTGGCCAGTGTCAGACACAATGGACTAATTCAAGGCTTTTGCCTGGACTAAACGATTCGTGAAAATTCCTGAGGATTCAGCTTCTGCTCTGGGATACTCCATCACGCAAATTTTGGAACCAATATTACAGACTACAGTATGATGGCATTTTATGGGAATATGAATTCTGCAAAGTAGAAATACCATTATATGTCATATCGGTAAGTCTCACTTTATGCACAATATTTAAAACTATGTGACTCACCCAAATTAAAAACAATTCGTCAAAAATTTCATAACTTTGGAGTTGGCTCAGTGAATTATAAACTGTGTCTCCGTAGGGCCATAGAGCAGTATGACTTTAGCTGTTAAACAGGAAGACCCACACCCTGTGTCAAGACTAATCTTTAATTATGTAATGTTTTTGGAGTTACAATCTTTATACAAAAAAAAAGAAAAATTCGTGAGTCTTCTCTTTCTCCAAGAAACTCGAAAATGTGCAGGTCTAACTGTAACAGTCATGTGAGAAGAAAAAGCAAACAAGTGAAACACTGAGTTTCGGATAAAACTTGGAGTAAGCCAAGAGGTGGAAGAAGGAGGAGAAATGTTGGCAATTAAGTGAGTCTACAGGGTCTATGATTAGCATATATTTATGCACATCTATTTTGGTGTTGGGGTGCCTGACTGAATCTCTTAGAAAGAGAGAAGAGTAGTTGGAATGTTTGTGTCTAGTTGATAGCTGCACGTTGACAGGAAGGGAACTTATAAGCCGTATACTCTTAGACTGGAGGGACATCTGCAGCTGGTAATTGGGCAGCAGGTGGTAGAAGGTGGCTTGGAAGATCAAAAACTCCTGGATCAGGTCAGTGCAGTAGCAATTTATAGTCAAGAGTACAAAATTACCTCAGACTTCACCACCTATGTGAGGAAAGATCTGAATTCTTGCTGTTAGTAAAGCTAATTAGAGAAGGTGGGGTCAGGGGGCTGATCATGTCTCCTTGAGAACAATCAAATAGCAGAACTCAGACTGAGACTCCAGATGAGGCATGAGACACTGGAAGTGCTATGGGCAGGCAATAACATCCTGAATTTGGATCTCCTAAGTTACTCCACCATGAGAAAATTGATCCCAAGGGAGAATGTTCCCTGATACTCTGAAGAGCCCAGCATGGAAGGAAAAATATCAAGGAAAAAATTAAGGTGAAGAGGAACATCAAGTGATTCGCAATAACTTGAGCAACAAACTTGATACACATTCCACCTTCGTTCCTTCTCAGGAGAAATAAAACCATTTTCATTCTTTCTTGTGAAGGATAGAACCAGAATTGGGAAGTGGTTGAATCCAAAAACCAGCTTGCCTGCTAATCTAAACAGGTCTAAGTTACTCATACCTAGGCTTGCTAGAAGTAACGTGAATGGGCACAGTCAAAGGTCAGCCCGAGATCTTTCTGCTGGCTCTGTAGGAATAAAGAGGAGAACAGTCGAGAAGCAGAGGTCCAGGCTGTGGATGCAAAGGATCTATGGGTGACATGAATAGATGTGTTGCTGCTCTTTGAGAAGGTCCTTAAATATCAGAGCCTCCCTGCTTACCTGCCTTCTAAGAAAGTGATATTCAAGGGTAATTGGTGAAATGAACCAGAGAAAGAGGAAAGATCAACTTGTTTTAAGGCAGAAAGGGCAGAGACATACTCTTAGGATAAGGTAATAGAGCCATAAAAGAAGGAGAAAGTTCATCATGGGCCAAATCTTGAAGAGTTTTGGGCTTTTGAAAAGACAGAACATTGGGGGCGGTGGGGGTGGAGGTGATGAGTAGCAGCCATCTGTCTGAAGAATAAGGAAAATAAATACATTGAGAAAAAAATATCTTAAGAACTTTCTCTTAGTATTATGCTTGGAATCTTTTTTTTTTTTTAATAATTACAGATCGAAGTAACCTTTCAATTTTCAACTATTTGCTGATACTGAGAGTTTCTTCTGAATGTGACGCTGTACTGAGGCAGACCCTAGAATACTCCAGTTTCGTCTTGGTTATGCTGTCATAGTACATAGTTGAGCATCTACATTTTTCCAGTGAGAATTATATTAAAATATAAATTATCCAAATTTCATTCTTAACTGAAAGTGTTCACTCTAAATTAAGGAAAGTCAAAATATTAGAGAAACAAGTCAGCTGTATAAAGACCTGGAAACAGGGTGGGAATAGAAATTTTAGGGGTTACAGGGATTTATAATCAGAGCCTTAGGATTGGAAAGGGTATTGTAAAATCATTAAGTTCAATCTCCCAGCCAGCTGGGACTCGCCTCTGCAACATGACTGACAGATGGGCAATTAATCTTTGTCGGGATCCTTCCAGATGGGATGATCTCCACAAGACTGGCCAATTCTGTATTTGGACAACTGTTATCACTATGATACTTCTTGTATTTAACTCAAACCTGCCTCTCTGTGGGTCACAACTCATAGTATTTATTCTACTCTCTGCATACTGTAGAAAATGGCTGAGAAGAAGTTCTCCACCATTTGTCAGCTATGGACTTAGCGCAAATGACTAAAATGAATACAAATAAAGTTCTGCACCTATCCAACGGGCAGAGTAACTCCTTAGTCATTGGTTTATTTTGAGGATTAATATGATTATATGTAAAGTGAATTCAACACAGTGACTGACACATAATATACTCCCAATAAATGTTAGAGAATTATACCAATGCTACTAATAAAAATATTACCAGAAACTCAGAATCTAATGCTAACAGATTCCAGGTTGTTTCCCTCCTGTTAAAATTTGCCTTTGTGATCTTACATTGCTTTAACTAATGAGTCTCAATCTTGGAACGAATCTCTGCTCCCCTTAGCTGGTTACAGTTGTGCAGGTGCTTGATGTGGTAATCTTGCTCTGATCACTTGAGCTCCCAAACGTGCAGTCTTTCTGTTGTATGGTCTTACTTCACACTCCTGATCTCTGTGTATGTTACTCAAGGCGGGTAAGTAGACCACTCTTTCCTTGCTCCACTATGTGCCTGAATGGGGTATGAACAATAATGAATCTAGGATGATCAGGAAAAGGAATGAGTCCCTTCACTTGGTGTAAATATCAACGCGGCTTCATGCCCTTCATGTTATTTACAGATATGTCCTCAAACTTGTGCAGAGTTAAATTCAGTTAAGCGGGTAATAGTTTGTTTACCTTGGTGGGACCAAGGGCTCAAATGCTTCTGTGGCTTCTCACAGAGTGCCCACCTGTTGATTTCCATCTAGAGAGCCCCTTAGGACCTTTTTTTTTTTTTGAGGACTGTAGTAGACACAGCCCTGATCCCCCTCAAGGACAGGGCACCTGGCGTTTGCAGGGAGTGTGGTCAGCAAACATTTTATAGCTGCCAATGCCTTCCAGATCTGTCTCAGCTGCACAGAGCAGCCTGAGATTCCAGTGTTGTGATGACAAACCATATAGTCTGATTACAAACATTAGGAACTAATCTCTTCTGTGGAGTCAGAAATCATTACTAAACACTACAATAATAGTTGAGACTCTGAAGAAGACAGTGTGTACACTCAGCAAAGCTTGATTAAGTTTCAAGGACACACAAAGAAATGTGTTGTGATCTTTCTCTGCAAAGGGCCTGATATATTTAGATTTTCATTAAGATGGGCTGGAACACAAAATGCTCTCAGTTATCCAGGAAATGTAATTAACTACTTTCTAAGATTCCTACTTAATCAATGCTATTTCTCCCCATATTTGGTTAATTAAACTGTCAGCCTCCGCTCTGGTCTAGGGTATGTGGGCAAATTGGCCAGCAACATCGGGGACATTCAAACTCAAGGTCATTTTTTTGCCTCTGAAATAGCCCTCTGATTTGGGGTATAAGTCCTCGCCCTCTTCTATGTGAAATATACCTTCAGTATAAACAGACATATTGAAAATAAGGATAAAGAATGCTGAAGTAGTGAATTATGTATTGAAAAAACATAAAACAGGTTTGGAGTCAAAAAGATCTAAATTTGAATTCTTGCTCTAATCTTGGGAAAGTTATTTCTCAGTTTCTTTCCCTGTCAAAGGGAGTTCATATTAATTGCTTCCTTATAGTGTATTGTAAGAAATTACAGGTCATGTTTAGAGAGTACCAATATCACATAGTACACAGGTAATAACAAATTATTATTTTTACTATTATTATTATTCTCAGCCTTCTAGATTGCATAAAATATCAAAAAGGGTCCACAATTGTGTGTATATGAAATGAACTCATTACTCTCATGGAGCATTGGTATGTCTGTACCCTGTGACTGCTATCAGGGTGGAGAACATCTGACTGGTATGGCTAAGGGTGGTGGGCAAGCTCCTTCTCCACGCTGCTGCTCAGCTTCTCTTCCAATGAAACTGTGTTGACCAAACTCCTAGCATCACCACATGGTCTCTGGGCCTTTGAGCCGCTTCCTTCAGGAGGTACGGAATTTGTATCTCTAACTGGTCTGTGATGGTGACACAGCCAGGCTTTCAACTCTAGATGCCATAACTCCTATAGCTGAGTGGGGAAAGAAGAGTTCATTTGTCTGTTCCTTCATTCAACTGGTTTACTGAGGGCCAGCTAAGTGCCAAGTGCTCCGCTTGTTATTGTGGGAACGTAATAGCTACCTAGACATAGTGTTTTTCTCAAAAATGCACAAATGAACGTGAGAGATGGTAGGATTCAACAAACCAAAATTTTTGTTTTGGAGCCAGACAGACCTGTATTCTCATGTAAGTTTTGCTTTATTGGCTGCTTGATTTGGGGCAAGTAATTTGACTTCTCCTAGCCTCAGATTTCTCATCTTTAAAATGGGAAAAGTACCTACCACAGGTCATCGAGGGGACCACATGAGCAGATGCAAATGAAGTGCTTAGCACAGTGTTTTGTACATAGTAAGAGTGTTGCTGTTGTGTTTAGCTGTTGTCAAGTCAATTCCAACTCATGGCGACCCCATGTGTGCAGAGTAGAACTGTTCCACAGGGTTATCAAAGCTGTGACCTTTAGGAAGCAGATCACCAGGACTATATTCTAAGGCACCTCTGGGTATGTTTGAACCACCAACCTTTAGCTAGTTAAAAAAAAAAAACCCATTGCTGTCGAGTCGATTCCAACTCATAGCGACCCTGTAGAACAGAATGGAGCTGCCCTATACGGTTTCCAAGGGGCAGCTGGTGAATTTAAACTGCCAACCTTTTGGTTAGCAGCCAAACTTTTAACCACTGTGCTACCAGGGCTCAGTTAGTAGTCAAGTGCTTAACTGTTTACACTACCCAGAGACTCCTAGTAAAAGTATAGCAAGTATTAATAGCAGTAGTAATAATGATAAAAAAACTATTTATGTTGACAATAGTTATTACTAGTATTATTATCAGTCCAAGTGTCTGATTCTGATAGCACAGGGATAGGGAGGATATAGAAAGGTGAGGCAGGAGATGTAGAAAGGGAAGGTTTTGAAGGGCTTCATGGAGCATGAGGGGGCAATGGAGAGCAGCTCTGCAGAGCTTTATTAACAGTTTTAAACCGAGGAAAACAACTTAGCCTTCCACTTCTGAAAGACTGCTTGCCCCTGGAGTGGAATTTTAAGTACCTACAAGGCCAGGATCAGTCCTTTCTCATGACCCACAGGTGTCCCCCTCCTACATATGTCGTGAAAAATTAAAACGAGGACAGTTCAGTCAACAGAGTGTCTGTGAAATTAATGAGCCCCTTCGCCTTCAACACCTGGTAATTATATCTTTCAATTAAAGCAACTCTCTGGCTGTCTATGATCTTATAAATTAACTCACAGCCTAACAACTTTCTAGGCAGCCAGATCTTTCAGGCTCAGACCTGAGAGGCCAGAGATAAATAGTGAGGTCAAGGAAGGCAAATTAAAGGGCCTCATTCACTTCTCTTCTGCTTGTCACGGAAAGGCCCAAGTCTCTTTTCTCTCAGCTTGGCTACCAGACCCAAAAATGTTTGTTGTTAGGTCGGTGAAGATAATCAATTTGGCCTGTACTTGGGAATATCTCATGACTCAATGGAAAGGGAGAATTGAACTGTTGAAGCTGGTTATTGACTCTGATTTATAAAACTTCATTATTGAATTTTTAAGAACAAGGAAACCTGCTAGGAGTAGGGGAAGTGAGGTTCTCTGAGCCATGGATAATCTCTGTCATGAGAGAAAAATATGAACTATGGCTTAAAAAACAATGCAGTTCACTTGTATATTCATTCTTCATTCATCAGATGATTTTTGAGTTCTTAATATGTGCAAAGTAGCAAACAAGTTGGTAAAGGAAGATATAGGAGGGTATAGTAAGGGATCTTCAACTGGTCATGGACTCAATGAATCACTCCAAGAAAAAGTGACACTTACACTGGGAGTTGAAGAGTTGAGAGAGCAAGGGAAAAGGGCATTAGGAGAAGAATGTTGTAGGACTGGGAAGCTCAGGGAACAAAGAGCCTGGTAGAACTGGATTATAGAGTATGACAGAAAGGTTAAGTGATAAAATAAGAAGAGGCCAGACTATGCATGAACTTATAATGAGATTTAGGAGTTTTGGATTTTAAAATAAAGAGAAGTTGTTGAAGGATATTAAAGTGAGGAATTGTCATGACCTTTATTATCATGACTTTTTTTGTAGTATTTTTAAATTATCACTTTACTTTCAATGTAAGGAAGTGTCTGGAAGGTAGTGAGACTAGAAATAGAAAGACGTGTTTGAAGATACGCATGAAAGTCCAAGAGGACTAGAAGAGGAACAGTGGTGATGGACAGAGATGTAGAAATTCAAGGAGTAGATAATTGATTGGATTTAGGTGGTGAGGAGAAGAAAACTTCCTGAAAAAAGATTCTAAAAGTACAAATAACAGACCTCTTTAGAAGGTAGGTGGTTGTCACTAACTGCAGTACTATCAGACGAATGTAGGGACTGGGTCTTTGATAATTTGCACATAGAAATCACACACTGAAACTAGTGAGTATAGAATCTAGACATCTTTCCAGTAATGTATAAACATATATAGACATACATGAATAACCAAAGAATTTATAAAGACAATATAAATAGTAATTTCATAATTCTTACCTCTTTTATTCACCCTAAACAGTGTGGTCAACTCACATTTCAGAGATGAGGAAACAGAAAATAAACAGTTACACGTGGAATGTTAAGTCAAGTCTTCCTAATTTGATTCCTACCTTTTTCTAGATTAACACACTTGTATCATCAGTCACAGGTACTTAAAGAGAAAATCTATGCAGATCTGTTACGATGTGTTACACTTAGCCTCGTCAGAGGCATGATTCTACCAATTGATTAGCCGTCAAAGCTGAGGGGATGAAAATGCCCCAGAGAGAAAGTACACTGAAGCAAATACTTGTATCTTTTCTACCCCCCTACAGTAATGCAAAACAGACAGGTCTTCCTGGGGCAGGAATTCAAGACAGCAGCACTTAGGGCCATCCAATCTTCAGAATGTCATAATATAATTCGCTCTTAATGCGGAGACATTACACTTCCTGTATTCTTTCCTATTGCTCATTGGACTGTCACAGGGAAATTTGATTTTTAGGATGCTACCTTCAAGATGGTTGTCTGTATCCCTCGACCCTCCAGGACATTTTTCAGTACTACAGAACTCTCCAGCCTGTCTGAGACCCAGTTTCCCTCCCTGGTCTCTGTCTCAGGAAATGTTTACAAAACCAGAGTTTTTTGACCTCTTGAATTACACTGTCAATTTACATGGGAAACTCAACAAATGTTTTTATTGGACATTATATAGCCCAATACTTACTGGAGCAAAGCGTGGAAGTCCAGACCAAGGACCCGTGTCCTGACTGCTTGATCTAGATTAAATATGACAAAAGGGCACAGAAAGTGATCTGAGTAAATGAAAATACATGATTCATCTACAGTCCTTCTTAAAAGCAAAGCCTTTGGAGTCAGATGTCTGTGGGCTCATATCCCAGCTCTTCTACTTCCTAACCCTATGATGATAGGCAATTTATCTAACCTCTTTGAGCCTCAGCTTTCCTCTGTACAAAAGAGAATTTACTAAACAATGCATGTGAAGTTCCTAGTATAATATCTAGCACAATAAAGGGAAGTTTTTTAAAAAAAAATATTGGCCCATTCTTTGCACTTGATGAACCCTGCTGTCCAATATCTACTCTAAATTACCCTTAAATAATTAACTTGTGAATTAGTGCAATTACAGTGGTTTTCTTATGTTTTTACTGACTTTTTTCTATTAGTTTAATAATAAAACAATGCAATTGGCTGTATGTTTTGTATATACATATATAGAACATCGAGCACTTTATTTGGGCCCAGCACTACACTAAATCTTTCACATGCATTCATCACTAGCAATGATTACAACAATCATATTATTTAGATCTGTTTTTATACCCTCCCCTTCTTTTCACAGACAGTGTAAAATGAATAATCTAAGATCACACACACACAAAAAAAGCAGAAAATTGCATTTAAAACCATGGCAGTTTTAGCCAGAAATCTGATACAAATTACTATTAGTTATTGAATGTCCTCTGAAATAATGCAGTTTTCTTTAAAAAAAAAAAAAAATGCTGTCCCTAGGACTTTTCCCTAGTTTAGATAGTTTTGTTTGATTGTTTTCAAATCAGAGAGCCAATGTCCTTCAGTGCAAATCGTAAGACTTTTGGAGAATACACTGATGAGGTTATTGTGAGGGCATATCTCACATGCCTTTCAGAAGTAGGAGGAGATGATTGTATGAAAGGATTATGGTTATTTGTGTCTTTATTTTTCCTGAAGAAATGCAGGAGCTGCAATTGTTCTAGACCAATATCAAAAGCCACTTACCTTACAGGACACGTGTTGTTTGCAGCCACAGGTTTCAGAAGCAGATGGCATGTGCTAAACAGTGTATGTAGGAATTAGCTCTGGGAGTAAGTTCTGTTCAGGGTATAAAAGAAATTAGGAGGTGGGCCAAATTAAAAATCAGCAGCAGGCCTAAGCAAAATGGTATTCTTCGGATTCCCTTTCCAACTGTGTGTGTGAGTATGTGTGTGTTTGCCTGTAGAGACAGTGTGCATGCATCTGAGTAGAGAGAGTATGTTTATGCATGCGCTTAACACACACACTAACTCATATACCTCATAAATGTGCTCTGTGTTCCAGAAAAATCAAAATAATTATTCCTTGACATACAAGGCACTGGACTAATAGACACGTGTGTAGGGTTTTGATCCTGTTTGAGTACACCTGATTGATATGAGGCCTTGAGAAATTCTCTTAGCATTTCTAGGTCAAATATCTGTTATCTGCAAAACAAGGTCATTGAGAAAGATTATCTTTGTTTTCTTTTATAACTAATGTTCTAAGTACAGGATTCTATAAACATAACCTACTTAATATTGCAGAATCATAAACTATGTTGAGAAAACTAATTTCCAATATTCCCTGATAACTCCAACCGAAAAATACTTTCCTCTCTACACAGTTTAGACTATTGTTGCTATTGTTGTTAAGTACCTTCGAGTCAGTTCCAACTCACAGAGACTCTATGTACAATAGAACCAAACATTTCCCAGTCCTGTGACAACCTCACAATTGTTACCCTTGAACCCATTGTTGCAGACACTGGGTCAATCCATCTCATTGCGAGTCTTCCTTTTTTTCGCTGACCCTCTACTTTACCAAGCATGATGTCCTTCCCGAGGGACTGGTCCTTCCTGATAACTTATCCAAAGTATATGAGATAGAGTGTTGCCATCCTTGCTTCTAAGAACATTCGGGATGTACTTCTTCCAAGACAGATTTGTTTCCTCTCCCATAGTCCATGGTATATTCAATATTCTTCACCAGCACCATAATTCAAAGGCATCAATTCTTCTTCGGTGTTCCTTATTCATTGTCCAGCTTTTGCATGCATATCAGGTGATTGAAAACACCATGACTTGGGTCAGGTGCACCTTAGTCTTCAAAGTGACATCCTCACTTTTCAACGTCTTAAAGGGGTCTTCTTTTGCAGCAGATTTGCCTAATGCAATACATTGTTTTATTTCTTGTCAGCTGCTTCCATGGATGTTGATTGTGGATCCAAGTAAAATGAAACCTTTAACAACTTCAATCTTTTCTCTGTTTATCATAATGTTGCTTATTAGTCCAGTTGTGAGGATTTTTTTTTTTATGTTAAGGTGTAATCCATACTAAAGACTATAGGTTTTGATCTTCATCAATAGGTGGTTCAAGTCCTCTTTACTTTCAGCAAGCAAGTTTGTGTCATCTGCATATCACATGTTGTTAATGAGTCTTCCTCTAATCCGCTAGTCTTCTTCATACAGTCCAGCTTCTCAGATTATTTGCTCAGCAAACAGATTGAATAAATATCGTGAAATGATACAACCCTGATGCACACCTTTCCTGATTTTAAACTACGCAGTATCCCCTTGTTCAGTTAGAAAAACTGCCTCTTTGTTGATGTACAAGCTCGGCATGAGCACGATTAAGTGTTATGGAACCCCTATTCTTTGCAATGTTATCCATAGTTTGTTACTATCCATGCAGCCAAATGTCTTCGTATAGTCAATAAAACACGGTAAACATCTTTCTGGCATTCTCTGTGTCTTAGTTTTCTAATGCTGCTATAACAGAAATATCACAAGTGGATTGCTTTAGCAAAGATAAATTTATTCTGTCATAGTCTAGGAGGCTAGGAGTCTGAATTCAGGGTGGCAACTCCAGGGGAAGGCTTTTTCTCTCTGTAGGCTTCAAATTCTTCTGTTGTCCTTGTTTTGTTTTCTCTTATTCCTTTGGACTTTCCTACATATACCTCCTCAGAGAAAATCTTCGTCTTGCTGCTCTTTCTGCTATAATCCATTGTTATTATTCTAAAGTATTGTTTATCTGGTTTTAAGGTGTGAGAGAAGGGGAGAGTTCTATAATATCCTGACTAAATCTCAGTATTTTAGTAGGTCTGTGTCTTGGGGTTATGACTTTAAGAAGTTTTCCTCCTCCAACTTTTCTCCTACTCCCTGCACTGGCTAAAGAATTCCATATCTATTTCAGTGTAGCCCTAACCCTTGTTGACTATGAATACTTTGCTCCTGATATGAGACAGGAAGGCTCCAGAGGTCCGGAATGTAAGGAATGTCCTTATTCCAACGAAAATAAGCTTTTGGCAATTATTTTCCCTTTGTAGAGTAGGCCTTTGCTATGGAGAAAACTCTGAGTGTGTTTGGCCAAGACTAATCTTCCCATCCCCTTGACAGAGCCATGAGGGGGTATTTCTCACATCTCACCACCAGAACATGATGGGGAACCTCTAAGACAGTGGTCTTTAGAAGCTTTTCATTCTCATGCTGATTCACATTCAATTTCCAGCTATTGTTCAAAATAACCATGTATGTGTTCCTACTAGTTTATGCCACCACATATCTGTCATATCTGTCAGTTTTTGTACAGTGGTGGCTTGTGTGTTGCTGTGATACTGGAAGTTATGCCACTGGTATTTCAAATACCAACAGGGTTGTCCATGGTGGACAGTTTTCAGCAGAGCTTACAGATTATGACAGACTAGGAAAAAGGACATGGCAGTCTATTAATGGAAAAAAAAAAAAAAAAAGGCCAGTGGAAACCTTAGAAATAGCAGTAGAACATTGTCTGATATAGATGAGCCCGTCAGGTTGGAAGGCACTCAAAATATGACTGAAGAAGAGCTGGCTTCTCAAAATAGAGTTGACCTTAATGAGGTGGATGGAATAAAGCATTTAGGACCTTCATTTGGCACGACTGAAAATGAGAAGAAATAGCTGCAAACATCCATTAATAGTCAGAACGTGGAATGAACAGAGTGTGAATCTAGGAAAAATAGAAATCATCAAAAATAAATGAGCCATATAAAAGATTGATTTCCTAGGCATTAGTGAGCTGAAATGTTCCAATATTGACAATTTTGAATCAATACTATGGTATACTATGCTGGGAATGACAAATTGAAGAGGAATGGCATCACATTTATTGTCAAACAGAACATTTCAAGATCTATCCCGAAGTGCAACATTGTCCGTGACAGTAAAATATCCATATATCTACAAGGAATACCAGTTAATACAATTATTATGGAAACTTACACACCAACCACTAATGCCAAAGATGAGGAAATTGAAGATTTTGAACAACTTCTAAGTCTGAAATTGATTAAATGTGCAACGAAGATGCATTAATAATTACTGGATATTGAAATGCAAAAGTTGGAAACAAAGAAGGATTGGTAGTTGGAAAATACGGCTTTGGTGATAGAAACGACGCCAAAGATCACATGATAGAATTTTGTAAAATCAACAAATTCTTCATTGCAAATACCTTTTTTCAACAACATAAACAGCAACTCTCAACGGATGGAAAGCACAGGAATCAAATTGACTATGCCTGTGGAAAGAGGCAATGGAAAAGCCCAATATCAAAAGTCACAATAAGGTCAGGGGCTGACTGTGGAACAGGCCATCAATTACTCCTAAGCAAGTTCAAGTTGAAGCTAAAGAAAATTAAAACAAGTACACTAGAGCAAAAATATGACCTTGAGTGTATCCCACCTGAATCTGGAGACCAGCTCAATTGACCTGACTCACTGATCACTAATGACTGAAGACAAGACGAGTTGTGGGATGACATCAAGGACATCATACATGAAGAAAGCAAAAGGTCATTAAAAAGACAGGAAAGGAAGAAAAGCTCAAAATGGATGTCAGAAGAGACTCCGAAATTTGTCCTTGAACATACAGTACATAAAGCGAAAGGAAGAAATGATGAAGTAAAAGAGCGGAACACAAGATTTCAAAGGGCAGCTCCAGAAGACAAAGTATTGTAATGAAATATGCAAAGACCGGGAGTTAGAAACCAAAAGGGAAGAGCAGCTCAACATTTCTCAAACTGAAAGAACTGAAGAAAAAATTAAAGCCTCGAGTTGCAATATTTAACGATTCTATGGGCAAAATGTTGATCTATTCAGGAAGCATCAAAAGAAGATGGAAGGAATACACAAAGTCACTGTACCAAAAGGAATTTGTCCACATTTATCCATTTCAGGAGGTAGCATATGATCAAGAACTGATGGTATTGAAGGAAGAAGTTCAAACTGCACTGAATGCATTGGTGTAAAGCAAGGCTCCAGGAATTGATGGAATAATAATTGAGATGTTTCAGCAAATGGATACAGCACTGGAGGTGCTCACTTGTCTATGCCAAGAAATTTGGAAGACAACTACCTGGCCAACTGACTGGAAAAAGTCCATATTTGTGCACAGTGTAAAGGAAAGTGATGCAACAAGATGCTAGAAATTATCGAACAATGTCATTAAGATCACACACAAGGGAACTCCTGCTGAAGATCATTCAAAAACAGTTGCAACAGTACATTGACAGAGAACTGACAGAAATTCAAGGTAGATTCAGAAGAGGACACAGGATGAGGGAAGTCATTGCTGATATCAGGTGGATCTTGGAAGAAAGAAGAGAAAACTGTGTTTTATTGACTATGCAGATACTTGACTGTGTGGATCATAACAAACTGTGGATGACATTGCAAAGAATGAGAATTCCAGAACACTTAATTGTGCTCATGTGGAACCTATACATAAACAAAGAGGCAGTGATTTGAACAGAACAAGTGGACATTCTGTGGTTTAAAATTAGGAAAAATGTGTGTCAAGGTTGTATGCTTTCACCATACTTATTCAGTCTGTATGCTGAACAAATAATCCAAGAAGTTGGACTATATGAAGAAGAACATGGCATCAGGATTGAAGGAAGGCTCATTAACAATATGTGATATGCAGATGACACAGCCTTGCTTGCTGAAAGTAAAGAGGACTTGAAGCGCTTACTGATGAAGATAAAAGACTATAGCCTTCAGTATGGATTACACTTCAACAGAAAGAAAAGAAAAATTCTTTTCTGGGCCAATAAGCAACATTATGATAAACAGAAATTGAAATTGTTAAGGCTTTCATTTTACTTGGATCCACAATCAATGCCCATGGAAACAGCAGTCAAGAAATCAAATGATGTATTGCATTAGGCAAATCTGTTGTAGAAAACCTCTTTAAAGTGTTGAAAACCAAAGATGTCACTTTGAGGGCTAAGGTGTACCTGACCCAAGCCATGATATTTTCAATCACCTCATACACATGCAAAAGCTAGACAAGGAATAAGGAACACCGAAGAAGAATTGAAGCCTTTGAATTATGGAGTCGGCAAAAAATATTGAATATTCCATGGACTGCCAGAAGAATAAACAAGTCTGTCTTGGAAGAAATATAGCCACAGTGGTCCTTGGAAGTGAGGATGGTGAGGCTTCATCTCACATATTTTGGACATGTTATCAAGAGGGACCTGTGTCTGGAGAAGGACATCATGCTTGGTAAAGTAGAGGGTCAGTGAAAAAGAAGAAGACCCTCAATGAGATGGATTGCCACAGTGGCTGCAACAATGGGTTCAAACATAGCAAGGACTGTGAGGATGGCATAGGAACAGGCAGTGTTTTGTTCTGTTTTACGTTGAGTCAGAACTGACTTGACAGGACCTAAAAACAGCAACTACTTTTGGCTCTAGTGTCTTCTGCTCCAGGTAAGCAGATCCTGATTGTCTTTATTTGAGCTCATCTCTCTAAAATTCAGGTGGAGTCTTACCCTCAAATCACCATTCTTTGCTGATTATACACACACACACACGGATAAATTGAACATATATGTGTGTGTATCTATCTATCTATATATGTTCAACTTACCCAAATTCATCTTGTTGTAAGATTGGCTGTAATGGCTCCCAAACTCTTTATATGTAGGAATTGAAAGTGGACATCTTCTCTCACTGCGGTTTTAACTTTCATTTCACAGAAGTGAATATTTATAATTTTAAGAACGGTACTGTATTTGGTCTATTTTTTGTTTTGTTTTGTTATCTTCCCCTGTCCCTTTTTCTTGCTAAATGCCACCAATGGTATGTGACTTCAGTGAGATATGAAGGTGAAAGCATAACTTAATTCTATATGTATCTCTGATATCTAGCATTGTGGATAGAACTTAGTACATGCTTGACAAATCTGCGTTAAAAGAATGATATTGCGCCTGAGTATGGGGCTCCATTAAAAAACCATCCATATGAGATCAAAAGGTCAGCAATTACTCTAAAGCAACGATGAGAAGACAAGGGGGACAGGCTAACTAGGGTATTGGAAACGGAAAAAACCAGAACTCAAGTAATGAGAGTGGATCGCGTTGTAAAAAAATTTAATGTCACTAAACAACTTGTGTAGAAATTGTCAAATAAGAACCTATTTTGCTGTGTAAACTTTCACTGAAAACACAATAAAATATTATTTAAAAAAGAATGAAATAAATGTAGAGAAATAAAATCTCCTAGTGGAGGAAGATAAAATGTTTAGCATCAAGGAGCTCGCAAAGAGGATATTGGCAGGGATAGTAAAAACAATGGTGCAAATGGGTGTACTTTTTGAACATTTGCTGCATTAAAGTCCCCATGAAACAGTTTTAACATATTATCTCAATTAATTCTAACAAAAAACTCACATCACACACTTGAGGAAACTGAAGCCCAAGAAGTTAACTGAACTGGCCAAGATTTTACAGCTGGTTAAAAGCCACAACCAACAACAGCCATGGTTAATGCCTTAACCATAACCCTGTTCAGGAGTGTTTCCGCTACCAGTTGGTAGTGGTGAATGCATGGTAATGAGCCATTGAATGGATATTAATTCAAACATCTGAAGCTTTTCAGCCCAAAAGCCTCGGTCAGAATCAGGCTGTACCATGTAACAGCTCTGTGAACTTGTACAATAGCCTTCATCTTGTTGAATCTCAAGGTTTCATCTGGAAAAATAAGGAAAATAAATCTTTGTATGTTGCTCTCAGGGTTCAATGTGACTTAATGGATGTAATTAATAGCAGTTTTCTTTCCTTGTATTCTTTCCAATGGATTGCAGAAAATGGAAATAATCAAGGCTATATACCCTCTCTTTAAACTTCTCATTTTCTTATTTTATTCTCCGACCTTTTTTGTTTAGTCTCTTTGGAGTGATGCTCCATGAAAACACCAAACTGTTTGATTGGCTAAGGAGAATGGAAGACATTTATTATTATTCTGATCCCAGCACTTCACTGGTTGACCTGGAAGTAATTATCGATTCCGGAGGCACATCACTGTGAGCCACAGAATTTGTTCTTAACTAGAAAGAACACTTTCTGACTAGGGAGTGGCAGTTGATAGAACATAGTCATCATCTTTTGCTGCAGATTTTGGGGTGGTCAAATGGGCAATTCAGTGTAGTGATTAAGAATGTGAACTCTGGAATAAAATGAATATGTATTCACAACTAAGCATTGCCATCTTCTTATCTGGGCCATTGGGATAAAAGTAACTATATCTTAAGAGGTTTAGACATTTTATATTTATTCAACAAATATTAATTGAGCCATTTTCTAAGCAATTAAAATAATGAATAAAGGGGACAAAACCCCTACTATTAGAAAAGTAGGAGGAATAAAGTTTTTAGTACAGATCCACCAAAAACCCACTGCCATCAAGTCGATTCCAATTCGTAGCTACCCTATAGGACAGAGTAGAACTGCCCCATAGAGTTTCCAAGGAGCGCCTGGCGGATTTGAACTGCCAACCCTTTGGTTAGCAGCTGTAGCACTTAACCACTACACCACAAGGGTTTCCTTGGTACAGATACTTAGTACAGATACTGGTACCAAAAAAAGCAAATCTGTTGCCACTGAGTGGATTCTGACTCATGGTGGTGACCCCATGTGTCACAGAGTAGAACTGCTCCATTGAGCTGTAATCTTTATGCAAGCAGATTGCCAGACCTTTCTTTTGTGGTGCTACTGGGTTCAAACTGCCAACCCTTAGATTGCCAACCCTTTTTTCAGTTTTTGCCACCCAGGGACCTATAGATGCTGGTAGGTTGATAGAAAAAGTGCTAGGCTTTGTGGAAATTTTTTTCCTGATTGTGGTGAACTCTTTTGAGCTTGGCTCTTAAGCACTTCACTACTAGATGAAACGTTGGCAGTTAAAACACACCCAGAAGTCCCTCGGATGACAGGCCTGATGATCTGCTTCTGAAAGGTCACAGCCTTGAAAACCCTGTGGGCCAGTTCTACTATGCACACATGGGGTCACCATGAGTCAGAGTCAGCTTGACAGCAGCTAACAACAACAATAGATTAGGCAGGATAGCTAAGGCTAGCTTCTGTAACAAACAACTCCAAAATTTTAGTAGCTTAACAAAACAAAAGATTATTTTTTGCATACATCACTTTTCAATGTGGGTTAGCATAAGGGATTTGAGAAGAGGGTACTGATCCATAAAATCATTCAAGAATCAAGGCTGACAAAAGAGTTATAATTTTCAGTCGTATTCGTAGCATGGCACCAGAGATTGACCTGAGCGTCTATACCCGTCCAGAAGTTGGGGAAAAGATAGAGCAGAGATCATACAGGCCATTTTATGGGCAGGCTTGAGGTGGCCAGAATCCAATCACATGGGCCCAATTAACTACAGGAAAAGTTGGGAAATGTGGTTTGTTTTGTGCTCAGAAGGAAAATGAAACAGGTTTGGTAAACTCATAGCGTAGTCTGGATCTTGGTAACCAAATAGGATAAGTTTGAAAAGCACCTGGCACAGTGCCTGGCGCATAATAAACCCCCTTATAAATGGTAGCTATTACTACTGTAAGGAATTTCATTTACTAGAATATAACTCACTTTTACTGGATTCAGGTAATTGCAGAATGGAACTTTTATTCTGTGTCAACCCATTTGACTATAAGGATAATAATGCCATATTATACTTTATTGTTTATGAAGCACTTACATAGGTATGATCACATCTTGTTTTCATTTCTTCTTCTCAATATCCTGTGGAATAGGTAGATAACATTCTTATGTTACATGTAGTCAAACAGGCTCAGAGAGTGGATTCTGGGCCAAGGAATCACAGTTAGTAAGTGATAGAGACAGGACCCAAATCCAGATCTTCTGACTCTAAGGTCAAGTTTACTTCTTGGCACTCAGCTACACTAAAATTCACGAATGTCTCTATTGTTGGGAATTTGGCTATGATGTTAGCAAACCTGGGCTACCTGTAAATTCCTGAGATTGCTCTTTCCTGTGATCATAGAGCCTCCTTCATGAGTTCTTAAAATTACATTTATTTTTTTAATGTTAGACAAAATAAAAGATATATTTATTTTAAATACGTAAACCTATATATATTGATAAGGGAGGATATTCAACCCTTTCATGCTCAGAGTTATCTCTAGGGACCAAGTAATTTTTCTGCCCCTGAAGGTTTATTGGGAGGCTACTGTACCACTGATAGTGTTGCCACACGGCAGGGGCCTTTATAACTGTTTGAAACAGAAGAAATGGGCGTGTGCCACAAATTACTGTTTTTACAGGGTATTGTATGAGGTGTCTAAATTTTTCTTAGGGAAGTTAGAAATTTTGGAAAAATTTTATTTGTTACACATATATACCAATAGACCCTAGTGGAGACTCTGAGGTATAATTAGTGGTACTTCATATGTACCACTAAACACTTAGGGTAGGCTTGTGGGAGGGGGCAAGAAAAAAACTCCATACTACCTACCAAAAATCCAGACACACTCAGTGATTCAGCATACTTCCATTAATGAAAACACATGGTATCATAACATTCAAAGCAGAAAATAATTGGTTCATGAAAACCAAAAAAAAAAAAAAAAAAACCAAACCCATTGCTGTCGAGTCCATTCCGACTCATAGTGACCCTATAGGACAGAGTAGAACTGCCCAATAGTTTCCAAGGATTGCCTGGTGGATTCGAACTGCTGACCTCTTGGTTAGCAGCTGTAGCACCTAACCACTACACCACCAGGGTTTCCATTGGTTCATGAAGGGGTTAATATTGAAAATAAATCTTATCACTTTTTACTTATGACTTGACAAACATAGCATAAGAATAGTTTTCCTTTTTTTTTTTTTTAAGATGTATTGACATAGCTCAGATGTCTGTAATTTTGAAAGCACACAAGGAGGACATGATAATATTTTTCAGATTTGTTCTACAGCTAACCATTTGTTGGTCACTACAAATGGGCATTCTGGAATAGGAAATTAAGCTCTCTGAGTCTGAGTTTTCTAATTAATAGAATGGGAAAAAGAATACCGAATGCACTGGGTTATTGGGAAGATTAAATGAGACCTAGCATATAAATTACTTAGCCCAGCTCCTGGGGTGTAATCAATACATGCTATCCATCCTATGTCAGTGGTGATGATAATGGCAATGAAACGTGTTAGTTGAGAAGAACTGCAGAGAATGTTGCCCAAATTCCTTTATTTTATAGAGATGTAATATCATGTACCCAACATCACACAGTTGGATGACAGAGCCAAAACCAAACCCTAGCATTCTTAACTCTTACTTAGATTACTACTCACGGTGTTTTAAAAGTACATTTCTTGATACAGGGGGATGCACGGTTCTAGAGACATTAACTGCTCATTCATCTCTAAAATACTGAGTACCATATTTTTGGAAAGAATTTGAAAAACTGGATCACATCTGCAAAATGAAAGTTGAGAGGATGAGAGGATCTGGAAACAATGTTAAATAAGTAATTCATGATGAAACTAGATATAATTATGTAGCAGAAAATATCAAAGAAAATCACAGTTACCGTGCTAAAATATTTGAAAGATGCCAGAGCTCCAGAGGAAAATTTCTATTCTACCCTCCCAAAGATTACAATCGTTCTTACATTCTAGATCATAGATCTAGAATATAAATTCATACCTAATAATATATGTATTATTCTAGATCTATTATTCTAAATCTATTATCTAATAGGTATTATATATACAACCCACTGTGCTTGAGTCGAACCCAACTCATAATGACCCTATAGAATGCAGTAGAAGTGCCCCACAGGGTTTCCAAGGCTGTAAATCTTTACAGAAGCTGGCTACCACATCTTTCTCCTGCAGAGTGGCTGGTGGATTTGAACAGCTGACCTTTCAGTTAGCAGCCGAGAGCTTTAACCACTCTGCCACCAGGGCTCCATATATATGTATATGTGTGTGTGTATATATATATGTGTGTGTGTGTGTGTATACAACAAATACATATGTTGTTATGATATTGAGTCAATTTCAACTCATAGTGACACTACAGGACAGAATAGAGCTACCCAACAGAGCTTCTTAGCAACAGATTGCCAGGCCTTTTCTCCCATGAAGCTCCTGGTGGGTTTGAACCACAGACCTTTCAGTTATCAGCCAAGTGCTTAACTATAGTGCCAGCAGGGTTTCTTGAATCCTAGTATACTACCTGGTGTGGATTTAAAAAAAAAAAAAAATTGAGGAATGGATGAGTATATATTTGACATATGGAATAAAGCCATTTGTTAGACATGGAACAGATGAAAACGTCAGCTTTATGTAAAGAAGAGTTATTGAACAAAAGACAATGCATGATAACGGATTAGAGGCGTATTAGGTGGTGAGCTCGTCTTCTCAGAAAGTAAGCAAATTCATGTCCATAATTGCTGTACAAAATAGAGAATTGCAAAATCAGTCTTTAAGCTTCTTCTGTTTTAAGATTCTCTCAACATTTTGACACAGTGTCATGCCATGAAAGATGCATGAACAGGCCTTTGGAATGTGGTGCTTTGTGCTCCTACACCTGAGGTGCTCATTAACAACATCCGGCAAACTTCCCTTCAGAAAAACAGGGATAGCCCATCATATAACCTGAGGTGCTCATTGACAACATCCAGCAAACTTCCCTTCAGAAAAACAGGGATAGCCCATCATATATGCCAGGGTTATTCCATTATTAGCTCTTAGTTTCCACCTTTGTGCTCCTTTTTCTCCTCCTCTCCACATAATCCTATTTCCCCCTGGAAGTCATCTAGTTATTTCTTGAATGTCCCTAGTACTTCTCTATATACTTTCTTGGCTTTAAGAACATCCCCTACTAGGCCTTCTTATACTGTTATGATTCTCTGTGTGACAAAGGTTTTTCTATTCTATTTTGAATGAATATTACTAAATTCCTGATGTCCAAGAATACAGAATTTTATCTTGACATTATCTAAGCCATTATCAATTAAAATGCACTTCCTATGGTTTTTTTTATGGTTACATATTTCCACTAATAATACTGTATCAAGTCCCGATAGCAGGTATATAAAATTTTTCTAATAGGACCCACATCTGCTTTCTTATTTCCCCTAAATAGTTCTGTGAGGCATATAACAAAATTCTTATTATTCCCATTTGACAGATGAGAAAACTGAAGCAGAATGAGGTTGAGTGACTAACCCAAAGCCACTCAGCTCATTACTGAAAAATTTAGAAATAAAATTCATATCTTATTATTTCTATCCCTGTACTGTCCCATAGCTGCACATTACCTTCTGAATTGCTTTCCATTTATCTTTATTATTCCTGGTCACATGGCATGCTCTGCTGATTCTCTCATAAAGATCCTTTCTTTTCTTTCATTCTATCATCATTGGAGTTGTGAAACATTGGGCATTGAAAATGTAATTACAGGTGACTGGAAGCACAGAGACATAGTTGACACTCTGTATGCAAGACTAGGCATTTCTGCTACAAAATTTGACCTTGGTGAATATAGTATACTTATTTCTCTGAATAGGAGATGAAATTCTCATCCTAGGCATTAGTATCACTACCTAAGACCTAGTGGAGAGGGATAGAAGAGATTGGCTTTGGAGTAAGGAGATCCTGATTAAGAGGATTCTCAGAGACTCCATGCAATCACCTCCTACATATTCCTGCATATGAAATTTCTCAAGCTAAAATTTGTACCTGACTTAGTTTTTTTTTACAGAATACTCATAAAATCCATTGTGGTTCCTAGGAAGGAAAAACATACACACTCTTACACTGAGGGCGTAACCTGCAATTGACTCTTTGATAAAAAGTGGATGGCATCATGAGGAACAGTGGTTAAAGCAGTAGTGGTACAGTGGTGAACACTCTTGGCTGCTAACAGGTTGGTGGTTTCAATCCACCAGCCAACTTGGTGGGAGAAAGGTGTGGCAGTCTGCTTCCATAAAGATTCACAGCCTTGGAAATCCTATGGGGCATGTGATGGTTAAGGTTGTGTGTCAACTTGGCTGGGCCATGGTTCTCAGTGGTTTGGTATTTATGTATTGATATAATTTAGCAGTTATATAATTATGTGTGTGTGTGTGTGTGTGTGTATATATATAAAATCCCCCCAAAAAACAAATATATATATATATGGACGTTCAGGTAAAGCTCATTTGCTTGCTCTGGACCCTGTATCATCAATGGACCTCCAGTTCTTGGGACCTGAGCCAGTGGCCTGCAGTATTATCTGCCAGTCTTGGGATTCATCAGTCTTTTCAGCCTGTGAGCCAGTAGCCTGCTGTCTTACCTGCCTATCTTGGATCCATTAGCCTCCACAGTCCATGAGTCAGTGGCCTGCCATCTGACCTGCTGATCTTGGGCTCATAAGTCCCTGCAGTTGAGTGAATCAGAAGCATCCACCCTGATGCCTGACTGTCTTAGTTATCTAGTGCTGCTATAACGGAAATACCACAAGCGGATGGCTTTAAGAAAGAGAAGTTTATTCTCTCACAGTCCAGTAGGCTAGAAGTCTGAATTGAGGACCCTGGCTCCAGGGGAAGTCTTTCTCCCTCTGTCAGCTCTGGGAGAAGGTCCTTGTCATCAGTGTTCCATAGGTCTGGGAGCATCTCAGCTCTGGAGCCTCAGGTCCAAAGGACATGCTCTGCTCCTGGCATTTCTTTCTTGGTGATATCAGGTCCCCAACTCTCTGCTTGCCTCCCTTTCCTTTTATCTCTTGTAAGATAAAAGGTGGTACAGGCCACACCCCAGGGAAATTCCCTTTCCACTGGATCAGAGATGTGGCCTGAGCCAAGGGTGTTACATCCCACCCTAATCTTCTTTAGCCACAGGCACAGATTATGATTTATAACACATAGGAAAATCACAAAATCGAGGACAACCACACAATGCTGGGAGTCATGGCCTCACCAAGGTGACACATATTTTGGGGGGACAAAATTCAATCCATGACACTGACCCACAGACTTGGAACTTGCCAGCCTCTACAACCACATGAACCATTTTCTTGAGATAAATCTCTGTCTCTGTCTCTCTCAACTCTCTCGCTCTCTGTATATATATGTGTACATACACACACATGTATGTACACATATATATATACCAAAAAAAAAAAAATCCTTTGCCATTGAGTTGATTCTGACTCATAGCAACCCTATAAGACAGGGTAGAACTGCCCCATATGGTTTCCAAGGAGTGCCTTTCGGATTTGAAGTACCGACCTTTTGGCAACCGTAGCTCTTATCCACTACACAACCAGGGTTTCCGCACATACTTCACAGGTTTTGCTTCTCTAGAGAATCCAGCCTAAGAAATTTGCTACTGAGAGTTCTCCTAGAGAAACAAAATCACAAGGATGGGTCTTCTAAATTGATTCTCAAGTCTGACTAGTCTTAAGGGCATTGATGATTCTGCCTCCAGTAGTTAAGAGGGTGCTGCTAATCCATGGTGTGAGGTCGCAATATTAATACATACAATAACATTGCTAATAGAGCAAGTATTGGTGAGAATCGAGGCTCTGGATGATCAGTTGTTTGATAATTTTCTGTAATTTTGTCAGGAAGAGAAGTATAGGGAAACTGGCTGGTTTTACTTTCACTGTACAAAGTGATGAAAGAAAGAGATGAGCTCAGGGCTTCAGAGTCACAGCTCAAGTGCCATATAAAAGACCTCAAAGTTGCCATATGTGCCTTAAAAGAAAGCCTTATTTCTTGTAGAATCAGAGCTGGTGTTGCCAGAACCCAAACCCAGAGTCTTATCATAAAATTGGCTGAATTACAATGCCAACTAAATTCTCAGCCCAAATATAAATGGTGTCTGAAGTTAAAGTGAGGGCACTGATTGGGAAGAAATTGGATCCTGAAACTTGAGATGGGGACATACAGGCAGATAATCAAAAAGCTGGGAACATTGAGCCACTAAATTCCATTGAATCATTCCTGCCAACAGAATCGGTCCTCTTACTCCCATCTGAAGAGATTAATCCATCTTTGTCTGCTAAATTATCCTCTCCAGTAAAACCATTAACCCCTCCACCCACATCTGATGAGATTAACCCTGCTGTGTCTGAAGTATCTTTGTCTGAGATATTGCCTAAGGTGCCATCTGAGTCATCACCTGGCCAGCATCTGAGTAACTACCTGGGGCATCACCTGGAGTTAGATGTCTTACATGACATTGTTGAATGTTTTTGGGACCCATCCCCACCACCCATTTTTCTTCTAAATCTATAACTAGACTTAAGTCCCAGCAAGCCCCAAAAGGTGAAGTACAAAGTATGACCCAGGAGGAGGTATGCTGTGCTCCAAAAGAATTGCTTAAGTTTTCTAGTGTGAACAAATAGAAACCTGGGGAATATGTGTGGGAATGCTGTTAAGGGTGTGGGATAATGGTGCAAGTAATATGAAGTTGGATCAGTCTGAGTTTTTTGATATGGGCCAATTAAGCAGCAATTCTTCATACAGTGTTTCAGCTTGAGAGGTTAGGAAAAGATCTAATAGTTTATTTGGTTGGTTTTCTCAGCATGGATTTTACTAAATCAAGCTGAAGTACCAAACCTGCCTTGGTATACTATAGAAGAAGGTATCCAAAAGCTTAGGGAAAGTGGCATATTAGAGTGGATTTATTAAGTTAGACCTACAACCCCATGCACAGAGTGCCCAGAGGACACATCTTTTACCACAACAGTGAGGAAAGAATTTGTGTAGACTGCTGTGATTGCTATTTTATGTAAATCAGATTTGAGAATGGGAACAGTCCTAACTGAATTGAGACACCTAACTACAATAGGGGTTGATTGGACCCCAGTGGTGGCACTCAACTGACAAAGACAATGGTCACAGTTACCATAATGGACATCAGAGTGAAAGCAGTAATTAGTATAGTCTGACTCATGTGAACTTACAGGGTAGGCTACTTAGTGATGGTGTTCTTAAGAGTGAAATAGGTGGGAAATCTACTAAATATTTACTTGATCTGTATAAGCAGAAGAATTCTAGTTCAAATAAATGGAAGTCTAGCTCAAATCACTACACAGAGAGTCATGTCCCTTCAATCAATTCCCAGACTTGAGACAGGTTACAGACCCACAACCCCTTGAATGAAGGGGAGCCTGGGTCCTCTTGAGGAAAGAATTCACTATGCTGCCAAAAATGTATAATGTTAATCTTCATCCCAGCCTTACCCAAAGTGGGAGAGTTACTGTCCACTGGGGAAAAGGAAATAATCAGACTTTTCCGGGACTACTGGATAGTGGCTCGGCTCTGAGCTGACACTAACTACCAAGCCAAAAAAAAACCCAGTGCTGTCGAGTCAATTCTGACTCATAGCAACCCTATAGGACAGTGTAGAACTGCTCCATAGAGTTTCCAAGGAGCACCTGGTGGATTTGAACTGCCAACCCTTTGGTTAGCAACCACGGCACTTAACCACTACGCCACCAGGGTTTCCAACACTAACTACAGGAGACCCAAAATGTCACTGTGGCCCACCAGTCAGAGTGGGAAATATGGAGTTCAGGTTATTAATGGAGTCTTAGCTCCAGTTCAGCTCACAGTGGGCCCCTGAGCCCATTCTGTAGTGATTTCCTCAGTACCAGAATGCATATCTGGAATAGATATACTCATCTGCTGTCACAGCCCCATAAACTGGATTCCTGACAAGTAGAGTAAAGGCTATTATGGTAGGGAAAGCCAAGTGGAAGACATTAGAACTGCCTGTACCTATGAAAATAGTAAACCAAAAGCAGTACCACATTCCTGGTGGAATGCAGAGATTAGTGCCACCATGCAGGACTTGAAGGATGCAGGAGTGGTGATTCCCGCCATCTTCACATTCAACTCACCTATTTAGCCTGTGCGAAAAGAAAAAAAAAAGACCTTGGAGAATAACAGCAGATTATTATAAACTTAACCAGGTGGTAACTCCAATTGTAGCTGCTGTTCCAGATGTGGTTTCATTGTTTGAGCAAAAGAATACATTTCCTGGTGCCTGGAATGCAGCTACTGATCTGGCCAATATCCTGATTCCAGTTTCAGTGTAACACCAAAAACAGTTTGCCTTCAGCTGGCAAGGCCAGCAATGTACCTTTGCTACCCTACCTCAAAGCTATATCGACTTTCTAGCCCTATGTCATAATTTAGTCTGGAGGGACTTTGATTGCCTTTCTCTTCCACAAGATGTCACACTGGTCCATTACATTGAAAACATTATGCTTACTGGACCTAGTAAGGAAGAAGTGTCAATGATTCTGCACTTATTGGTAAAACATTTGCATGCTAGAGGGTAGGAAATTAATACCACAAAAGTTCAGGTGCCTGCCACCTCAGTGAAATTTCTAAGAGTTCGATGATGTAGGGCATGTTGAGATATTCCTTCTAAAGTGAAGGATAAGTTGTTACATTTGTCCCCTCTGACAACTAAAAAGGAGACACAATGCCTCGTGTGCCTCTTTGAATTTTGGGGGTGACATATCCCTCATCTGAGTGTGCAACTCTGGCCTATTTATCAAATGACATGGAAAGGCGCTAGTTTTAAGTGGGGCCCAGAACAAGAGAAGGCTCTGCAACAGGTTCAGGCTGCTGTGCAAGCCTCTCTGCCACTTGGATGATATGATATGGATGATCCAATGGTACTTGAAGTGTCAGTGGCAGATAGAGATATTGTTTGGGGTCTCTGGCAGGCTCCTATTGGTGAATCAAATCACAGACCTTTAGGATTTTAAAGCAAAGCCCTGCCATTCTCTGCAGGTAACTACTATCCTTTTGAGAAACAGGTTTTGGTTTGTTACTAGGCCTCAGTAGAGACTGAATGCTTAACCATAGGCCACCAAGTCAGCATGCAGGCTGAAGTGCCCATCTTGAACTGGATGTTGTCTGACCCACAGAGCCATAAAGTTGGGCATGCACAGAAGCACTCTATCATTAAATAGAAGTAGTATGTACAAGATCAGGCCTGAGCAGGACCTGAAAGCATAAGTCAGTTGCATGAGAAAGTGGCCCAAATGTTCATAGTCTCCACTCCTGTCACATTTCCTTCTATCACCCAGTTTGCACATATGACCTCATGGGGAGTTCCTTATGTTCAGTTGACTGAAGAAGAGAAAACTCATGCCTGGTTTACAGATGGTTCTGCACGATGCACAGGTACCACTTGAAAGTGAACAGTGGCAGCACTACAATCCCTTTGTGGAGCCTCCCTGAAGGACGGTGGTGAAAGAAATTCCTCCCAATGGCACAACTTTGAGCAGTGCACCTGGTTGTTCACTTTGCTTGGAAGGAGAAATGGCCAAATGTGCAACTGTATACTGATTCATGGGCTGTGGTCAATGGTTTGGCTGAATGGTCAGGGACTTAGAAGGAACATGATTGGAAAATTGGAGACAAGGTGATATGATGATGAGGAATGTTGATAGATGTCTCTGAATGAGCCTAAGAAGTGAAGATATTCATGTCTCATGTGAATACTCACCAAAAGGTGTCCTCGGCAGAGGAGGATTTTAACAATTAAGTAGATAGGATTATATGTTCTGTGGAAACCAGTCATCCTCTTTCTCTAGCCACTCCCATCATTGCCCAATGGGCTCATGAACAGAGTAGCCATTGTGGCAGGGATGGGGGTTATGCATGGGTTTAGCAACATGGACTTCCACTCCCCAAGGCTGACTTGGCTACAGCCACTGCTAAGTGCCCAATCTGCCAACAGCAAACACCAACATTGAGTCCCCAATATGGCACCATTTTCAAGGTGATAATCTAATAACCTGGTGACAGGTTGATTACATTGGACTGCTTCCATCATGGAAAGGGCTGTGTTTCCTTCTTACTGGAATAGACACTACGGATATGGATTTGCCCTCTCTTTATGCAACACTTCTGCCAAAACTACCATCCATGGACTCACAGAATGCCTCATCTACTGTCATGTTTTCCCCACTGCATTGACACAGATTAAGCGACTCGCTTCACAGCACATGAAGTGTGGCAATGGGCATATGCTCTTGGAATTCAATGCTCTTGCCATGTTCCTCATCATCCTGAAGCAGCTGGCTTGACAGAACAATGGAATGGCCTCCTAAAGACACAGTTAAGGCACTAGATAGGTGGCAATACTTTGCAGGGTTGGAAATGTTCTCCAGGAGGCTGTATATTCTCCAAACCAGCACCCACTATAGGCTGCTGTTTCTCCCATAGCCAAGATTCACAGTACCAGAAATCAAAGTGTGGAAACGTGAGTGGCACCACTCACTATTACCCTTAGTGACCCATTTGCAAATTTTTTCCTTCCTGTCCCCATGACCCTATGCTGTGCGGGTTTAGAGGTCTTAGTTCCAAAGGAAGGAATGCTTTCACCTGGAGAAACATCATGGATTCAGTTGAACTGGAAGTTAAGAAAGCCGCCTGGACACTTTAGGCTCCTTGTGCCTCAGGGTCAACTGGCAAAGAAGAAAGTTACTATATTGGCTGGTGTGACTGACCCTGGCTAAATACCTAGGGGAAATCAGATTGATGTTGCACAATGGAAGCAAAAAAAGAGCATGTCTGGATTACAGAAGATTCCTTATGGCATCTCTTAGTACTTTCATGCCCTGTGATTAAAGTCGGTGGAAAACTACTGCAACTCAATTCCAACAGGACTACTGATGGCCCAGACCCTTCAGGAATGAAGGTTTGGCCTGCTCCATCAGGCAAAGAATCACAACCATGTGAAGTGGTTGCTGAGGGTAAAGGGAATATGGAATGGGTGGTGGAAGAAGGCAGTACTACATACCAGTTATGATCATGTGACAACTTGTAGAAACGAGGACTTTGTTATGACTATTTCTTCCTTGTATGTGACCAATCAAATATTATTGTTTTCTTTACTATAAAATATGTTATTTGGGCTTGCGCATTTTTGATTATACCCATGCTAGTTGTATCATGTTAGGTACATGAATGACTTTGTAATTTTCTTTATTTAGAGCCTGTGTATGATTGAAAGAGATGTGTACAGCTGCCAAGTTGAGAAGGGGTGGAATGAGATGGCTAAGGTTGTGTGTCGACTTGGCTGGGTCATGATTCTCAGTGGTTTGGCATGTATATAGTGATGTAGTCATCCTCCATGATGAGATCTGACATGAACAGTCAATCATCTCTAAGAGGAAATTCCTTGGGGGTGTGGCTTGCTTCCAATATAAATATGAACATTCAGGCAAAGCTTTCTTGCTTGCTCTGGATCCTGTATCTGGCTTATCATCATCTGTCCTCCAGTTTTTGGGACTTCAGCCAGTAGCCTGACATATTGCCTGCCGATTTTGAGCTTCATCAGCCTCCATAGCCTGTGAGCCAGTTTCCTGGTGCCTTACCTGCCAATCTTGGATTCATTATCCTTGCAGTTTCTGGGCCAGTGGCCTGCCATCTGACCTGCTGATCTTGCCTTTGTCAGCCCCTGCACCTACATGAGTCAGGAGAAGCCTCCAGCCTGACTCCGGATCCATGGATTTGGGAGTTGGGTACCTCTACAACCACATGAGCCACTTCCTTGAGATAAATCAATCTCTCTCTCAGTGTGTGTGTGTGTGTGTATGTATATATATATATATATATATATATATATATATATATATATAGCCTTCACTGGCTTTGGTTCTCTAGAGAACCAAGCCTCAGACAAGGCAGTTCTCCTCTGTCCTATACGGTCTCTAAGTCAGAATCGACTCCATGGTAGTGGGTTTTGTTTTGGTTTTTGGATGATGTCATTGATAAGGCTGGTATAAAATATGAAATGCAGCTGACAAAGGGCAATGGTCTCAGTAAGACCCACTGTGGCTGTGGTGCTGACTGAACCTGGACCCTGGCATTTGACCTGCTTAGTTCTGTCATCTTAAATTCTATGCATTGATGGAACCACTACTAACTTTTCTATTGATTTTGCCTTGACACTTGATTATTATGGTTATTCAAAAGTCCAAATAAATTAAACCTTTTGTGATTCTGCCATTTGTGACAAAACTTTTAGTTTCTGATTCTAATCTTCCGTCTCTCGATATGCCTCCATTTTAAAACTGTGCTACTTTATACTCCACCTCGGCCCCAACTTACGCCCATCTCTTGTTTGAGCCACCACTTTCCCATCCACCTGTCATTATACTGTCAATATGCAATATTTCTCAACTGAACAGGTATCTACTATGTGGCAAACACAGTGCTATAGGTTAGACATCTCATTCTTATCCACTGCCTCCTTATGCAAAATGGAGAACATCATGTCTAACAATAGCTTTTGTTGTGCTGCCTATGTTTACACAGGTGATTAGTATTTAGAAGTTCAAAATCAAAGTGATTCATAGATACTCTAGGCTGAGATCAACTTTATTTTCCAATTTTATGTGCTTCTGTAAATGACTCTACTATGAAATAATCATGAGGCAGGACAATGGAGAAGATGAGAGCATAGGCTTTGGACTGAGTCAACAGGGACCTAGACTTTAATTCTGACTTAGCCCTTCATCATGCCTATAACGTTTGGTAACTTTGCCTCTTGAAGTCTCAATCTCCTTCTCTGTAAAAAAGCTATGTAAAACTTTCTTCTTCATATTTTGGGATTGCTAAATGTGATAACTTATGGAAAGTACAAGTGCTTAATAAATGGTAAAACACTATTGTATATAAATCATGGATTATTTTTCTGTTACCCTCAGATGGTCTAACCTACTCTGATATTCATAGTACACAGTCATTATGTATTTTATTTTCCTTTCATTTCATATTTATAATCTTATTTTCCTTTCCTTATGGGCAAACCTATAAATTTTCTATTAAAGTATTTCCTTTCAATACACTTTTATATGTTTATTTACATATAATAATGCCTGAAAAATGTATGATTTGTTGAATGGGTGTATGAGGATAACATTTTGACAAATAGTATTATATTGTAAATATTGGTTTTACAACATTTTTTTCTTAACATCATATTTTCAGGATTGAACCACATCACCACATACAGATATAGCTCGGTACTTCAGATCATTATATGATACAAATCTTAGGCATGTGTATCATTTTGTCAATTTGTTCTCTTATTGATAGACCCTGGATTTTACCAAACTCTTTACTTCCACATGTGAAAGTGGGGCAGAATACAATAGAATGCAGGGTCTTGTGTATATATGTAAAACCTCCAGAGTCTATATTTTAGAGTATGAACATGACTACTAGGATAAATAACACATGATTTCTTTCCTGTGTGGCCTGATAGTTTACATCCCATCAGCAGTACATGAAGGTTCCAATTATGACCTGTCCTCAGAGCACTTGAGGTCTCGTTTTCTACTCATTGCCATTCTGATAGTGTACAATGGTGTTTTGATACTGTAGTGATTTTCATTACTTTGATCAGTATTGAGGTGGAGTGTCTATTCCCGCATGCTATTTGAATAATTTGAACATTTTTCTTTTGGGTTTCATAGCTTTTTACTGCTGTTTTACAAGAATTCTAATTAATTCTTTGACAATTATTAATTCTGCAATTATCTTCTCTGAGTCTGGCACCTGTCTGTTAACTTCATCTACACTATCTTTTGTTAAATAGTAATCTTTAATTTTGATGTATTAAAACCCATCAATGTTTTCCTTGTGGTTTAAGAATTTTGGGTCTTGATTTTAGAAGTACTTCTTAATTTCAAGGTCATTAAAATATTTGCTCCACTTTTTAACTTTCTTACTTTATCCTTTGCATTTAAGAATTTAAACCATCTGGAGTTCATAACTGTATAGGGTGTAGAAATTAGATTACCTTTTTGCACTGATAAGGTCATTGGCTGTTGTGCCGCTGATCGTAGAAAGAGGTGCGTGGCAGACAGTATGCATGGATAGAGGTGGTTAACCTTTTCTTCTGTAACTTGATCTAATTCTAACTATAATTAAACATAATTAATTAAATTGTTAAACTTTATTTATCAATTACGTGGGTAGAGGAGTTTTGAACTGAATGTGAGAAGTCAGACATCAGCTCGGACATGAGTTGTCTTTTCATTTTTTTTTTTTTTTTTAATTAGAACACACACACACTTAGAATGCAAGCTAAGGGAGCAGAAAAGAACACAGATTTTAGAATCAGAAAATTAGAAACTCAGATTTTAATTCTGGCTCAATCTCTTATTTGTAGCCTTTGGCAAGTGTGTGTCTTAAATCTCAGTTTCTTTGTCTGCAATATGTGAAGCTTATAATGCTTTGTAATAGTTGAATAAGGTTTGCTTGCTGATTTATTTATTTACTTATCTATTACTGAACTAGTATTTTTGATAGCACTGATCATATCAATGATCACAATGCTTAGCCATAGCAGGTTTTCAATATTTATTTGTTGGATTACATAAAATAGGTTCAAACGCTAAACTATTTTTCGTTTTCCTTTTTTTGTTTAGGTTTTCTTTTCCTGATTTTTTTCCATTTAAAGTCACACTAAAAAAAAAAAAAAACTAACACTTATAAAGCCTGAACTATGTGCCAGACACTGTTCTATGCCTTTTTGTATATTTAAACGTAGTTTTGTCTCATAGTGACAACTGATATAGGTGCCCAATAATAACCCCATTTTACAGGTGAAGTAATGGAGGCAAAGAGAAGTTAAGTAACCTAAAAGGTTTCACAGCTTATATATATTGAACCCAGGCACCTTGGCCTCTAAAGATGCATGTTCATAACCGTTGCACTTTGCTTTTTCTCTTTAGAGTCTGAGTCTATCTGCAGGACTGTTGAGAGCCTGCAAGTTGAGTTTGATTTCTAGTTCTGCCTTCCACTAACTGTGTGATTATGGACAAGCAGCTTGACCTTACTAAGCTTCAGTTTTATTTTTTGCAAAATAAAAAAAAAAAAAAATCACCCAGTCTCATAGAATTCTTGTGAAGATTAAATGAGATAATCTGCACGAGGCACTAAACATTTAAGACACAATATTAATACTATTTCTATTACAACTTGTCATGGATTGAATTATGTCCATCCAAAAATGTGTGTATCAACTTGGTTAGGCCATGATTCCCAGTATTGTGTGGTTGTCCTCGATTTTGTGATTATGACTTTATGTTGAGAGAATTAGGGTGGGATTGTAACACCATGCTTACTCAGGCCACCTCCCTGATTGAAGGTAAAGGGAGTGTCCCTGGGGTGTGGCCTGTACCACCTTTTATCTCTCAAGAGATAAAAGGAAAGGGAAGCAAGCAGAGTTAGGGACCTCATACCACCAAGAAAGAAGCACTGGGAGCAGAGTGCATCTTTTAGACCTGGGGTTCCTGTGCAGAAAAGCTCCTGGTCCAGAGGAAGACTGACAAGAAAAACCTTCCTCCAGAACCGACAGAGAGAAGAAGACTTCCCCCTGGAGCTGAAGCCCTGAATTTGGACTTGTAACCTACTAGACTGTGAGAAAATAAATTTCTCCTTGTTAAAACCATCCACTTGTGGTACTTCTGTTATGGCAGCACTAGATAACTAAGACAGAACTATATGTGTATTTCATTTTGTCTATAAATTAAATAACTAAGTAAAATATTTCACTCTTTTTTAGCATTTACAATCCACAAGATGCATTCAAAATAGAACATGCTAAACCACTTAGTAGAAATTTCAGGTCCACCGAAAGACATATTTCCAAAACGCCCTTATGCCACTACCTCCGCTCTGATGTGACCACTAAGTTTATTGGTGTGTAAGGAAAAACCGCTTACTCTATCTGAACCTCTGTAAAGGAGGAGCTTAAGTTAGGTTTTCTTTTAGGCTTTTCCTGACCGTGACCATCTATGAGTCTGCAATGTGAAAAGACAGAAGAATATCCGGCTATCTAGGTGAGAGATTTCCAGGGTTAAGCAGTGATGGGCTTGGATGATTTAATTCTATTTTTACTGTTATAAGAACAGATCTCAATATTTCCTATGCTGTCTCTTTCTCTTCTACCTACCGACCCTGACCAAGGTCATCTTGTTCTTTGGAGGCCCTAAGTCTCCTGCCACTGGTTTAATGGCTTCACAAGCACAGAGCAAGTTATGAATGTGAAGTGTCTGTCAGCTACTAAAAGCCTGTGAATTAGTGTTTCCTGTCCCTGTCCGTCGGGAAGCATACTTTTATAGAGAAATAACTTATCTCCATGAATGGGCTGACCTCTCATTAATCTGCTCTGTTCCACTAGGTTCCTCCTTCAGGTCCCCCCAAGAAAGATGCCCCCTCTGTCCCATACAGGGCTCTCTCAGATGCCCCTGTTATATTCACACTTCTCTCAAGTTGAGGTGGGGGGGTTTGAAAGGGAAAAGTACTGTTGGATTCAAAACTGATCTGAGTTTTCTATTAAAGAACATTTTTAACACCTTTGCACTCTGATACCTTGAATCTCCCACTTTTCTTGCCCTAATTCTTCCTGCCTCCTTCACCAGAACCTTCTCTTTGGGGCCCTAGAGCCTCCATCCTCTCTGGAAATGTTGGAGAACACATCTGCTTTTAGTACTTGGTGCCATTATAACACCTTGAGAGTCCATGCTGTACGAGTCATTTGCACTCCAAACCATAGCTCCAGTTTTATGGCAGGACAGGATTCCATCTCTCACAAAGAAGATTTCAGGAATCAAGGAGCAATTTTAGAGCGCACTATTTTGGGAGGAGAACATTGGACTATTAAAGGAATGACTAGCTTTGTACAGCATTGTCTGTGGAACTTTGTATAATATTTTGTGTTTTTCCAAGCATTATCCTATCACTTTCTCAAATTAATTGCAGAACATCTTTTGTTTTCATGAGAAATGGTTGAAAAGTTTCACTACCCCCCCCCCCCCCCATTTCACAGATTTATAAAGTCAGGCTTCAAAACGTGAAGTGGCTTGCTCTTGGTGGTCTAGCTCACAAGCGATAGATGCGAGGACACAAACTCAAGTCTTCAGCTACCCTGCCTGGCACTTTTTATTTCTCTACATAGTGGAGTTTTTGGATGATTTGCCAGACTGTGTGTTACCTTGTGCCCTGGAGCTGACTGTCTCCTAGGCCATTATTGCAAGTACTTGGTAGGTAGAAGTTGGTCACGATGAAAGCACGCTTCCTAAGTGCTTTCTTTCTCTTGAGGGATTGTTAGTGTTACTAGACACAGAATTCAGCATTAAACACTTAGCATTTCCTTAGGACAATTTCAGAGCATTTTCAACACAAGTGTAGACTTTTCTAAGGTAGAAGAGACAATAAGACCAGACACAATAAAGCATCGTGCTCCGCTAGGTCAGTCCATGCAGTTGTTGTTGTTGTTAGTTTCTGTCTAGTCAGATCTGGCTCATGGTGACCTTACATATAACAAAACAAAACCCTGCCCAGTCCTGCACCATCTTCATGATTATTGGTATATTTGAGGCCGTTGCCTTGTCTTTTGTGTCAATCCATTTCATTGAGGGTTTTCCTCATTTTTGCTGACTGTCTTACAGCACCAAGCATTATGTCCTTTTTTGGTGACTGGTGTTTCCTGATTGCGTGTACGAAGTAAGCAAGACCAAGTCTCTCCATCCTCACTTACAAGGAACATCCTGGTTGTATTTCTCCTAAACTTGATTTGTTTGTTCTTCTAGCAGTTAACGGTGTATTCAATATTCTTCACCAACAGTTTGAACGCATTGATTCTCTTTCTGTCTTTCTTCATCATTGTCCAGCCTTTGTGTGCATATGAGGTGGTTGAAAATACCACGGCTTGGATCAGAAGCACCTTAGTTATCAGAGTGACATCTCTGCTTTTTAAAATTTTAAAGAGATCGTTTGCTGCAGATTTGCCCAATGCAATATGTCATTAGATTTCTTGACTGCTGCTTCATGGGCATTGGTTGCTGATCTAAGTAGAATTAAATCATTAACAACTTCAATTTAATTTTCCATGATTTTTTTTATTGGTCCAGTTGTGAAGACTTTCGTTTTCTTCACCTTCAGGTATAATCTATGCTGAAGGCTGTGGTCTTTGACTTCCATGGAGTTAGAGACCTTAAAAGCAGAGTGAACAGAAAGACTTGTAGGGTATACAGTCAACACAGCAGGGGAATGATATAAAGGCTTCTCATGCACCATGTGCTTACCTGTTGCCATCGAGTCAATTCCGATTTATAGCAATACTTTAGGACAGAGTAAAACTGCTCTACAGGGTGTCCAAAGAGCAGCTGGTGGATTTGAACTGCAACCTTTTGGTTGGCAGCCTGAGCTCTTAGCCACTGCACCACCAGGGCTCCCCCATATGCATAGGTCAACTGAAATTTCATAAATGGCAAGCCATTCTTTTCTTTTTTGCCAAAGAGTGATGGTGTAATTTTTTTCATAATAAATAGCATAAGAATCCAGAAGGGCTCTAAGAGAACTCACCCTGACAAGATCAAAGATGAGAGTAGGTTATTATCATGTGATCTGCTTTTTTTATTATTAATTTTAGCTAAATATTGGTAGGGCTGCTATTTTTTTGAGCAGCCACCAGTCTATGTCCTTCATCAGCATCACCACAATCTGCTGCATCCACTTGTAAGAATTAAGCACTACTTAAAGCCTTTTTTTTCTTTTAAAGCCTTATTTCCCAAAAGGCCCCCCAATGCCTGTTTAAATGCAGCTCTGGGCCCCTATTTCCAGATTTTCTTATTCATTTTTACTCTACTTTTTGAACAAGTGATCCAGATGATTTTGATGCAGATAGTCCACATTCCACATATTGAGAACACTGGTTTAATAAAACCAAAACCAAAAACCAAACCCACTGCTGTCGAGTCAATAGCACAGAGAGGAACTGCCCCATAGGGTTCCAAAGGCTGTGATCTTTATGGAAGCAGACCACCACATCTTTCTTCTGTAGGGCAGCTGGTGGGTTTGAACCCCTAGCCTTTTGGTTAGTAGCTGATGGCTTAACCACTGTGTCACTACAGCTCATCTGGTTTAATATTAAAGAAAAAAAAAATTTTTTATATTAAATATATATACCCTTAATTGTGGTGCTGGATCTGGGAAGGGGAAGGAAAAAGCTTGACAAATATATGAAATAATTTTATTTATTTAGCACTTTACAAGGTACTTTCACCTACATTTTCTCATAATCTTCACATCAATCACACGAGTTTGATAAAATGGATATTTATTTACCTTATTTTTTTTCCCAAATGGTAACTGACAGAGACTCAGCAAGATTAAGTATGGTACCCAAGGTCATACAACCAGTAAATATTGGAGATAAGATTAGAATGCAGGTTGTATGTGCATGTGTGTGTGTGTGTGTGTGTGTGTATTTTTCTATTAGGCCAGTAACTTATAAAATATGCTCATGTCTAGGCCCATCCCAAACTAACGCAGATTAATTGAATCTGTGAGGTGTGGAAGTCATGCTTTGGTGTTTTCTAAAATCTCCCCCAAACAATTTTAAATCCAAGGGTGAGAACCACTAGAGTCTAGATGATGGCCATACCTGTGTGGGTATATTCCTGATACTCATGAGAAGGAATCCCTTGCATATCTGGCTAGGATCCAGGAGAATGAAGTGACCTTGAGCTCCGTGGAGAGTTGTTCACACAGTTTTCCTCTGACCTCCCTTTACAAGCTTCATTAACTGAAAGGAATGTAGATGCTTCTCTAACTCAGAGGAATTCAGGGGCTCAGAGACCACCCCCACCTCACCAGTGACCCCCTTTCTGCATCTAAAGATGACCCCCACCAGAGCTGCCTTGGAAAGACCTCCATCCTTTTACCTCTTGGAAAGCTAGAGTGTCAGTAGCATCTCTGTCCTTTGCCCTTTCCTCTGAGGTTACTGGAGCAGGTTCGCTGTAACAAAGGGCCCATGTATCAGTAGAATGTTCTTCCATATTTCTCCTAAATGAATTGGTCTTTCCTAATTATAAAAATAATACATAACCATTATTTTAGAAAACAAATAACTACGACAAGAAAATAGGATGAAAGCAAAATTCATGCAACCAGTCTTCTAGATATCCACCCTACTGTGTGTGTAAAACAGAACCACACACAAAAAAATGGCACAAATTTGATTGCATTAGTACAGTGCCTGGCACTTCGCTTTTGCTCAGTAAATGCCTATTGCATTCATGAATATTCTACATGTTTGTTTTTAACCTGTTTCTCCACTAACCAAAAAAAAAAAAAAAAAAGATTTCTCATTTTTACATGTAGATTTACCTCTTTCTTTTTTAGAAGCTTATAAATCCATTCAGTTGACGGGTCATAATTTACTCAACTAGTTTCCTAACTGGATGATATTTAGATTACTTAACAATTTTTCAATATTGCAATATCTATATCTTTGGAGCCCTGGTGGTACAGTGGTTAAGTGCTCTGCTGCTAACCAAAAGGTCAGAGGTTTGGACCCATCAGCTGCTCCATGACAGAACGATGTGGCAGTCTGCTCTCATAAAGGTTATAGCCTTGGAAATCCTACGGGGCAGTTCCACTCTGCCCTACAGGGTTACTATGAGTTGGAATTGACTCAGTGTCAAAGAGTTTGGGTTTGGAATACTTATCTACCTATCCATATATTTATTCTACTCTTATGGAATCTGTCCCTTACGATTAATTTCTATAGTAGGATCATTGGGCTAACGGTCTTCAATTTTTAAGTTTTTTCTATGTTGTCAAACTGCTCTCTGTAAAGGGTGCCCCATCTATATTCCCACTAATATGCACTGTCATTTTAAACACTTTCTGCTTCATCATGTATTTCAGCAAGGGGACCTTCTGGGTTAGAAGATAAATGGATATTGACAGCAATGTCCTTCCTCAGCACGTCCCTTTTGGACAACAACCCAGAGAGGTTTTCAAAGGAAGTTGTATTTTTAGGTTCACCTAGTGGCCACTTAGAACCTAGAGATTTAGAACCTAAAATCCTCATTGTCTGGGGACACCATATTTTTCTAGGCTTATTTCCATTGCCCTGAACCGTCTTCAACTGATGGTGAAGGAAAGAATGAGGTGGCAGGGAGAAGTGTACATTGCATTTTTTCATGAAAGTTAAATCCAATTATTACATGCATTAGATGATGGCTTGAACCTGAATCGAAAGAAGGAAGAGTCTACCAAATAGCTATTTGATCTTGAACAACATACTTAAACTGGAAAACAGTTCATGCACGAAAGCAGCAATGGTTTGCAGTGAAGCTCCCTGTTTTCATAAGGCAGTGTGGTGCAGTGGCAGACAATTGATTTCCACAGTACGATGGCCTGAGTTTATGTGCCTGCTTCTCAGCTCCTTTTCTGTTAGGTCTTGAGTAGTTGACTTAAATTCTCTAGACCTCCATTTCTTCATAAGTAAAATGGGTTAGTACAAATAAACCAAAACCAAGCTTGTTATCGTCGATCCTGACTCATAAAGAACCTCTCGGAGAGAGTAAAACTGCTCCATAGAGTTTCCAAGGAGTGGCTGGTGGATTCAAACTGCAGATCCTTTGGTTAGCAGCCGTAGCTTGCTGTCGTTCTTAACCAATGTGACACCATGGCTCCATAGTGCTAATACACACCTTGAAAATTTGTTTCAAAGTTTCAATCAGTTGAGGCGCATAAAGCCATAGAATAGTGCCTGCCAAATACTGACGTTGTCAATAAATGGAATGTATTATCGTGTATCTGGTCAGGAATGTGGTTACACTTGGAATTAGAAGGGTTCATTTGGAGTTGGAGTGTTACCCCTTACCAGATGTGTAGCCTTTAGCAAGTCACAATGAGAGGGCCACAGCAGGGACCAAGAAAGCTCTGAATCTTTGTATTTCCTTCTCTGTACATTGGAGCTAATAGAATATGCTTTATCTACCTCAAGATATTTTGAATAAGTTCGGAACTGAAATATATAAAATATGTGGGAATACGTTACACCTGTGTTATGCATTGAATTGTATCCCCCAAAAAGAGATGTTGAAGTCCTTACCCTTGTACCTGTAAGTGTGATCTTGATTGGAAATAGAATCTTTCTTTGAAAATCTTATCAGTTAACAAGGTCATGAAGGAGTAGGGTGGGTCCTAATGCCTTCTGTGTGGTGTCTTATCAAAGGCGAGGACAGACTTGGAGGCAGAGTCACAAAGCGGGGGGAGGAACCATGTGAAGACACATCTAAAACCAGCAAAGAAACACAAGGATTGCCACAGCCTCTAGAAGCCAGGAGAAAGGCATGGGGTAGTTCCTCTCTCAGAGGCCTCAGAAGGAACCATCATGATCAATACCCTAATTTGAATTGCTAGCCTCCAGAGCTGTGAGACAACAAATATCCGTTCTTTAAAGCTACCTATTTTGTGATAGGGATATCATTGCTGATGTCAAATGGATCCTGGCTGAAAGCAGAGAATACCAGAAGGATGTTTACCTGTATTTTATTGACTATGCAAAGGCATTGAACTGTGTGGATCATAACAAACTATGGATAATACTACGAAGAATGGGAATTCCAGGACACTTAATTGTGCTCATGAGGAAACTTTACATGGATCAAGAGGCAGTTGTTCGGACAGAACAAGGGGATACTGATTGGTTTAAAGTCAGGAAAGGTGTGCGTCAGGGTTGTATTCTTTCACCATACCTATGCGATCTGTATGCCGAGCAAATAATACGAGAAGTTGGACTAAATGAAGAAGAACGGGGCATCAGGATTGGAGGAAGACTCATTAACAACCTGCGTTATGCAGATGACACAACCTTGCTTGCTGAAAGTGAAGAGGACCTGAAGCACTTACTAATGAAGATCAAAGACCATAGCCTTCAGTACAGATTACACCTCAACATAAAGAAAACAAAAATCTACACAACTGGACCAATGAGCAACATCATGATAAAAGGAGAAAAGATTGAAGTTGTCAAGGATTTCATTTTACTTGGATCCACAATCCACAGCCATGGAAGCAGCAGTCAAGAAATCAAAAGACACATTGCATTGGGCAAATCTGCTGCAAAGGACCTCTTCAAAGTGTTGAAGAGCAAAGATGTCACCCTGAAGACTAAGGTGAACCTGACCCAAACCATGGTATTTTCAATCACATCACATGCATGTGAAAGCTGGACAATGAATAAGAAAGACAGAAGAAAAGTTGACACCTTTAAATTGTGGTGTTGGTGAAGAATATTGAATATATCGCGGACTGCCAAAAGAACGAACAAATCTGTCTTCGAAGAAGTGCGGCCAGAATGCTCCTTAGAGGCAAGGATAGCGAGACTGCGTCTTACATACTTTGGACACGTTGTCAGGAGGGATCAGTCCCTGGAGAAGGACATCATGCGTGGCAGAGTACAGGGTCAGCAGAAAAGAGGAAGACCCTCAATGAGGTGGATTGACACAGCAGCTGCAACAATGAGCTCAAGCATAATAACAATTGTAAGGATGGCGCAGGACTGGGCAGTGTTTCGTTCTGTTGTGTGTAGCGTCTCTATGAGGTGGAACCGACTCGACGGCACCTAACAATAACACTTTGTGATATTTTGTTATGACAGCCCTGGGGAACTAAGACAACTAATAAATCTGCATTTGAATATAAACCATTTGGAATTTTATTTCCAATACTACCTTTTTAATTTTTTTTTTATTTAGATTTCAGTGAAGGTATACACAGCCAAAGATACACCATTTCAACAATTTCTACATGTACAATTCAGTGACACTGGTTATATTCTTCACATTGTGCTGCGATTCTCACTATCCTTTTTGTTATTATTCCACCATCATTATCTTAAACTCACTGTCCCTTAAGCTTCCTATCCAACCTTTTGAGTTGCCATTGTTAATTTGATCTCTCATAGATAAGTATTTATTTATTTATTTTTAATTTTTTTATTGAACTTTAGATGAAGGTTTACAGAACAAACTAGTTTCTCATCAAAAAGTACACACATTGTTGTATGACATTGGTTAACAACCCCACGACATGTCAACACTCTCCCTTCTCAACCCTGGGTTCCCTATTACCAGCTGTCCTGTTCCCTCCTACCTTCCAGTCCCTGCCCCAGGGCTTGCGGACACCTTTAGTCTTGTTTTGTTCCATGGGACTGTTCAATCTTTGGCTGAAGGATGAGCCTCAGGAGTGGCCTCATTACTGAGCTGAAAGCGTGTCTGGGGGCCATAGTTTCGGGGTTTCTTCAGTCTCTGTCAGGCCAGCAAGTCTGGTCTTTCTTTTCAGTTGGAATTTTGTTCTACATTTTTCTCCAGCTCTGTCTGGGACCCACTATTGTGATCCCTGTCAGAGCAGTCAGTGGTGGTAGACAGGCACCAACTAGTTGCACTGTACTCAATCTGGTGAAGGCTGTGGTAGGTGTGCTCCATTAGTCCTTTGGACTAAACTTTCTCTTAAGTCTTTAGTTTTCTTCATTCTTCCTTGCTCCCGAAGGGATGGGACAAGTAGAGTATCTTAGATGGCTGCTCACAGGCTTTTAAGACCCAAGATGCTACTCACCAAAGTAGAATGTAGAGTATATTCTCTATAAACTCTATATGCCATTTGAGCTAGAGATTCCCTGAGACCATGGTCCCCACAGCCCTCAGTCCAGAAATTCGGTCCCTCAGGATCATGTGTCTGTGGAGCTACCATAGGCTTGCCTTGTACAGGTTGTCCTGGCTTCCCCAGTGTTGGGTACTGTCTTACCCTTCACCAAAGTTACCACTAATCTATTGTCTATTAAGTGTTTTTCCATTTCCACCCCTCTCCTCCCTCGTAACCATTAAACATTGTTTCTTTTTATTTGTAAACCTTTTCATGAGTTTTTACAGTAGTGGTCTCATACAATATTTGTCCTTTTGTAAGTGACTTATTTCACTCAGCATCATGTCCTCCAGATGCATCCATGTTATGAGATGCTTCACAGATTCGTCATTGTTCTTTAACGTGTAATACTCCATTGTATGTATGCACCACAGTTTGCTTATCCATTCATCTGTTGATGGGCTTCTAGGTTGTTTCCATCTTTTTGCTATTGTGAACTATGCTGCAATGGACATGGGTGTACATATATCTATTTGTGTGATGACTCTTTTCTCTAGGATATATTCCTAGGAGTGAGATTGCTGGATCAAATGATATTTCTATTTCTAGCTTTCTAAGGAAGTGCCATGTCATTTTCCAAAAAGCTTGTATCAGTTTGCATTCCCACCAGCAGTGCATAAGAGTTCCGATCTCACATCCTCTCCAATGTTTGTTATTTTCTGTTTTATTGATTCATGCCAGTAATGCCGGGGTGAGATGGTATCTCACTGCGGTTTTGATTTGCATTTCTCTGATGGCCAGAGATCATGAGCATTTCCTCATGTGTCTGTTGGCCACTTGAATGTCTTCTTTGGTGAAGTGTCTGTTCATTTCCTTTGCCCATTTTTTAATCGGATTATTTGTCTTTTCGTTGTAGAGGTTTTGGATTTTCTTGTAGATTTTAGAGATTAGAGCTTTGTCTGATTTGTAAGAGCCAAAACTTTTTTCCCAGTCTGTAGGTTCTCTTTTTACTCTTTTGGTGAATTCTTTTGATGAGCATAAGTGTTTACTTTTTAGAAGATCCCAGTTACGTAGCTTATCCTCTGGAGCTTGTGTGTTGTTGCTTGTGATTTGTATCCTGTTAATGCCATGTTTTAGGGCTCTAGTGTTGGTCCTATTTTTTCTTCTATGAACTTCATGGTTTTTGGCTTTATATTTAGGTCTTTGATGCACTTTGAGTTAGTTTTTATATATGGTGGGAGGTATGAGTCCTTTTACATTTTTTGGCAGATGGACATCCAGTTTTACCAGCACCATTTGTTAAAAAAGACTGTCTTTTTCCCATTTGATGGACTTTGGGCCATTGTCAAAGATCAGGTGACCATAGGTGGATGGATTTACTTCCGGGTTCTCAATTCTGTTCCACTGGTCAATGTACCAGTTGTTGTACCAGTACCAGGCTGTTTTGACTACCATATCTGTATAGTAGGTTCTAAGGTCAGGTAGTGTGAGTCCTTCTACTTTATTCTTCTTCTTCAATAGCACTTTACTTATCCGGGGCTTCTTCCCTTTCCATATAGAGTTAATGATACATTTTTCCATCTCTTTAAAGAATGCTGTTTGTATCTGGATTGGGATTGCATTGTATTTGTAAATCACTTTGGGTAGAATTGTCATTTTCACAATGTTGAATCTACCTGTCCATGAACATGGTATATTTTTCCATTTATGTAGATCTCTTTTGGTTTCTTGAGTAGTGTTTTGTAATTTTCTTTGTATACGTCTTTTACATCCCTGCTTAGATTTATTCCCAAGTGTTTTATTTTGGGGGGGGGGGGGGCTATTATAAATGGTATTGTTTTCCTGATTTCCTTTTCATCGTTCTCTTTATTGGTGTATAGGAATCCAACTGATTTTTGTATGTTTATTTTGTATTCTGTAATTCTGCTGAATCTTCCTATTAGTTCCAGTCATTTTCTTGTGGAGTCTTTTGGATTTTCTAAGTATAGTACCATATCATCTGCAAATAGGGACAGTTTAACTTCTTCATTACCAATTTGGATGCCCTTTATTTCTGTTTCTTGCCTAATTGCTCTAGCTAAGAGTTCCTATTTAACACAATGTTAAATAGGAGTGGTGATAATGGGCATCCTTGTCTTTTTTCTGTTCTCAAGGAAAATATTTTCAGCCTCTCTCCATTGAGAATGATGGTGGCCATCGGTTTTGCATAGATGCCCTTTACTATGTTGAGAAATTTCACTTCTGTGCCTATTTTATTGAGCACTTTTATCAGAAATGGGCGTTGGGCTTTGTCAAATGCCTTTTCTGCGTAGGTTGAGATGATCATGTGATTCTTTCCTTTTATTTATGTGTGATTGACTTTCTACTGCATGCCTGGTATGAGTCCTACTTGGTTGTGGTGTATTATTTTTTTGATATGGTCCTGAATTCTATTGGCTAGAATTTTGATGAGAATTTTTCCATCTATGTTCATGAGAGATATTGGTCTGTAATTTTCTTTTTTTGTGGTGTCTTTGCCTGGTTTTGGTATCAGGGTTATGCTGGCTTCATAGAATGAATTCAGAAGTATCGCTTTCTTCTCCACATTCTGAAATAGTTTGAGTAGCACTGGTGTAAGCACTTCTCTGAATGTTTGGTAGAGTTCTCAGTAAAACCATCTGGGCCAGGGCTTTTTCTTTGTTGAGTTTCTTTTTTTTTTTTTATTACCTTGTCAATCTCTTCTCTTGCTATGGGTCTGTTCAGATGTTCAACATCATTTTGTGTTAGTTTGGGTAGGTCTCGTGTCTCTAGAAATTTGTCCATTTCCTCTAGGTTTTCAAATTTTTTGGAGTATAGTTTTTCATAATACTCTGTTATGATCCTTTTTAATTCAGTTGGGTCTGTTGTAATGTCCCTCATTTCATTCCTTATTTAGGTTACTTGTGTCCTCTCCTGTTTTTCTTTTGTCAATTTGGCCAGTGGTTTGTTGATCCTTTCAAAGAACCAACTTTTCGTTTTGTTGATCCTTCCTATTGTTTTTCTATTCTCTATATCGTTTATTTCTGCTCTGATCCTTATTATTTCCTTTCTTCTGGTGGCTTTGGGCTCCTTTTGCTGTTCTCTTTGTATTTATTCAAGTTGTGCAACTGATGTTTTAATTTTGTCCTTTTCTTCTTTTTTGATATGTTCATTCAGTGCTATAAATTGACAGCTGAGGACTGCCTGGGAAACCCTGGTAGTGTAGTGGCTAAGTACTACAGAGGTTAACCAAAAGGTTGGCGGTTCGAATTCACCAGGTGCTCCTTGGAAACTCTATGGGGCAGTTCTACTCTGTCCTACAGGGCTGCTATGAGTCAGGATCAACTCTATGGCAACAGGTTTTAGAGGACTGCCTTTGCTGTGTCCCAAATGTTTTGGTATGATGTGTTTTCATTCTCGTTTGATTTAGGAACTTTTTGATTCCATCTTTGATTTCTTCTATTGCCCAGTGATTTTTAAGCAGGGTGTTTTTCAGTTTGCATGTAATTGATTTTTTTCCCTCACTCTTCCTATTGTTAATTTCTACTCTGATGGTATTGTGGTCAGAGAAGATACTTTGTATTATCTCAATGTTTTGGATTTTGTTGATGGTTGCTGTGTGGCTTAAGATGTGGTCTATTCTAGAGAATGTCCCATGTGTGTTTGAAAAGAATGTGTACTTTGAAGCTCTTGGGTGGAGTGTTCTATATATGCCTATGAGGTTTTCTGTATCTTCGTTTTCTTTCTGGTTGTTCTGTCCTTTACTGAAAGTGGTGTGTTGAAGTCTCCTACTATTATTGTGGAACTGTGAATTTCTGTTTTCAGTGATGTTAGTTTCTTTTATGTACTTTGGAGCCCTGTCATTGGGTGTGTAGGAGTTTATTATGGTTAAGTCTTCATGATGGATACTCCCTTTAATAATTATATAGTGCCTTTCTTTGTCTTTTACGGTGGATTTTGTTTTAAAGTCCATCTTATCTGAGATTATTATTGCCACTCTTGCTCTTTTTTGGTATTCATTTGCTTGATATATTTTTTCCATCCTTTGATTTTTAATAAATTTATGTCTTTATTTCTAAGGTGTATCTCTTGTAGACAGTATATTGATGGGTCCTGTTTTCTTTTATCCATTCTGTCCCTCTGTGTCTCTTTATGCGTGCATTTAGGCCATTTACATTCAGCGTAATTATTGATAGATGTGAGTTTATTGCTGTCATTTTGTAATGCTTTTTTTTTTTGGGGGGGGGTGCTAACATTTTCTTTGTTTCTCTTACTCTCCTGCGCTGAGTTCCTTTTGTTTTGGGTTTCTTTTTCATTTCTTTTGTTTTTATGGTGACTTTATGTTTTTCTTCTATATTTTGACGAGTAGGTTTGTTAACTTTCTTTGTAGTTACCTTGAAATTTACCCTTATCTTCCTAGGTTTGAACCAGTCTATTACTACTTGGTATCTCCTTGCCTTCATTTCCGTTAGAAAGCTCTATACCTATACTGTTTATTCCCTCTTCTGTTGTTCTGATGTTGTCATTTACAGATTAACCTCTCTGGTTCCCTGTTGCAATCGTTTTGGTTTTGGATAGTCTTCGAGAGTTCATTTCCTAGGTTGGTATCTGGCTAGTAGAATCTTGCATCCTACATTCAGGCTGTGGTCTGATGTTGTTTGTTCTTAGATCAAAGGACCCCCTTTAATAATTCTTGTAAGTTTGGTTTGGCTTTTACATATTCCCTTAATTTGTTTTTCTCTGGAAATGTCCTAATTTCACCATCATATTTGAATGAAAGTTTTGCAGGATATATGATTCTTGGTTGGCAATATTTTTCTTTCATGGTTTTGTATATGTCATCCCATTGCTTTCTTGCCAGCACTGTTTCTGCCTAATAATCAGAGCTTAGTGTTATTATTTCTCCTCTGTGTATGTAACTTTTTTGTTTTTTTCGAGCTGCTTGCAGGATTTTTTCTTTGTCTTTGGTTTTAGCGAGTGTCATTATAATATACTTTGGTGCTTTTATTTGGGGATCTATCCTATATGGAGTTTGTCGAGCTTCTGGGATGGTCAGCTTTTCATCATTCATGATATTAGGGAAGTTTTCTGTCAGCAATTCTTCAATGATCCTCTCTGTGTTTTCCATTTTCTCTCCCTGTTCTAGAACTCTGGTTACTCACAAATTTTTGCTTTTGATTATATCCTACATAATTTTCAGGGTTTCATTTTTTTTTTTTTATTTTTCCTCAAAAAGAGTATATCCGTGTGTTTGTCTTCAATTTCACTGATTCTGTTATCCATCATTTTAAACCTGCTTCTCAGCACTTCTATGATACTGTTCATTTCTGAAATCTCATTATTTATCTTTTGGATTTCTAATTATTGTTTTTGATTGATTTCTAGTTGTGAATTTATTTTGGCATTTTGTTCCTGTATTACTTTCTTCAATTGTTCCCTTTTTTGTCTCTATTTTCCATGAATTTGTCTGCCTTTTCCATGAATTTGTCTGCCTTTTCCATAAATTTGTCTATTTTTTCCTCATTTTTGTCCACTTTTTGCTTCAACTCTTGGATTTCTCTGAATATTAGAGCTTTGAATTCCCTATCAGGTAGTTCTAGTGCCTATTCTTCTACTGGAAAGTCATCTGGTGTTTTATTTGAGACACCTACTTGAACCATCCCCTCCTTTTTTTTTTTTTTTTTTATATGTTTTGATATTGTCTGCTGTCTTTGGGGCATTCAGTAGTTATTTTCTTCATTTCTTGATTACAGACTTTTTTGTTTCATTCTGCTTTTTTGTTTTATTTGGTTATGTCTTAACAGGCAGGCTATGTGTTCTTTGTTGTTTGCTCGTCTATAGTCACAGTACTTTTCACTTCCTTGTCCAATGTCCAGGGCCAGTCATTCAGATAAGGTGCAGCAGGGCAGATCCATCTTAAAAGGAGGGGCTGGGACAAGTTGTTTGTGTTATGTACTAGGACCAACAGGGCAGGCCAGGAATCAGTACTGGGCAGGTTCCAGGAGGCCGTGCCTGTGTTGCTTGGGGGTGTGATTCTCAGTGCATGGTGCAGGTAGGTAAGAAAGAGGGGGGAGGTTGTGATGTGTGGAGCTAATAGGGGTATGGGAAAGAGGAGGGAGAGGAGAGAGAAACAAGAGCCAAAAACAAACAAGGGAACAAATAAAGAAAAAAAAAAAGAGTGCTAAGAGAGCTTGCCATAACTGAGAAATGGAGAAAAGCAAAAAAGAAAGAAAGAAAAAGGGAACAAGAAAGAAAAAGTAAACTAGATAAAAATTTGGAAAAGAAAACCTGCAGGAATCCCAAAGTCCCACCAGTGAGGCTACTAAGACTGGGGATGTGGCTCCCAGGCTGTGTAGTATAGCCTGGCAAGATGGGGTATAGATGTCACACAGCACCTGGTATTCAGGAGACAGGAAAAGAAGATAAGTGTAGACAGATCAGAACTGGAAAATGGAGAAAGACAGAAAGGGAAGAAGAGAGAGAAAAGAGAAGAAAAAAAAAAAAAAAAGAAAGAAAGGGGGAAAAGAAGAAATGCCCCCAGGGATCCCATCTACGTGGCTGCACAGATTGGGGCAGTGGCTCCTAAGCCGTGCAGCGCAACCAGCTAGAAAGGGCTCCCAAGCTGTGAAAAGAAAAAGAAAACAAACAAACAAAACAGAACAAAGCAAAACAAGGAGGAAAAAAAAAAAAACCCAGGGCTCCCACCAGTGTGATGTCTCAGCCCGGGGGAGTGGTTCTGCAGTTGAGTATGGCTTTTCAGCCTTTCAAGAAGAAGGAAAGATGGCATTCAAAGTCAGGTGTTCCTGAGAAAGGAGGGGAAGGTGCTAGGAGGCACAGAAGAAACCAAAAGAGACAGAAAGAACCAACTCCAACTTAGGGGCCCGGCAGTGTGGGCAAAGTAATTCCAAGCAGCCTGAGGCCAAAGCAGCTGTCTCCTGGCCAGGAGGCTGCGACTGCTGGGAGACAGAGGAGGCCAAGGTGGGGGGAGAAAGGGGGAGGTTAGGAAAGCGTGTATCATTCTTTACTGGGTGCTCTGTCTCCTGCTGGGAACTTTGTGAAGCCTCTTTCCCGTACTCCCTGTCTGCTGATCTCCAATGTGGATGGGGTGAATCCAAGCAGCGCAGACACTGCACTTCCCAGCCATCCAAACCACCAAAGCCAGCCAGGAAGTTTGGAGGTAGAGCAGCAAAGAGAGAATGGGGTGTGGGAAAGCATGTATCCCTTGTTGCCGGGTGCTCTGTCTCCTGTTGGGAGTTCTGCGAAGTTGCTTTCCCATGCTTCCTGCCTGCTGATCCACAACAGGAGTCGAAGATGGTGGATCCGTGCCACTTTGGCAATGGGGCCTTCACCACATATCTCTTCTAGCTCTTTATCTTCTGTAAGTTTCTTATTCCATTCCATGCTTGACTGAGTTCTTTATCTCTTCATTTGACAATTCAGGCTCTAGGAATGATGTTTGTCTCTGTTTTATTTAGTTTTTCCGGTCTTTGCTGTGGAGGCATGGTGTGGTGCTTCTGTCTATGGCATCATGTTGACCGGAAGTCCACAAGTAGGTTTTTAAAAGAGCACAATGCTCAAAGAAGGTGTACTTTACTAATTAAAATATTATATATATATATATATATTTGGTTCAAAGAAGAATTCAAGGGATAGTTTTGGTTTAAGGTTTAAAGTTTGAAGGTTACCCATGAGATAATCCAATATTAACTTTGACAGTCCCTTCTGGTTCTATAATTCCAGGATTCCCTGGTCCTGAGATACCACAAGAGGATGGAAGATGTAGGCTAATTTATGCCTGTGTGTTCATGGGCACACATGAACCTGAGGTTATGTAACAGAGAAAGAATTAGCCAGATGTAGTGGATAGAGGGACAGTGACTCTGAGGTTTTGTCATTTACTAGCTACATAACAATAGATACTCACTGAAACTTTCTCAGTCTAAATTTCTTCATCTGAAAAGAAAAACGATTGTGGCAAGTGTATCATGCTGCTAGATGAGGTTATCATTATCACTAGCACATAGTAGGCACTATCTGCCAGACACTAGGTTAAGCACTTGGTACATCTTCTCATATAACACATAACATCCAAGGAGGCAGGTTATATTTCAACTTGTCCCATGTTTAAGATGAGAATACTGAGGCTTAGAAAAGTTATGTGACATTTGTCAGATCATGGTGAATGACAGAAAAAAGACTAAACCCAGATTTATCTAACAGACAAATTAGGGTTCTTAGCCACTCTACTTGTCTAAGTATTTGTAAATGCAAATCCTCCTTCAAGCATCTGTTGGTGAAGTAAAGCATATTTTAGAAGATTGCCTTTTTTTTCTTTCTTTCCTCTCCCATTCTACAGACAGTATAATCCATACGTGTACCTATACGTGTATGTGTATATGTCTATGTGTATGTATAAACATATAAACACAGACACACACAGTTGACAAACCTGCACATGGCAATATCAAGGAATGAACAGTAATGTCCCATGAATCCATAACTGGTATTACACTTAGAATACAGTAATGGGTTATTCACAAGAATTATCAGATTGCAAAAGAAAGT